>NW_024609838.1:71733625-72333625 GCF_016920785.2 Ixodes scapularis
GGATGAAAACTAGATTGGCGGTTTGTTTTTCTACAATGCACTACTTTCCTGCCAACAGGAAACAAGTGCGCATCTAATATTACTCTTATGAAAATAATACTAATTTTACGCAGCGTTAATTTCTTCTATTATTTTAACTCCTAGAACACTGCTAACGAGATTACACACTTGGTCTACCGGAGCGAGCGTAGTGTGCTCCCCGAACTTACTTCATTGGAAGTGTGTTCTTCAGGAAGGGCTGGGAATTGAGCTCAGGATCACTGGGTTCTCCTTGTCTAGCGCGAGCTTTCTCTCCACGTACTTTGATCAGGTGGGCGCTAGCCCACTCGGCCACCGATACCCCTTAATAAAAACACGTTAAAATATTTGACGTTTACAATTCTCTGTAATGCCGAATTGGAGCGCAGCTCTTGAGGAGGAGGGAGGAAGGGTACGAAGGGCAGGGTATACTAGCTGCTCCCCTTCCGTACCCTCCCATCCTCCTCTCCTGTTCCCGTCCAACTTAGCGTAAAAATTTCGCTAAAGTTTCCGCTAAATTTAGCCGGGAAAATTTCCCGCTGAATGACGTCACATGACACGTCATCTGAAATTTTAAGTGTGACGTCACGTGACGTCACACGGGTAAAATTTTTCCTCTAAATTTAGCGAAAAAATTCTCCGCCAAACTAGCAAAAACTTTTATTGCAAAATTTAGCGGGAAAATTTCACCTCCTTAACGTCACACGCGACGTCACGTGTGACGTAATTTAGGGAACAGCCCTTAATGCAACGCGCGGTTACGCCGACGCCGCTCAACCCAGAAACAGGTGCCTAGGAGCTGTGCTCTAAACAACGTAACATTAATGAACGATATTTATGCCAATTGGATGATCCTGATCGATAATCGCAAGCCAAGATAAAGAACGAAGCATATCCAAATTTGGCGTTCCGCTTCGTTCCACGGAAGTCTACGAGGAGGCCCTGACACTGCCTAATCAAATCGTAATTATCGTGTTGTCTCGAATAGTTACATGCTGAAACAAAAGTAGGTTCTATCGTTCTTTGCTAACCAAGATAGCCATGAATGACTGACTTTGTCGTCGTCTTTTATCAATTCAGCTCTCCGCTAATCTTGATTCAGATCAGCCTAAACTCCAAGTCCACCCACTATTTTTTTTTTTTTTTTGCAATGCCACTTTTTACAAGTGGTCTGTTTCACGAAATTCTTTTTCTTTATAAAAGAAAACTTACGCCACGCTTTTTGTTTCTGTGTTGTTATGTTTTTACTGTGGAAACACTCCTATTGATGCCACGCACTCGATCGAGCGCATAGATCGAGCGAAGTGAATTCGTCAAACTCACTCCAAGCCAAGTGTGTTCCTCAGGAAGGAGTCGTGCGGCACACTACAGAAATGACACTAAGGGCGGAGTGCACTCGCTTGTAGTGACACTAAACTAGCCACTAAATAGTGCCACTAAATAAGCTACGCTTCAGAGTAACGACACTTGGCCATATTGTGGCTTAAAATCATGGTTGCTAATTATCTGAAGCTTCATTTAAAATCTCAAGAAACGCTTTTCCGGCCTCCACAAATCTTTAAACAGTTCGCGACAGAGCAAATCAATACTGCAAGAGCTTCCTAACACCGAATATAATTCTGAGGAAGTCGCACTTCTGAATCAAGACGATCGGCAGTTGCGTCTGCTCTGCACAAGCCCCAAAATGGCGGCGCCCACAACAATGTCGGGGAACGGAGTACCTAGTGCCACTAAATAAGCTACGCTTCAGAGTAACGACACTTGGCCATATTGTGTCTTAAAATCATGGTTGCCAGTTATCTGAAGCTCTATCTGAAATCACAGAAAACGCTTTTCCGCCCTGAGCAAATGTTTAAACAGCTCGCAGCAGAGCAAAGCAATATTACATGAGCTTTCTAACACCGAATCTAATGCCGAGGTAGTCGCACTTTTGAATCATGACGATCGGCAGTTGCGTCTGATCTGCCTACGAGCCAAAATGGCGGCGCCCACAACAATGTTGGGGGAACGGAGTGCCGATACTCTAAGCGCAGCTCATTTAGTGGCTCTAGGAGTACCGATAATATAAGCGCAGCTCATTTAGTGGCTCTAGCTTTGACTTCAGTGCCAAGAAAACGTTTAGAAGCCACGTGTTTGCCAATGTTTAATATTATTCGTGAGTTGAAACGTGGTGGCGCCAGTGTGCAAATAGCTCCTAATCACTTCTGCTTCTGAACTAGACGCCGGGCTTCGAAGCATTTGCGAAATCAAATGCACACGCTATCTTCTGGAAATGGCCACTCATAGCAGTGTCAGACTTAATTCACCCTTACAATTTAAGAATGATGAGTAAAACATTAGGAAATACACGTGAACCGGAAGTGTGCCTGGGCTACCCAATAGATGGCGCCACCGAGTAAAACTTTTCTCAGATGCGTCTTTAGAGGGTGAATTTATCGTGTACTCAAATTTCGTGAGTGTAGGTTTTAGGGGAAAAAAAAAAGGAGCCTAAAACCGCTTGCTCTTCCTCTGCACAGGGAGGAAAACGTTAAAAACCTTCTGGTTGACGCTGCAACTGACAGGTGCCACAACACAAAACAAAAACTTAAAAAAAAAAAAAACTTTCAGATGAAATCTTGCAACATATCCAGTAGATTCGAGCGTGTCAGGCACGACCTATGAAGTAGCAGCATCAGCCAGGTTTTTACTGTTATCCTCGCGTATATATATATATATATATATAAAAAAACACGATTTCTTAAGCTTACGTTTTCTTTTCAACTTACACTCGTGGAATTTAAGCATGACAACATGCAACACCTATATGTACATTTGTGAGAAGTTTCAGTGCACTCAGTTCATTGGCTTCTACATAAAGAAAGTTCTTACACCCGAATAGCCCCCGAGAACACCCTGTGAAACGCCATGCGCCGAGAAACTGAGGGAGGAAGAAGAGGCGGGAGACCGCGGGGTCGTTAGAACGCCGAGCTCTGGTTGGAATGATTAGAGGGTAGACCTAAAGCTAGCTGCCTTTGTCTCCACTGCACTCGTGGAACGCGTTCGAATGCAAGAGTCAAACGCCGGACGCCGGCGTTCCGCGTTTTATGCGGAGCGCAAGTTCGTCCGCTTCTCGCGGAGGGATTGCGGTGACGTCAGAACGCGGAGCTCTTATTGGCTCTGATTGGAAGGACAGTGGGTATGCCTCATTGGAAGCTGCCTTCAGGTCTACCCACTATCCTTCAGACAGAGCCAATCAGAGCTCGCGACGTTCTGATGTCACCACAACCCCTGCAAAACAAGCAGACGAACTTGCGCTCCGCACAGACGGGGGAGGAGGAAGCGGACGGAACGCTGGAGAGCGGGAAACCTCCTCCTCTCTTTAGCGTTTCGTCTGCTCCCTCCTCCCCGGCCTTCCTTTCCCGCGCCCACCTTCCCTCGCCCTACCTCATCTCGACGCGTGCAGCACGCGCAATCGCACCGAATCAGCGCCCTGCAGGCGACCGCACGACTGTAGCTTTTGATTAAATACAAAGGCGCAAGCGAGCTGGACAAGTATAACGAAAGTAATCCCTGGAGAAGGGGAACAAGGGGGACAAAGGACAAACACAAATCTCCAAACACAGGTGACTGGTGTGCCACCGAAAAAATCCGCCTGGTTATCGAACCCGGAACCTCTCCATTTCCAGTGGAGCGCTCTACCATCTGAGCTAACCAGGGGTTAGTCGTCAGTAGAGCAGACAGTTTTTATCAACTGCCACCAGTTTAAAACTAACAAGGGCGAAAGGCTTGCGCTTTGCACTGCGCACAGCGTCGTTTTCTTACGTTACGTATAACTCAGCGAAACATTGCTGTCGTGTATGTCGCGTGTCGGGGTATTTCCTTGAACTTGTGGCCCCGCTTAACACGAGGCGCAGATGGCCCGGTGACCTGCACGTAAGTGACGTCAGTGACCCAACCAAAACAGCCATTTCGTGTTTACAACAATACAAATTCTCCACCCGACTGTCCAAAGACGGAGAGAGATGCCAATGAGAAAGACTGAGCGAATGCCTGAACCCGCGACAACGCAGAATCCGACGGCCGCCGTCCAGAACTGGCCTCCAAAGTGAACCAAGTGTGTTTTCTCTCGATTCGAAATCAATAAAAGCAAGAACCGCGCCTCCCCAGTTAGGAAGGACCCCCCGGTATGATATACGGCCGCCGGACAACTGACTTCCCTCCCAGAACCGTCCTCGCAAACTCTGCCTTTGCAGTTTCCCCTTATTTTTGTTTTTTCGTCCGTGTACGAGTGTTCATTTGTTACGCGACGAAAGTAATCTTCAACCCCACATTTTCTCTTTCTTCGCGAAAATAAATTTTTGGTCGTTTCCGAGGGTACAAAAGAAGAGTGCGGCGCCCAAACCGTTACTCGGAATGAAACGCGCGCGGCCCCCCAATGAAAGTGCGGGAAGTAACCGGGAGAGGGCGCTGATGATCGAATTCGCCCCAAATGTCCGTTGGCCGAGACGATGACAGCGGGAACGAGATTACTGGGGGGTTACCTAACTGCCTGTCCCCCCACCAATCTCATCTAACAAAGGACTTTTGGAGCGAACGAGCTCGGTCGCCCCTCTTTTGTCTTTTTAATGACGCCATGGGAGGCGCAGTTTGACGACGCGACAAAGATGCTGGTTCTGAGAGCACATATCGCCTGCAGTCAACAGAGACAAGACGTAGGGTTCTGTATTTTCCGAGTTTATTTTTCGTGAGATTAGAATAGTGTCTTTCGAAGTTTATTTTTCGCTCGAAAATCGGTGTTTATTTGAGTTTATTTTTCTTGCGTGCGAAATTATACGAAATTCGGAGTTTAATTTTACCGATGATGAACACAGAGCAGGTTGGCACAGATGACTTGAAACACGAATGAATGAAACACATAGGGACGGACCTACAGACTTTCACAGTGTGTGTGTCAATCCCTGTGTGTTTTATTATTTTGCGTTTCAAGTCATTAATTTTACCGTGAGTTAGTTAATCAAAATTAAATGTAAAAATAAATGTTCGGACAAAAACTTGCCCTAAATATATATATAAAAAATTAACCGGTATCGAAATCTATTTCAGCAGCTCCATTTGGCATTGACACCCTTGCAATTGGCAGTATTAACTGCCCCATGACAGATCTTGCAAACAAGTGTTGCTTCAATGGACGTCGGTACTTTGAAATGACCAAACTCCTGGACGTAGTCGTTGGGAAGCTTAAACGTTTCAACCGCTCACCCACCTCCTACAAAACGCATACAGGAGGTTCATATCTTTCATTGTTATAAGAACACATTCGCTTCTCTATTTAAAAAGCACAATAATATGGTCTGGACTGGAAACCGCAACAGTGCTTTTGTCGTCTACCGAAAGTACATTGACCCGTTGCACTGAATGAACCTTGACGAGATAAACGGAAAACTCTCTTTTGCCATTAATTAAAAAAAAAAAAAGATAACGATGTTTTTTTTATTTATTTATTCACTTTATTCACAAAACACCTTATTTTCTGCCATCGTAACATCTTGCCATCGTAACCTCAAAATTCAGTCTTTTTTTTAAATATAAGTTCGAATTGACAAAAATGTTACCGGCGAGTGTTTTTCGGAGTTTTTCGGATTTATCCAAAGACACAAAATCCTAGATAAGTAACATAACGCGTTGTCGAAATCAATCCCGCAGGAATTTGATTTTGGCCATTTTGGAACAGGAATTCTAGGATTCCGAATCTAGAGACTTTATATTTGATTCCTCATCTGTAGCCGTGTTTTCGTGGTGCTGGTTGGGGAAGGGGGGGAGGGCATCCATCAATCAATCATTTGAAGACAATTCTGCCCCCGAACAGCTGGCAGGCCTCAGGAAGGGTGCATAAAGAAAGAACAGAAAATTTGACGAAATAAATTGCAACAATTTCGTCGCAATTTATATTTACAAAAAAAATAATAATGATCAAGGTTACGAACAACTGGTCGAGGGATAAGAAACTGGTAAAAATATTGCCACCATTTTATGATCGGTCGTTAGTAAAAAAATATCGATTTTGTTGTATTAAAAAAAAAAAATAGTCCGAACTGAACTCTTACTTTTTTATTTATTTTTTCAACCAAGCGAACAATCGGGTGTTTTCTGCATCTACACGAAGAGTTTAGAAAATAAAAACTCCTTTTTAGTTGCTCTTTTTTTTTTTTTTTTTTCAAAAGCGTTTGATGGAATGCTGAAGGCTTTTGTGCTGGTTTGAGCCGGTTTACCGTTCATACACAGCAGTAACTACGGGAATTTAGGCCGGTATTTATTGAGTCGCTTTCGCTTTGCATGTTCAATCGAGCTTAAAGTGACTCAGCCAAATATGTTTGCGACAGGGTAAAAAGGAAAGAGCTTCGGTTGTCCCGGGTCCAGCGAGAGCTTCCTACTTTGGACAAGGCTTCGGCCTCTCATCGAGTGTGCAACCAAAAGCACGGTCGAAGACGCGGAACGCTGGCTGGAGGCCGGCTGGTCAAAAGACACGCCCTGCCCTTCTCATTCTTTTAGTGATGTAGAGAGCTTCGTTTGAATTAAAAATGAATAAAATCGCGCTTGTTGCACGAGTTGAAACTTCAGCGCTTTCGCGCTTGCCACATGCTCCAAGTCTTTCTTAGGTTGACTGATGTAGTGGTTTGAGATGACGCTAAGAAAGTTTCGAATTAGAACCCCATGCTTATTTTCAATAATAAAAAAAAAGTCAATTATAAAATGTTAGTTAATTATTCGCCTGGTTGTAAAACTCTCCTGCATAGACCGCATTATTCTAACTTTAACGGCTTCGGTTAAATATATCTGTACAAATTAAAATACAACACCCTGTATAGTTACGAATGTAATAGAGCTAGAGTTATTTAATTTGTTTTGTGGTCTTTTGTCTTTTACTTTTAGTTTAATCGAGACTAGAAGTAATGATAGTGCCGTAAATGCATTTCTAAGTTACATATCAAGCCAGGTTACAGCTGCTTAAGCTTAATTCCAACTTGATGTAGAAAGAGTAAAAAAAAAACGCGGTACAAGGGGCGACGAACATATCTTCCAGCTTGAGTTTGTTTTATTCATTATGTGTCAAGTCCACATTTCCAACACTCTCTGCACTTAGTTTGGTTCCTTGTAACTTGGGAAGAATTTAGATATTTAAAATGTAACTAATTAGAGAAACTTAAATTTCAGGAACATTGGAATCCACAATTTTGTTTACAGATGCCTCGATAGTGGATATCTATGTCACAATGCAACAAAATAAATTTTACAAAAGAGAAAGAAAAGAACGCGCAATATTTACGCTGCGATACTTATTCAGATTTGAAGCGATTTCAAAGCATGCTTCAATTCCGAGTCGACGTCTGAAAATTGAGGTATGTTGCGGAATCGCTCCTTACTCAAAGTGTATCTCGCAACGGAACGTTGCGGCAAATTGTTTTTCTCGCTTTTTTTTTTTTCTATTTTTTTGGGGGTAAAGTTTATTCCGTGACATATATCCGTCCTATCCAGGCACATAGAAAAAAAAATCGCTCGTTATTGGTATTAGCCGGGCAAGTCACTCCATCAACCAAGAACGGCCATGCACTATCATCCATCGAATCAAGAAAGAGCTCACAATCCGTCCGTCCTTCCAGTGTCGGGGCCGGGTAAGTTTTCTGGTTTGGGGGTTCAGTGTCGTTTCAAATACGTTTAACTAGTTGCTTTACAGCTCGGGCGCACGCGCACGAAAGCACGCACGCACCCACATTCACACACACACGCAGACATACACAGTCAAACAGACACGCACACGAACATACGCACGCACAAATTCACTCACGCACATCTACACGCATACACACAGACACCACACAGATACACGTCCACTCAAACACGCGCACACACTCACGTACACATGCACATAGACGTATACTCACGCGCAGATACATATTCGCGCAAACACACGTGTACAAGCGCACACACATGCGCACACACTCACGTACATATATATTCACACTTAAACTCACGCACACACGTGAGCACACTCATACACGCAAACACACACACCACACACATCCATATATTCAAACGTACACTCATGCATAGGTACACACTTTTCGGGGGGGGGGGGGGGGGGGGGGGAGTATGTCGAACATTACTTAAAAAAAATAGGTTGATTGACTAACTTTTTTTACAAAACGACCTAATCCACGTTTTTTCGAGTATGGCTTCGACAGTAAATACATCTGTTTTTCCCATCATTCTTTCTGGTGACCTCTGAGTGAAAGGTAATCCACAATGGGAAAAAGCGACTTTTGGGACGCCAATATCGAGGCCACTGCAACTCAATGAGTCAACAGGACGTCGCTGACGCGCTACTTGCGGCCAAAAAGCCCTCATTTTCAGGCCAAAAATTTGGAAAAGTGTCTATTGTCGCGAGGACCTAATTTCCGCGAATTTCTTGATTTTAAAATACCCGCAAATAATTCGGGCCTCAAATAATTCATTCCATGATGATGAATATTTAGCATGTCACTCGGAACCTGGGAAATCGGCACTTTGAGAAATTTGCAAATAGTCGATCTCGCGGGCCGCCATTGCTAAAAAAATGTCTGCAAGAGCGATCACCCCCCCCCCCCCCCCCCCCGCCCTCCCCCCTCGTTCCGACACCACTGCACACACCCACCCAAACACACATACACGCGCACAGGAGTACATACACACGCGTTCTCGCGCACACACGCAAACAGACATATACACGCGCACAAGTGCACACACACACACACACGCGCGCGCAGGCAGGCAGGGAAAGGAAAGCGTCGCGTGGAACCAGGGGGCTCACCGCGGCCACTCCGCCCAGCAGGCCGAAGAGGGATCCGACGAGCACGTCCACGGCGTGGTGCCTCCGGTCGTAGACGCGAGACGCCGCGTTCAGGCAGGCCAGCAGCAGGAGGCACGCCGACAGGACGCCGTTCCACACCCGGGACCGGTGAGACGACGTCGAGGACAGCCGGAACCGCGAGTAGATCTGCGCGAGGGAACAACTCAAGCAGTCGTCCACACGTTCCTCCCA
The DNA here is from genome assembly GCF_016920785.2 of Ixodes scapularis. Classification (NCBI taxonomy): domain Eukaryota; kingdom Metazoa; phylum Arthropoda; class Arachnida; order Ixodida; family Ixodidae; genus Ixodes; species Ixodes scapularis. The sequence continues at coordinate 71,742,699 of NW_024609838.1, forward strand.
AACAGGGACAAAAACTTGCTCCTTCTCTATCTAGGAACGAGTTCACGTTACAAGCCTTCCAGGGGTTCCAAAGTTCCCCTTATCTTGTCGTTACATTAACGTTGTATTTTCCTATTTGAATGGACTATTCTGCTAGAGATCCCGTAGATAAAATAAAGCGAGCGAGTGGAAATATTCACACCCAAATATAGCCACGATCACATTTGTTCCATTTGTTCCAGTTCTTTATTTTCAGCCCCGGGCACTTCCCCTTCCTTCGAAATGGGGGGTTGAATATTATTCAATAACAAAAAGTATTCGGCTAAAAATGCAAACAAATAGTGTGTGAGATAGAGAGCACGAGCGACGTTGCAACAGAGAAATTGTAAGTAAAATCGCCCCATGTGAATCAGGCTTCAGTGTCCGCCCAAATGTAGCGCTAGCGGTCCAGACCAGATGCGGAAGTATCAAGGGTAACCGTTCTCTCGCTCAAAAGCCACGAGCGATTCGAGGCAATGTACAATGGGAAGAGAAGCGGCCCACAAAAGCCCGCGCATACATGGGGGTAAACGCCGTCAACTACCTGGAACGGGCCCTGGTTTAGGGAGGAAAACGATAACCAACCGTCTGGTTTGTTACCCGTTACAGATGACACATGAAGCAAAAACCTGCAAGTTTTCTTAGAGGTGAACAGCCGAATGCAGATCCAGCAGATCCAGCAGGTCCGTGCGTGTATGGTACCCTTTCTCGGTAACAACGTCAGCCATATACGGTTTAATTTCTTTTTGCTCTCTGCACATTGGAATGAGAAGAGTTTTTTTAGGCGTGCATTTTCTTTTATCAAGAAACATATAGACTCGTGAAATCGAAGTATAATAAATTCGCCACCTAAAGACATTTGTTAAAAATTTTCATGGCACTCTGTCCATTGGGTTATTTATACGATATTTTTCTTTTACGCCCAAATAGTGCTCGAGAACATCCTGTATAGCTTTCGAAGCACGAGGGAATACGAACGAAGCCCCGGGGTTAGCAGAACATTATCGTATAGCGGGGAACGACTGCTGCAAAGATCTGCAAAAAGTTGACAAAGACCTGGAGTTTTTTTGTTTTTGTTTTTTCTCCCGTGAGGGGATTTGGGAGGATAGGGGAAGGTGAGGGGAAACCTTGTCTCTTTCATTGATGAAGGAAATCTGTTTATTATGAAATCGGGGGAAAAAAGGCAGGCTAACTAACAACCTCCACATTGAAAAAAGAAAGGAAACGAGACTGAAGGAGGAACAGATGAAAAAACGGAGAAGCACACACACCGTCTCAAGACGCAGTTACTACACACTGTCACCCCAAGAACAATAGTAGAAAAAGCCCTCCTAGCGCGGAACGTTACTAATTCCCCCTTTAAGTTGAATTAAAATGTATGCACAATAAGTGCATCTTAGGTCAGCTTTATGTCACTTTATCAAAATGTACACGTTTCAAACCTAAAAGCATCGTTTTTTCCTTCAAAACAACAATATCTTGAAAGACCTGCGTCTCGCAGCGAAATAATGCCCAAAAATGTATTTTGTCTTGATGCGACAACGAGTATTGTAGCTGCGTTTTGAGACGGTGTGTGTGCTTGTCCCTTTTTTTCTTAAAGATATGTTTCCAGACTTAATTTTTCATAATGGAGTATATTCATGTTTTTTTTTTTGTTTTGTTTTTTCCTTTGCCGCTCAGTTGACTTGTGCATTGCAGAACAAATGGTAACTTGAGGGCACTTTGAAAGTAATGAGTGGTTTTTGTGGGGATTTAGTTATCAGCTACTTTTCAGGGTCGAGTATTTAGTACTCTACTCATTTACTTTTTGCATTGTACTCACTAACTTAAATTTTTTTTTTTTTTTTTGTATCCCGTACAAGTCTGCTTTTGACACACCGCTTGGAAGGACTACTAGGCAAAATATGGAATTCCCACATCTAAATGTAGGCGTTGACTGCATTCGCTAAAAAGAGTAGGATGTAAAGTTCACTCCGAAACCCAATTTATCTATAGAATACGAGACGCATAGTCAAGGAAAGCGTGCGCGGAATTTACGGGGCTTTAAGATGTTTCAACCGTATGCACACTAAACAGTTGCCCCGGAGAAACGGAAGTAACGTCTCACCGCCACGAAGGTGAAGAGGTAGAAGCCGAGTGCCGCGTGGCCCGATGGGAAGGATTTGTGCATGTCCAGCAGGATCCGGGACTCCTTATTGGTGCACTCGTACTGCGTCACCAGCCTGTACGAAGTCGATTGGTTGGCGCCGCCTTAGACAAAACTTATTGCAAGATCCGTCTGCCGTTTCCGTCGATCTATTCTCAATCCTCTGTCAAAGCGTCCATGACTGGTTAAAAAAAGATACGGTCGTGACCGAAGAGCTCGGCGGCGGACGAGAGCGGCACGCGCGCGGAGATCACACCGCTTATACGTCGATGCCCGAATTCGACACGAGGGGGAACAAGGGGACAAGGGACAAACATAAATCTCGAAACTCAGCTAGGTGACTGGCGCGCAACCGAAAAAAGTCGCCTGGTCCTGGTTTCGAACCAGGGACCTCTCCATTTCCAGTGGAGAGGATCCTGGTTTGTCCTTTGTCTCTGGACCCCATGTTCTCCTTCTCCGGGGATTAGCATCCTTCTTGTCAAGCTCGCTTGCACGTTTGCATTAATTGCATTATCATAACCTTAAAATGCAGGCCGTTCACCCTTATTGCTGTCAGACTGGTGGCAGCTGATAAAACCCGTTTGCTCTGCTGACGTCAAACTCCTGGTTAGCTCAGTTGGTAGAGCGCTGAACTGGAAATGGAGACGTCCCTGGTTCGATACCAGGACCAGGCGGAATTTTTCGGTCGCTCACCAGTCACCTAGCTGTGTTTAAAGATTTGTGTTTGTCCTATGTTCCTCTTGTATCCCTTCTCCAGGGATTACCGTCAAATACCGCGGAAGCGCCAACTTTGTTCAAGCGCTCACTAACATTTCCCAAACTTGGGAATTCTGCAAATCGTACGTTACGCGCCTGATTTGACCGGACAAGCGCGAATGTCTAGATTATCCCAGTTTTCAGTGAAAGTTGGGTGGGCGCTCCTGCGCTATTTTACGGTATTACCATTGGTTCTTGTCCAGCTCACTCGCACCTTTGCGTTAATTTATGATAATAGCTTTAATATGCAGGCCGTTCACCCTTGTCAGTGTTAGACTGGTGGCAGCTGATAAAACACGTTTGCTCTACTGACGTCTAACTTTTGGTTAGCTCAGTTGGTAGAGCGCTCCACTAAAAAGGTCCCTGGTTCGAGACCAGGGCCAGGCGTAGTTTTTTGGTCGCGCACCAGCCACTTATAGCTGTGTTTGGAAATTTGCGTTTTTCCTTTGCCCCCTTTCTGCCCTTCTCCAGGGATTATTATCGTCATTCCTGTCCAGCTCGCTTGAATTTTTCCATTAATTGGATTATCGTAAGTAGAAATACCCGTCAGTACCCAGCAATGGCGACACTCACAAACTATGTATAGCATGGATAGTCGCGTTGGACGATTTCTCCAAGGCTGTCGTTGTTTGTTCGAAATCTTCGAGGAGCTGAGCTTGCTACAGGAGCGATGGTAAATTGAGGTACCGTCTCAAAGCTCAAGTACGTGTGATGATGTTGTGGAAAATATTAGTTGGTTTTTCATTTCAATGTCAGCAATGGTGAATTCACAGTTATGAACAAGAAATTGGCTCAGACTCTTTCTCAAGTTTCTTAATGCGACAGCATTCTTTAGCTGCACCCCCAATGTTGTGGACCTTTCTGGCCTCCTTTTTTCAGTTTTCCCGCTAAATTTGGCTGGAAAATTGATGTCACGTGACCTGACGCCCAGGAACCTAAGACAAATTCACTTCGCGCTAAATTTATCGGAAAAACGACGTCACGTGATCTATGTATCGATTCAGGTCTCCCGCTAAATTTAGCGAAAAATTTTCGTCACGTGACCTGTGCACCAATTAAGGTTTCCCGCAAAATTTATCGGAAACATTTACGTCATGTGACGTATGGACAAATTTTTCCCGCTAAATTTGGCAAAATAATTGACGTCACGACCTATGCACCGATTCAGTTTCCCCGCTAAATTTTTGGTAGAAAAATTGATGTCACGTGACTTGACGTCACGGGATCTACAGAAAAATTCAGGTTTCCCACTAAATTTAGCGGAAAAATTGACGTCCCATGCCCTATGCACCAAATCAGTTTCCCTGCAAAATTTAGCGGAAGAATTGACGTCGCGACCTACGCAGCACTTTAGTTTTCCCGCTAAATTTGGAGGGAAAATAGATTAAATAAAATAAATTGTTTGCTCAAAAGTTTTGTCATATTCACAGTGAGCTGCGTTGTGAGTATCACGACGAATGTTATCGCAATTCATAGATAACCAACAAGAGTGGTTTCTACCGCCATTTTCTTTTGCCTGACAAAATCGAAATATTTCGAACGTGGTACTCATGCGTTGACTGAAGCGGTAGTCGAGCTTGTCTTTGAACATTTGGCATGTGCCCACGGTCGTAGATGCTGATGTTGTTGCAGTTAAGGGGTCAGGTGATGGCGTCCGGCTGGATGTCGGGTTATTCGCTATAGGTCAGTCTCGGAGAGTTCATGAACTCGTTCTCCCGTATAGACCGACACGCTGTTTACAAACAAACCCGCGTTTGCCCACACCAGGTGTGGGCACTGCGCGTGCGCAGAAACCGAATTCGCGAGAAGCGAAGCGTCTGCGCATGCGCAGTGCCGTCGAAAGCGCAACCGCAGCTGCGTGACGTCAGGGCCGCGTGTTGGTCTATAGGGCGCGTTTGCGCGCGTCGTCTTGGACGTTAAAAGCAACGAACAAGTTTTCTAATCGTGCTACCCACTTTCGCTATTCGAAGCTGATGTTAGTTGCATCGGTGGCGTCCAAGTCGTAGATAGATAAAGCAGTCGGATTCAACGTCATTGTAGATGGAGTGATTATAGGCTTAACTGTGAAGCCGATGTTTTATGTTCTGCAGCGGCGTGCCGCGTGCGATGTAATCTCGCTGGGGAATGACCGTTCAGAATTGCGGGGGAGACAGTCTGTAGCGTCCCCGTCACCAATGTAGAATTGCAAACGTCTTCATTAGGAGTATGTCTCACCGCGGCGGGTAGGGTGAATACTAGGAAGTCATTCCCATTCACTACTACTTTATTATCTTCTTCGTTCACACCGCTATATGCGGTGTCCACGTGCTCAGATGAATTCCACATCACTACAATCAGTAGAGTGCGAGATTTATTTTGAAAGCCGTTTTAGTCCGGGGGGCGGGGGAGGGGGGGTGGCTTACCTCCATGTTATTAGCCGAGATACCGCAAGATTCTGCGAAGGCATCATACAATTTTGAGGACAGCACCATGTATACAAGGTTGTTGCTCAGTCGAACTGCTGAATTTTAGAATTTATTCTCGTAGCCGCAAACCGTGATAGGAAATGAGATAAAACGCAATGGGAGAAAATCGGTCGGCAACAGTATGCAACCGAGCACTGATGATCGCTATCGATTCCACCACGTCCTCGGTTTCAACATATACGGCAGCGCTTGGCTCTTGGCGTACGTTTTTGGTCAGATTCGGTGACTTGGCCATCTACTTCCATCCTGGATGACTGGATTGAATCGATGCAGTCAATGAGCATACCTCCCCCTTTAGCCACCCTAGTTATGGGGCCGGAGTTGTTGCTGTGGCAGAAACGGCGGCACTGCGATCGTATCCATCTCGACGCTGCATTACATTCTGTGTGACCAGTGATGACAGTGCCACGACAGTGAGGGAAAGGGGATATGCTATTCCTTTTTTTTTCAGTCTAAACTATAGCATCTACTTTCTTGCGCATATTGAAAGGATCCAAAAGCAGTTCGAAAGAATTCAAAACACGGGCGACGAAGGCAGGCAACCGCACTCCTGGAGGCTGTATGTCTCCATCCTCCATTTTAACTCAGAGTGTGTTTTATGGGTTGTCTTATATAAAAAAAATTGTCACGAATGAGCGTCATAAAGGCGCGACACGCTGGGGGCGTAATCTACTTTCCCCGCTAAATTTAATGGGGAAATTTATGTCGTGACTTGATGTCACCTCACCTAAGCATCAATCAGATGTCCTTTTAATTTCAGCGGGGGGAAACGACCAATAGAATAGTTTAATTTCTCCGCTAAACTTTGCAAAAAAAAAAAAGAGAACAAATTTAGATAAAGGAGGTTAAGAAGTGTGTGTTGTCTGTGCGGGACACATTCTGACCTCCCTGGTATTTTTGAGCATAATCAAGCTCGCGTTATTTTTATTCTTTCGAGTGGTTTGCAGTCATATTCACAACGCGCTCGTACTCTTCAAATTTGACAGGAACGATGAGCGATATATTCTTTTCAAAAGTTCATCAAGCAACATTGACGGTCGCCATTTGTTGGGCACGAGGCTTGTGATTGGGTACGAGTTCTCGCCGAGTGCCAACGCAGCCCTCGTGTCCAATACATGTTCAGAGTAGGTACCCAAAACATGGCGGATTCGGATAACAACGGCCACTATAGTCAGTTGCAGGTTAAGAAGGTAGCGGCAAATGCCCCTCAAAGGGAATCAGATATCCCTCCGCCACCTCCGCATCCAATAGCGTCCCACTGTTTCCGTGACGTCGCGGCCAACGCGCGAGGAGGGTCTTGCCTTTCTGTACATATTTGCTTTATCTTTCGACTTTGACTTAGCATTGTGGAAGCCACGAGAGGGAGATTAGAGTTCTCTCCCACCGACGGAAACAAATACGACTTTCGGGGATTAGCTTCCCCCCCGATGGATACAAAGGCTGCTTTCAGGGGCTCGGTTCCCTCTCCGATGAATACAAAGGTCGCTTTCTTAAAAAGTGGGATCGGAGACAAGTGGGAATCCATTGAAGCGGAACAAGGAGCGTTTCCAGACAACTCTTTTTTCGACTGCGGAGAGATTTGAAACGGGCGCATCAAACTTGTGGGAGGAGCTTCTCCTACCTTCTTGACTTGTAACCGACTATAGATGGCGCGCACTTCTGTAAGGGATCTATTTCAAGAGATGCAGCGATTAGCGGCAGTAGGGTGAGGCGTAGACACCAACTCATGTTTGCAAACAAACCGGAGCACTCCTAGCGGACGCCACCAGCGCCGCGCATGCGCGATAGAGTGTGGGCAAGAAGCTCGCCGTCGCCCATAAACAAACCATTGAAAAGCGATGTTGTCGGCCTTGGTGTGAGTCCCTCTGCCCTTTTTCGCGCTCGAATTGTTAATTTTACGTCTTCCTGGCGATGTCTGATTACTTGAACGGCGTCAGCGAAATTACCTAGGCTCGTTACACCGCAAAACTTTGCGTGAATAATGTGACATGTGGCGCTTCATTCCGCGTGGACGCCGCAGTATGTACGCTAAAGCCCGATTCGCATGATGAGATTTCGTTTGCAACTGTCGGTCGCGACGTCGATCGGGCTAAAAAAGCGTGAACGGTAGCTGAGATGGTCGACGTCGATACTGAAGATCGGAAGCAGAATCTAACCAAGTGAATCAGGCATAACAAGTCGGTGATGGCCACTGGTAACAATGATCAAAGTCTCCTTGTTCACATCGAGCCTGCTTACCAACGTTCAAACTTAAGTCTTTTGAGACCTGCACTTACTTCTTATCGCAAGTACCGGGCCAACATTTGGTCTACGGGCCGGTGTCGTCGAAAAGAGCAGACGACAAGCAGAAGCGTTTGAAAGAGCAGACGACAGTTCGAACGACCAGGCGGCCGTTCAAACTTGAAGACGCATTGAACGTAGTCCGCAGGTGGTCTGTACAACTTGACGGTTTTCCGGCGTCCATGTTGGAACAAAAAAAAAAAAAAAAAATCCGATGACCACAAGTATTTGAATTCAACCCAAAGTGCTTCCCGCCCAAGCAATCGTGGTCCGACGGCGTCTGGTTTTCCATTTTGACGGCACATAAGCACATTCTCCGTCGAACCGAACACATGAAAACTGATCTCCAAATCTTTCTCGGCTCTTTTGGTACAGCCCCAGTCGCGGCGTCTTGACGAGAAGGCAGTTTTTTTTCTAGATTCCTATCAAAAACAACGCAGGAATACACGTATCACATGGGGACTTCCCCCCACAGCCCCAGACCGGAAGTGCGCCCGAGGCGCCACCACCGCGCCGTCCCGTAACAGAGATGAGTTCGTGTATACCCCCGCGAACAGTCGAGCCTGTCCCAGTCTGGCCTGCAAGAGTCCAGGAAGTGCGGCCTCGGCTGGGTCACCAGGGTCTTGACCACCTCGACGGAAACAGAGACCAGCTCCAGGCCGATAACGTAGTGACGGAACGCCGACCCGACTACGCCCCAGTCGAGAGGTCCGCAGGGGTTCGCCCACCACTCCACCAGGGCGAGCTGCGAGCGAAGGCGAGGGTATTAAGAAGGAGGCAATGTTTCATAATTCTATACTTAAAACTCTATACTGAAGAAAAACGTAAGCTTTAAGCGCCATCCAAACCAACGCCTTCTTGTGCGCGCGCTTTTCCGGAAATTGCGTATTTCGCGACGTTTTTGCTGTTTCCGGTGCGCTTTCTGAGTCACAGCCATGCGCGTTGGTTAGGAAGGTGTGGCTTCGGGCGAGCGGAGCGCAACTGCGCCAGACGGCGAAGAAACGCGGAGCCGGAACTAGTACACTCCACCGATTGGCCGGGAGAGGAGCGCCCTACTATGTCACAGGGCGTTTTTGTGCGCCTTCAGGAAAAGTTGAAATCATCCCCCATCCAACTTTCTTACGCGCGCCCGGAAGGCGCACGGAATTAGCGCGACGTCACGACATACGCAATTTCCGGGAGCCGCACGGCCTACGCGCGCACAAAAGCGCTTTGGTTTGGATCGCGCTTTACGCGCTGTTCATACGCTGCGAGGAAGTAGTTCCTATAATATTGGGCTGTCTGGGGAAAAATCAACGCTTTTGCCGTTTAAAACGTGTGCATCTTGGCAAGATCACACATAGCTAATTTAAAATGCACCTACTTGTGTCTTACTTCTTTCCATAAAGGGGGAAAATAGTAATGATCTGCGAGGAGTCGGATGTTTTATTACAACGGTTCTTGAGGCGAAAACGAGTACAGAAGAAGTGCACTTTTGTTTGAGAGGTGTTCTGAGAACAAGGACGTAGAATACCAAGGGATGGATACAACCTGTATTATAGGGGGGAGAAAACTGAAACGAATTCAAAACGTATGCCATTTTAGAATTTAAAGGGCCCGACTACCGAAGGACATCACGGGAAGAGGCTGACTTCCTCAGGGCCCTGAGATTCGGTGAAACCGGCGAAACAAAAATGTTTTGAAAACGTAGCGCTCAGTAAAAGAGGAATGGTGGCTGAAATCAAGGGACGGATATAGAGTACATTTTTGGCTCTAGATTTTTTTACCTGTAGCCGAAAAACCACTGTCTGGCACGTGGCGCAAGTCACCGCCCGACGCAAAGGGAACAGCCGCCATTTATTCTATTCATCCAAGAGTGCCCTCATATACATCCACTAATGTAGAGCGAGCACTTTTCGGTATGCAAGTGAAAGAGAGAAGGAAACAAGACAAGGTGAAATGCTGTGATCACGTGTGCAACGGATTGCTCAGTTCTCGCAGCTGCTTCCCAGTCCGGAACAGACGACGACTCGCCATGGTATTTTGGTTTGCCGCAACGCGTCTCGTAGTGATAGTCGACATGACCCTTCGAGGCCTTTCCTCTCCCACTTTTCGAAAGGCGACTACTTACGCCCGTGTGCACCCTTACGACAAGAGAACACGCTGACTCCATCTACGAGGTAGAACAACCAGTTTCCTTATATTTTCTATTTCTTTCGCGAATCATTATTCCTTTCTTGGCTTGAAAATCTTTTGGACAATGTCGTAAACGACTATTTCTCATAAATAGTACGTATATTTGATCTAGCAAACACCGAAAAACCTGCGGGTCAAGAACTAAGTGGAAGCTCCTCCCCCCTCCTTCCAAGTTAGCAGAGCGAACACCGGAGAGGAGGCGATGTCCTCTGCAGCGTTCGCTCTGCTAAAGTGGAAAGAGGTGAAAGGAGCTTCCACTTCGTTCTTGATAGTGCCAGGGTCAACTCAAAGATACCCCCATCTCCCTCCCCCCTTTCCTCCTCTCACAATGGGCGTAACTCTAGTAGTAGCGACGCCAAGGCGAACGCGATGACATCTCGCGCAGGCCTTCTTTTCTAAGTGGTGTTGACCTTGCTGAAGAATGGTAGGGGTGCGCGTTTTATGCAGAGTAGGGCCAGAAAAGGGTAGCTATCGTCTTTAAAACGAGGCAGGAGCACACGCGCCGTTGTCCGCTCACCAACGGGCCCGGGACGACGACGACCAGGAGCAGGATCTGGCCGAGGGTCACCGTGTCTCCACGGAACGGGTGCCGGATGTCCGGGTCGTCGCACCTGAAGCCCGGAAGCTTGCTGGGCAGGAAGGCGCCTCGAATGGACGCCACGCACAGGAGCAGAAGCGCTGCGCCAGAGAGGATGAAAATACGTCATCCTCTTCCATCCGCTCCTCAATGTCCTGGGTTCCTAATATTATCCTTAAGCTGGAAGGGTCATGCTGCACTCTGCAGTGGTAGCCGCCAGTGAGGCATACAGCCGACGCGGCGGGCCCTTCACGAAGGGTCCGCCTGTAGCTCTCAAGTTTGACCAGCGCCTCTGGCGAGCAAAATGGAAGATTTAGCGCTCGCCTTTCAGTTGTGTGTCATTATTCTTTTTCATGTTGCTCACGGACGCTAAGTTGGCAGAATTTCATTGGATGATACACGTTTGTTAAATTAAACATAAAAACTACACGAAAACAATTTTTATCGTTTTGATGGGACACTGAAAGTGCGAGTTCCATTTTTCTTTTATTAAAACTTTTTCTAGTTCTCCAGAAACTCCGCTACCGCGCCTAGGCAGATGCTGACAGACGCTAGTAAAAGACCGTGACTCGTTCATAATCGAACGCTGCAGTGCCGCTTTATGCTTGATGCAAGCACTACATGGTCTCATCTTACGGACGCGCTCGCACCCCCTGGCCGAGAGAAGCAGGCCTACGGAACCGACTGGAGCGGGATTTTCAGGGCCGCACGACGAAACCTTCAAACACCAACCTCGAGGTTATCCCCGGACACTTCCCTGGGTTCAGCCAGCGTACTTCATGGCACACGCCAACAGATTTGGAGACCAGCTGGATGGAGGACCGGCCCGACGAGCAGCTATTAAGCAACACTGGGCCGCCATCACCCGCGACATCGTCCCCTCACCCTCACCCAAAGCTTTATTAAACATCGTCAGAACATATCTGTCATCTGTACACATCTCGCATCACAGAAGCGACGCCGCAGGCCTTCGTGGTATGGACTACTATAGCCTTTTCGCGGTGCCGTGGATAAATATTATTATTACTATTACAAATAATAAAGTTGTGTCTTTTCCCTTTAAAATCCCCGACGAATTAGAAAAAGAGATACTTCCAGTCTGTTTTTAGTGTGTCACGTGACCTGCCGCTAGGCTCTGCCGCTAGGCTCTGCCAGTGCCACTGTTGTGTCACGTATGTACGTTTTGTCAGAGACCATCTCTTCAATTTGCTCTAGAATCTTAAGAAAAAAGTATCTGCACGATATTCTGAACGCATTTTAGAGTGAAGTCACATAAGGTGGGCGTATCGGTACCCATTTTTAATATTTGAGGCTTCGATCCGGCACAACGGGCTACCGGCAGATTGGCTATCTAGGGAAATTGTGTCTGCTCATATATCCAGAAACAAAACGAATCTCCAAAATTAACACCGTATATCTTTAACAACAAAATGCTTTTAAACACATTATTTTGGAACACATACATGAATACTTAAAAGGCAACAGCTTAGTGTAGAATCATGAGAGTTGGACGGGCGTGTTGATATAGATACTAATATAATGAAGGCTAAACAAAAGGAAGTGACGAGTACAGATATGTATGTTTGTCCTTAATTATACTTGTACAATCATCAAGATGGATTTAGACGGGGTCCTATCGACATCCGTTTCGTGTGCAATTTGTGACCATTGCTGGCCGTCAGTAGGCAACGCGTGAAATTCGCTGACTACGCCATCTAAGGGTTGTTCTCCTGTCCCGCCTCGCCCGCGTTTCCCCCGCCGTCCTCAATGTCTTCTGTCTTCTTTGTTTGCTATAGCTGGTTCTATAGACCTTTTCCACAAGGGCGCCGCCATCTTGAATTGTCGTCACTTCCAGTATGGGCGAAAACATTACTTTGCCGTCGCCACGCCAATAGAAGACATTTGGGATATATGTCTAACCGTCACACATTCTTGTTTTGGCTCCCCTCTATTTTTTTACTGGTTACAGGTTAAAATGTTTTACTATTTTGTCGTCGCCCATACTGGAAGTGACGACAATTCAAGATGGCGGCGCCCCTGTGGAAAATGTCTATACAGTAGCTCCCTATAAAAACCCCAATCCTTTCGATGCCGCAAAGGCGCTGCACGTCTCGCAACCGGTCTATTTGGATCGAGTCTCCCTTCGGCTCAAGCTCAATTCGACGTTCTATTTGGCTTAACCTACAGTCTGGCGATAGTCTTAATTGCGACCGAACTTCTCAATTAGGCTTATACCCCATTCACAAGGGCTGCCTAAAGGATCTGTAGCTTAGGTCCCTTAGGTAAAGGTACTTGTATCAAAAGGCGTTCGGGATCACACGGCAAATGAACGGAGGGTTTAGGGTTGATGTTTACTGCACCGGAGATCGCCCGGTTGAACCGAGGGACGAACGAGCAATATACAACTTTTGGTTCAAGCAGGTTTGAGACACGTTCTTTACTCTATTAAAAGTGAAATTAGTCGTTTTAAAGCAAAATTATAATTGCTTTATTGATTTCATTGCATGGGGCGAGTAAAAAATAGGCTTCTCTTTAGAATGTCTCACTGGTGTGGCCAAATTGCCCGCCGTGTTATCCAATCCAAATACAAAGGAGGTACGCAGTCGAGGTACACAAGGTGTAAAAGGTGATCGACAACTCTCCGTGTTTTCCCGAGCTTGCTCTGCTACTTCTTTGAGTCTGCCTCTGGGTCTTCTCAACAAAGAGCCTCTCGAGACCGTGGCGGGTCGTCTCGTACATTCCGGTGTTTCTCCTTCGTTGCCGGAGTTCGCCGATGTTGTCCTCCCAGAGACGAATTAGCGACCATGTTTCAGCCTCGGACCAGTGAACTCGAGGGCTTTTCCTACTAGTGCCGCTAGTGCTGGCACCCAACTTCACAGGTCCTCCAGGCGAAATCTTGGTCACAAAAATGCTCTGGGCAGGCGAAGCGGACAACTCGTCGTCGCTACTCAAAGTAAAGTGTACTCACTACTCAAAGCTCGTACGGCCGCCATTGCGTTCAGGCCACCGCTGATACCCGCTGTCACGAGTATAAATTTGTCGCTACCCTCTTCCACCAGGTTTGTGCTCACGTTTCCTTTGTAATCTTTGCCTCGCAAATATTATTGTGATTATCAATGCAGTAAACGAAGCAGAAGCATATCTGCTAGATTTTTATGTGGAATTCATGGGTCCGAGGCTAATCCCTGTGGCTTTAAAGGGAGGTCTGCGAGCTCCGTTTATTCTAAACCCACCTTTAGCGAAAGGGACCTTTGCGCGCCGTGTGATTACGAACTCCATCTCCCTTTACTAGGGGGACCTATGCTAAAGGTATCTTTATACCGCCCGTGTGAATGGGGTATTACTTTGCAGTTATGGAAGCATTTTCTCGATTTAGCTAAATTTTTCCATTCCGCTTAATTTTCAATTCGGTTGGACGCTCCCCTTCAGTTTTAGATTTCAATTCGGTTAAAAGTTTCAGGTCGACTGGCAATTTTGCTGGAAGTCTGTCAAGTCTTTGGCTGTGCTGTTGAGCTGATACTTTCTGCTAGACTTTTTAGGTTTGATTGGCAAATGTGTCCTCGCTTCAGTTGGGAGACTGCAGTACACTAGCACATACGTCAAGCCGAATAGACGCATACGCGTTTGCCTAGACTTTAAGGGCATTTAGTCGGCACCTACTCCATCTCGTTATAAGGTGGAGTAGAACTTAGAAGGAAAGGTTAGAGAAAGAAGGGGGTAGCTGGTCGGTGCTCTGGCCGCACGAGTGCACGTTGAACCAAGGCCCTTTCGAGAGCAAGGATATCGTAAGTCTTTGCTGCACTCCGCGTGAGGCAGTGAAGCCAGCCTTTCGCTCACTGCACGACGCGGAAGGCGGAAACACGACAACGGACTTTCTTTTGTTTGCATCATACTTATTTTGGATGATAAAGAACAGGAGTTCATACTGTCTGAGCCAGTGGCATGGATAACTAAGTTAATTCCACCGTACTACAACTGTTAATGGCAGCCTTTCGTTTGTGCCAGAAATACTAAAAACCCTGCATGAACTGTTTGTGCTGACTGCGTCTGCGGTCAACACGAACAGGTTCAAAAATGCATGGACATTTTTGTCGCGTTCTCAGTGTTCTCACAGGCGGAATTGGACACTGGAGAGAAAAGGATTTGTAAGAAGCCTTGCATGACTGAGCTGGCGCTTGCTGGGGGGCTTCGATTTCCTCTTTTCCTTCCCCCAGAAACCTCAGAAGCCTCAGGGTCAAGGCCCAAGTACAAGAACGAGTAAAGCCACTTAGCGATTCATCGACCGAACACGGCTTTGCAATGGATGGATGAATGGATGGATGGCTGGATGCACATGGGTTAACCCTTTATATATGGTGGCGGCTTGCCCCACCTCGCCAGTGTGCTTAATATCAGCACTCATATCCTCTACCTAATCTGTGAAACATAAAAGAGGCCGTACAACGATATTCGGTAAGAATGTATCTTACTTTACATGGGCTTACTGGCCCTGGCATGGCCCAAGTATACTCGCACGCTACGCAACTGGCCACGAAAGCTTCTTTGTCGCAGGGTAATTTTAAGGATAAAACCGAACGTCTTCCCTTTCGCAAAGCTTGATGACGAAGTTGGGGGATCGCATCGGTGGCGTTGTCAACGATGCGATTCCCAGGATTTCGTCATCAAGCTTTGCTAAGGAGAGGCTGAGGGACTGACTAACTTTTCGCTGTCTAAACAGCACAATTTTTCCTGCGTGGCTAAGGTCTCTCGCAAATACGAGGGTAACTTCCGATCGCACACGTCGCGCTCGCTCGCTCGCACCTGCGTTCATTATGCACGGGCGCAGGGAACGAGAAAGATATCTATAGCACTGCATGGAACAAAAGCAACAGGTGTGTGAATACAGCGGCGTAGACTTTCCATTTTCCCAGGGGGGGGGGGACAGGCTGAGTTCTCCCGGGGGGGTGGGGAGGGGGGGGGGGGGGGGGTGCTGCGCGTTATTTTTTTGCCAGAACTGGAGACTGAAGCTAACGAAAACACGCTGGAATTCCATTTCCCATGTATTTTGTCAATAAAGGCAACGTGCGCGTTATTTTGTTTACATGCCACAACTAGAAGCTCGTTACATGGCACGTAAACAGCGTCTCGGTAAGGATGCCCGGGGGGGGGGGGGGGCACGAGCCCCGTTGCCCCCCCCCCCCCCCCCCCTTATAATCTACGCTTATGTGTGAAGATACAACCCCTGGCCTTGCGTGGTTTGAGAAAACGTTTCCGAACGGCTGATCTTGCAGTCCACACCTTACAGTTGTGCTGTACAAAATATAGAACAGTCCGCAGTGCCGAGAGAATGCATTGCTCTCTCGGCGATATAGCGAAAATTGTATGGTTATACAGCCGGAAGTTAGTCTGCCTCAGTGGACGTCTGGTGTCTGATCAGCTGTAGATGAGCAATTTAGCCAGTGCGGTACAACCGCTAGCCCGGGGTCTTTAACGTGCATCACGCAATAGTGATACACAACCGGACGCCGGTACGATGCTTATGCAGATCGAAACGAGCAGGGGTCGGGATTGAACCCAGGGCCCGTTTGCTCGAAGCGCTAACCGCGGCTAAAGTTAGCCGCAGTACCTAGGAGAGCGATTTTTTTAAATCACGTGACTGGCTCGGTAGGGATGCGGGGAAACATGGCGGTGCCCCAGTGAGTGAGCGCCGCTCGCTTTGGAAATAATATGTCGTTGTCGTTGCAATACAGGGCGCGTTAGCCACCAACGAATGGTGCAGGAGGCTTTCGCTTTACTTTATCTCACTTAAACCGCAAAGCATGGGCAATCACATCGCCGCATTTTTTAGATAGTCTTTCGATTCTGGGCATTCCTAAGCCTAAATGAACGCGATAATTGTCGGCATGGCAACGTCTTTGGAAAGCGGATTGTTGATAGCACACAAAAGCAGACAGCGTCCCAACAGACCTTTTTTTCTAAATTATCCAAGCACCGAGGCGTATGTTACGACTGTAGTTGCACGCGTCGCGCGTGCTGGCGTCTGCAGTAGTAACCGTTCTAGAGCAAAAAGTATAAAACAAATTTTGCCTTGCACGCGCGTTCGTTAAAGCCTTATTATGATTTTTTACTTCGAATCTTTTATAAGAGGAAGGCCAGCGCGCGTGGACCGAAGAATTACACTTCCAGCGTTCTCCTCGCGATGCTTGGATAATTTAGAAGGAAGTCTGTTGGGACGCTGTCTGCTTTTGTGTGCTATCAATACCCGGCCGATTGAGTAGGCAATCCGCTTTCCAAAGACGTTGCCATGCCGACAATTATCGCGTTCATTCAGGCTTAGGAAAACCCAGAATCGAAACATTATCTAAAAAATGCGGCGATGTCATTGCCCATGCTTTGCGGTTTAAGTGACGTAAGGCAAAGCGAAAGCCTCCTGCACCATTCGTCACCGACTAACGCGCCCGATATTGCAGCTACAACGACATATTATTTCCAAAGCGAGCCGCGCTCACTGACTGGGGCACCGCCATGTTTCCCGGCATCCCTACCGAGCCAGTCACGTGATCTCAAAATCCCTCTCCTAGGTACTGCGGCTAACTTTAGCCGCGGTTAGTGCTTCGAGCAAAGGGGCCCAGGATTCTGGGTTCTGCAGCGCGAGCTTTCACTCCACGAGCTTAGAGCTGGTGTGCGCTAGACCACCAGCTCGGTGATTTGGATTTGTCTGAATATTGGTCCCCAATTTTCAGGCTAGTTGTGGACCATGAAGAAATCGCCGGAGTACCCTTTTAAGCGGAGACTAGAAGCTCCGCCTTCAGTGCGAGCTTTCTACCCTTGCTAACGCAAGTGTGTACGCTCAATCGCGCGCAACCAAAGCACTGCAAAAGCCAGTGAGCTCGCGCTGAAGACGGAGCTTCTAGTCTCAGCTTAAAGAAATGCTAAAACACTTATTGACAAAAGAACAAAAAAAGAAAACGAGTTAGACAAGAATTCTGGCGTATTTTTATCCCGGGAATCACGCTCGTTTTCCCCAAAGATGTAAGTAAACGGAAGAAAACACGAAAATTCTCCGATTGGTCACGACGTCATACTAGGATCTTGGATCCGCCGGGCAGGTGTCGCTCACGTGGGGAGCGCGTGCAACTGCAAGCTTGCGAGATATATATATTTTCCGCACTGACGCCAATCGTGACGTCTATTTCTGACCTTTTTGAAAATAGCAAGAGTGCGCGTGCATAGCTTTGATAGGCGCTGAAAATGTGCGAGAGCGAAGGTTCCGAAAACTTCTAGAATGACGTCACGCTCCGGGAAGGAGGGGCTTCAGCGGTACTTTAAAAATTAACTTCTGCAGCCTCCGTATACCAAATTGGAAAAAAAAATAAAAAATAATGCCAATATTCGTGATCCTGGAGGCCAAATGAAGACGATTTAGGTGTTTTTGCGCAAATACAGAACCGCTTCAGCTTCCCTTTAAGGGTGACGGAGTACAGTAGTTTTGCGTTTAATGTTGCCAAAAGGGCTCCGACAAGGGAACATGACAAAGGCTGCCACTGCCGACGAAGCAAACGTTCTCTACTCCTGCTGCCAAAGACGCGGCAAGTGACGCAATTGCCAATGTGGACGTCACGACGTCCACATTGATTATTGCGTCTTACGACACGACAAGCGACTCCGTTGCCGAATATGGACAGCGTCGCCAACAAAAAGGCGACAAACAACCCAATCATCAACATAAAAACGAAAAAAAGCGGTTTAGCGCAATTTCGCGTCGTTAATTTTGGTCGCTCATCTTGCGGGCGACATAGGGGTAATTTACTTTATTCGTAGCGCACAAACCTGACACGTTAAAAAAAAAAAAAAAATCTACCGGTCCAAGATGGCGAATCTGGATCAGGGGACCGATTAAGGCCACATCGAGAGCGAGATCTAATGTGTGTTAAACAACATCCCGCCGTAAAACACGGTCAAAAGGAGAGGGACACAACACGAAGCGGTATTGTCTAATATGTACCCCATTCACACGGTCAACATAAAGGTACCTTGAACATAGGTCCCTTTGCTATCGGCGATTGAGCCGGTGCTTTTGGGTACCGAGCACACGCCACGCGCGGAAGATCGTCGATTGATTGGCCGCAGAGAATAAAGGTCCGTAGCTAAAAGTACCTTTACGGTCGTGTGAATAAGGTATGAGACTCATCTACCAACTAGCCCATCTTTCCACTCTACAGGCTGTTCTAGAGCGCTATTCGGGCCTAAAACATTTGTATAACTAAACCAATGAAGCGAGTGCATTGAAACTTTTCAGAAGGATGTCTTCAGGTGACGCATATATCATACTCAAGGTTTAATAATGTAGGTTCCAGAAAACAAAAAGAAGCCTATAACAAGTTGTTTTCATCTATGCGCTGCTAGAGAGGGAAACGGCAAAAACCATCTGATCTGCTGGAACTGCTCTCGGGTATTCGCCTAAAAAGCTTGCACCTTTTTGCTCCATTTATGGCCGTTTGAGAGTAGCAGCGCCAAGCAGACGGTTTTTGGCATTTTCCCTTTCTGTGCATAAAGAAAAAAAAAAAAAGACTTGCTTAGGTTTTATGCTTTTTCTAGAAACTACATTAATAAAACTCTAGTATGATAAATCACAACCCAAAAACACATTTGTGAAAAGTTTCAAAGCACTCTGTCCATTGATTGATGTATACGATTTTTTTTTTTAACGTGCGAACGAGCTACGGAGCTTCGTTCATGGTCGCTTCGAAAGTTAGACCATGAACGAAGCGCCGTAGCTGAGCACTGCGACGTCAATGACCACAGGATTGATTTTGTCAACACCAGCATTCTGGCCGTTGAGACCAATCCGAGACATAGACTTTGTATGGAATTCTGGCACATACAAACGACGCCAGAAAACAAATAAATCCCTCGGCACTCTGCCGACCGTCTACGTGAACGGACTTCGCCACCTCACTGATGCAAAACGATAAACACTGCCGTAGAAAAAAAACAAAAAACAAAACAAAAACAGAATACTGTTTTTCAACGGCCATATATAGCCGCAGTCAACCCCTGAAGAAGAGATCGAGCAGGTCTCGAAACGTAGGGTTCCGCCTTTAAACAAGGATTTGGTTGGTGTATATTTTATTTATTATTATTGTTGCTCCCCAACCAAAGAGACTCCTCTCAAATGTTCAATTTCAACCGTAAAGTTGATTTAACTTTCAGGGTAGCGGTTAGTGAAGATGCACGTTCCTGTCCACAGTGGGAAAGTGTGGAAGACGCTACAAATTATAGACTAACTTATTTGTTATGCACGGTCAGAAAACTGCTTGAACATATAGTCCATGGTTATATTCCCTTGTTTTTGGCGACAAATAGCTTGGTCTGTGCTGAGCAGCATGATTTCAAGTGCAGTCTTTCTACGGCAACGCAACTTTCGTAGACGGTACATTACTTTTCAGAGGTAATTAAGAAGAGAGAACAGGCGGACGTTATATTTAAAAAAAAAAATTTAAAGACCTTCGACCGTGTATCAAACGCATAACTTCTTTTAAGAATATCTAACATATCGCTCAATGATAACGTTATTTGGTAGCCAAGTGACTACCTACGCAACAAGCCGCCGTTTGTTGTGGTGAAAAGGCAGAATTCTTTCCATCTATACCAGTGCGATAGGGCGTATCTAACGGTTCCGTTTCAGGTCCTCTTCTCTTTCTCGTGTATATAAATGACAGAGCAAAAAATAACAAAAACATTAATTTCCACCTATTACCGGATAACCTGTTATAATTTCAGGAAAAAAAATGATTCAGACCAAGCGAACCTCAACTCGACGCTGACCACAATTAGCGACTGGTGCCAAACTTGAGAAATGCTGTTAAATAAAAAACAAAAAAGGCGTCTCTATGATCAATTTTTGTAAGTAGTCCCCATTGTCATTTACATCAAACTTAAATAGCTCTGATCTTCAGAAGGCATCATCTTTTAAATATCTGTGCGACACTTTAAGTTCTGAAAATATATGGAATGACCACATCAATCGTTGTGCCACATAGCGATGTTTAAGTTAATAGTGTACAAATCTCTCATTAGGCCCCTCTTACGGTATGCCGACGTTACTTAGAATCAACACCTTACATTTATCTAGAACAAATGTAGAAGGCTAGCTTCTCTGAGTAGCTTGTATACCCTAAAAGTTATCCAGCACTTCCAAACGCGTAGGAAAATTAAACTAATTTTTTATATACCCTAAACAATGACGATTTTAAGATTGATAAATCACGTCATGCCGCTTACAAACCACAGGAAGTACAAGAAGGTACAATTCTTGAGCATTTGCAAAATATAAATGCTATAATGACTGCTTTAAATATCATTTTCTTCCAAAAGCCGTTAAAGACTGGAACTGCCTTTTCAAATTGTAAATGCCACCAATGTGCAATCTTTTAAAACATCGCCCGTATCACTGTTCAAACATACTTGAAGTTTCTCAATGATCGAACCTAAAATTTTCCGCTTTTGTTACTTCTAGTGTTTTGTTAATGACTGTCTGAGCTGTACCTTGTCTGATGTGTGTTAATTTGTTCGAAGCGTAAATGTTGTATGGAAGGGAGTTCTTGGTGACAGTGTGGCACAATTTGATTATGTGCCACCTGTTCACTGCTTAGTTCGCTTTTATAGCGTATATGCGTTATTGTAAGCGGGTTCTGTGATTGTGCTTGTTTTTGTTTTTTTTTTGCTTTTTTTTTACTGTTGACGATGTGTCTGAGAACTGTTTTCTTTCTCACAGCTGGATGCGCTGCGCTTACTTAGTTTTGTCTCACGCGGAAGGTGAGTTATGTGCATGAGTTGTAACAGTCTGCATAATTGTTGCTTATTTGTTTTGCTTGTTAAAGTTACCAAAAGTTCATTGTACTTTGTATTTTAGGCCTTGAATCCCAGTCCTACGACACCTTTCAAGAGACGGTAGTCGTATCTATAAATAAATATATATATATATCTTAATGGCAGCGTCTTGTCCGATCATAGTGGCCAGCCATACTTTCAAGCACCCTCAAGGCAGCGTCCCATGGTTGCCAAGAGAAATTTCGAAAAGGGTCTATCGTTCCTCTGTGAGCACCGAAATGGTGTCGCCCACAGGGGGAACGGAGTGGCGACACTCTGCCTAGCCTATTTAGAGGCACGTCAGTAATTAGATGGAGTTCATTAAAACTTCAGTCACCCGTGTTGTTTGCCATTCCACGGCTGCAGTGCTCGATGAACTGGAAGGCACGTAAGAGAAAATGGTATATTTTTCTTCCATAATTCAAGTTCGTAAAACCACGCACTTCCTCCGCGCAACAGCGACAAGTGGCTCACATTCGCAGGAGCGAATAAAACACCTGTTAAAGGGGTACTCCGCCGATTTTTGAGCTACCTCAACTAACTTTATTTTCTGACTTCCCGGCCTTTGCCCTTTCTGGTATGCTATTTAGTATCGTGAAATTCATAATAGTTATTGCGAAATCGGCAAATGAAAATGATGCAAAAAAAAACATTCAAATATACCCGCCCTTTTCAGGGCCGTGACGTCAGTGGAAGGTTAGCTTGCCAGTCGGGCGAGCAGTCTAAAAAATAGAATATGCCAATCATTTGTTCCGTGCTGGAGCGCGGGGACTGGAGCGAGCTTCCAAAGCATTCATTTGACACCATGAAACTGCTTCGAATCAGTTGGGAACAAATTCTACAGTCCAAAGAGTGAACCCCTGCACTTCCAATGACGTCACTTTTTCATTGTTGCCAGTAGAGACTTACAGTTTGAAAAACACGGTGAGGACCAAAATTCTAAATTCAATAACTTCGTGAAAAAAAATTATTTTGACCTAATATTTGGGATACTATTTTGGCGATGTTGTTTGGCGAGTTTAGCAAAATTTCAAGCAAATCGGGGACCATGAAGAAATCGGCGGAGTACCCCTTTAAAGGGTTGAGATCTATCCTTCCTTTCTCCACGTGGCTGGGGATTAGACAATGTGCTGGTTGTCCTCGTAAATGAACGCCGCAAAACCACAGTGGAGTGCACTTTATTGCTTTTCTCATCAGCCAGCGGACAAAAAAAGACAATATTTGCGAAGAAACAACAAAAAGATTAATAAAGGAAAAAAGAAAACAGTAAAATTATGTTTCCCATTATTGTGTGTTTTTGTTTTGCGTAATATATATACGTTTTGTTTGGTTTTCGTTCTTCTTTCCTCGGCGGAGCCGTGACAATTCCTGGGTCTGCGATGCACAAACTCTTTTATATTTCAGGTAGTGACTTCAGTTGTGAATTAAGACTTTGGTTAGAGTTAGTTGGTTCATGATGATTTGAAATGTTATACAATCTAAAAAAAAGTTAAAATTTTTCATCTGAAGCGGGGCATGAGTGGCAACTTAGTTCGCGCATGTGCGCTGGTTTCACTGACTGGGATAAAATATCAGCTGCAACTTAGCAGCTGTCTGTGTCGTGTGTCTTTTCTTCTTCGTCCCTGTTGTTTTCCACTTTTAACCTTTTAAATCGTGTAGCTGCGTCCCTGCCAGCGAGTAGATGTAGTTGATCGCAAACGGGATAGTTTATTATAGTGTGCTATTTTCCCGTGTCTCTTCGTCGTGAGGTATTTTTTTAAAATTTATTTACGAAACTACGTAAAAAATCTGCAAAAAAAAAATAAATAAAATAGAACGCGTATGTTTATGTGCATGAAACAAACAAACGTTGAAGTGCGAGTTCCAAGATTCTTGTTATTGGTCCGCAGTGAACAAGGTCGCGGCATTAACACATATTAAATCACAAATAAAGAAGCGATGACATAAAAAGCTAACCGTGAGTATAGAACCAGTCTGTTGCAAATATTAGATCTACACACGAGGCTCCTCGGGCTGTTGTGCCAGTTTTCTTTATAACTACTGCATCGTGACAAGGCATCATCTGATTTGACTACGCATACAGTGTACCGTGTGTATCAGCGAAGACTTTCGAAATTCCAACCAATAGCGTGGCTGAGAAAAAAAAAACTCTTTTAGGAAGCAATTGGCGTCCACGGCGGACATCACGAATTGTGTAAAAAACATGCAAGTTGGCTAAATAGGGAACTAATATTTACTAGTTAATCTCTAAAAATAAATATATGGCTCCAATTACTTGCCGAACGAAGAGAATTTTTACGGTTAAAGCTATTTTACGCTATTTATAATGACCACACCGGAATCGATAAAAGTATGTATATGCAGGCACCAAATTACGTATCAAGAAGAACGGATCACCAAATAAAAGTTCGAGAAATTAACTGGCGAACGGATGTTTTTGCCCACTCTTTTTTCCCCCATTCCGAGCGGAATCGTCTGGACAGCTCAATTGCCAATTCTCCTGAAAACATGGTCTCAGTTTTACAAAACTTTTGTTTCCAATAGGTGTCTGGAACTTCTATGTTATTTTAGGCTTTCTTGTTATTTTCACTAGTTTGTCATGTATTTTCTTTCATGTAACCCCCCTACAATAATGCCCCCTGGGCGATGTAGGTATGTGCGTAAATAAATAAATAAATAAATTCAAAACGCCTAAATAAGCCGATTTTAGGAAGACAAAGAACACGTGCGCTAAACTTACTACTTATGCAGCAGATACAGTTCCGGCTATGCGAAAAACGGGGATGATAGTGTGTGTTTTTTTCTCACTAGAATTCAAAAGTTAACTCATACATCTTAGTTACTTATTTGACTAATTACCGTTTTTTTTTTTTTTTTGCCATTTGTGATGTCCGTCGTGGTTGGCTGTTTGTTCCAGAAAAGAGTCCTGTTCATTGCTTGGTTCGCTTTTTTAGCGTATACATGCGTGATTGTAAGCGGGTCCTCTGACTGTACTTGTTTTTTTTTTTTTTTTTCTACTCTTGACGATGTGTCTTACAGCTGTTTTGCTCTCTGATTGCCGGATGCGCTGCGCTTACTTTCTTTTGTCTCACGCGGAATGTGAGTCACGTGCATCAATTGTAACAGTCTGCGAAATTGTTGCCTATTTGTTTTGTTCGTTGCAGATACCAAATGTTTATTGTACTCTATATTTTGGGCCTCGAAACCCAGTCGTTTTTTGTTTGTTGTACATGTTTTTGCAACCGGCGACGTCCCCCGTGGTTGACTGTTTGTTTTCGGAAATAGTCCTTTTCTTTAAGGCCTTTGCTGAAACATTCGGTAGAACGTAAATTCCCCGAGCAAATGTATTTGTCCATGAAAACCCTATCAGGAAGAAAACATGTGCACTTACACAACCTATGCCCGATAATACCACGTGAAATAACTATGGCATATTATACGCACGCCTTTTCCCAATAAAAAAAAGAAAAAAGAAAACGCGGAGGTAAATGGATATTTTAGTCATGGTTGTTTACCATATCTTCCAAGTCAGATTGCACATACTTGGCACTGTGTGGTTTCACCTGCTTTCAATTAGTTTCTACCTATCGATATTTTAATTACATGAATGTGGCGTAGTAGCGACGAGTGTTGTGTATAGGATCTGTCTACCACGGGCATAAGATTTGGGGATCGCGTTGAACCGCTTGAAATTGTGAAGATCACTAGTAAATTTACTGAATTCTTAGATTTTTCTTTATATGAGCCTATCGTATTGTATTATGAAACATGGGTCGTGTCGGTGTATATGGTTATGTCAGTAGGGATTGTTTTCATTGAATAACCTGGAAGGGATCTTTTTAGGTACGCATTATCATGAGGGGACAAATAAATAAAGAATATATAAACTTTATTCAGACTCAGTAGTCTTGGCTGGCGATCTAACGCCGCCTGATGTTTGGCAATGCCCCAAGTTAGCGCCCTAGAGTGTTTTTTTTTTTTTTGAGTATACATTTTTCTTGGGGAGTCTGCTTCTCTGGAGAGAAGTGATGTCGCTTTAGTGATGACGAAACGAAGCACGAGCCGTTTCGTCGCCTCGCTGCTTAGCTCCTTGGCGCCGCCTCCCATTGACGCGAAGGAAAACGGGGGAGAGGTTTGCAAGCTTTCGCGTAACGCGTTGGCACAGCTATAAAAAAAACTTCTACGCGTGCACTAGGAAAAGGCGCGCGAGAGAAAAGCAAGAAAAAAAAAAAAAAGAACTTGCTCGAATTGATTTTTTTTTTTAAGTAATTGCGTTTTGTGTTTATACAGCGCGAAGTTAACCAGCCCCAATGAGCGTCTCGTGTTCCGCCGTAGACGAGAGCAAGTGCAGTACGACTACTCATATCGTGCGGGAGATTGGTTCAACCGGTCATAGCGCAAAGAAGACCGAGGAGATACATTTTTGCCACTGCTTGATTGACTCGAACCGATGGTAGAGCCGACTGAGGTGTTCGGAACAGAGACTCGTGGCGAGCGTTCCGGTTCGCGTCTGGGTTTCATCGCAAAGTGGACAGCTCCGATATACACCTTCCGAGCGTCTCATTCACTGTTGAACATGCGTCGTTTAACAATTTCCGGTACGTTCGATTATTGTGTTTGTTCGTTCAGATCAGCTGCGTACGAGCGTGTGTTTCACAACATTAGTCCACGTGTACGTATGTGTGTACCGGTGCGGTGGTGTGCGGTTGTTGGTCCCTTTGTCGCTTTATTTTCAGTATTTTAGCGCATATACTTGCCCGTTTACTGCTTTACGTTTTCCTCCGTCTCACTTTCTTCGTTCGTAAGTTGAAATATTTTCTGACGATACCTTAAAAGAAAAAGTTTCCTTTAACGCTACAGTAAAGTGTAAGCTCCTCCCACCCCTTTCCACTTTAGCAGAGCGAAGGCTGAAGAGGAGGCGGCATCCTCTCCAGCCTTCGCTTTGCTAAAGTGGAAAGGGGTGGGAGGAGCTTCCACTTTATTCTTAACTTGTCACCGACTCTAGAATAATTAACTTTTGTATCCAAACAAATGAAAAAATGGTAAATCATAAGCGTATGCAATATTTGTAATTAATAAGAAATATCTAAAAATTTAAGATTTGCTCGGAACTTTTGGTTAATATGTAACCAGAGATTGCATTTTATGTCATCTCCTTCGTTACGTCGAAAGACGGGGTGCGTCTGGAATTTACTGGTATTGATCGCCCCCCTTTTTATACCGTCAGATAACCTGTTCTGATACGTGTTCGCATCGCAAAGAGAAAGCTTTTTACTTTCGCTGGCGATTCTTCGAAATAATGGAAACGTTTTCTGTGTTGGCAGATTCGTCTTCGGTCGAATATATATCTGTTAATTACATTCATTGAGGTACCAGAGTATTGGTACCGCAATTGATATTTTCTGACCTTGCTTTTCGCTTTACTTTATGCTTTTTTTTTTTTCAAAAAAATCACGCATTCTCCAATAAATGTTTCATCTGTAATGTTGAATGTAGAGTCCCGGAAACTCTGTCAGGCAGCAGGCATACATCTCTGCCCCACGCAAAAAGAAAAAAAAAAAAAAAAGTTGCAGAAAAAAATGAAGTAATTACACAAAAAAATAGCCTCCTTATGCCTTGCACAACTTCCGAGGCCTCTGGAAATTCAGACACTCCCTCTAATTTTAATTCCTGGGGAAACCCCTGCTTTCTGAAGTTTCAGCGTTATGCAATGCGTTGTTTATTTGTGCGGGCGGGCCGAAAGAACATATTCCAATTTCTCTATCGGAGCCTGTAGTAATTCTGCGCGGCGCTAATCTCTAGGGTGGCATGAAATAAACACCAATTTTTACACGTACGCAAACTGAAGGTGGCATCGCGGTCGTTTTCTAGGCAGTGCCCACACAATCGCTTCGGCGAACTGTTTGTGTTCTTGTCACTCCCCTCAATATAATACTCAGCGGTTTTCATGCATGTGCGCGCATTTCTTAGAAATACGCCGCTAAGATATCTATAGCTTGCAGAACATAAGCGCAAAAAGAGAACGCCATGTTAAGAAAACTCGCTCATGTTCATACAATTCAAATCCTCAATATCACAAATAATTGCCATATCCTGGCTCCTGCACAGAGGAATCAGCAAACAAAGAAAGAAACAATTTAAGTATCACCGACTGCTCATAAATGACACAGATAAACGATGATTGATACATGCCAACAAAGTGAATACAAGCAATCAACACATTATCTTAACCATAAGGAAGAGGTCGAGTAAGAATGGCTGTGCGACGGAGCAACGGTATATTCCGCTGCTTGTAGTTAAATAGTGATCATTATTAATTACCGATAATGAATTAGAGAGGCTTAAAAAGTTTAGCTAAATTTAGCTAAACTTTGCTAGAGGCAGTGTCACGGTGCTCCCTGACGCTCTTAACATTACGCTGATGTTCCGGAAGTCAGTCCTTAGCGCACCGTGTGAAAGAACTTATGAAAGGACCAACTTTAGCCCACATCTATTTTGATTCAAACTCCGCGGGCATTCGACAAATAAGGTTCCTAAACAGGTAAAAGAAAAATAGCATTCACTCACCGAGTATCCACACGTAAGTGAGAACTCTCCGCAGGCTGCAGCTCCTCGAATGCATGATTCAAACACAAGCAAACAACGCGCACAAGCACTAAGCCTTTCAAACTGCCAGCGACGCGGTCGTGTCACGAAATCGCGAAGCGTCTGCTGCCGCCGCCGCCGCTCCCGTCGTCTGCTTTCGACACCGAAGACGGAGACCGGCCGCGCCGCCGCGCCCCCTAGGCCTTCCGTGTGCCACCCGTCATCCAGACTGAGCGTGCGCCTGGAAAATAAAGCAAACAAAACAAAAAACAGTACACCCTTCAAAACATTGCAGCCACCATCACAAAGTTTGAAAAGCGAGCGTAACTCTCTTATAAAAGACGGATTTGTCTTCGCAACAACACAGGCCTCTTGTGACTCGTCTGTCTGCGAGGAAAAAGTCCGATAATCACCTGTTTCCGAAGCGCGAGCGAGCGTTCAGGCGCGCTCGTTTAGGTCATACTGGTAAACATTTCTTCTTTTCTCTGTCAATATATACGAATGGTATATAGAGAGCACAAACTTGCCTGCCAGGAATGTCTGCTTTGGCGTGGCGGCGGCTGTAAAGGTAACACGCAACTGTCAGATAATTGCGAGGGAATTTCCCGAGCGAGCAATCGGCCGAGCGGCGCCCACCTCGCTCGGCGTCACGAGATCAACCGGCTGCGTCGCTGCGTTGGCTGCGTCACGGAGCAAATCTTATTCCAATATAAAGGAAAAGATAAGGCCGACTCTATCACGAAATTTGGACCGCACGCTCTCAACATCAACGATAGAATTGGCGGAGAAGGAACTCTGACGTGTATTATTTGATAATCCGGTATACGGTGAGCTTTTCGTGCGAAACTGTGTGGCGTCACGCGTGGAATCGCTGGCCTGTTTCCGCGCAGCCACATTGTGGCGCGAGTTTTGAGCGCGAATGGATTACGGCCGTTTTGTTGTACTATCGGGGAAAAATGAAATGCGAACAGAGGAGCGCGTGGCTCGCGGTACAGGCTGCGCCGCCTGGAAGTGAACCTAGGACCGAGGCTGCGTGGCCTACTCCAACGTGTTCACGCCCCTCCCTCTGCGTTCTCCAAGCTTCAGCAGTGCGCCTCTTAGTGCGCTGAAAGCTATCACCGCTATCTTTGCTGGCTTAGCGCGTGCGGTGCAAAGAAGCTCGCCGCACTCGCCGAGCAGGCAAAGATAGCGGTGACAGCTTTCAGCGCACTGAGAGGCGTACTGCCGAAGCTGGGGGAGCGCCAATCGAGGGGCGTGAACACATCGAAGTAGGCCACGCACCCTCTCCCCTAGGTTCACTTCCAGGCGGCGCAGCCTGTACCGCGAGCCACGCGCTCCTCTGTTCGCATTTCATTTTTCCCCGATAGTACGTTCCCTTAGCGCCTGTTGCAATGTTCGGAGCTCCACAGCCCAGCATGCGATCTCCACAGCCCAGTACGTGAGTGTTCTTTGCTTTGAAAATCGATCTGAAAAAGCCAAAGATGACGCCAGCTCGCGTGCACGGCGTGGCCTGCCTTAAATTACTTTGACATGGTGCGATTGTAACACAGAATATATGTATGGGCTGGATTTCATGCGACAGCGTTGTGCTCGAGTGTAAGAAAAAGCCGTTTACACACACACGCCAAGGAAGCATAATGCATGCACTCTCAAGAAAAAAGGGTGTCAAAAGGTGTATTCTTACACCCTTTGTCCCATATAATACACCCCAGAATTTCAATTCGACGTACAGCGCCCTACAGTCGAACAGAGGGCACGAACTTCTACGAGGGGCTTGATAGCCGTGTGGTACAACATTTTAGATAGCTTAAGTACGTATCAAAGACCACATAGAGAAAACACCGAGTTTTTACAGTAGGGCCAAGAAAACCCCGATTATTTCTTTTTTAGTCAGCAAAACGTACCTAAGCTATTTGAATAAGTTGTACCACATGGCTATCAAGCCCCTCGTAAAATTTCGGGCCGTCTGTTCGACTGTAGGGCGCTGTATGTTGAATTGAAGTTTGGGGGTGTATTATATGGGACAAAGGGTGTAAGAATACACCTTTTGACACCCTTTTTTCTTGAGAGAGTGCATAGCCCATAACAGCAATGCAGAAATAAGCGCCCAAAGCGAGTAGATAATTAAACCCGGTCAACGAGATTTGCAAATCGGCGCAGCGGGAATCGAACCTCGAACCGTGCGATTTGTAACCCGACGCCCTTGCTCGGCGCCACTAGGAGGGGACGAATGCAATAAGAAGCTTGACTGAGCATCACTCAAGGAATCGTATTAAGAACAAAACGAGCGTGTTGGTAACGGTAATTAGACATGAGGAAGATGTCTAATAATGTCTCATGTCTAATAATCGTATTAATAGTGACTCTCGGAGCTCGCATGGCGGCTTCCGAATCCCCACGTGATGCCAGGATGTCACGGGTTCAAATTTAAACTTGTCTCGATCGACCTGATAACCCACGTGCGACGCACTCTAAACTACCCAAAGTATTCCGCAAACAAGCCTAGCAAATTATACTTTGTGTCAGCTTAAGTCCAGACTCCGCCGACGTTACTAGTCAATGGGACCGATCAAGCAGAGTCAAAAACACGAGTGACTAAGCCTTTCCTGTTTAGCATTGGTTCAGCCATGGTAGGATACACTCTCAGAAAAAAGGGTGTATTCTTACACCCTTTGCCCCATATAATACACCCCAAAACTTCAGTTCGACGTACAGCGCACTGACGTCAAACCGACGGTACCAACTTTTACGAGACGCTTGATAACCGTGTGGTACAACTTCTTAAAATATATAATGTACAGTGCCCCTCAAACTTAGCGCCGCAATTCGGTTACACTCGGTTACGCAAATATTGATCTATTGTATGCTACCCAAAGATAAATTGGTCGCTGCAGCTGCTCGAATACCTTCCCCTGGTTGGGTTCTTATCGGGGACGCGAATGTTCACCAAGTAGTTCGACCACTAGGTTCAGGAATAGCTCAACAAGTGAATAAACCGGACGATCTAGTGGCGGCGTTAAGTTTGAGGGGCACTGTACAGGGTGTCACAAAAGAAAATTTACACCGTCTTTTTTACCGCAAAAATAAACTAGGCATCGGCGAACGCTCATTCTCCGCCTAAAGGTAGCGCTAGAGGTCACAACCAGATGCCAAAGTTTCAGCCCGATCCGATACCTTAATCAAAAGTTATAAGTGATTTTCTGAAAATTTCAATTGGGAAAATGGCGGCCAACCGAGTTTTCAAACACATGGGGCTCTATGGCACCAGAAACCGAAAACGGGCAAAAATGGGCTCCATTTTCCCATTGAAATTTTCAGAAAATCACTTATAACTTTTGATTAAGTTATCGGATCGGGCTGAAACTTTGGCATCTGGTTGTGACCTCTAGCTCTACCGTTGGGCCATAATGAGCGTTCTGCGACGCCTAGTTTATTTTTGCGGTAAAAAAGACCGTGTAAATTTTCTTCTGTGACACCCTGTACGTGTTAGCGACTACAAAATAAATAATCGGTGTTTTCTTGGCCCTGCTGCAAAACTTCAGTGTTTTCTTTCTGTGGTCATTGATACATACTTTAGCTGTTTAATAAGTTACATCGCACCATTATCAAGCCCCTCGTAAAATTTTGGGGCCGTCTGTTCGACCATAGGGCGCTATACGTCGAACTGAAGTTTTGGGGTGTATTATATGGGACAAAGGGTGTAATACAACCCCCGTTTTTTAGAGTGCACGTACAGAAACAGAAGGAACACCATGATGGTGCTCTTTTGACGCTGTTTGACTGCTCCCGTCCGCTTCTAGCGTCGACAGCGTCTGGACTTAAGGTGAAACGAAGTAGAATAGTGCGCGAATATTGCATGTGCGACACAAGGGAGTTTTAGAATAGCGCACGCTGAAGCTTCGCGCACGCAAAGAATAGAGTCGACGCCACAGGGCATGCACCCAACGCTAACCACGTTTCGCGCTTTGCGTGCGCTATTTTAGCGTACGCTATGTCTCGGAAATTGCGAGCGTACGAGAACGAGGAAGCGGGGCTTAAGGCGCATTCACACAGCGGAAAGACGCGCGGCGTGGGGTGAATTTTTTGCATATTTTTGTATAGAAAAAAGTCACGCTCCGAGGAGGACGACGCAGAGAGACGACGCCTCGGAACCCAATTTTTCTCTCGACGCGCGCGCTTGAGCCAATCAGCGAGCGTCCGGACGTGACGTATCGCCCTTTTCCGGTTAGGACACGTTTTCGCTGTTTTTATTTTCGACCCACAAAGAAGGCGAAAAGGGGGAGGGTCGAGGGATTCGTGCACTTGCCAGACGTGGCTGGAAGCATTTCTGCGTGGAAAGAAGCAAGCCGATTGGAACATCTGACTGTGAGCAGTGTCTTATGTGTGTGTACGACGCCGTCAAACTACTCTTCATCGTTTGCGCGATAGCTGCCACCGAAGTTTGCGGTGTGTTCCGACCCCCGACTGTGCGGGAGCGATCACTCCCAATGTGTTGTGTAGTCTTTGTGTGCACCCACCACTACGGAATGCAACAGTTCTCCATCGAAAACACTCTCGCACATGCTGCGCAGTGTTAAAGGTACGGACGCGCCGGCGTAGCACCGTGCTTTGTTCGCACAAAAAACGCAGCAAGAGAGCACCACTGATCTCTATTGTTGAGAGCACTTTCGAAGCTGCCAGCTCGAGTCCGTACCGGAGCGCCAGGAGCGCCCCTAGCGGACGCCACCGGCGCCGCGCCTGCGCGATGGGGGTGTGGGCAAGAACCTCGCTGTCGCCCATAAACAAACCATTGAAATGCGATCTTGTCGGCGTCGGTGTGAGTCCCCGCGCCCTTTTTCGTGTTGGAATTGTTGATTCTACGTCCTCCTAACGATGTCTGACTACTTAAGCGGCGTCAGCGAAATTAACGAGGCTTGTTACACCGCAAAACTTCGCGTGAATAACCTGACCTGCGGCGATTCATTCCGCGTGGACGCCGCAGAGTGTACGCTAAAGTTTGATTCACATGATGAAACTTCGCTCGCAATTTTCAGTAGCGTCGTCGCTCGGACTGCAAAAGAGTGAACCGTAGCTGAGATGGTCGACGCCGATACCGAAAATCGCAAGCAGAATCTAACCAAGTGAATCAGGCATAACAAGTCGGTGATGGCCACTGGTAACAATGATCAACATCTTCTTGTGTCTACTGTTTACGTCGAGCCCTGCTTACCAACCTCCAACATTAAGTCGTTTTAGGCCTGCACTTACTTCTTATCGCAAGTACCGGGCCCACGTTTGGTCTGTACGGGCCGGCGTCGTGTAAGAGAGCAGACGACAAGCAAAAACGTTTGAAAGAGCAGACGACAGTTTGAACGATCAGGCGGCCGTTTGGACTTGAAGACGCACTGAACGTAGTCCGCAGGTGGTCCGTACAACTTGACGGTTTTCCGGCGTTCATGTTGGAATAAAACAAATAAATCTGATGGCCAGAAGTATCCGTGAATTCAACCCAAGGTACTTCCGACCCAAGCAATCGTGGTCCGATGGCGTCTGGTTTTCCCTTTTCACGGCACATATCCGCGTTCTCGGACGAACTGAGCGCATGAAAACTTACCTTCAAACCTTTCTCGACTCTTTTGGTAGAGCCCCATTCGCAGCATTTTGACGAGAAGGCAGGTTTTTGTCTGGTTCCTTTCAAAACAACGCAGGAATACACGTCTCACATGGGCACTTCCGCCCACAGCCCCGGACTGGAAGTGCGTCCGACGCGCCACCACCGCGCCGTGACGTAACAGAGATGAGTTCGTGTATATATAATCATCGCCGGTTGTGCATTCAGTGAAGACGGTTGTCTCCCACCGCATATGCAATCGCGAAGGCAAGGCAACAACGATCGTACGAAGCAGACGACTAAAAAATGCTCGAGATACACCTAAGCAATCCTTATTGGTTGTGATAGCGAAAGCATGCAAGCCGCTCGTCCGGGTTGGAGCGCGTTTTTGCCAACCGCTTCGGGACCGATTTCTCCCAACCGCTTTGACGAACCGCAAAGCGGCAACCAATCACAACGCGACGCTGACGTGACGTCAATGACTTTCGAAACAAGATGGCAGCTGTCGCTGGTGAGGCGTCCAAGGCGCTGTAGTCCTAGCGCTGTAGTCTTAGCTTTCGACAAATCAACGGAGAAACTTGATGTTCACGTCCGTCACTTGAATCCGCCGCGAAAAGAATTGACTCGGTAATTTTAACGGGCTTCGCACCGGTGATTTGGTTCGGGTAAGAGTTTGTTGATTATTCCGGGTGCCACAGTTCAAGCTTGCTGCCTTGTCAATCTCTGCCCGTAGAACGTCGGAGCCCGCCCCTGATGGACCGAATTGTCAGCTTTTCTACAAACTAGGATAGTCGCGTGAACTATTGAAATCTTTCGACACCGTGCATGACCACCACGAAGGCCGACAGAGACGTCGTGAGCTTGATTGCGTAGCCAACGCACTCCCGCGGAGGGGGCAGGGTACCGCTAGCTCGACCTGTAACGTTTACTACTTATAAAATAAATAAAGGGAAGCTACTCAAGCAATAAAGTGTACGTACCAGACAATGCAGAGGTAATCCATACGGCGTTTATTTGAGCTTAATGTCAAACAAACAGTAGACTCGATCGACGAGCGAGCGACGAGAAGAGAGTCCGCCACCAACGAAGCCTACGACCGGCTAGCACCGAACACGGGTCCATATCACAAGAGCGAATGAAATTTTAGCGAACGGCGACATTTGAGCGAATGGTCGTTTTAGCGAATAACGGGGGCGCGCGTTAACCCATCCGTCGCGCTGCGCTTTACGCCGCTTCGCGGCGACAGTCTGCGGCAACTCATTACAAAAATATGAACTCATTTGGCCCACCCGAAAACGCCGCTTCGCGGCGTCCGACTATTCGCTAAAGTGTCGTTCGATGAAACGTGGGCGTTCGCTAAAACGTCATTCGATCAAGTGAGTGCCTCCCCACTGAACACATTCGCCCGCACCACGGTCCACCCCCCGCTCACAACTTTGAAAATGATAAGAGCGAACAACAACGAGGGGGAAAAACTGCCCCTCTATCCCGAAAACAAGGTCAGCTATTCATGCGGGAAGGGTCCACTTCGAAGGAAAAATCGGGGGCATCCTGTTCTGAGTCAGCAAGGCGCGCCTAACTGGGCTTTGCTTGTGAGCGAAGTTAAACTTTAGCGAAGTCGAGGGAATCACAGGCGAGTTTGGCGGGTCCATGCTTCTTTTTTCGCTCTTTGAACTCGTGATGCGCGCGAACATCCAGGAGAAAAATATAGTGCCAAAATAGCAAAACTTTGGCTTTGGATCTTGAATTAAAGTGGGTTTTGTATTGTAAAACAGGGTTGCCAAACGCAAGTCTGAAAAGATCATGCGTGATCGCCGAGAAACCGCCAACCGCCTCTCGGTGTGTCTGAACGGGGTCGCTCGCGAACCGCATTCGCGACCGCTTCGCGAACGCGGATCCGCTTCCAGTGTGAATGCGCCATTAGGGAGTTGTAGTAGATCGTTTATCTCCTCCGCTACGTTATCCCCGAAGAAAACGCCGCACCTGCGCAGGCGCCCCCCCATCCTTGTCTGCATAGTTCAAAGTCTTGTGGCGGATTACGGAGCGCTATCCGGATGCTTAGCGGGCTGCGGCAACGCTCTACTACAATTCCCTATTATTTCGTCTGCTGCGTACTTTACGTCGCCGGTCAGCGCGTGTGCTCCCCCGGGCACGGTGGTTTTGGACGCTCCGTGCCCAGTGGAGCAACGGCGCACTGATGGACACGCAGCGCCTTGGGGTGAGCGGTCGTGGAAACAGACGAGCGCAGCGGCCAATGGGAGCCCCGTCGACGCGCGCCAGCCATTGGAACCAAAGGAAACTGTCTGCCGTTTTCGCGCTTCGGACTGATGACGTCAGCTCGCTCCATGAGACGGTTAATGCTTTCGCATTCAAAAACTTCTGTGTTCTCTGGACAAACGCGAGGTCCCCAGAAGACGCCGCCGTCGGGTGGCCCTGTGTGACTGCTTCGTCTTTTTCGATGCGGCGTCGACGTGGACCGCAACGCGCCTTTTTAGATGCGGAGCATCTCTTGCTCGGGTCTATGTCCCGCGGCGTCGTAGTCCGCACTGACACTACGCATGGGCAACTCTCCTCCTTCCCTCTCTCCAACAGCTGCGCGTTACACTCTCCGCTCTCTCTCTCTACCAGCTGCGTGCACTTCGCGTGCGTTCGCTCAACACCTCCTAGAAGACAAGGCCGTAGTGCTCTTCTCGTGACGTCGCAAAAGAAGGCCATCGGGGGCGCGCGTCGAAGCGAAGGCAACGCGCGTAGATCGACCGTCGTAACGCGTTTTTAGTCACATACGCGTGTCATATTAGCTAAAATGAAAGCTGCACATAGCAACGGGTCTAGAAAACATTTTATTACACGAGCAAAATATTACACCGCTAAATAATCGGTACGAAATGGCACGAGGTATGCGTACAAGACGTCTATCGAAAAATGTGATTGTTTTAAGTCGAAAACATTGAGTCATGCAATTATTGTTGTAAGAATGCATATTTTATACAGAAATACTTTGACAAAATGGCGAGACACGCAGTGATTTTGAAACAGCAAAACAGAACAGTTAAAAATCAGGTAGACATAGTCAACGCGGACAAGGCAAGACATGCGTTTCTCACGATCATGTAAGCGACGTTATCGCGTGCAGTCACTGAATTCTTGCATCATACCCCGGCCACATGGCAAAATTAATGTAATTTCGATCGAATGACATTATAGGGTCGACAAATCCGCTTGCGGCGCTCGTATAATCACTCAAGACCGCGAGCTGATTAAATCCTATATCACTGAATGAAAATATATTAACGTTTCCCTGTGGCAGGGGTACTAAACTTACTACTTAGTCTACTAATTTACTTCTCCCTATGGGCTCGAGCTGCCTTAGAACAAAACATAACTTATTTTGTATATCATAATACTATCACCTTAATACAGTTAAGATTCTAGTATAAACGCGGAAAAGGCAATAAAATAACTTTAGTATAAATAAACACAGAACCACAAACAACTCACTTTCAATAATCACACAAACTTGATTTTCATCTTCCAGTGAAAACTAGATTAGCGCGCATATTTACAAATGTCGACGCAACTGCATACGAATAATGACAAGGAACAAAATTGCAATTTATCATGCGATTAAAAAAAAACAAAACGATTGCAGCATCTTACTTGCGTCCTACATGAACAAGAAAGCCCGTAAATAAGTTGTTTCTCACCTGTCGATCGTATCCATACGTCCCACAATATCCGTGACGAACACATTTGAACACGAACTCCAAGAAGCCTCTCTTTGTCGAGAAAGAGGTCTATCGATTAGTCGACCAGAGCCTTCGTTGGCTAGGTGTCACACGTCACTCAAACCGTAGCAGGACTTGTTTCACGAATGCACGTAAACGCCGTAGTATCAAGCGAACACAAAAAAAAAACTACCCGAGACTACGGTGATGACAGAAATACGACGGGAAACAAGTCTCAAAAGTACCACACACGAGAGCAGCGGCGACGAAGGGCTTAACGTTGTCGACCCATCTCTTGCTGGTGTGCGCTCCCTGCGACAACGACTGGATTTCTTTTCGGTTTGCTTCCCTTCTCAGATGTCTCAGCGTTCCTTTTCAGACATTCAGCAGCTCACACACAACGTAAATTTACCAGAATTGGAGCCATGTGGCATCAGCAGCATCGCAGCCGGTCGTTTCGAAAAGTGTGGGGTGCTGCGGAACTGCACGTAGTCCCGCGGTTACGGGAATACTCATAAATATAATTTTGGTACTCTCAACCTTGGTAGCGCGTTATATAATACGTTTATATTATATATATAATAAATTGTACAAGACTGCGCCTTTAAAACGTATATTAATGTCGGATAAACGCGCACGAACGAACACCACCGCGCCGCTTGTCGAGGGACATTGTTTTCACGTCGATAGCGTATTCTCACGTAGTTGCGCCATGGACTTCCTTCCTCCGCCATTGTGACGTAACCTCTCAGAGCGCTCTGGCCTTCTTCTCTAGGAGGTCTTGGTTCGCTTCTACTCACACCGCGCGCGCATGCGCAACTCTCCTCCTCTAGTCTCCTCTCCTTCAAGTGTGAACATAAGCAGCGGTAGCGCGCTGCAACACTTCCTTTGATTTCCTTCCTCTCCAGACTCTGACTGACTGCGTCTTCTTCTCAAGACTCTGACTGACCGACGCGCGTTCAGTTCACCCGCTGTTGACTCCACTTCACTCCGTTCTTCCGATGAAGTGTGATGGAAGCAACAGTCCCGTCAGTTAGTGGGTTGGCGCAAGCAAGCGTCAGCACCACCCCACAAACGAACAGCAACGCTACGTCCACTGAAGACAAAGCTGCGCAGCGAAGGGCACGCGACGCTGAGCGCAAACGCTTGAAGCGAGCGGCAGACCCTGAACTACAGCAACGAGAAGTGGCGTCCATTCGTCAACGTCGAGCGGCGGATGCTGAACTAGGACAACGTGAAGCAGCGGCGGTTCGAGAACGTCGAGCAGCAGAACCTGAGGTTCGGGACCGTGAAGTTCAACGTAAACGTACGAAGCGAGCGGCGGAACCCGACCTTCGAGAACGGGAAGCCGCGTTGGTTCGTGAACGTCGAGCAGCAGAACCTGAGGTTCGGGACCGTGAAGTTCAACAACGTTACTAACACCGTTAATAACACCGTTAATAACGATCCGCGATGCTCCGCATCACCCCATGGTTCCCCTCGGGAAGATGGTGTAATTTTTGCTCAGTGTGAATGCGCCTTTAGAGTGATACGCCGGAAGTTCGGAAGTGGCACCTCCCCGGTTACCGCCATGTTGTACGCAAAAGTGACCACTCGTCACGTGACCTCACAAGAGCCGTGACGTCACCGGTAAGAGGGCAGCGCCCAGAGCTGGCGGATGCGAGTTTGTTCGGTGCGCGGTAGCCGTGATGTGCCGCTACTTTCCGACGATTTCGAGCTTCTTCGTGCTCGCTGACGCAGGAATAGTGTGAAGATATGAAGCAATGACACTTTATAGCCTTTTTGCGTAAGATCGCTCTGGATATTGGCACCTGTGAGACAGAATCAATCGTACCGCCGTAGCGATGCTCGGATCCACGGACGTGTCCGAGGACCGATAGAATGTTTAGTGCTTTTAAATTTTCGCATTCTCTTAACTTTGTTTGAACTTTGGAATGTCCGAGAATCGATCAAATATATGCGTCGCACGTAAGGCCTAGGGGAAGTTGCTAAAGCCCTAAGTATGCGCATAATCACAATAACTTTTAGCGGGAAGCTCTTGCGATCTTTACGTTTTGTAATAATCACCGATTTTACGATGCAACTTTCAGCATAAGGTCTTCGCTTTTTTCTCGCTTTGTTCGAACTTCAGAATGTCTGAGAATCGAAGCGAAAGGTATACGTCGCTTTAGGGACTAGTTGGGGTTGTTTCAGCACTGCGTCACCGAATAACCATACTATCATAGCAACTTTTAGCGAGGAAGCTCCTGCGACCTTTACCTTTTGTGATAATCGACGATTCTACATTCGATCGCAATACGTTTTTGAAGTGAAAGCTGACGCTTGCTTAATAGACTACTTCCATAAAGCCCTGCATGCAACACGGCGCGCGTTGCACTCTGGGAACTAGTTGGCCAGGGAGGAGGGTGGCATGGTTTCGGTTTCGATCGACACGTCGACAAGAGATTGTTTTCTGGTCCCGAGAGCGTCATTTGTGGTCTCTAAACTAAGCTAAATGGTCATACCTCGAAGCTCTAGCACAATCCAGAGACGTATAGGTTGTCTTAACACATGCTTGTCGTATTTT
The DNA here is from genome assembly GCF_016920785.2 of Ixodes scapularis. Classification (NCBI taxonomy): domain Eukaryota; kingdom Metazoa; phylum Arthropoda; class Arachnida; order Ixodida; family Ixodidae; genus Ixodes; species Ixodes scapularis. The sequence goes on from NW_024609838.1 coordinate 71,782,433, forward strand.
TGTACTTGAGCCTTCCTGTTAGCGTTCCAATCGAGGTATATGGACGAGCCAGTGCTGGGAGTCTCGACGCTGCAAAGCTCGGGTGCTCGGGGATCTTGCTTGTGTACGAATCAACAAGCTGTAGCAACCAATAAGTATGCATACATCGAGCTCGCGCCTTTACATTAGTGTTGTTGATCAGGAAGTTTGCTTCGTGCGTTCATAGACGAAATATTACTTTTTGCAATTACTGTCTTTCTTAATGTGCCTGAGTACGCGAGGTAGAACTCGGAGGTGCCATTGAAAAGCTCAATTTTAACACACTTATCTCTTATATGTACTGACCCGCAGCACTGCACGAAGTGAAGTCCCCACCCACTTGCATTCCACTAATATTCAACATTGCGTATGCGCATAAAGTTATGCTGCAATCATATAGGCAAATTCACGCATACAGGCCGTTTTAAGAATGCAAAAGTCGAGCACTTGTGTGAAGAATGTCGCACCGTTCGCCGGTAGTGCGTCAGACGGGCATGAACCCCTATATTGGGGTTCATGCATGCCCGTCCGGCGCACGGTGCGACATTCTTCAGACAAGTGCTCGAACGGATTCAAAGCGCATTTGACGACTGCTAATGGCCATAATATTTGTTATGTGTTTGCTTTCTTCCTGCCTGAGTTTGCCGAGATAATTTCTGACACACCGTTCCCGGCACAGATCTCGGGCGTCAGTAAAAGCTCGTCCAAAAAGGCTTAGCGAGGAGTAGGGGACGCTTGGTAGGGGCTCCGTCGTAGCTAGCCGATCTCAGCGTTTGCGAAAAGTTAATCTTCTATCAGCATAAAATTCTAGTGGGAGATATATGATGACACGAGGAAGACATCATAGTAACTTTTGTGCAGTAGTGAGGTCGAATTTATTGCGTTTCCTTAAAGGGGTAGTGAAACGAAATTTTAGCGCCGATCTTGTTGCATAAATATGGGCTAGGGACAGGCACCACCTCGGAAATATAGATATTGCGCTGTAAAACACAGGAGAACTAATTTTAAACATAATTAAACGATTTCAAATTCTCATCTGGTGGAGGGGGGGAAGTTCTCGTGACATCACTTGTGCCAAAATAGCAGCGCCGTTCTGCGGCAATACGGCGTGCCGGCAGGATTCGCCTAGGCCTGAACGCGTTTGCAAAGCCTTGGCGGAGAAAGCCAAAGCGTAGTTGGCCACAGTGAGCTCGTTCTCGTTGCGGCTCTTTGCATGACACGGCCCGAGCATGCTTCTGGCACGGCCGGTATTAGTTGCTGCGAGTCGCGAGCTGCAAGCCGACGTTAAAAAGGATATGTTTGAACTACGAGGGTGTCAGCAAGGGCCACGCAAATGCCAAATACCTGTTCACACTCGGAGCGGACAAGCGCGTTTGATCGAAGTGCTGGATTCGCTCTGTTAGACCGCGTTTCGGTAAGCGCTTCTGGACCGATCTTTTACGATTGCAACTCGATACTGACATGACACTCGGCAAAGAAAGGTTAGACCGACATCGCGTAGCTCCCACGAACTGCTATAGCTCGACACTGACGTAGCGTCGAGTCAGAATAAAAATGGCATACTAATAACAGAGTGTACATACCGAGTTGCCAAGGTAATCCGTATGGCGTTTATTTGAGTTCTATATCACACAAAACAAGGAGATAGAATCAATGAGAGTCCCTTTTCGACGACAGCGTTCGTCACCGCTGTCTCGGAAAACAAGGAGATCGAGATGACACGGGGAAAATATTGACCACTGAAATTTAGTTCAGGGATCAAACTACTCATCCGGTAAGGGTCCACAAGGGTCGCGCGGGCATATTCCATTCAGCAGGCCAGCCGGTCATGGACAGACGGTCTTGGCCAAGGACCGCCGGAGCAACGGTGCGCCGAGTCGATGTTGCTGCTAGGCCTACTATATTCTGCCGAGCTCGCTCGGTCGGCAGAATCGTGGCTGTTGTAGCTCTTCTCGTGTGTTTGTGGATCCTGCGTTCTTGATCGTCGTGGTCTGTTTTAAGTACTCCTTCCTTTTTTCTTGCTGTTTGAAGTCGGGACGCACGAGAAGAGCACGAAGAAAAATAAATGTCCGTTGGTGGCCGATACCAAGTAACTGAGCGACGCTGTCGGCCTTGTTGATTTGATCGTAAAAAGTGCGTAAGACAGCTTCGGAGCTGTCGTAGGATTCTGTCGTAACCTGCGCAAAGGTTACGACAATTTCGTTTCAAGAGCACGGGTTTTCTCTCAAATTTGTCGTACGCACTTTTTTCGTCGTGAATTCGCTTTGAGAATCCGGCCTCGGAGCTGGTTTTGTCAGTGCTGCCGTGGTTGCCGACTTGCCGTGGTCCCGTGGTGCAGCGTGCGTGCAGCCCTTGCACATCTCAAACGGCCACGTTGTCACAGGTCGTAAATCGTCGACGCGCCACCAAGTGGCAACGCTCGTAACCACAACATTCACGCCGTAGCCTTTCCCGACCGGCACAAGTGACGTCACGAATGCGCCCAATATCCCAAGACGCATCGCGCTCTCCGATGGCCGATTTTTGAGCGCGTGCCCAATCGGGCCCATCAGGGTGAAAAATATAGCCATCCGTTCAAAATACAAACGCGCGATTGTGATTTATGAATATCATTGATCATATTGAACCTATTTCTGACCATAATAGGTGTATTTCAAGTTTCGCTTCAATATCCCTTTAAAAGTTCATGCGTAAACGCTGGCCTCAACTTTGATACCCTGCGAGGATGCGGCTTGCTTTTCGACCAATGAAGTAACGAGAAGCGGACGTTTGACTAACAAAATGCGTGTAAGGCTCCAGACGAACAAATTTCAGTTGTAGTTCTCTGGTACTAGACGGGATTACTGACATTGAGCTCAAAGATGCACTCGTGGGGTGAGGTGACTAAGCCACGACTTACTACGTTCGCGTACGCACGCACAATATCCAGTGTTTCGGGAACCAAGGAAAGTGCCCCGGTCTTCGTTTTGTATCGCTCGAGAATGAGTGTATTGTACGTTCGTGAAAAGTCAGATAAACGAAAACGCAAGCAGCGCGTTCGGTCGCGGCGTGATAGCATGAGATGAAGCTGCTCAGTCGAAACCAAAACTGAGTGGCCAACTAGTTCCCAGAGTGCACTGCGTGGTATTTCGCCGCGATGGGGCGCGTCGGTTTTGGAAGAAGTCCATTGACGTTCGCGCGAACTCTTACAAAGCATGGGAAATAAGCGCCAAAGGAACAAGGACCAGGAAATAACAACGACACAAGGCGCACTCTGAACTGAATTTATTAGGAAAAAAATGAAAGCCGTTTACAAATCCCTGTAACGCCGAATGGACTTCTTCCAAAACCGACGCGCCCCATCGCGGCGAAATACCACGCAGTGCACTCTGGGAACTAGTTGGCCGCTCAGTTTCGGTTTCGACTGAGCAGCTTCATCTCATGCTTTCACGCCGGGACCGAACGCGCTGCTTGCGTTTTCGATTATTTGACTTTTCACGAACGTACAATACACTCATTCTCGAGCGATACAAAACGAAGACCGGGGCACTTTTCTTGGTTCCCGAAACACCGGATATTATGAGTGCGTATGCAAACGTAGTAAGACGTGGCTTAGTCACCTCACCCCACGAGTGCATCTTTGAGTTCAATTTCAATAATCCCGTCTAGTACGAGTGAACTAGAAATGAAATTTGTTCATCTGGAGCCTTTCACCTATTTTGTTTGCCAAACGTCCACTTCTTGTTACTTCATTGGGCAAAAAGCAAGCTGCATTCTCACAGGAGTATCAAAGTTGAGCCCAGCGTTGACGCATGAACTTCTAAGGAAACGCAATAAATTCGACCTCACTACTGCACAAACGTTACTATGATGTCTTCCTCGTGTCATCATATATCTCCCACTCAAATTTTATGCTGATAGAAGATTAAGCTTTCGCAAACGCTGAGATCGGCTAGCTACGACGGAAGCCCTAACAAGCGTCCCCTGCTCCTCGCTAAGCCTTTTTGGACGAGCTTTTACTGACGCCCAAGATCTGTGCCTGAACGGTGTGTTTGAAATTATCTCGACATACTCAGGCAAGAAGAAAGCAAACACATAACAAATACTATGGGCATTAGCAACCGTCAAACGCGCTTTGGATAATTTAGTTCGTTTGGCGCACCGCATAGGGGTTCATGCCCGCCCGGCGCACTCCCGGCGAACGGTGCGACATTCTTCACAGAAGTTCTCGACTTTTGCTTTTTAAAAACGATGTGCGAATGTACCTATATGATTGCAGGATAACTTTATGCGCATACGCCATGTTGAAAATTACTGGAATGCAAGCGGGTGGGGACCTAGCTCACTTCGTGCAGTGCTGCGGGTCAGTACAGATAAGAGATAAGAAGTGTGTTAAAATTGAGCTTTTCAATGGCGCCTCGGAGTTTTACCTCGCGTACTCAGGCGTATTAAGAAAAACAGTAATTGCAAAATGGGATATTTCGTCTATGGACGCACGAAACAAACAAACTTCCTGATCAACAACACTAATGTAAAGGCGCGAGCTCGATGCATGCATACTTATTGGTTGCTAGAACTTGTTGATTCGTAAACAAGCAAGATCCCCGAGCTTCGCAGCGTCGAGATTCCCAGCACTGGCTCGTCCACATACCTCTATTGAAACGCTAACAGAAAGGCTCAAGTACAAAAATACAACAAGCTTAAGTTAAGACAAGCTGTACGTCTCGGGCTTGTCTAAACTTCGAGGTCTGGTTTAGAGACCACAAATGACGCTCTCGGGACCAGAAAACATGAGATAACTGCCGTTAGTAGTCCACGCTCTGTGTATAATCTCTTGTCGACGTGTCGATCGAAACCGAAATCATGCCACCCTCCTCCCTGGCTGGCCAACTAGTTCCCAGAGTGCAACGCGCGCCGTGTTGCATGTAGGGCTTTATGGAAGTAGTCTTGAGGAGGAGTAGGGAAGGGTACTGAGGGGGGTCACGTCACCTGCGGGTAGTCACGTGACCCCGGGGGGGGGGGGGGGGGTCCCGTGATCTCGGGGGAGGGGGGGTCACGTGACCTCGGGGAGGGGGGGTCACGTGACCCCCCCCCCCCCCCCCCCCCCCAGTTACGCCGACGGCGACGCCGCTCAGGCTGGAAACGGGCCCCTAAGAGCTGCGCTCTAAAAACAAACTTATATACCAACGAGAGCACACCATCAGACATAACACGTCACGTTAGTTTCCGCCCAGCCAAGTTTCAAATATTCAAACTCATCCGCAGATAGAGCCAGAAAAGCATCGCTAATGCCATTTTTCACTTCTACTCCTAATTTCGAATGCCTCGTGAAGCTCGCGTGACACTTTGTTTTTGTACTTCGCCAATATTTTAGTGCTGTCAAATGACGTCGCGCAAGGGCATCTGTTGCAATATACAGCCGAATGCCCCGACGGTGTGGTTCTAGTTGAAGCGGCGTGCTCGCGGACCCGATCATTGACACATCTCCCAGTCTGCCCTACATAGCTTAAACCACACGTAATTGGGATTTCGTAAACGTCGCCGGTCGTGCAATCAGTGTATCTATTCTTATGCTTGGTATTTCACGGGTCTCTTATCTGTTGGGGGTCAATGATTTTCCTGCATAATCGCGACATTTTGTTAGGCGCTGAAAACACGACCGGGACATGGTAACGCCCGGCCACCTCCCTGAGATTATGCGAGACACCGTGCATATATGGGATCACCACAGGGCGAATGTTACTCTTTTCGCGCGATGGTTTCTGCGTCCCCTTGAACTTCTTTATCAAGCTTGATAAAGAAGTTTAAGGGGCGCTTCTCGTATAAACTCTGCTTACTTAACATAGTTACAGAAGTATATACATCGTGAAAAAGTATACATTTGCAGCGGCCCGCTGCCCCTTTTACTGGGTTTATTTTTTCCACGTCCGTGAGTGGGGCCTCAAGGTAGCAAGCTTTTCGGCCAACGGCGGTGAAGCCATAGTCCAAAACGTTTGAGCACTACCCGTGTACACCTCCCCTGCACACGCAAGCATCTCACACAGCAGCGTGGCAGACGTCCTTGTAACGTTGGTGCCGAGTCTCTCTTGAGCAGTCACCGCAGCCGGCGATATCTGGACCCAAAAATAGGGGGCTTCCGAAGTCGAGACCTAATCCCCTGAATCGACTTCCACGCTGGAAGAAACAAATCCCCGTGGCTTCCCGAGCGGGAGGGGGCGGGCTGTCATCCTCCTCATCTAGGTACATCTCGCCGCCAACGTCGCCTAGCGGCGTTGTCAGACAACTATGGCTGAGGCCTGGGGGTCAACTGCTGGTCGCTGGTGCCTTCACCCACGTCGGAGGGAGTACAGTTTTTCAAAACCAGGGTTGCCAGGTAGTTTTTAGTTCAAAACGCCAAAAGCCAGACGGTGTAGCCCAAAAGTAGCCAAATGCCAGAAATGTATGTAGCCCAAAAGTAGCGATATTCTGCAAAGCCCCAAAAAATCGTTCTCTCCAATGTCCGAGCTCAATTCGAAGGCACTGCGTCTGCCTATCTAGGGTTTAGGAGCAGCTTGCAAGATCTACGACATCTTGAAATGTATTGAACGTTTTATTTCAAACACAAACGTACAAAAATTTTCCACACGCGTTTTTGCAGTCACATAGTTATGAAGCACTCGCACGTGCCCGGTTTACTCGCCGCCTCATACAGGATTTCCGTGTTAAAATGGGCAAAAACTTCTTCAGTAGTCTTGATGTCCTGACAAAACTCGTTCTCCCCAAGGAAAGTAAACTTTAGATAGGTGACGTTTCGAAGAGATGGAAGGGACATGTTCTTCCTTAGGCCCGACTTTGTGAGGGACACGTGACTGAATACTCTCTCCACGGCGGCATTCGACATGGGCATTGTCGGGAGCGTGATGGCAAGCTCAGAAAGCAACGGAAACAGGGCTGCTCCTGCGCATTGATCTTGGCCTTGTTTGGAATATTCGTTGTCCCGAATCTGTTGTCTTTTGTTATGGCTCATTGTGCTTTAAGAAACTTCGATGTTTCGTGGAAAAGCCTCCTTTGTTATACCCGGTACAGCACGCGTTATCCGGCGACATCAAATTCTGCAGAATGTCTTGAGTTTCCTTTAATATCATTTTTCCTCGGATGAGGGGTTTCCTGCAGGAGGATGGTGGGGAAACTCAAGGAAATAAGAGACTCCAGTAGGAAGCAGGAAGAACTTGGTAGCATAAAATAAGCCACAATTAATACAAAAGCGATGTCGTCGGAGCTGAATCTAGGTCACGGTAGCTCACTTCAGTTAATAGGTTCTGGCATCACGCCCACGAATCTTCACGCAGAAAATCCCTGAAAGCGGGAATCCAGAAAGGGTGGACTGTCGCTTTTGTGTCCATGCTGAAGTGTCTCTTGTAGATCTACTCTAAACCAAGGAAAAAAAACAAAAAAACATTGCTGCGTTAGAATTTGAAATTGCCCAAAAATAGCCACATAGCCAACCGCCGAATTTCGACGCCAAACGCACGACAAAGTAGCCCAATTTGGCTATTAATAGCCCAACCTGGCAACCCTGTTCAAAACATGTATATCGTCCCACCATCATGCATCAGAACAACACAGGGAACTCTTCCAACGACAACAGAACCTTGTCCACCATGCCGCTCCGCCTTACACACTTCTGGGCGAAACATTCTCCAGTCTAATTCTCCCTGGTGGCAGCTCCATTTCACTTGTGGTGCATACAACCCGAGTCTTTTGCTATTATCATATTATTTCTGTCCTTCCCTCAGAAGTGGCTAATGAGCTGCGACATCGTGGCAACGCCTTTTTTCCTGCGACGCCTGCACTCTAAGAAAAAAAAAAAAGATGGCTTCGAAGGACTTCGAAGGCAGAATTTGGTGCTCATAGCTCCAATTTGCTCTCCGAAAAAATCACATGGTTCACGCTAGGTATTGTGCGAAAAAAACTGGGAACTAACTTCACTAGGCTGGGATTAGCCGACAGGTTCGCTAGAGCGAAATCATCCGTTAGTTCTCCCCGGACATGGTGCATCTGCAAGTTTTATTCCCCGAAGGCAAACTTAATGCTCGGCAGGGAGACAGGTGATATTTCGCTCGCCTTGGGGAGCGGCGGTATTCAGTTCAGCACGGCTGGAAGTGTTAACCAAACTCCAACGAAACTGGCGAATTCCTTTAATGTGCAACGATTGTTCAGATGTTACGGGGCACACTGACCTTCGCGCGTTCTGTGAATGCGAGTTAACATTTGTGTTGATTCGTGTTCACCTAACTCGTCAACACTGATTCGTTTACATTTAACAAGTACAATTAACGTAATTTGCCCTTGCCCGAACATATGAATACTTATCCGAGCGAAACACCTCCGAATACTAACACATTATTTTTTCTCTCAAATTAAAATCTCTAGAAGATGCGCTTTCATCACAGGAGTCTCGCACGCACAGCAAATGGGCGCCTCGATCGCTAAAACTGAGTTAGTGATAGCAACTCGAAATTCGTCTCTGCGTTTCCCCGTGACGAAGCTTTCTGGACAGTCCTATGGCAAACTCAAAATCCGTTGATGGACGGCACGTTCCGCTCAGAAAGCACATTCAGGGGCAGTATCCAGTCATCTTCATGCCGTCGTCGCTGTTTGACATAACATTCCAGATCAGATTGGTTACGGCGAGCGTGTTGTGATTATGAATATACTTAAAATAGAAAGAATAAAAACATAAGGGCTTTCACAGACAACCACACTCTTTTATTGAGCAACAGCGAATGTTTATTTCCGGGCGCGAAACATTCACGCGTTCAACAAAACGGGGGAGGGCTGAAATAGAGGAGGTTACAATTGGGAGCGCCGATAAGGATTCAGTTACCGTACCGTGACTGCTCAAGTTTATAATTTTTCTTTTTCCAGTTCTGGCCTCATGTATTCAATTTCACGTCTCGTCAGGGCTAACGATGCAGATGAGACGTCATTTTTTGCTTTTTCGTTGAAGAATGTTTCGATGATTTCACGTCCGAATCTTTGATGGTGCGTTCCCAGGACCTTGGTGCTGCCAAGTTCGGTGCGCACCCAAAACACTTCTTGGCATGAGCGGCGATGGGATGTTTGGGATGATTGGCTTTTGATGCTGCCTCGTTTTGATGCGCTCGTAGACGGTCGTTTACGCATCGGCCAGTTTGCCCAATGTATTCAGCTCCAAATTTGTGGGGTACCGAGTACACCATCTCGGTCGCACATTCTCTGAAGCGGGTATGGTGTTTTTTCTTGCAGGGCGGCTTAGTCTCCTTCCGGTGAATCATATTGCACAGGTTTGCCAGTTTGAATCTGCAGGACAAGATGACTTTTGTGTTAAAGCGGGTAGCGATTGATCAAATGCGATGGGATGCGTTTTCAAAGTATGGGATTCTGGTAACCCTTTGTCGTGCAGATGGGTGGTTCCTGGTAGGTCGCAGTGTGATGAGTTGGTGAAAACAGAACGTGATCCGTTCCACTAGACATCTTGAGCTCAGAAGCCACTGAGTTTGGGTGTTGATGCTTTGGGTTGCAGAATGCAGACATGACTTCGTTTCGACCGAGATGAGTAGGTCCTTCATCACCCCCAGTTCAACTGACTTGGAGAAGGCACTTTTCACTGTTGGAAAGTCCAGAAAATACCTTGTGCCGTCTTGGTCAGTCGGAGGTCCGAAACTTGCAGAAAGTTTGAGGATGGGTCCTCCCTCTTGAGCCTGAGATGACATTTTGCTTGGTGAAAGAGGGGAAAATGGCCTCCACTTTTATAGTATCGGGGTGGAGGATGAGGTAGTCGTCTACTTAGCGGGAGACATCACACTGGGGGCTGTGCTCCTTAGACTTGCAACGTCGGCCCGGTCCACGTAGGACAAATAGATTTCACTTAGTGCTGGCGCAAGGCACGGCCCTATGCAAACCCCAAAAGTTTGGGGCCAGATGTTTCCTTCGTGTTCAATCTTCGGAGATTTGAGGTATAGCTGAAGAAGTTGGATGGATTTTGCAAGGAGTATTCCGGAGGAGTTTTGAAAATCACATAATCCGCGTTCAGTGATGGCCTCTTCAACACAGTCTAGGAGGTACGGGATGTCCAGGTTATAATATATGACTTCTATGTTCAATGCGACTGACCATGACGACGCATGGTCTTTGCTGGACTTTCCAACAACGCTAAAAAAAGCGGTTCTTCCATTTAAGAGTGCCACTCCAAGTCGGTCAAACTAGAAGTGATCAAGGCCGTACTCACCTCGGAAAAAAAATAAAATCATGCCGGCATTCAGCAACCGAAGGCGTGAAAACCAGATCTCAGCGACTTCTGAGCTCAGGATATCTAGTGGAACGGGTCACTTTCTGTTTTCAACAACTCATCACACCACGAATTACCAGGAACCACCCACCTGCACGACAAAGGGTCACCAGAATCCCATACTTTTACAACGCATCCCACCGCATCTGATCAATGGCTACCCGCTTTAACACTGAAGTCTTCTCCTGCACGTTCGAACTGGCAAGCGTGTGCAGTATGTATGATTAACCGGAAGGAGACTAATACTCCTGTCAGATGGTCAACTCAAATGTCATTTAGGCCAAAGGCCTTCGAGATTCGCAAAGGTCAATTAAGATTTCGGGTGTCAGACGTGTTGGAGAAAATCTCGAATGCCATTTAGGAGATGTTTATTGCAATTGTAGTTTTCAATTTGTTAGAGACAACAGTCACTCATTTATCAGAATAAATGGCTCAATAAACAAAATTGCTGATGTATTGCCATTTATTTGTGTAAACAATATTATGGGTTGTGTTTATATAGGCATTTTTTTAAAGCGTGCATTACGTGCACGCTTTAACAATACGTGCATTTTTTAACAAATACACGTATTGTTTTTGCTAGCGAAGCGACTTTGCTTGGTATTACTGGCTGGTATGAGCCGCTCTAAAGGCAAAAATGATGTTCTCGCGCGAAAACTGAGCTCTCCACTGTTCCTCGCGCTGCCGTGATTCCTCGTCTGCTCGGTCAGGACGGTTCCTCGTCTGCTCGGTCTGCTTTGCTTCCGGAAGTGTCAAAAATAGAACACTCAGAACCGCCAGAGACTCAAGTCGCTGTGCTTTTATGCATGCACGCACAGCAGCAAAACTTTTTGGCTGCCATCCGAGCTGCCGTGTCACCGGCAAAAAGTGAGGCCGATCGCTTGGAGGGTCAAATGCTGGAAAATAGCTTCGTGCTCGCAACAATAGCAGTGGTGGCCTACCTCACAGTGCATCGGCAGGTGCAGTCCTTCGTTAGGTACGAACGATGGTTTGAAGACGGCCTGCCCAACATGCCGGAGTACTTTTGCAAACAGGCGTTCAGTGCAAGGCCAGCTACATTTCGCTACCTTGTTGATGTGTGCCGGCCTTACATGGAGCGACAAGTCACCTGCATGCGGGAGACGATCGCGATGGGAAAGCGGGCGGGAGTGGCCCTTTTGAAACTGTGCTCCACGGCCGAGGACAGGACGGTGGCCACCCTGTTCGGTATCGGCCGATTGACCGTCAACGAACTGTACCGGTAGTTTTGCGGGACGATCGCGGCTGTCCTCGAGCCCGAATGGGTCAAACTGATGACACCAAAGGAGCTGCCGGAACATACCCGTGAGTTCCAAGCTGCGTTGGAGTTTCCGCAAGGAGTTGGAGCGCTGGATGAGTGCCACTTCGCGGCGTCACCACCACAAGAAAATGCAAGCGACTACCATGACTACAAAGGCTGGTGTGTAGTGGTGGTGGTGGCCTGTTCGTGTTTAACGTTCCCTGGTTACCCCAGCATCTAGCGCTGGTGCTATCATTGGCTAGTTAAGGGTTTACCCCAAAAGCTCTCTTGAACCCTACGTCTCTATATGAAAATTGTTCTGTGTGTGTTTATACAGCCGGAAGTTAGTCTGCCTCAGTGGGCGTCTGGTGCCTTAGCTGTAGATGAGCAATATAGCCAGTGCGGTACAATCGCTAGCCTGGGGCCTTTAACAAGCAGCAGGCAGTAGCGATACATGACCGCACGCCGGTACGATGCTCATCCAGATTGAAACAAGCAGGGATGGGGAATGAACCCAGGATCCCTGGGTTCTGCAGCGCGAGCTTTCGCTCCACATTCTCCGAGCTGGTGTGCGCTAGCCTTCTCGGCCACTGATCCCCCGGGTCTTAGTTGTTTTGCTGTATTCTGCAAGAGTCCTTTACCACAAAAACATTCAAGGGTGCATTAAAAGATGTTTCGCATCTTTTTGATAGTACCAGAAACAAAATATCCGTAGAAACTTGCCTCTTGACAGCAAGTCTGTTGTACACAGTGTGCCTCTTCCTGGCATAATTGGGGCACTCGGTGCTGATGTCTTGAAGTACAGTTTCTGCCGTCGGACAGCTATACTCTGGGCTCAGTCGTTTTCTTATCTGGTTCTAGTGGGGTTCATAAATTGCCCTAGGCCGTCGCAAAAGGGTCTTGTCTCTCTCGGTCCTACTCGGTTGCAAGCGTGTGAACAGGCCTTTACTTGCATGTTATTGACACGACATTCCATTGAAGCTTTGCAGACATCCACGAGATGGTTCTTGGTTATCATTGTATTCAGTTTAAATGAAGTTTGCATTATCCTACGAAATATTGGTGTTGGTGAAGTTCCACTTCATTCCACTTCATGTTTAAGTAAAGAGATGAGTTCTAGACTTTGGTTTCTGTACCCGTTTAACATTTGTGATATCAACAAATAGAAGATCTCCGTGCCAAACATCCAAACGAAGCATTTGAAAGTGTTGGGAGTTTCATCGTTAAATCTGCCTGCATGCAATGCTTCTTTTTCAGGTATAGCATAATTCTGCTTGCTCTGGTGGACCACCACTACCGGTTCCGTAATGTCAACGTGGGAGCACCAGGGCGATGCCACGACGCGCACGTCTTCCGCAGGTCGGAGCTTGCAAAGGTCTTGGAAGGATCATTGTTTCGAGCTCCGCTTGTCACTGTGAATGGAGCTGTTGTGCCACCACTGATCTTGTGCGATCAGGCCTTCCCTCTCACATTAAACCTCAAGCCCTATCCGCACAAGGGCTTAAAGGAAAGGTCTCCAGAAGCCAGCTTCAACAAGCAGCTCTCGGGAGCACGAAGGACAGTAGAGAGCACCTTTGGCAGAGTGAAGGCACGCTCTTGTTGCGTAATGAAAAGAATGGAGTGCGACGTAGACAATGCCAGGGTCATCATCCGAACCTGCTCTGTGCTCAACAACATCTGCAAGCAGTTCAACGATGGGGTTGAGCCACAGTGGGTCACCGACGTGCAGCTTTATGACCTTATGTTCCTACAACCTCTCTGTAGAACGGATGTGGCCGCTGGAAATGGACAGGACGTGAGGGCAGCCATAGCAGGTTACCTCCATAGGCGGAGCACGTAGCAACACACAACGTGATCCAGTGATAACACCACATGTACAAGTGGCAGGAAGGACCCAATGGAAGACCACCCAACTTAAAAACAAAATGTGAAGCCAACTCACCGCACTAGCCCTGTGCATGGCCACACCTCTTGGTGAAGCTAGCTGGCCTTCCTGTTTGTTCAGAAGTTGCATGGTTTACCGTCAACCCTTCCTGCCACCTGCATATGTGCTGGTCTGTTTACCGGTATGTATGTGTAGCATTACTATGTCCAGGTTTCATACTTTGCTCACACGTACAGTAATTCAGCTACCCAACATATTGGGAGAACAGGACTCTTAATGTAAACCTCTTTTTTTGTAATAGCTTCTCCAATTAATATGACTGTTTCAAGCAACTTGCATATCAAATTTGAATTTCCTTAAATGGGTACTAATGACTTTTCTGACATTGACTTTCTGTGGCGGTAACTTAATTTATGAACTTGAAGCGTCTCAAAAATTCAAGAATTACAATTATGCACGTTCTATTTTCATATTAAAAGCTTGATCCAAAATTGTAACACACCCCTTTATCTGAGATATTTCAAAAGACTGAAACGGTCGATCAAGGGCAAGAGATTGCGCGTGGCTGACCGACATAGTGATTTTCAATTAAAATGCGGTTCAGACTCTTTTCAAAATTAATGTCAATAATGATCAGAGCTCCGCACATTGCGTGCTTTTTTTGATAGCGAAAAGCTAGACCGTAAGAGATTATATCCGCATGGATTTCTCCCATACTGAGACTCGTGAGCGGTTTTGTACTCTGGTTATGGAAATATTCATAAATTGACATCTATTAAACAATATAGCACCAAAAAATACTTCAAAAACTTCGTTAGAGCTGAGCTCTTTTTTTATGGTTGTTGTTTTGGTATGTTAGAGCTTTAGGAGGATTGACGGCCGAGCGGGCTAGCGCACACGAGCTCCGAGCACGTGGAGCGAAAGCTTACGCTGCAAAATTCAGGGATCCTGGGTTCAATCCCCACCCCTGCCTGTTTCGATGAGGATGAGCATCATACTGGTGTGCGGTTGTGTATCACTACTGCGTCCTGAATTTTAAAGACCCAGGCTAGCGGCTGTACTGCACTGGCTAAATTTCTCATCTACAGCTGGGAGACAAATTGCCCATTGACGCAGACTAAGTTCTAGGCTGTATAAGCATTCACAACACCCCATTTTTTTGTTGTTAGAGTTTTTAACCTAAAGAAAAAAGAACCCTGCAATTTATTCTTATTATTCTCCCTGCTGAAAAAATAAAGTTGCTTTGTTTCAAACAATTATGAACACGATAGTTAAAACTTGCACTTTCAGTTTATCGAAATATATCTCGGGCTTTTGCTTCAATTCAGGCACAGGGTCAATGGTGGCACAGTGTTGTCGAGGGAAACTATCCTTCCAGAACCTTGGCACATGTGTTCGTACTTGTGGATGTTGCTTGATATAGTTATTCTATTATCGTTGCCATGTGAAGAAAGTACCAAGTTTTTTTTTTACAATGTTCATAAGGTGCACGAAGTTGTTCTTACTAAAATCCCGGAATTAGAAACGTAACATCATCTCCCTCTTCTCTCCCGCCGCGTTTGATTGGATTAGCCCCTAAGAACGCCCTTTTGCGTGCCGTGATTGGCGCCATCAGCTCCTGGCATCCGCTGCACTCTGAAACCTACCTACTGCATTGTCCGCCGTCATGCACTCTTCAAATTTGTTTGTGCTTGAAACATGTTTCGATATTTTAACAATAACTAGCCACAAACTCCCATAAAGTATCTCGATGCACCATATAAAGGGTGAAAATTTGTAAATGTTCGTAAGGAGTCCGACTTTTTTTGTTGCGGTTCCCAAGGTAAAAACGAGTATAGGAGAGAAAAAAAAAACTTTTCCTGAGTGTACTTGATTTAAGCGTTGTAGTAAACTTCTAAATGCTTTGATGTGATGATGTAATCAATTCTTTTGCTATGTCTTGGAACATTTCAGCTGCAGGCTTGGAAATATGCTTTCAACAATTGGATGGAACATGCCTTAACAGGCTTGTGTGTGGCTTGTTATTTTTTTCTTTTTTTCTTTCTAGTTTATACAGCACGCCTGTTCATTGTATTTCACATTGTATGATTATTATTTTGGCGATGGTTGCCACACTCTTATTTAGTGTCCACCTTCGGAATGTGGACCTGTGTATCTTTGGATGCCAGCTGTGGTGAATAAATGCCCATTGCTGCTGTCACACTGTTGTAATGTCATTCAAGCAGCACGTGTTCCAAACATGTTATTTGTGGTTTGAAGATGATGTTGCTTCCCTGGTAAGTTCAAAATAATTTGTCAGCAAAGAACAAAAAAACAACAACAAAAAAACAGCATTAGTTTTTTGAAGCTTCCGCTGTAGCTTGTTTTATTGAAAAAGGCCATCATGTATTTGCAAGCTTTTTTTTTTGCACGGCCAGTGATTTTTCTTGAATTTTGAGCTCCAGCTTTCGCAGAGTGAACTCGCGGCCCCGAGCTGTTTCAAAACTTAAACGAAGCGACTTCTGCTCCTCAATTACCGCCTTCGCGAGGGTGGCAGAGGGGCGCGGGGGTCTTTTCCTTTTTCCCGACTCTGGCACCTGCGGCAACATTATAGCTGTGCCATTACTGGCACCACCAGTCTTCCTTCCACGGCCAGCAGGGTTGGTGCTGCCAGCGTTGTGGCCGCTCCTAGAGTTGCTGGTGCTCGCACCAGGCAGCTCGCTGGTACTCGCACCAGGCAGTTCACTGGTACTCGCACCAGGCAGCCCCTGGGACGTTTCGTCGGATGTGTTGTCACTTATGACGTCCGACGGGACATCCTCTGCCTGTGTTTTTGAAACCAGCTGATAGGATCAATTTTGTTAGAAACTAGAAACATGGTAATCTCTCATACCTTGAACACTGCAGCGAGCCAGCGCTCTGTCCTGTCCGTCGCTTCCTTTTGTGTTTTTTTTTTGCGCTGTTTTATCTCATTAGGTTTAACATGCAACGACCAATTAGCCCAACCCTTACTCTTATTATTCCTTCTGGTAGGTGCATGGCAAGTGTTATTTGTACATAGTCTCCCTCTGAAACTGGTTTGGCTTTCTACCTACTGTGTGTATAGGGTTGTTTCACGTGATATCATTTCAATTCGAAATCTCGCCGACATTTATCTTGGTGGGCAGCCGTTCTATGCTTTTTCATCGGGCAGAGGCATTGAAGGACATATGATTGTTCTCCTTGCTCGACTTCTTTAGCATTTTGATCAACCGCACTTGCCGTATTTCTCAGCAACATAAAGAAACAAAGGCCATCACCCAATTTTAAATATTACGAGCCTTCATTCAGAGTTAACACATGCTGGCAAGTTAGCAGATGACCAAAATGGCTCCGGTAGACGTGCCCAAGGCTTCTACGATGAAGATAAAAACAGAGTAAGCGAGGGTTTACACGACTGAAGAGATATCCCTGATCGTGCTTCCCGAATTCCGTCATTGAAAAAGCCACTTGCCGCGATTCTGAGGCTCACCAGAACGGAAATAGACACTAGCAAAGATTCGCTTTCACGTAAAACAATAAGACAAACGGCAGAAAGTGCACACCAATCTGCTCGAAACATATGTGCCCGAACGGAAAGTGTGTACCAATCCGTTCGAAAATTACAAACCAGAAGTGAAACACAGTTTCGTTAAAGGAGCGGTGCAACGGCATTCAATTGGAATGTTTTTCACTTTACACGAGCTTACTGGCACTAGTGGGACTCAAGGATACTCGCACGCAACGCCACTGGCCAAGAAACTCCTTTGTTGCGGTGTAATTTCAAGGACAAAATCGATCATTTTCATTCCATCTCTCCTTTGCAAAATTTGATGACGTAACGTGGGGATAGAAGTGCTCCCAAGTGTCGATATTTGAATGCGGTTCATAGATTGGACCCGAGCATTGCGTGGGCACTTGATTTGGGCTCGTGATAATTACTAGCTCGAGAAGCATTCGGGTAGTGGCCCGTGTCCAATCGCTGCAACGACGACAGTGAGCCGAGCCATAACAATGTCTGGAACTCAGCGCGTGGCCTGTGCTTTGCCAACCCCAGCGCGTGGCTATGATCAACATTGGCGGCATATAATCGGCTCCAGATCACGTGGTCGCTTGTTCTGGCTGCGAGTTGAGGGGGTGAACGCTGCTCGTTTTTCTTTAATTTTTTTTATGACTTCTATTGCGTGGGGTGAAAAACGAACGCGTGTTTCATAGGTCATTAACGTCAGGGATCCATTTTAAGGGGTATTTGCGCCAAGTACAAAAATTGTTGCATCGCCCCTTTAAATTCCCCTATTCCCATCTCCAAGCACATGCTCTCGAGCCCTCATTTGACAACTTTAGGCTTTATTCGCCAAGCAACCAGGAATCTTGAAGCAGAAGAAAAAAAATAGCGCGAGTCTGTCACTGGGCTGGTTAGAATTTAGAACACTTGGTGCCATATGCCCAGCTGGAGTTGCAGATAGTCCTTCCTGCACTGTGATCATTGTCAAGACAAGCCCCCTTTTTATGTCGAAACATGACTTAGCAGTAGACAACTTCATTGCAGCATATGATGTGTGTATGTATAATCCCAAATGCCCAATTAGGCATGCACAAAAATTCCTTTGTAGCTTGATGATTGTGTGAATGAGGCACTAACTCCACTGGTGGATGGGATGTTTTTTTAAAACTAAGTAGACTGCACATCATCTCAATGGGCGCGTTCAGTAGCGGCTCCAGGAGTCAAGGAGTCAGCACTCCTTCCACTAGACGGCAAAAAGCGACTTCCGGTGAACTTTATTCAGAGTTTTCGGAGTCGGGCTCTCGTGCACCGTCCTCAGAGGCGGTGCATGAGGAGTGAAAAGAGCGCAGCATGACGTAATTCCGGATCGCTGATGAGATTCCGGCGCCAAAAGAGAAAACACAAACAAACAAACAAACAAACAAACAAAATGGCGGTATAAGCTGCGTCAGTTCTGTAGCGGGTGTGTGTTTTGCTCGCTTTTGTTAATGAAAAGTGCTCAAGGTAAGACGAATAACGCGTTCGAATTTCTTTTTCACGTAAGGCTTTTTCGGAAAATGCATTGGACCGTATTTTGTTGGGTTCGATTATGCTAATAAACAACGTAAACGTTCATTTGACGCCGTGTCTTGATCGCCGTTGCTCGGAAACTCGGTAGATATCGACGATAGTCCTGTCCGCGCTGAACAGAGCAAGGCAGGGTATAAACGCGAATTTGGTAGTCGATTGGACACTCACGCAGAGCATGATCCCGATTAATGTATTGTTTGCGTAGCTAAATCGGGATGCACCTTGGCTTACACTCGCTTCGGCCGACAAAACCTTGATCGTCGAGCGCGGCCGAACTTTCCGGTGTGTATACGAATACATTTTATAGGAAGTTCCTTATGAAGGGCAGAACAGACGTATGGCCATATAAAAGTATCGCAACCGGCGGCGTAAATTCGCCGAGCTCCATATTTTGAGTGTGCTGACGACGTATTGTCGATTTTTATAACAGTAGCTGCCTTTGCACCGCCAAGCGAAGGGCTCGATCGCGTTGGATCGCTTCGAACAGCAGCGCTGATGTGTACAGTGACTCGCTTTTTCTTTAACGACCTTGTCAAGACTTCTAGAATACCGGCGTCAAATAAAAGCGACCGTGCTCGCGATCGTGCTCGTCATCGTCTGCTTCCAGTTTATTCAGAGACCGCCTGGCACAGGGGAGGAAGCGGAAATTGCGTAAAAGCAAATTTGGAGCCGCGTTTTTTTTTTTTTTTTTTTTTTTTCGTTCAATAGGCGTTCTGGTGACTCCGACTCGAGTGACTCCGTTCGGAGCTGAGGGAGCCGCTACTGAACGCGCCCAATAAAACATCCCTAATAGGCAATTCTTAATTGTAAGGCTCCGAAGAACCGGGACACAGTTTTGTCATATTTTTCCAAACATACGAGAGCGGGAACGAAAATGTAATCTCTCGGCAGTTTGGTTGATGGCGAGCGTGAAGAACTTTATTTGCTCTCTCACCACTGCATCATTGGCTGTTGAGATTAAAGGTTGTTTTCTCCTCATAGAACACACAATTAAGAGCGGACAGATTAATGAAAACTGTTTTATCTTATGACATCTGCACTAAAGTTTGTACTTTGTTACTGAGGGTGAGATTTTCTGTAAAGGAAATTACGAATGCATACACGAATGTGGAGATCAGGAATGTTGCTAGTACTCTGTGGGTGAAACGTTAGCGTACCATGTACTTCCTAGTGCCTACCTCCAACACAGCTGGTGTCACGTCGTCCGCACATAAGCTCTCGTCTACGAGAGTGTTGTCGTTCGCGGGCAGGGATTCCAGGAACCGGTGCGTTTCCCAATAAAACTGCTGCTCCGGTTGGGCTGGCCGTCCGCAGGTGCTTCCTAATAATATAGCAAGCTCAATAAAATGTATAATGTAGGCAAATACGTTTGCAAAGACAACCTCCAGTGCAAGGCTGGGCAATTTTATAAAGCTGGTGACCACTTTAAAGTCTGCCAAGTTTTTGGGGATGCATAAGCGAAGGTGTCCTTTGTCACTTGTGATTTAATGTCATTAGCACTGCCATCCTGTCGTGAGCTGGTTCTTTCAACCACCCAAAAGGCAGCATTCATTATGGGTTCTAGGTGCTGAGGATCTGCTACTCCAACAATTTCCATCTGATGCGAAAAGGGCAGCAAAGAAGCAAGACATTCAAACAGACAAGAGAGAAACATTTGAAATGCTTGAGAGCTTGCTTAGAAACGAGAATACAACATTGTTGAGGCTCTGAGCAGTGACAAAGGACTGCGTATCAAACTCAGTGGTGGAAACACCCAAGCGTAATGAGTCCCCCTCCATTGTCTTTTCTTGAATAGTGTTTTGCGTGTTATTGCCAAGAGTCTCAACTAGTTTGTGTACTTCAGGAACTGGAGGATTCGACTTCTGGAATCTGTACAAGCCACTCCGCTGAGTTTTGAGCACGACTACTTCAGATGAGGTTCGGAATCTTACGGTGGAACAAGCAAATCTTTTCTCGCTAGCCACAGATGATCACAACGTTCAAAGGCTCATGTTGCCAAAAAATCTTTTTTGGGGTGCAGTCATCCACTCAGCCTGTGTTTGCCCAGCCCTGTTCAAAAGTAATGCCCCATATGGTTCTCAATACCACCCTTGACACAATCTCTCCAATACATTTTTTGAAGCATTTCACGTTTTTTGGGGTGCTCAGAAAGGACAGCAAACATTTATATTGACAAGTTTCAGCTGCTTCTTATCCTGATGTTTCGAGTAATAATTATTATTTTGTTCCCCAGCAATCGCTTGTGCCATTTCCAAAGAAAGCATTGTTGTCGGTTCCGTACTTCGTTAAATGGCAGACAATCCCAATTCAAGTTTGTTTCCGATCTCACCGCTCACGTGGCCGAACTCGGAGCAGACGATCCACTTTTTTTCTCCCGTGTTAGCAGACTTTTTGTTTTAATAACTCATAGCAGACGATCTCCCCCTCTTCCCTCGCGTCAGCAGACGATATTCTGCTACGATATTTTAGTTCCCTGAGTTCGAGCCGGCTGAGATCAAAATTAACTATTGCGCTATACATTGTTAAAAATGAAAAGAGGCTGAGGTCTTGCTCTCATCGTTATCCAAATCCAACCCTAGGGCCAGAGGCAAATATTAAAGCTACATGTTTGCGATAATATCTCTCCCAAAGCTCTTACACCTGATTTCGGGTCTTTGTACACCATAATATCGAAGAAAAGAGGGTTAATAAAATTGCTTACCGGTAGACGCTCGTGAGATTTTCGAGTTTGTTGTGTACCTGGTCCTTGGACTTGTTATGCCCAATTAATTTCATCGCCTCCAACATTTCGGTGTAAATTCCCCCATTCCTTTTTTTGGCGCTGGAGGCCGCACAACCTATCCTCCCAAAGGCCGATCAAAGCCCAAATCTCGGAGGGGCTCGGGGACAATCAATACCAACAACGGCGTCATTTTCAATGGTGGGAAGAGCCCACAGCAGCTGTCGCTGTAAAACCTCTTCGGAGCACCTTTAGCACAGGCATATATTATCTGGATTCGAATCGAAGCCTGCAGGTTTGGTTAGATTACTTGATTACAAGGTCAAAAACATAATCACAGCACCTGAACACAAGCATATGCGATATGCTATCTAGATTCTAATCGAATTCTGTAGGTCAGGTTGGATTACAACGGTTACAAGATCAAAAACCTCTTCTGAGCCCCTTCATCATAGGCACTTAATATCTCGATTCTAATCGAAGCCTGTAGGTCAGGTTTGATTACTACGATCACATGATAAAACATTCTGAGAACCTTCAATATACTCGTGATGTATTTGGATTATAATCGAAATCTGTAGTTCAATTTGAAGTTGTGCAATTTCAAGGTAGACCATTTTTTCAGGACACCTTCAACATAGCCATCTATCTGGATTCAACTCGACGCTCGTAGGTCAATTTGATGTCCTCCGATCACAAGCTCAACAAGCTCCTCAGAGCAACTCCAACATAGCCATCTAAAAGTTGGATTCCTATCAAAGCCTGCAGGTCAACTAGTATTCCTATGAGCACCAGGCAAAGAGCCTCTCTGCAGCACCTTCAATGTCAAATGTGCTTCTAAATTTTAACTGTAATCTGTAGGTCAGTTTGACATCCTACAGTCACGAGGTGAACCCTTTTCAGAGCACATTCAACAGTGGCATATATTATCTTAATACTAATCAAGGCCTGCGGATCAATTGGGCGTCCTACAGTCCTAGAATCACAAGGCAAACCCTTTTCTGAGCACCTTCAACATTAGAATATACAATCTGGATTCTACTCGAAGCGTGTAGTTAAAGTTTAAGCCCCACATTTACGAGGTCAAAAACTTCTCGGCAGCACCTTCAACACTGGCATATATTTTCTGAATTCTAAATGAAGCCTGTAGATCAATTTGTCGTCCTACAATCACAAGGCAAAAACGTGTTTGGAGCAACTTCAAAATTTGCATATACTCTCAGGATTCTCATAGAAGCGTCTAGCAGAATATCAAGTCCATGATTACAATGTCAAAGGCCTATGTGCAGCACCTTCAACACAGTCATATAATATATGCGTTATAATATAATCTTGCAAGCCAGGTTGGTTTACTACGATTACAATATAAAAAAACCTTCGGAGCAACTTCAACATAGGGTTATATTATCAATGTTATGATCAAACCTGTAGGTAAAATTGGATAACTACGATCACAAAATCAAAAACCTTTCCACAGCACTTTCAAGATGGGCATGTGCTATCTGGATTTTAACCGAAATTGTAGGTGAAGTTAGAATCCTCTAATCACAGGGTCAAAAACCTCTCCACAGTACCTTAAATATTGACATATACTGTTTGAATTCTTAGCGAACGTGTAGGTCAAGTTGGTTTCGTACAATCACAAGGTCAAAAACATGTTCGAAACACCTTTGACATGGACATGTAGTAGTTGTGTTATATGGATCTTAAACGAAACCTGTAGACCAAGGTCGATTTCTACAAATATAAGCGAAAAAAATCGAAAAATCTGAGCAGCTTTAACGCAAGCATGTACAACCTCTGATGGGATCATCTGTACCGAGCCGGAGAACGAGAATATGCTGAATGACTTTCAAAGTAAATCCTACGCAAAACTTTAAATAAACCACGTTTTGAGGCAGAGCGTTATTTGCGGTTGCAGTTTTAATGAACCTTAACATAACACAGCCAGACTTTAAAGCGCTTTCGACGGTTAAGGAATGTAGTCGTTATATTGTGACAAAAAGACAACCAAGTGCATGCGTGCATATTTGAAAAAAAAAGGAAAAGCAAAAAGCTTCCGGTCGTCTCGATCAGGAAATGCGCATATTGACCAGTCTTGAAACGTTTCTCCATGAACCTGTATATTTTGTTTTATTCATTTTAAAGTAGTGTGCCACGATTTGAAACACGACTAATTACACCAACCTGGGCCAGAATGTAATAATCATTAAATGTTAGATTGCTCCAGAAACATGCAATAAATGCTGAAGTTTTGTTATTATTGTGTAATTGTCGCTGGCTTTGCTATAATAGAATGGAGGTAGGCTATTATTGTTTTATGATCAAGTGCAACTGAATGAGAAAAAAATCAAACTTTCCCGTCACCACGTTAAATTTACACTTCTGCTAGGCTGAATAGGAGACACCCCACAATGTTGGAACTACTAATATGTATTTTTTATATTTCTGATAGTTTATTTTTTTGCAGCTGACAAAAGAGTGTGCCATTAAATTTGATTTTATAGCACTTACTCATGTTTCGCTTGTAATGATTTCATACAAATGCAATGAGTTTTATGTCCTCTTACCTGGTGCAAACCAATTTAAAGTAAAATCTGAATAGAAAACATTTCACGTTTATATTTTTAGTGTACTAAAGAGTTTAAAAACTGGAACGCGAACTTGCTGAAATGAGCACACGGTTTGTGAATAACATCAGATATGAATAAAACAGCAGTTTTCCAAGTATATGAATAACATGTTTGTTTTAACATCTACAATGCGCGACCACTGTTAGAATTAACAACCAAACACCGGTTTGTGTGTTTTTCTCCTAAAATTTAACGCTGTCATTGAATCTACTATTGTGGAGGAAAGTGCCTACATTTGGTGACCGAAAACCCCATTTCGATATAAAAGAAATTGACGAGGATGTGTTCGTATTAACGTCGCGCAGTGTACGTCTTTATTGTATGCAAGACATGACACTATCTTGATGGTACACAAAACAGTGCTGCGCCATTAGTCTTCTGTAGAACCAGACAGAGTATTCTCTAAAGTTTCTCATTTGAAATAAATTTACTACAAAATGATGCAAGTCGGTCAGAACATAAAGTCATAAATTAAGACTCTACAATTGAGTGTTTGAATGTACGCATTACATGTATCACGAGAAACCTCTGGGTAACTTGTTAAGGACTTTGCGTTTGAATGTATAACGTTCATCCGAGATGTTCACATGGATTCTTAAAACCACACATCAATGAAAACTCTCTGGAACACTGTAGTTTAAAAACCACCCAGCAAGAGTTGCCAAGAAAGGCAGTGATGTGTTATTGATTGCAACAGTTTTAACTTGTGAAATATTTCGACTATAGCATTCTATTGTCATGGACTAAATTAACGATCTTCAAAGAACAACGCCCCGCAGTTTTTCTCTAAGTAATTCTAGACATAGGTATCCGTCCTTCTCTAAAGGATGCCAAAATGAAGTTTGAAGATGTGACGAATATGGCACCTTTTTGTTACGGAAATACCACGTAATACCTTACTACGGACAACCCTAAGTGCTTAACAGATAACAGCCATAGTCTCTGGGCACGGTAACATTCGTTATACGACATCGGTTTCTAAATACGTTTTTCCTAAATGTAGCGCCAGCCCATTCGTTCCGAAGAATAGGGCTTCACTCCAATGCTGTAGCAATCGTTGCAGGTATATTTCTTCTCGAGCCTTCTTAAAGTGAAAATGGCTGTCTTCACACTCGTAACCTATAAAAAAGCAGGATATACCCACCTCTTCTAATATTTAATAATTACATTGCTTCAGCTCTATATGTATATTGAATCAATTGCTTCCAAAGGAAACATTAGTTTCAATACTCCATAACGGGGTCACATGACGGTAGTGACTCATGTTTAGGGTGTCTGGAACGAGCGTCGGCATTTATAGCGTCCTACAACTCTTCATATAGTGACGGGCCTGCGAAAAAGCACAAAGCTACGCCACGAGGAAACATGTCAGATAACTTCAATCCTGGTGGTTTATTCTAGAAGCAACGACTCAGAGACGGCCGTGCATGAACTTCACCTTGCGTCGCGGTTGCCCTAATCCGTAGCTACTTGAGCTTTTTTCTGCACTGACCGACGGTACAGTGTGCTAGGGCGGAACAGGAGCCTGCTATCTAAAGTGACTTTACTGCCATATGCACCTCAATGTGCAATATGTATGCCATTAAAAAATAACGATACCTCACGCAAAAAGGCGCGCATTGAATCATGAGAAGGTCCTGCATAATCGTCCTTTGCTCCCGCGGCATTTACCCTTTGCCACTGAAGAGAGCAACAAGGTAACACAGCTGCTGAGTAGCTCAACTTCCCCTGTCCGCTCGCCCGCGTTGCCTTTTTTGCCTGCGTTGTGTGCTACAGCCTCTTTAACACAGCTTGTTCCCAAAATTCCTTTTGGGGCCGGAGACGAAGCCTTACGATTTGAAAGAACGGTATATTGTAAAGCAGTTGGAAATTGCCGCATACCCTTTCTTACCTTCATCGTAATCTACAGCTGATTTTATACAGCGAGTTCCCAGATTTACCTTCGGCACCGGCAAAGGGCTCCACGCGTTTCTTGCTAAAGATCTATTTCAACACTACCAGGCAGAGATTGAGCAAATAAAATTGTAGGAATGGTAAACTTACAGCTGGGAACGCTGCTCAGATCCCGTGCCCTTATTGCCCTAATTTAACCTCGTGCTGAAGTACGTTCGAGCTAGAAGGGTTAGCTCTCAGACGAAACTTCCTGGATAATCCCATATTGCGCATTACAGGAAATCAGTTAAAAAAGTGTGTTGCGTCAAAGTTAATTCTAATATGGCGCATAATGAGACCTGCATAGGGGGTAACTTGACCAGTTTACTGCGACTGCACTGCTCCGCGGTTTTTCCACACTAAAATTTGTGCCGTAAGATTAAATGACTCTCTGTGAGAACGTAACGGCATAAAACTTAGTAACCGTAACTGTTATGCTAAAAAATACTAGACGCTGCATTGCGTATAATAATGGCGAAATTATTGATTTGGCTTGTCAACGATAAGTGTTAAGAAGACAAAATTTATCTGGAAAACTAATTGATCCCTAGTAAAATGAGCTAGTACTTGCATTTCGCACCGTGTTGGTCTTCACAAGAGCAACGAAATAACGCTATACATTGCCTTTTTCTGCCGCTTTTCATTATGGACTTCCTACCGGTTGCAACGACTTTAAAGGGCGGTCTACGCATCCATCGCAGCGCAAAATAAACACCAGTAACAGCACTGACGCAGCGCTGACCTGAACGTTACTCAGAGCTCATGATGCGCTGTATCAGCTGTATCCCTAACAATGCGCGAACTCAGCAGAGCATCAGAAAAGTCAGCGCTATTTCCAGCGCTGACTAATAGCGCTGAGGTAGTGCTGGGATATCTGTGACCAGGTCTTTACGGCGAAGCTCCTGCATCCTTATATAAAAAGAAGTTTGCAGCACGTGTGTGTGAGCTGGTCAAATGAAAAAAAAAAAGAAAAGCTTCTAGAAGGTTGAGGTTTCGGAGATGTGTGGCGGCCTCTGTGGCAGTGTGGCTCTCTCGGAGAAGTCCAGAACTAATGAAGTCCCCATCTTCGACGATTGTTTTCCGCTTGCATTGGCGGTGTTTGTGGGTGAACTTAGACCAGGCTGGGTCCTTTCTGGTGAAAACCACCTGAAATATGAAAACAAAATTAGATATATATTTTTGCAATATGGCCGCAGAAATTGAAACAACTATAACAGAGGACGAGGTCTGCTTTGAATGACAACTATGACGTTTGATTCAGAAGGCAAGGTAACAGTGAATACCAGAAGGAAGTCACAGAAAATGTTTTGAATGTAAGCTATACATTTTATGAAAATAAATATATTTTCATTATGTATATATTGTGAACCTTGGAGCATTTTTATACGGCGAGTTTCTGCGAAGTCTAAAAAATTCTTGAAGCTATAGGGTGTTGGAGAAAAAAAAAACGTTTTTCGCCAACAAACTGTCAGCTAATCATGTCGTATTACACCTGAGACTGCGGTGGAAGAAATCGGAAGAACTTTCAGTAGAAGGAACAGACACAGAGAACGTCTCAAACTCAGCTAACTGTTTTAGTTAGCTGAGTTTGAGACGTTCTCTGTGTCTGTTCCTTCTACTGAAAGTTCTTCCGATTTCTTCCACCGCAGTCTCGGGTGTAATACGACATGATTAGCTACCACCAGCTCGCCTGCACTCTCACCGTCTTTTCAAAAACTGTCAGCCCCGGCGGACGTCAGAAAATAAAAAAAACATTAATTAGCAAAACAATTACATCAAATATAGGAATTAACTTTTATGTAGTGAAAATAAGCATATAGCTATAATTGAAAACTTGCTGAGCGATATCGAAATACCTTAAATCGGCCAATTACAGGACGACTTGAAAATGTTGGGTAGCGCGAAGTGCCCCAAAGTTGCCACTCATATAGCAGGCGAAAGGTCGGCAAGACGAATTAGTGGAGGATAGTTTTGTAAGTTAATTGTGTTTTCCCATCGCATCTTACACACTAGGATAGGCGTGCGGGATGATTCACCAGCTCGCCTGCACCCTTGCTATATTTTCTATAGCAGTTGGACCATGCAAAATTTCGTGCTAAGGCTGTTGACACATCGAAAATAATTTATTTTTGCCCTAAGGACTCTAATGTTCCACATAAGACTTTTGCAGGAAAATATATGTAACCTAATTATTATCACAATTCATTTTAACAGTTTGTTTTAATTACGATTTTTTATTTTTAGGTCTAGCTGTAGCACCTTTATGTACAGATTGATGTATGAACTATATGGTCGGCGCTCGGTTAGGCGGCCTTCCGTCGCAGAGTCGTGAACTCAGAGCCGATCCCGGAGGCAGTGCAATACCCGTCGGTCATCGCTCCAGGAGGCGCGAGGCCACATAACGGCTTGAACGCTACGATACATTTTGTATTTCTCCTACCATCGTCCTATAATCAACCGCGTGTGCCCGTTAATGAGTTTCATCTCCGAAGATCAAATGTAACACGCGTTTCGATGGCTTGTGTGACTTTTGATTGAAAAAGCTTGTGTGATATCTTCAAATTTGTTTTGTTCGGTGTCTTGAGTATGTTACGCCAAGGCGTAATCGAGAAGTGCGACTCGGCCTACAACTCGCCCGTAGTGGTAGTAAGGAAGAAAGATAAATCAACACGGTTATGCATAGATTTCCGCCAACTAGATAAGGTTCTGGAGACCGATTGCGAACCAATTCCCCGAGTCGACATGATGTTCGCTGAACTAAGCACTAAACGTTACTTTTCTAAATTTGACTTCACCAAGGGATATTGGCAAGTACCTATGGCCTATAGTCAAATTTGTTTTGTTCGGTGTCTTGGGTATTGTTCAGTAGAATACGCTTATCTCATGTTTAAATCCTGTTTCGTTTAATTGTTTTTGTAACTAATAAATCAATGTGCTTTATTTTATACCGTGTTACATTTCATTAATTATGTTACATTAAATCAGGGTTGGGCAGAAATACTCAAAAATGTATTTGGAAATACAAATACTGGGATACATTAAAATAGTAGCTAAAATACTGATACTGAAATATATCTGTAAAAGTGTATCGCGATAC
Source organism: Ixodes scapularis (assembly GCF_016920785.2). NCBI lineage: Eukaryota > Metazoa > Arthropoda > Arachnida > Ixodida > Ixodidae > Ixodes > Ixodes scapularis. The sequence goes on from NW_024609838.1 coordinate 71,811,334, forward strand.
ATATCGGAAATACATTTTAAATAGAGGCAAAAAGTACTTGGAAATACAAATAGAGGAATACATTTTAGGGAGGGCAGAAATAAAAATACAGAAATACTGATACTGCAATACATTTTTCACATTTGTTACAGACGCCAACTGAGGTGATGCTTAAAGTTTGAAATGGAAGTTTTAGATCCTGAAATTACTTTCCCGTAGACTTGGCACTTTGGCTTGAAGGTAGTGATTTCGGACGACTGGGAGTCTTCAATGGGCTCGAAAAAACGTTCCATCAAGGACTGACCGCGGTCCCTTCCCTGACATCCTGTCTGTCTGACGAGGGGTGCGAAGACTTCAACTTCTAAATAAATTCTATGTCATTCTAAATCACATTAAAGCGTCACCACGCCCCTGTCCAATTGTGCAACTGTCAACTTTTATCGCATGACGTCACGGTGGAATGAACTGGTATTTTTTTTATCTGTACGTGTGGCCTTGAACATGAAAGTTTACCATGCTGCTGTATGAAAGGACAATACGTATTTTCGTTGTAGGTTACCTTGTTCAAGATCGTGCAGACAGTTGCATTTGGAATTTTCGAGAATAGTGGACAAACTGTAGCATCCTGAAAAACTTCTTATCTTCTGTTACGGTTAAAAACGATACGGTGGCATCCCTGTTTTGAAGGTCCTAACTGCCGACCCTCCGCCACCGACGCATGGATTGCAGTTTTCAATTTTCGTCTTGCATACTCTGAATAGAGACCTCGTGGATTGCGACCTGATATTGCCGGCACAGGTGCGAGGTCTCTGAGAAACAGCGCGTTCGAGACGAGTCGCAGGTGTACGAAGTCTGGGTCGGCACAGAAAAGCCACGTCTGACCTCCTTCCTGGGTTTGGATCACCAGAACAGCAGGTCACTTTCACGTCGGCAGATGACGTACCCTTGAGCCGTGCAATATTACGCGCGCAGCCGCAGATGCATTCGAGTATGTGTTGAACTTCACTGCGTGAGTCATCCTACTATTTCAAGTCAACCATCGCCAGGCTCGTGCTGCAACGGACTGTGTGTGACTCAGCTTTGCCGGCTGGGTGTAGTGTGTACGATAAGGCAAGAGAGACGGTTAGCAGCGGGCTTTGAATGCCAGCAAACAATGAATCAAGAAACCCCTACCTAAAAACCTGCGGCACAAGATGCTCTGACTCCACTCCTGCACACCACCTGGTTCGAGTCTCCGACTACGCAACACTTCTCAGAAGAGGGAAGAGGACGCATAGAAAAATAGTTTGGAGAGTCGGAAGTAACCTTGGTCAGCATGGAAACAATGCCCAAGCATCTCCCTGACCCTGGTTCCCTCAGAAGTAAAAATAAATAAATAAATAAATAAATAAATACGTTCGGATTCTTTTTTTTTTTTTGGGGGGGGGGGGGGGGGGGGGAGTATTTCTCAAGAAATGTAACGAAATACATTTTGCCCTGATTGTATCGCGATACAAAGGAACATTCAAAATGTATTTCGATACAGGAATACAGATACTGGTGAAAAAAATGTATCGCGATACAGAAATACAGATACAAAATGTATTCCTGAAATACTATCGCGATATATTTGTATCGCGACACTGCCCAACCCTGCATTAAATAAATCTGTTACATCTGATAATCCGTTTCATTTCGCTAAACTTGGCACGTAGACGTTGTCACGCCTAAAACTTGTGACAGTATTGTGTACACAGTAAACCTGTTTGTTAGATCTAAGCTTATTTTCAGCCTCATCGTTTGCCGAGCTCCCTTTCTTGATTGTAGCAATAGGTGGTATTCACTGAGCCTGCAGGTTCGATTTTGCCAGGGAGCGCCACCGTCGATCTGCCATCTTCGAGGTCGCGGTTTGACTGGCTTGGGTACTCGGTCGTCCGTTGCCAGTCTGTGCAAATTTCATATTGTTGAAGAAGCTTCGTTGAACAGAAGAGAGAAGAAAAGTTGATCTCGGGGGCGGGCCGTTTTCCTTGTTGCCGCCGAGTACCGTGTGTAAAGGCTGAACCGCATGTAAGCAATTTACTGAGCGACGGGACGAGAGAAGCGAAGACGGCCCGCCTCGCTGTCGCTTGGTCACTCGCCCGACGAGGCAAACCGCATGAAAGCGACGGGAGCAAGCGACCAAGGCGATAAGCTACGTTTTCTAGAATCCAAAAACCGAGCGACGCGACGAACGACCGTGAGAAATCTCCGTCGCTCGTCGCCTGCTCCGGTCATTAGGGAGTTTTCTTAGATCGCCTTCGCCGTCCCGCAAAGCCCTCCGCAACACGCTACGCTACTCGGAACTCTACAGTCAAGGCCATCGGCGCGCTGGCGCTTTAGCGGCTTCTTCGCTGTGGAGGGCCGGAGTGGGAAACGCGGTCTACGAAAACTCCCTGCTGTCGCCGTCGCTCGCTAATTCGCTTACACGCGGTTCACCTTTCACTGTCGCCCGTAGCTTGGTTTTGGAATAGGGAGTTTTCGTAGATCGTTTTCGCCGTCCCGCAAGGCCCTCCGCAACCCGCTACGATAGCGGGAACTCCACAGTCAAGGCTATCGGCGCGCAGGCGCAGTAGCAACTGCTTCGTTGCGGAACGCTTAGCGGAGGGGGCAGCGCGGTCTACGAAAACTCCCTAATGTCTAGAAAACTTAGCGTTCATCGCCTTGGTCGTTTGCTCCCGTCGCTTTCATGCGGTTTGCCTCGTCACGCGAGTGGCCGAGCGGCAGCGAAGCGGGTCGCCGTCGCTTGTCTCGCCGCTAGCCAAATCGCTTACATGCGGCTTTTAAATCGCTTAGGCTAATGAAAAAGGCGCCGCATTTTTCATAAGCTGCGCACTCTGTAAGCCGCACGGTATGTTTCTGCACAGGAGCGAACACCGAAGGCACAACGTATGCACGACACAGAGGCGATGGAGCAACACGGTTACACGGCCGTAGTGCAGAAAATCCGCTAGAGAAAAAGAATAAAGAAACTAGCAAAACAAAACAAAGAGTAATCACACAGTGATACAAAAAACCCAAAGTAGAAAAATCAGTTCGTGCAAGAGCTACCGCCGTGGGCACGGCGCGCGACACGGGGCGCTGCATTGAGCCGAGGGAGCAATGTGGTCGCAGTGAACGAGTCCGATTGGCGACGTGCGCGATCGAGAGCGTCGCTGTGGTCGACTTGCCACAATTAGCCGAATGCTGACTATGACGTTACCAAAGGATTCCTCATCGACGGAAATAAGACAAATGTAAGAACTTCGATTTTGACGGTGTTGGCAGTATTGGTTTAAAAGCGCAATGATTTGAAGCTTCCACCATGCTAATTACAAACACCATGAACTTGTTGTTCACAGGGTAGTCACGTCACGAGAGGTAACCAAACGAGGGCGCCACCCAAACATCTCGCCGCTAATAGCGACAAAAACGTACTAAAACACACACAAAAAATATTCCTACGTCTCTTCAAAAGCACCAAAGTATAAGAATAACCACTAGTTTCGGTCGAAAATACCCTTTAAAGGTGTAAAATGTTACTAAACCACGCTGAAAGGTCCGGCTGCAGACGACACCCGACACCTACAGGTGCGATAGAAAGAGACCTCGATGATGGCGACCGTGGTGGCCGATGCCAGCGAATCTAGCAAGTGACGTCAAGTGAATGTCACCTATAGGCTCTCATTAATGTTTCGCGGGAAAGAAGACGTTTTACAAGAAGCGAAAGCAAACGTTCTGGTTAGGAAACACACTTGGCAGCCGCGACGGCAGTCGACACGTCTTCTTAAGCGTGCGCTTCTTTGCAAGTCGTCTGTTCCTGGTTAACCCTACTGCTATGATCATCGACTGCTTGGTGAAAGCTAATTCTTTGCCAGCCCCCTCGCCTACATGCCTCTGTCTGATTGGCTAGGCACCACCGCTTCTGCTGACTTTGACTTGGACGTCTACTCTACCTGCCACTGGCTTCTCTAAGGTGCATTGATGTAGTCCGCAACTCCGCACTACAAAGGCTGAGCTCCATAGAGTATATATACGGCAAATAACCGACGAACTTCGCCCGGCTGCGTTCGCTCTTGCCGCATAGATGCACACATTTTACTAAACGCGTCTCATTGTGCACACCGTAGACCGTAGCTCCGTCATGCTGCATTTCTGAAGCGTTTTCTCCGGCCTCCTTCACCACATGTTTCTGTGTGGTGAATCGATAAACGTTGTATCGTGTAATGAACCCCGAGACACGGACAAATAAAATAACGGAAAAGATGACACAATCCCGAATATTTCGTGTTTTCTTATCTGGCGTTCGACTTCTCCGTGTCTGAGAGTTTGAAAGGACGCATTTTGTTTAGAGTGTTCAAAGAATAGCACGAGCGTTTCCACAACCCAAAAATAGACCCTTTTCAGAACTCCTTCCAGCAACTTTGGTGGCCGCCATTGCTTGGGCAATGGCCGCCACCCATGTTGCTAGTTACAAAATTGCAGAGGGTAAGCAAATTGGCGAAGGAAAGAAAGTATACTTTTGTTTCTTAACTTCTAGGCTAAGTGGTGCAAGCTATCGTCCGATATAAAGACTACAGCCATTAGCGTCCATTCACCCATTAAGAAGCGTGTGATTGGATTCGAGTCATTGCCTAACGCTGACGCAGCACTCGTTTTCGATACGAGCTGAGCCGAGTTCCCGCTGAACGCTGAAGCCTCCATCGAGTCCCATACATGCTCAGAGGGAGTTCCCAAAAAATGGTGGTTACGGATCATTTGGGGCTGCAGTTGCTACGTTTCACGATAACTTGTGAAGTCTAGGACCTCCCGCGACCCAATAAAAGCGTCGGAGCGAGGCACGTGGCACCGCGTCACGGGAGCGTGTGTGCCACCACGCCCAGCAAGCGGCTGTCGTCTGTTGGGCAAAATTCGTCTGCTGCAAGACCAACCAACTTCGGGTGAGCGGGCGCCACCGCAGCATTGCCGTCCACTATAGTAGAGAGCACTTCGGGAACAGTTCATGAGACAACCATACGCTCAATTTGCCCGCGAGTCTGAGGCTGCAGGTGCTAATGCCATGGCGATGTTTTGAGCGGAAGCGGTTGACCACAGCTGCGATCGCTAACGGCCACGGTATACTACGAGGGGAAAAATACCGGGAGTAGATACAAATGGGGCGTCACTTGTTTTTGGTTTAAATATGACCAAAACTCGCACATTCGTCAATATTTATTCCTTACTTTGTTATATATTAGATCGAATCGCGCCAGTAACCTATAGAATTACTTTTTTGTCGCGGACGGCGCTCTTGCTGTGACTGCTTGTAGCTGAGCTAGATGGTGAATGATGCTTATGAAGATGCCGCCTGAACGTAGGAAGGTACACGAAGAGAGAAAGAAGAATGGGGCGCTGCTTTCATCGTGTTACATCTCCCCAAAAAGTTGTACCTGCAGAGAACAATGCGGGAAACAAAACCTAAAGAATGAAAACGAAGTCCAACGATCCGGGAGGCCAACGAAGAAAAGTTACCTCCGTAATATAGAAATACAAAATTAGCGATACGAAAGTGGAAGAAGAGGTCTATCTTCAGGAAATGGATGCTAGTCCAGCAGTATGTTTGTCATTTTTCTCTCTCTCTCCATGTACCTTCATACGTCCATCTGGCATCTTCGAAAGCTGTTGTTGTGGCGGTAACATGACTTCGGTGGCCTCGACCATGGAGTGTTATCACGTGACTTGCTCCGACGCTCTTATTGGGCCGCAGGGGTCGTAGTACCCACAGTTCGCCAAGTTATCGTTAAACGGAGTTTAGATAGCGCGTACTTTTGAAAATGGTATAATCCATTCTGACGGCTCACCAGTAGATCCCGATGAGCGGGACCTCAGTAGACCATGACCTCGCAGAGCACGGCGGAGAACAGACGTCCTTTGCGGTTGTGGATGCCGCTGGCTTTGATGTAGACGTATCGGCCCTCCATGGAGTCCGGGCACTCGAGGTGGATCTTCTTGCGGAAGAGGGCGTTGTTCAGTCTCGACACCGAGGCGCACTTGTGGCCGCTCGGGATATCCTCGAGCCGCGGGCGGTCGGCCACGTAAGCCGTCAGCTTGTCCAGGTTGGACATCTCGTGGTACACCTTGCTCCGCTCTGCGCAAGGCAACGAGACGCCTGTTGGGGTTTTCTCGCGGAGTAACAACAAGGGACGAATCCGGAGCCCATGACTAGACTTTTATGAGGCACTTCACGAATGCGCTCCCCGACGCTACGGGCTGATGGGACCAAACAGACAGTGTCGAAAGCGCACCATTCGGGTGCTCGTCATGTTTGTGTGTGTGTTCTATGATCGCTGAACCAATCATAAACAGAAAAGTCCCAGTGACCTGCGTATTTGACGCTGCTTGATTGGTACCATTAGCTCTATCTGCTGCGTCTGGACTTAATATGAAACGAAGTTATGGGACCGGCTGGATGGGAACCGGCCGCATCTTTGATCTGCCTGTACGCACAATTATTGCCATTGGACGGCGCTTTGTAGTGCGCCACGCGGGATTGGTTGTTTTCAACCCCAAAACCGGGTTTTTCCGCGAATGTTGCCAGCGATCGTGTCGCCGCCGTCCTCCGTGGTCGTCATAGTACATCGCGTCAATGCTGCTCGGTTTACTCTGACTCTTCATTCAAACAACGGGCGCAAAGGGGTCACAGTCATCCGCTGATTGCACAAGAGGGGAACGTTCAAATAGGCCAATTAGGGCCCTAGATTTGCCCCAAGGTTTTATTCCGCGATGAGCTCCCAATACCCGCACGGGATCCACAGGACCAGAGCAGTGCACTCCGCGTACTATCCAAACCGTATACATGCCTTGCAGGCCATTTGTCACGACAATTTTAACGTGAAATTGGGTCCATTAATGTTACTTTTGTTTTCACGGTAAAAATGCTTCCTCCTTTTGTCCCAGTCTCTGGTTAAATTCATCCTGGTAAACCTTCACCAGCTCGCCTGCGCACTAACTGCAATTAAGGCTATTTGTGTCTTGGCACGCCTCACCGTGGTGCTGTGCTGACCTGCCCTGCCAGGTGAGCAGCACGAGTCCGCGGACGCGCTTACGCTCGCCGAGGTCGACCATCCACACGGGCGTGTCCACGAAGTAGTTGTCCAGGATGGCGCAGCTCCGGGGCGTGCTCGCGCTGGCGTCTCCGTCGACGGCGAACGACGAGTGACCGTCGGTCCACTGGGCGAACGAGTAGCGCCGGTCGTTCACCCAGGTCTCGTGCCGGTGCGCGAGGTTCTCTGCTGCAGGGAGCAGAACAGGCCCGTGAGAACCGAATCTTGTCCAAGCATTTGGTCCCTGTCACACTGCTTATACCACCTGAGTAAAAGGCATCGTTGGCTGTTCGAAGGAAACGGAGAAATTGGCTTCTTAACGCATCGCGTAAGGATTTACCACAGAGGTGCCTGAAGGTGGTGGATCTTGTGTATCACAGTTTCATTGAACAAACGTACCCGAGTAAACGGAAATCAAGAACGTGAAATTCCTACCATAGTGCCCGTTTGCTAACGACAGGCGTAACAGCCGACAGATGGCGGCACGTAAGATAGCAGGCAGTCACAACACTGATGACAGATTCACGAAGAGCTTCTTAGGCTATACTTAGCTAAGTTCTCAAGTTACGCACATCATCAAAAGTGGAGAAATCGGTATTCACGAACGCGTTCTTAAAGGGACGGTGCAACGATTTTATGATTAAAACAATTTGCATCTCGTAATTTTTACGTTGTTTATCGTATCCCAGAGGATAGAGAAAACACTTCCTTTATTAGAAATGTCGCGATTCCGCGGCATAATCGCAAAGCGAAAGTCGAGCTTTTTCCCCCACCTGCAGCCCCAAGTGGCAGCCGAAGGAACTACGGCGGAAAGATTACGTGACCTCGCTCGGCTTTAAGCTGCAGCATAGCGCTCGCTAATGTACGCAGAGAGAGGAAGGGGAAGCGTCCTCCGAGATAGCACACGGGAAGCTACACGGCACTCCGAATGACGTCACTGGGAGTGCGACCAGGTGTGACCCTGAAGAATGGGAGTGAGTTGAGGGGTGCCCGAAATGCCAATCTTTATCTTTTTTTACGCAACAACTAGGACACGCAGGCGAAATCGGTTTTCTGTTCTTTACTTCAGAAGTGTCAGGGGGCAACTTCCAGAAATCTTTGACCGAAGTCCGAAAATTGTTGCACCGCCCCTTTAAGCGAGAGGGGGAAATTGACGTTCTCGTACGGGAAAACGAGAACTTCCGGTGTCCAGCAAGCTCCCGATCCCCGCCAGGGCGGGCTGCTACTATGCCGACGACATATTCGGCAACACGAACAGTCATTCGGCGGAGAGCTCGGTATGGTTCGGAGCACGTGGATTTGGTATAACAAACGCAGGCGGTCTTTCCGCCAATGCTTGTTTGAATATCGTGTCCGTGCACTGAAATATCGAAGCTACCACGATTTAAACAGGCACGAGTGCCGAGGTCAGGATAACAGCCTTCGTCAACTGCTACGAACTCGATCACTATGAAGTCAACGTAACTACTATCGTTGCTAAAAGGAGACGGCCCGCACCGCTCGTTTGCAAAGCGGCGCACATGGAAAGAAATCGCCGCGGCGCTTTTTGTGGCCTCGGGAATGCAGGAGCGGGCCGACGTCGAAGAAGATACGTTTGATCTAGGAAAGTGACAGCAAGAGCCACGTAGATACCTGTTCATGGAAGCGGGCACGCTCGTGTTTGATTGCAGCGTTGGAACCGCGCTGTTGGACCGTGTCTTGGTAAGCGCTTCGGGACCGATCTTTTACAACCGACAATATGAAGCGCTGGTCCACCAGACGATTGCAACTCAATGCTGACACGACACTTGGCAGAGAAAGGCTGCACCGTCATCGCGGAGCTCCCCCGAACTGCTCTAGCTCGACAGTGTTGACGTACCGTCTCAATGGAATAAAAAGGACGTACAAAGAGAGTGTACGTACCATATGTTGCAAAGGTAATCCAACAGCGTTTATTTCAGCTCTATATATCAAACAAACGTACGAGATAGAATCGATAAGGGAGTCCCTTTTAGACGAGAGCGTTGGCCGCTGCCTCTCAAAAGAAGGGGATGACAAGGGGAAAAGAATGACCTATTACCAAAAATTGAGATCAGCGATCAAACTATTTATGCGAGAGGTGTCCATAAGGGTCGCGCGGGCATATTCCATTCAGCAAGTCAGCCAGTCGTGGATGGACGGTTTTGTCCAGGGACCATGAGGACATCGCTGCGTCGGAGTACCATGCTATAGGACTAATGTGCCGAGCTAGCCCTTGGCGGCAGCTTGGTCGGTGGGATCGTTGCCGTTGGAGTTTTTTTACTGACATCAGTGGATCCAGCGCTCATCTCCGTCGTGGTCGGTTTAAAGTACCTTTTTTTTTTTTTTGCTGTTTAAAGTCTGGACGCGCGTGAAGAGCATATTGGAAAATAAATGTCCGTTGGTCGTCGCGACGAAGTAACTGAGTGACGCTGTCGGCCATGCTGTTGATTGGATCTTTAAAAAAAAGTGAGTAAGACACCTATGGAGCTGTAATAGGACTACACCGTAACTTACGCAAAACTTGCGATAATTTCACTTCGTAAATGCAAATTGGTTTTTAGGCTTTGTCGTACACATATTTTTTGTCGTAAGGTCGTTTCGTGAATCTTGCCTCGGTGCTTCTCTCGATCTTGGCAATAGCAAACGACCATTCTGAGCGAGAAACAATGCGCTTTGTTTCCGCACCAATTGTCAGCGCACGATTCTCTTATTCGTACTAATAAAACAGAAATACTAACCAAAAAAAAAGCAAGAAAAAAAAAAAAACAGATATCACTTTCATTGATATGTCGACGCCATCTGTCGACTGTCGAGTCTATTAGACGCCCATTATTAGTACGCAGTCGCCGTAGATAAAAATTTTCCAATTCTTGACTCGTAGCATATTGCTCAGGTATAAGTGTGTTCCGTGCACGGTGGAAGAAATACATTTAGGTGATGACTTTTTGTCTAACGCGGCGACCACATTATGTCCAGTGCACCGAGCGCTTCACTCGCACGGGGACAGATGACGCTCAAGTATCGGGTCCCTCCCAAACCGACCGCTCCGGATGTTTCTCTCAGCGGTGGTCCCGCCTTCCCTCGATCACCGCTTCTTGTTGCACCTCATCGCCACCACGTCACCACCAAATCGTCGGAGTCCGTAAATCTGTGTTTTCTTCCTTCTTCTTCTTCGGGTTAAGGCTCACCTTCGTGCACGATGGTGGCACCTGTGATCGACACAGCACCAAAGCAAAACACGAGGCCAGCCACTGACCGCACACCACCACCATACCGCGAAAAAGGCGAGCACGCTACGCCGCCGACACCGTGGCCGCCGGAGGGACCTCATACCTCAGCGCCCTCCGCGGCGGCGCGGAACTACCTACTCCTGGTCCGAGGCTAGCTCCGAACACGATCTTTTCGCTCGCTTCCCACGGGAAGATAGGCCAGAGTCATCACCTAAATGCATTTCTTACACCGTGGTCCCGTGAAACACAAGGTCCGCCACCTTCAGTCCACTGCTGCGGTAAATACTAGCGTGATACTTAAAAACCAATTGATGCGGTCCACTCAGACAGCCAACGATTCATCTCGAGTCAGGCGGTACATCGCGCAAAAGACGCTCTGTGGACACTTTCTGAGGCGTGTTTCTTCTTTGCATAACAGTCCTGCAAGATTGGTCATACAACAACTATCTGCAGACATGATGTATGAAGCAAACATGCTTGGAACATGCCTCGGGCGTGTATGCAGATAATGCTGTCGTCATGTCTGCCTGCAGCAAACACAGCGTCTTTTTGTATGACGAGTCGAGTGACTATGACTTCAGGTTACTGGCGTCCGCAACAAGAAAATGCCAGAATTTTATGTAAAAACATCCCCATGAATCTGACAAAATCTCTTCTTAGCAAAACGTTGTAAAATTGATTGGGTTGTAAAAGCGTCTGAGTCATAGCTCGCATCTAACTTAAAATTTAAATTTTATAATATTACAACGTTAATAAAATAGTGTAAAAGTTCTGTGTAACAGGACACACGATGTTCACGATGACCATCCTACCAATGGACCTTTTCCGAGAAGCGCTTTGCGCATGCGCGAGCGCCCGATGCCAAGCGGCGGAAGTCGGCACAAAATATCGAGGAAATTCGGAAGGAGGCTGTGGATCAGCGAGTAGATCACGTAAATACAGCATGTATATAATTGTGTTACACGGAAAATTAAAGTGGACGGAAAGAAAAATACGACGTTTGGGTCGCGTTTTTCTTTCCCCTCTTTAAACTCGCTTTGGGCACGCGCTGCAGCTCGGAGAGCGAAGAAACTGGTGGAGTAGCTCCCATTATCGATTGGGAGCGCCAGGTAGGTCCTTCCTCGATTTTTAGTTCGCGCAGCCACCGCCTGATGCCGTCGGTATGTGAAAAAGGTCCATTAGAGGCTAGAGGCTGGCTACAACGTCTATAGTTGGCTGAAATGGACTACATAAAAAAAGTTAATCCGGGATGTTGTAAAGGGAGCTTTTTTGCTGTTACCTTTGGTTAATTGGAAACGCTAACCTAGTCTGGCAACTCTTCAGCTAGAATAAGAGTCATCACGTCTAACATAATGCAGAATAAAACAAATTTGGTATGCCTCAGTGTTTTTGAAGAACTCAATATTTGTGAACTGTCTGTTGCAATATAAGATCGGCAATATACCTCCGTCTCCAGCGCGAGGTTTCTGCCTACAATATCACTGCTGCGGCTCATGGGTATGAGCAGCCAAAACACTACCGAGGGCAGCAAGCTCGTGTTGAAGACGGAGCTTCTCCTGCACATGATCTTTGCAAGAGTTTAACCAAGATTACATTCAGCATGGAGATGTGCCTCTACTGCAAAATAGATATATCTATAAAATTTATAATAAAAAAAAACCTTCGTAAAGACCCCCCCCCCCCCCCCCGCTCCCCCACAAAAGAGAAAATTAGGAACGAAGCAATAAACATTTTAGTACAACCTGGTTTGCACCCTTGCGAAAGCTGCCCGTCATCCTGAGCCCCTTTCCCTGCATTACTTTGTTTTATAGCATTGTGCATTTTCGTGAATGTGTTGGTTTGTCTTTGGCGTTCTTCCAATATTTACTCGATTTCACCATACAGTAAAAGTTTCGTATATTGACATTCGGCAAAAAACAAAAATAGTTTCCAGTGCTGCTCTATCTCTGTTGTCATTACAAACCTTCAAACGTTTAAAGAACATATCAGTGATGCATTCTTTACACACTTGAATAACTTCCTTTGTTTTCGAATGCGTCATACAAAATACACGATAAAAGCTGGTATTGTTATAAAACAAAGAACATTGAACTTTTATTATCACACCATCATATACAGCTATTCACGTTGTGGCTTGGTCTGCTTCGAAGGAGCCAGCTACTGACACTGCGGCTGAAAGCGCTTTTTTTTTCGTTTTATTTATAGAAAGTAAAACGAACACCGAATTTCGCTCCATAGACTTCTTCGAGACATCAACACGTCCATTGTACTCCCATCATTAAAACCTCTTTTGCTGATGGAAGCCTTTCTGCAATTTCGACTCAGATCATTTATTTGTGCTAACTGCATCGTCCTTGAATTCAAGAACACATATGCCACGAAGGTGTAGAATGACTAGTGTACAGATACAACAAAGAAATCAGTGGGCCCGGCACATATATAGGCTAAGTACGTCATTGGTGCTATTTTGCATTTTAAACGTGACATTGTCGCGCAATAAATACAAATTTATACTTAGTGACAGTACTCTTTGGGCTATTTCATTTACGTTTGGGACACCCGACAATCATGCACCACGATTGTGACACCTGCCTGTCAAACGGCAATCATACACCAGTTTTCAAGTTCGTGCATGCGCATAGTGGTGGAAATTCAGGCGAACATTTGTCCAGCTTTGTGTCGAAAGTCTAACAAAATCAAACCTGGTCGATCTTAACCTGGACAGGTTCGAGATCTACCTAATATGGCGATGTGCGCGATCGAAAGCGTCGCTGTGGTGGGCATTCTACGATTGGCCAAATGCTGACTATGACGTCAGAAAAAGATTTCTCATCGAGTAAGAGTAATGAGAAAACTCAATAAGAGTAATAAGAGAACTTCAATTTTGACGGTGTTGGCAGTGTTGGTTTGAGATCGTAATGATTTTAGGCTTCCAGGATGCTCATTACAAACACCGTCTAAGTTGTTCTTCGCAGGGTAATGACGTCACGAGAGGGAACCATAGGAGGGCGCCATTAAAACATCACGCCGCTAATTGTCGGTGATAGCTGTTCAGCCTCGAGTGCGCACTTTCTTACGTTAATAGCACTCGGTCGCAGGCGCAGCCAGAGCCCGGCAGAAGGCAGCGAGCTCGTGCTGGAGGCAGACCACCTACCGTTCGTAACCTGTCACCAACTAAAGTTGACCAGCTGCTGTAACTCAAATCTACTACAGAGTGGGATTCGGAAAAGAACCGCAGTGGGTGAGGGGGGAGGGAGCAAAAAATGTACACTCACAGCATTCGGAGTCGTCCCGAACCCTGAGAAATCCTGGGCCGCAGTCTCCTGAAAACAGGTTTCACGTCTTGAATGACATACAAAAAACACAATTATCCGGGGTCCCCCAACTCCAAATACTATACGGGACCAGCCTAGCCCGAAGTGCCTTCATGTGTGCGTTCCTCATTTCTGTGATATTTTCTAGCTAATGAAACTCTTTACAGGCGGGTTTAGAAGGCGAAGTCACCGTCGGCTTGTACGCCACGCCTCTTGCCAACGCTACTAGAGCAACTAAGTCAGTTGAATCAAATTGAAAATAGGAAAGCGAAATTCGAGAACCTCTCGCGTGTCTAGTAAACACTTCCGTGAAAGCGACTCCGTGTATCCTGTTGGTTCGAATGTGTTCTGTGAGTGCTGGTTTCTTATTTGTTCCGAGCTAATTCTTTTTTGAATTTTGCAAACCAGTTATTGAAACTCTCTTCAAAATAACTGTCAGGAAGGACGTGTGGCTGGCTTCCAGTGTCGTTATAACTAAATGCCTGCTTATTCACCCGGTCGACGTGAAACATACGAGACCTCCTGGCGATCGAAGCCTTATATCTAGTAAGTCGGTGACACTTCAGCGTCCCCAGAAATATAGAATACACTTGCTACGAAATACTACCGTTTGTATGTTTTATTTTTGCGGACCCGAATGCGCATTATGGTGAGAAGTTCCCATAAACACCAACCGCGACTTCAACATTTGAAAGAATCACGGTCATCAGTAGACAAAAGGTCAAGCTCGCGCGTGAGATTGTTGAAGCGCGCGCGCGCTATCGGACAAGTGGGGTCAGAATGTGTTAGTGCCCGTCGCTTGCCCTGTCGGCAAAGGAGAGCATGTTTGTTTGCAGATCGGAGAACAGTAGTGCGCGCCGATGACTCCAGGAACAAGTGTCGTCCTTCTTAAGTGTTGCTTTTCTTCTTTGCTTTCCGTTCGGGCAAATTTTATATTTATACTCATTTTCAGATTCATTGCATGAAAGCTCTACTTGCATGAAAGGCATTGTGAATTAGTACGAAAGGCGAGTGTATAATTACCACGGTGCGGGCACCCGATGACTGCCACCCGGAGTGCAATCCTGCGCTTCCACGAAGACGGCTGGAAGCGTACGAAGCGAGCCACGAACGGGACGTTCAGGTAGTGCCGCCGCTCCGTGTCGCGGTCCATATTGCCGCCGAACACCTGCACAGGGATTGGAGGTGCAGTTCTTCTCTCGTTCCCCTCTCTCTCTCTTCCGAACCATTAGCCATGTATTCATTTGTATGGTTGCACACAATTCTGCTGCGCCCCTTTGTACATTACAGCAGGGAAAGGGGTGAGTTGAAGAACGAACATGGTGGAATGTGACGCAGAAACTATAGTGAGGATGAAGACAGACTTCAGTCACTTGCGGTAGGAACGAAACATTGAGGGGCAGTGTGATACAGTTTCTTTTTTGGACGGTTGCTCTAGTCTTCGTAACAGACAGTGCAGCGTCAATGGGTCATTTTCCATCTCGATTATCGTTTGGTCTTGGAAGAGGGCATAAGAAAACTGCCTGAGTTTTTGTTTCCCTTTGGGTAGCTAGTAATGGCCAATGTAACTCGTCTTTCATTTTTTAAGCTCTTTGACGTCAATAAGTTGGTTAACACTACTACTAAGTTGGCTAGAACTACTAAGTTGGCTAGCACTTCATTTTTTGTTTTCGTTGTATTTTTATTACATTTTTATGCAATCTTTTCAATTAGTTTGTGAAAGGGTCCCAGTCAATGCAAGTATATTGCAGAATTGATCGAATGAATATAAAGTGCAGAGTGGTTTTTAGGTCTCTGCTAAAACATTTGAAAGTTCTTTGGAAAAAGACCAGCGCTATGTTGGCTTTCATAATTAAGTCATCGGTGTGTATGTTCTACGCTATATCCTCAAAGAAAATCAGGCTCACGTGACGGATCCTGGAAACACTTTCTAGCAAACAGTCATCTAGGATATACAAATGCTCACAAGATGTTCACAAGATGTCCTCACAATTCGCCAAGAAAATGCCATATGCTTATATTTGTCAGCGCTCAATTTCATTTGCCAATTTGTACGCTTCCGATTAAAATTGAGCTGTAAATCGTTGAAGTCATTGTTTTCACATAGTGACTTATACATTATGCAATTATAGGCTAACAGCTTAATATGTGCATAAACGTATATCGTAGTTATGCTGTAGCCATTTGTGCAAGTATTCTGGACGTTTAAGATATAAACAATTAGTGTTGCTATTTTTTAGTATACAATTTGCCTTTTCGTTACATGAGAATAAGTGCGTGTACAGGCTGGTGATACGCAATTTACATTTAAGAGAAGAATCACAAAAAGAGACACACACGCACAGTCCTAAAAACCCGGAATATACGTTTGCTTCTATTTTATGTGTGACCTCTTTTTTCCCCCTTTCTCACGCCTTAAATATGCTTGAAGTTCTTATTGCGAAAATGTCAAAAATCAATAAGTGGGGATGGTATACAAGAAGTAGGCCTCGGGTTTACTAAAAATGTTTAAATTTTTATATTGGTTAATTCGCAATGCGATCATTCAGACTTTTATTTAGCTCGTGGGTACGTCAGGAATAATGCTTCAGTAAGTTTTTACTAAAATATAAATTTGAGAAAAAAATAGTTATATAAGTTTGTAGTATTTCCTATAAAATATTCAGTATTGCGTGAAATTTGGTTCATCCACTGAATATGTACTATAGATGTACGTGCACTTTGTTAGTAAAATAGTTATTAAATACAATTTGCCTTAATTTCAATCCTTGTACATATTACTGCACTAACTGGTAAGGGGTTTGTAACTGTGACGCAAGTGGTTTCAGGGAGATGTTCCAAGATACGAGAAAAAAAGCAAAACACGTAGGAAATGTGTAATATATGTAACTGCATCAGGCACCAATGAATCTCGTGCATTTTAAAACTAGCTGGAGCATTGTATTTTTATGTTATTTATATTGTTGTTTTCATGCATGATGACTTGGGGCCACATTCCGAATAATTCAGCATTTCTAGCACACAAGTTCATTCCCAAACCCCGATTAAACAACACAAGAGAAGCCTGATAACCTCGGATACCACAATATTCAGGATGAGCTTCGTTATGTGTCGGTCATTTTTGCACCGAGTGAGCAAATGTGAGTATGTTTTGACACGGTTTTTAGACCACTTACTTATGTTTCGTTCTTCCGCTTCCGAAGAATAATAATGAAACGGTCTTTGCTAACCCAGAACTCTAAAAACCCGTGTTTTTGAAAAACAAACAGCGCAAGGACAAGGACAGAGTAGAAGGCGGTAGACACACACAGCGCTGTGTGTGTCTACCGCCTGTGTCTCTGGCGCTGTGTCTACCGCCTTCTACTCTGTCCTTGTCCTTGCGCTGTTTGTTTTCCGCTAATATGAATGACCAACTAGCCCAATCGTCAACACGCGTTTTTGAAAACGATTGCTTTAGGGGTTAGGATTTATTACAATCAAAAGTATTGCCAATTAACGTAAAACATTATTTTTTTATACAATCTTGTTCTAAAATGTTGGGGATTTCTTGCCAGGCTCGCGTAGAGGGCTTAGGTTGAAGAGAGGGTTCATCTCCGACCATTGGGAGCGTTTGCAATTTAATGGCGGATACCACGTGAGGAGATTGATCACAAATGCGCGTGCGATGCGCTTTCGAGTGGCGAGGAGGAAAGCATGCGGAGAGGTTGAGCCGTTCGCAGGCGGCCCAACGCGTTCGAGAACTCCTCGCAGCTCGCATTGCGAACGCGGCCCATTACCACGCGACCCACACCGAGCAGTTGGAAGCTCTCTGTGATTCAGGCTCTCTAGGGTCAGCATCGTGTCGGTGGCGCCATCTTTTAGAATCTAAACCAACTTCCGTGGAGAGAAATACTCTGCGCTTATTTAAATATCCTCAAGGCGGGACTTTGAAATTCAGTATGAGTTGAGTAAGTGAAATTACATGGAGAAGCATACGCTAAAGCTGATCCCTGCACCGTCGTACAAGCAATTTTCGCGGCTTGAAGAGACATTTCAGTATTCGACGCATGATTACAGTACATTAACATTCCTCGTTACTTATAGATTTTGCAGGTTTAAGATAGCAGGAGAGGCCTCTCCAACAAAGTTCCTGGTCGCCATGATCGGTGCATGATGTCCTGCACTCCACTGTCCTCCTCTCCGGCGTCCACTCTATTAAAGTGCAAATAGTGGTGGGCTTTGTGGGAGGCGCTTGTCATCTTATTCTAAACCTACAATAGACTATACAGTCAAATAGGAACACGCGAAACGGTCGCGTTCATGACTGCAGAGCTTCAAAGGTAATGCATTCATTCCTCAACCCAAATGCAGTAGTACCCTTCTACAGTACAGTAAGTTTAAAATAAAACATATGTCAGCATAATTACATATGGGTGAAAGAAATGTACTTGCACCATGAATCGGTGTTAGAAGCTTACGTCATTTACGTCAGCTTACGTCATAGATAATTTTAGTAATCCAGCAACGTACAGAGAGCGAGACTTAGCACGAACAAGCGATCGTCGTTTTTTGCTGTGTCCCAATTAGAATCAAGCGGCTCTCATCAAAACTACTAATGTCGCGTGGAGTCCTCATTTGGGGCACCAGCCTAGGCGAAAACAATTTGGTTCCCTCAGTGAACATTTGAAAGTAAAATTCGAACAAGCGCCGATGTAATGTTCGCGCTAACGGTGTCGCGCAGTGTACGTAAAGCCAGGTTTCTATTGTTTGTTACATCGGTATCTTCTGTTACATGACTACTTAGCAGTGGCATACCAGCTTGTCTTTAAGTGTGTGTGAGTGGGGGGGGGGGGGGGGGGGTAAACCAGACCCCCCCCCTCCCCCACGAGCCGGGGGGCGGTGCCCTTGGTGTCCCTCGGCGCCTCCGGCCAGTGTTTGCAGAAGGGTTTGGATTTGGGCTGGTTGGTTGAACATGTGTAGGGGTTAAAAGTGCTAAAAACAACGGACGAGTAGGAGAGACACACGCCACAGAGCTTTCTGTAGCGCTCTGTGGTGTGTGTCTCTCTTACTCGTCCGTCGGTTTTAGCGCTTATAACCCCTAAACAAGGCCAGTGTTTGCCCTACCCCGTGGCGGCTGTTTCGGGCCGGAGGGGGGGGGGGGGGGGGGGGGGGGGGGGGGGGAGGGGCAAAACACATGCTTTGCCCCCCCACTTTGAAAACTGGGGGGGGGGGGGGGGGCAAGCGCCCTCCTTGCCCCCTTCCCACGGTCGGTACGCCCATGCTGCTTAGGATGTTTGTTTCTTTACGGCTGTGTAAGTGATAAATGTCAGATACTGATGCAATAAGTATCAGTTTGTAAATCGACTTTGCTGCAATAACGAGATGATATATTGCTGTAATATGTTGCAGTTTCTCGCTTCCGTTACGCGAGCAAAGAAAGCTTCCGCACCAGTCTGTATTGCTTTTCCTTGTTTGCATAACGTACGCGCCTTCAGCGATGTATTCTTAAAGACAAAGAAACTTGCTCATGCAGCCCACGGTGTTGGGCCCATATTGGAATTGAACTGGCAAAAGACGGACCAATGAATTCCCAGAGGAACCACTAGTTTACCAATATTGGCTATGCTAGTGCACAAGGCTTCTTGTGAAGGGTCAGATTATCCATTACCCTACCAAAACGCCCAGTATAACTTTCTACTATGAGGTTTATGGAAGTGGAAATCTAACTGGAATGTTTCTAGCCTGAAATCCAGATTGCAGAAAATGGAATAATTGATGAAAACATTAAATCCAGATAGGATCCGAATATATTTCCAGTTCCATGTTCCAGATAGCGGAAAATTATACTGTATTTTTCGGTAGAGTAGGGGCCCGTTCAATGCTGTACGAACACTGGCATAAAATAGCCAATGCTGGCCTGCCAATGACGTTGGCTAGCCAACATGGCAAGGACGAAAGGACATACTGGGATAGAATGTGCAATGTTTGCCTGTCTACCACTGGCTTGTCAACATTGGAAAAATGCTAGTATAAAATGGTCCATGTATACCTTTCAGTGCCACTGGTCTGTTTCAGGCTGGTAAATATTAAAGGGGCACTGACACATCAAAATCGTTATTTTTTTTTATTATCCGAAACGATTGAAAACGATGCCGGGACATTACCCTCAAAATTAGAAATTTGGGAATTCAGTATTTATGAAGGAAAAAACCAATTTCCAAATGCCGAATTCGAAGTTCCCACGCTATCCGTGCCGGTGCGTTGACGTCAAATATTGCGGAGTCCTGAGAGTCCACTTTCTTTCACGACTCCCTGCTGTTGCCATGGCGACCCAAAGCAAGGAGGAAAAGAGCGAGCTGCCGGCGGACCGGTTTTGAGCGGTGTCGCCTGTTTTCCGTGGGAGGATACAAATCCAGGAGACGGCACCACAACGAACTCCCGATTTTTGATATTTCAAAAAGAAGGGCCGTAGTGCGTTCGCAATTGCGTCAAAAAACATGTTTTAGGATTGCCGTTATTAACTGTTATATAAATGTCGCCTACAAAGCTTCTAAATTTCATGATTCTTGACGTCACGAATCAAAAGAAGCGAGGAGGCGAGAGGCGGGAGAATCAAACGCCAAAAGTAAAGAGCCGCGCGCGCGCGGGGAAAATTTTTTCGCGATGCGGTTTTTTTTGCGTGTCTATGACTGCAACTTGCATCCGTTTTAGACAATAAAAAAAAAAAAAACGACCTTTGGGGTGTCAGTGCTCCTTTAACTTGTCATAGCCACTGACCAATATTTGTTTTCCATTCAAACGGCTATTTTTGAGAGGCGTTATTGTTAGAGAGACACTAGTTGCAATGCATATTTATTGGTCTCGGTGGACATTCGCTCTCTGGATAATCTTTACGATGAGTGAAATAATCATATAAAATGTGTTAATTATAATTTTTTTAAATAATGGCCTAGGGTCATGGTTAAATTGCCGTTGTAAAGAGGTAGTGGTTATTAGAGGTATACAGATCAATGGATCGAGTTTGAGAAATGCAATGGGTTTTCGGAGAATCATTGATCTGTTGCATTTTTGCCAGGATAGAGAAGAAGCGCAGTGTCAAAATATTTTATTTATTTATTTAGAAATATTACCAGTCACCATTTGGTAGCCAAGGCAGGGGTGAGCACACAAAAAGAGAAAAAAAACAAAACACGAAGGACAAACTCTAAACCTTTTTACTTTGGCAAAGAAGGAAGACCAGCGAAGCTGTACTGTGGTGGGAATGAAGCCAGAGTGGAAAGGCTGGAAAGGTTACCGCCGTCTATAAGCCACGGCGGCAACCAGACAACCGGAAAGCCGGTTTTCCAGTGTCCGCCGTCACTCATAGATGGCGGTAGTTGTCCAGAGTTTCCTGTCGACATTTGTTTGCCCGCAGACGCAATACTGGAGAAATTAGCCCTTAGCAACTCCGGTGTAAAAAGCAAGACCTCCTAAGATAAATGCAAGCAATACAAAAAGAAACGATAGGCTATCACAGCGGAAAAAGTTGTTGAATCATTGTTGCAAATGATGCCACGGTAGATGCATTTGTAAGACTCTCTGGGAAACTGTTCCAGCAACTGACTGCACGTGTGAAAAAAACAATTCGTAGGCATTGGGCCTTATAAGGAACTTCAATCGTTTTTGTAAGCTTATTACGCGCAGAAGTGTGAAAGTCCCTTGGTAATCCATGTAAATTTACGCGAATTTGTATTGGTTTGTAGTTCTACGCCGGTGCTAGGCACTGACAGACACAAAATAATGCACTATAAGTGCTGCTAGTTGTACTAAGATAGCGAATTGGACAAGTTGGTAAACATCATACACGATGAAAACAGCTCGAACGATGAAGACGCACAGACCTCCGAGAACGGTAAACGGGTTGATTGCATTTCCCTGGACTTTCACAAAAGCCCCTAGCATGATTCCTCACGCCCTGCTTATGTATACACCAACTCAACTCTGTGACGTCACGGCGCGGTGGTGGCGCGTCGGTCGCACTTCCGGTCTGGGGCTGTGGGCAGAAGTCCCCATGCCAGACATGTATTCCTGCGTTGTTTTGAAAGGAACCAGACAAAAACCTGCCTTCTCGTCAAAACGCCGCGGCTGGGGCCGTACCAAAAGTGTCGAGAAAGGTTTGAAGGTCAGTTTTCACGTGCTCGGTTCGTCCGAGAATCTCGATATGTGCCGTGAAAAGGGAAAAGCAGACGACGTCGGACAACGATCGCTTGGGCGGGAAGCACTTTGGGTTGAATTCACGGATACTTGTGGTGATTAGAGCTATCTGTTTTGTTCCAACATGAACGCCAGAAAACCATCAAGCTGTGCGGACCACCTGCGGACTACGTTCAGTGCGTCTTCAAGTTCAAACGGCCGCCTGATCGTTCGAACTGTCGTCTGCTCTTTCAGACGTTTCTGCTTGTCATCTGCTCTCTTAGACGACACCGGCCCGCAGACCAAATGGTGGCCCGGTACTTGCTATAAGAAGTAAGTGCAGGCCTCAAACGACTTAAGTTTGAAGGTTGGTTAGCAGGCTCGATGTAAACAGTAGATACAAGGAGATGATCATTGTTACCAGTGACCATCACTGACTTGCTATGCCTAGTTGACTTGGTCTGATTCTGCTTGCGGTTTTCAGTATCGACGTCGACCATCTTAGCTACGGTTCACGCTTTTGCAGCCCCAGCGGCGTCGCGACTGAAAATAGCGAGCGAAATCTCATCATGCGAATCCGGTTTTAGCGCACACACTGCGGCTCCCACGCGGAATGAATCGCCACATGTCACATTATTCACGCGAAGTTTCGCGGTGTAACGAGCCTCGGTAATTTCGCTGACGCCGCTCAAGTAGTCAGACATCGCCAAGAAGACGTAGAATCAACAATTCGAACGCGAAAAAGAGTGAAGGGACTCACACCGACGCCGACAACATCGCATTTCAATGGTTTGTTTATGGGCGACGGCGAGCTTCTTGCCCACACCCCCACCAAGCATGCGCGGCGCCGGTGGCGTCCGCTAGGGGCGCTCCGGTTTGTTTGTAAACATGAGTTGGTGTATAAACTAAAAGAAACTGCGCACTGATATCGATATCTATAATGAGATTGGCATTTACTTGGGCGCGAGAAAACAGTCCGTATTCGTATCCGCATCCGAGAAAACAGTCAAACCATATTCTGCTACCCACCCAAATATTAGCCGATAAATGATGCTTGTTCGCTTCAACCTGAGATCTATTTCACTGCATCAACTTCAAGAGCTGAAAAGGGTATTCTGACAAGTGTGAAGAATAAAAACTAAGATGATTTAATTCGCGATTTCGATTATTATCGAAATTGTGGTTTTAATCACACCAGTTCTCAGTAAGGATTTAAATAAAATCTTTCTCTCGTTAATAATTCTAAAATATTAATTATACTTACAGTTCGTCTCCAATTTGATGCTTTTTTTTGTATGTGTGCATTTGTTTTGTATCTCGATCAAATATTGGTCAAGAAAAAAATACTTTAGCAGGCTGAACACGAGCAATTATCGTAGCTCTCCTGAGAAAATCGGAACGTTGAGCTTTTTTTTTCTATCTACCACTTTATTCTTCAGCTACATGATGTTATATTGCAAGCAAATCCAAACGCGAAAGAAAATAAAAGAAAAAAGTAGTGCCATAGTGCACGCAAATAAAAGCGTAAAAAACGTTTATTAAAGCTTCTTTACTAATTAAAAAAAATCGAGCTGCGTTTACTATAGTATGGTGACATTTACACTAACAAAAAGTAAATTAAAGTGCATACTTTAAATATTATAGTAATCCTTTCGTCCGCATTGTTTTTAACAATCTGACGGATTGGTCAATCAAACTGCCACGTTTAAAAATTCATCTAGGGTTAAATATTTACCATTTCTAGGTGCAGTGACTTAAATAAAATAATCTGATTTTGTCAAATAAATCTGTCATCAATATTCTAAATATGATTTATTTGATTTTTCAAAAAATGTCACGATGTTTTTTTTATTTTTTTCCCACCTTGATTTTAATTTTTTTCTAAGGTAGAATTCTCCAAGATCCAAACCTTTGAAACTTCACTGAGGTAGAACCTTCACGGAAAGCGGTGCCGCTTCGATAACGGCATGTACCGACAAACTTTGCACCACGATTCAATTTGTTAAGCCACACCGTGGCTTCGTTAGGAGAGAGTTCGCTTTGGATGAACAGAAGGCCCGGGGCTTTTGTCGAGCTGTGAACCGTGAGTGGGCCTTGCGCTTGCCTTTGGGTCAAGGTGGTTGTCGTCCTTGTAGTGGTGCCAGCGCAGGCTGTCGTTAGAGTAGGAGAGCAGGTAAGCGGTCGTCCAGTGCTTGCGCCGGGGGTCGCCCCGCCCTTTCGTCGCAACGCCCGTCACGCGAGTCGGGGGGCCCAGATCCACCTGAAGCCACTGGTTGCCTGCACGCGGAGACCGGTACCTTCAGAACCAGGGGCAAGATTTAATTGATGCACATGGGGAACTAAACGTAAGTCAGCCTTTGAAAAATAAACTAAACAATGACCGTAATAAAACACACCAGGTTGCGCCCTTTCTGCTCGAAGTGTGCCAGAAAAGTTCTAGAGATGTGACGGAAGCTACGAGTATCGTCCAGAAGTCGGGATGAAAATGACCCCTAAATGATCCCCCGGGTATGTTCGACGTACACAAACAGTCACACCAGCACGGGAGCAAATTTTCATGCGGAAAGAAGCCACGTCTTCACAGAACGGGGCATATTTAGGTGAATTGAGGCTATAATTAATGTGACACGACACAAACAACACAAACTCAACATTACTGCAAAATCATGCACAAAAAAAAAAATAGATACAAGATATTTTAAAAGAAGGCTTAGCGTTTCTTCTGGTGATGTTTGATTACATGTAGCATGTGATTCAAGTTCATATACAATAACTTATAAATGCTCTGGACGTCCTATAAATACTGCTGAGAACTGCTGGAAATTCTCGATGGCGCGCAAAAAGTTAGAGCAGTAAGAACAAAACGAGCGTGTTGGTAACGGTAATTAGACATGAGGAAGATACATAGAAAGGGGGGACGGACAACGAAACCTTCGTTGTCCGTCCCCCCTTTCTATGTATCTTCCTCATGTCTAATTAGAGCAGTAGTTAAGCATCCCTGGAGCAATACATTCCAAAAGCATGATAAAAGTTTAGGTAATATCCGAAGCTGACGTGACTTACCACTGACGTTTTAGAGGTGTCTTGGACCTGTCGTCACTCTAAAAAACGACACAGATGATTTAAGACGACTCCAATGTGAAACAAAAGCAACGTTACTAAAACTCTCAGTTGGGAAACTCGCTGTCGAAACCTGGGCCGCTGGCGTCCACCGAGATCGAGCTAAATACAACAACAGCGCCACTCTTTATCATTTGTCTGTACTGTAATCACCTTGAGCTTTTACAAAGCATGTTTTTGCGTAAAAACAAACGGAAAAGACTCTTTTTGTATGAAATGTTTTGGAGTTTAATACAAAATGAAGGGCGTGTGATGTTTTTATAATCTTTAGTTTGCAAGGCTTTGCGGAACAATTAATATTGTTTTTATACAACCACGCCTCAGCGGGGCTTTCAGGTAGCGCGTCCCGACCTAGGTGCATTTTAAGCACCTAGGTCGGCCAGCAGCAGCGGCAGTACGCTGTACTGAGACTAAACGCCTCATCTCGACATTTCAGTTGCGGAGCACACTTCTACCGGACTTCATCGCCCTGAAACACCGTCATCGTGCCCTGGATCATCTACTCATGCCTGTGACCGGGAGCTTCATCTGCGATTGGTGAAAGAAATCAGCGCCATCTGCATGTGGCTGTGCTTGGGAGCACCGCCGGCAATCGGCAGATAGGACCAGCGGCACCGCGGCCACGCCACCACCCCTATAAAGGAGGCACTCTCGACTTGCGGACGCACAGCAGCAGCGGCAGTACGCTGTACTGAGACTAAACGCCTCATCTCGACATTTCAGGTTGGTCTTCTTCACGTTGTGTAAATCTTTTCTTCCCTCCGTGATTCACTGCTGCTGCTGCTGCTGCTGTTGTGTTTTGTTTCGTGGTTTTTTGCTGTATTTTTTTTGTGTTTATTGCGTGATTATGTTTTACAAAGAAAATGGCCCATGGTACAGATGTTATATGTCCGGCATGTGCTGAAGATATGTCGGAAAGTGAATTACAGGTTAAATGCACGGAGTGTCAATATTCTTATCACTTAGGCAATTGTGCCGGAATTTCCGAAGCGACACTTAAAAAGAATGCAAATATCCGAAAAACCTGGCGGTGCCAGACTTGCAGAGCTGCTAAGTCTCGGAGCAGTCAAAGCAGTAGGCAACCTAGAGAACAAGGTGCCGCTTCCGGCACTCAGAGCGACGTGCAAACCAGTGAACTCAATGTAGCTAGTCTCCTGGTTGGCATGAATGCTAAGCTTGACACACTTTTAAACCTTAAGGAAACAGTAGATGGAATGGAAAAGTCACTCCAGCATATGTCGGACAACTATGACGTCATGCTCAAGCGCGTTGGTGAACAGGACGAAGAAATAAAAAGTTTAAATAAAAGGGTTACAAACTTGGAAAAGACGAACGCAGAGTTGGAAATAGAACACTTAAAACAAAAGGTGCACGATCTTGAATGGAGAAATCGCAGGCAAAACCTCGAACTGCATGGGATTCCTGCAAGCGAAAAAGAAGATCTTCTGTCTAAAATAAATGAAGTGGCAAAGAACCTGGATGTGCCTGATCTGACATCGGATCAAATTATCGCAGCACACAGACTTCCCTCACGTGCAGACAAGATCCCCGGAGTCATTGTTCGCTTTGTCAGCCAGGTGACACGCGATATGTGGCTAGACCGGCGGTCACGACTAAGGAATGCTCGGAGTAAGACATATATCTTGGAAAACTTAACGCAGCAAGATAAGGCACTACTGTGGGAAACGAAAGAATGGGCAAAAACAAACAGGTTCCAGTACGCTTGGTATAAAAACGGCAAGATTTTTGTCAGGGAGAAGGACGGAACTCAAGCACATCTAATAAAGACTAAGGATGACTTGCAAAAATTGGAGTAGTTTTGCTTTGGGTATTGCATTTTTTTTTATCTTCACTCGCAATGACAGTTCCTTCTTACTTATTGCCAAACGAGGTTGTTAAACTTTTTAAAGACCAACCAATTGTGCCCTTTTCGTTATTTCATTTAAATGTTCAATCAGTGCGAAACAAGTTTGATGAACTTAGCATCTTTTTGGACAGTTTTACATTTTCTTTTGATATAATAATGCTAACTGAAACATGGTATAACCAGAGTGATGAAGTGGACCGACTAGAGAAGTATGCAGTATTCAATTTAAATCGTAGCAACAAAGTAGGAGGAGGTGTATGTATGTACGTTAAAAAAGACCTTGAATATAATATTGTCAGTGATTTCACAGCGACAACAAAGGACTATGAGATTTTAACTTTACAACATGCTAAATTTGTATTTTCTGTCGTCTATCGACCGCCATCTGGGAATGTTGCGACCTTCCTTGAATTTCTTGAAAATTTTTTAAAGGTTGTTGGTGAAAATAAATCATGTCTTTATCTTGGCGGTGATTTTAATATAGACATGCTAACCTCCTCTAAACATCAGCTTGATTTACTGTCACTGTATCAGTCATATGGATTGTCTAATGTTATTTCACTGCCCACTCGTATAGCGCCTCTACATGACACGTTGCTTGATTTATTTTTAACGAACGTTCCCACCACAGAGATACTTGCTGGCGTGATCGGGGTAACGATTAGCGATCACCTGCCGATCTTTATGTTTAGTCATGTAAATTTCAACAGCAAAAAAACTAATGTTGCTCAGTCTTTTTTTAGAAATATCAGCACAAAAAACTTGCAACATTTTGAAGAACAGATATTTTCTGCGAACTGGAGTGCGGTGTTGTCTAGCGTATCAGCTGACGAAGCATTTGATTACTTTCTCGATAAGTTTATTATGATATACGACCGTTGCTTCCCCTACCAACAGCGAAATATTTCCCGCAAATCACGTAAACCATGGGTTACGTCAGAAATAAGAAAAATGATAAATAAGAAAAATACCCTTTACCATCAATTCGTACGTAGCAGAGACGTTAGCGTGTTGGCTAAATTTAAGGAACAAAGAAATCAGTGTACCAGGGCCTTAAGGCAGTCAAAGCGTTCTTATTTTAACAATTTATTTCAAGGTGTAAACAGATCTGATGTTATATGGAAAAAATTGAACGGTATACTTAAGAATGGGCCGCACAAGGAGATAATCACGAAAATCAAAATCGAAGGCACCGATATAGAGGGGGAAGCTTTAGCTGAGAAATTTAATGAACATTTTGTTAAGCCTGCTCAAAGTGTGTGTTCTATGAGTGCCTCTAAATACATGCTTAGTGTTTCTGACAGCTTATTTCTTACCCCAACCGACGAAGAGGAAGTATTCTCAGCGTTTCAAAACTTAAAAAACAGTAAAAGCTTCGATATATACGACATTCAAATAAAACCAATTAAACATGTATTGCGGGCGATTTTACCCTATTTAACGCACATATTCAATTTAGCACTTAAGTATGGTACCTTTCCAAAAAAAAATGCATATAGCAAAGGTGACTGTAATATATAAAACCGGTGATAAGAATGACTTAGGAAATTATCGACCTATTTCGGTTTTACCCATATTTTCCAAGGGATTAGAGAAAATCATACATCAAAGGCTTAATAATTTTTGTGAGAAATTTTCAATCATTACGCCCTGTCAATATGGATTTATGAAAGGTCGCTCGATTGAGATTGCACTTTTAAAACAAAAAGAACTACTTTTAGGCAACATCGAAGCGAAGCTGATAACACTCGGCATATTCATTGATTTCACAAAAGCCTTCGACCGCATAAATCATAAAACGTTACTTAAGAAACTGTTCATTTATGGTGTTCGCGGGGTCGCTTTACAAATGATTACTAGTTACCTTCAAAACCGCCATCAGTGTGTTGAAATAAATAAGAAACGATCAAATTTCAGACCACTAACCGCCGGTGTACCACAGGGCAGTATATTGGGGCCACTCCTCTTCAACTTGTATATTAATGACCTAGTAAATATTAATGGTAATGTGAACTGCATTATTTATGCGGACGATACGAGTATATTTTTTTCCGGCGTTAACATAGATACAATTATAAGCAATGCGAACCATTATCTTTATCAATTAAATGCTTGGGCACTATCGAATTCCCTGCAAATAAATGTAAGTAAAACAAAGGCCGTGGTATTTAGATCTCGGAATACAAATTGTAGTCCTAGGTCTGTACTTTTGCTTGGTACAGGCACTATTGATATAGTTGAGAGTGTAAAAGTCCTGGGGGTAATCTTTAATCAGTACATGACTTGGAACGATATGGTGCAATACACATGTAAAAAGCTATCGAAGGCTGTGGGTATAACATACAGATATCGCCATATGAGTCCTAGTTCGGCCATGATACTCATTTACAACTCTATTTTCTACGCTCAATATAACTATTGCTTTTTGGTATGGGGAAATACGACCTTGACTAATATAAATCAAATGCATATTCTTCAGAAGAGAGTGATTCGTACGATATGTCATACTAGCTATGACAGTCATACGAAACCATTGTTTAAAAAATTTAATATTGTGCAAATTACAAGTCACTATAGTTACAAATTAGCCCTTGCCTATAAAAAGTCGTTTTGTACCAACCGTTTACTTTTATCGATCTCAAATCTTCAGTTCAGGGAAACGCTCTACGACACTCGTTCTGAAGATGCGTGGGCAGTACCGCACTCCAGGACCAATTACGGCGATCAAATGCTGAGATATGCACTACCGCGCCTTTTAAATTGTTGCAGTGAATTGGATATAAATATTTTAAGTGGAACTCGGAAGGACGTGCTTTCTGTATTTGTTAATGATTTTCTTAAACACGTTCTGGAATAGTTAAAGTATGAATCGATTGTACGATTTACCTCACTTTTTTTTTTGTGGTGTAGAGATTGTGAATTTGTATGAGTTTGTGTACGTGTATATATTTTTTCTCTCTCTGCTGCGGTAGGGAGGGGATTTAGCTCACTTATTTTCGTTTTATTGGTGTAGAGATTGTCAATTTGTATGAGTTTGTGTACGTGTACATATTTTTTTTTTCTGCTGCTGTAGGGAGGGGGGCAGAGGCTCGTCAAGCAACACTGAGTTGCTTTTTTCTCTGCCTCCCCTCTCCAAACGGAGAGAAAATAAAGACTTTTGATTTGACTTGACTTAACTTCGGTAGTAATTCGCGGCGCGTCCGCTGGGGAGACGGGGGTGGCACCCCTGTAAACTCTTCCGCTGTATCTGTTTCGGCGCCAAAATAGCCGATTAAAGCCAAAATAGGAGTAACGTGCAGTTCCTCGAGTGGCCGCTGCGGGAGAAATGGCAGCGTAGAGTTCGCCATTAGCTCGGTTCTGGGGGACAGATCGGGGCCGTCGGGGCCACTTTTTCAGAGCAGTCTCTATGGCAGTTTCCCAACTGAGTGGTTCTACTGACGTTGAACAAAAGTAACTATATATGTTTCATATATAGTTACTTACTTTCAAAACATATATATGGGTGCATGTATATGACATCACATTATCATGTTCACTAGACGCCGCACAGCCGCCCTCTATGGTACGGGCTGCTGCCTTTTCGATGTGCCGCGGCTCTCCAGAGCCAAAAAATAAAGACTGAAGTCTAATTATTCAAAACATACACCCATGGGACCGTTCGGCTGGGCCAGGGGGCGCGCTGGAACGATACCAGTGGCGCCGCGCCGTGGCCGAAATTTGCCCTACTTAGCCGTTCGCTCGTCCCATCGCGCTGCCAGTTGCAATGGCGGGCACCGCGTTGAAGCTTTCTGTCCGTTAAAAAACTGTGATCATTTTTTCCGCCTCCGCAAACCTCCGCAAAGAATGGTTGCCTGCGTGTCAGGTCTCCGGGGTGGACGAAATAATCCAGGCATAGGAATATTTGTTGTTTGCGAAGTGTGTCTCGCAAGTGCAAGACTGCGTCGAGACAGCGTCAAGGCGCTGTCTGCCCCTGGCAAGACAGCGCCTTGCCAGGGGCAGGAGTGGCGCTGCCTATGCGCGGCGAAACTTCAGCCGCACAGCCCTATCACCTTCAATATTTAATAAAAATCCTAGGCGCCCCAGAAATTTCCTAGGCGTCATAGAAGATCCACAAACTGTCCATTAACGGTTCATAGATATCTTGAACGTCTATAGACCATTCCAATAATTACCTTCTGCGCGCTGATGTCTACGGGGTTGTGAAATGCGTTCTCAGCATTCCTAGTTCTTTGCGGAATATTCCAATTCCCAGTGACACGGCATTTTTAGCATATGTGACAGGCGCCAGAAACGCCTCGGGAAGATTCCAGACCACCTCCGGAATGTGCCTATGCCCCTTAGTTATCAACATCCAGAAATGTCATCAACAATCTACAAGCTTCCATCGTTGGTTGCTGTGCTATCCGGCGTGCAAGTATACAGAACATGTTTTTTGCGCGTCGGAACTTAAGAAAGAACGCACCGATCAAATGGCATCATAAAAAAAACGCTCAGAGAACGCGCAATGACGAGGCTGCAAAGCGGGCACTGTCATTGGCTGAGGTCGGAGGGATACAAAAGCACGTGGTGCTTGCTGTCTATGCTCATGTAGTGCGGTGGAATCTACCATTGTTCCTGAGTGCGCACCAGCCCCCCTTGCTGAAGAGCTGTCCCTCGTCCGGGCTGCAGGACCCCTGCTGGGGGTGCCAGGGACGCCAGCTGGACGCTGTCAGCCGGGACACCGGAGGCACCGAGAGCACCTGGTTGCACTCTGATAGAAACACCGACGCCAATCGCTTTAACGAGGATGCAGCGAATCTACCCGAACACACATAGCTGACATCGACAGCAGAGTTCAACACGAGTCGGGCACTACAGCATCACACATCGCATTCACATGAAACTTTGGCAATCTGTTACAGAACGAGCTTCTCGGTAGCACGAAACGAAGCTGTATCATGCAAATGAAATACATGGCTTGCACTTATGTCACGCCAGCGGCCATTGCGGTTACCTTGCTGATGAGCGCGAATCTTTTAGAGCGGGCATTTCGCACCTTGGAAATTTATTTCCATCGTCATGAACACGCGCAGAAATGACCACCAGCATGAAGGCAATAATGTCACGTTCGAGTCATCTATAGGCTAACTGAACTCTTTAACGTCATTCCACAGCGGTGGCGCTACTGTCGGCACTGTGCATGCGCAGACGGAATCTGGTTTGTGCGCACGCGCAGGACCCACGCCAGATGTGGGCAAACGTGAAGTTGTTTGTAAACAGTGTGTTGGTGTATAGACACTTTTAATAATCACCTTCTGAGAGCTACAACCTTCGTTAGTGGAAACGCGTTCTGCAGGTACCTTCTTCGGAGAGCTGTCAAACGTAGCACACGCGTCTACAGCCATGTGACGCGACATATTTTTGTAACACAGATGATAAGCGCTAGAAAGGTCTATAAGCGCTCCCGGTTCACAAATTAAGCCTTGTCAGACGCATCTGGCGGGGGTGTTAGCTAAAAAGAGCGCACTATGAGCACCCATGGCGGTGTTGTGTTTAACGCAATGACCGCGAGACAATACATTTGTGGGCTATAGCTATATACTCCGTTTGACTTTATGTCCGACAACAGCCGATGCTGAAATTAGATGGACCCAATCAGTCGGCGCCAATCAGTGCATCAATATCGTCGCTGCTGTCTTTGCCTTTGCGCGTTTTCTATAAGCCCCTAAACCAATCTCGCAAAGTGAACGAACCGCCCTCCTGCGTTTTCTTTTTGCGCGTCACTGGTTTCCCCGATGACAGCGAATCCACAAGCATCGAGCGCCGCACACCGGCTGCTGTCGGACTTCAAGTGAAAGGAAGTATAACTGTCGAAGACTTTGTGGTGTACCCTGGCATCCGAGGGGCTCAAAGCGCAGGCTAGGCCTGCCGTGCCACTGGAGCACGTGCAGCCGGAGGAACCGGGTCTGGAGTGGAGGATCAAGGTAGCTCAGCTTCAGGCTGTGGGAGTCGCTGTTGCCCAGGAACACCTACGTGACCGCAGGACCAGCGAAGAGGGAGCGTCAGAGTGAAACAGACTGTCCAAAGACAAGGAAGTATTGGCGGCGGTGACACTTCGATAACACATCAAACAATGGACAGTCTGTATATATGCTGTCTAGGGCATGTCTCTTGGTATGACAATCCTGTCACATTGGTGAAACAAAAATTTTCTGCAGTCATGTTTGAAGCATACCTATGTATAAAGCAGTCAAACTTACTTTAGGTGTTCGCCGTTTTCTTCTTACCATACACAACAGTCAAAGGACATTCAAGCAAACTCCTCTAAACGTCGTGTCTTCTGTACACTGGGTGCCTGAACGCTGTGTCTGAGTGAGTGTGTGAAATTTGAAAGCCAGCTAGGTCGTCTGGGCAAAACGTTAACTCTTTCTATAGTCTAGCGGCTATGGCTCTGCGATCTGGCAGATGTGAAATCGAACCAATGAAACGGTCTGTCCGTTAGTTTATGCTATGAAAGAGACAGTGTTTGAGCAAGGTCGTCTACCGGTAAACAATTTCAAGCAAAGACGTAATTTGTTTTCTGAAATTACCTAAATTTAGCTCTACGTCTGGCTGTATCTGTCACATCTAGATAAGCAGCGAATTTCAGGGCTTACTCCCGATGTGAAATTATTGCGGAATCTTTTTTTTTTTTTATTTAGAAAGAAACGGATGTGCGACGTTGAATACACTTCTCCACTAGGGTGCCTGGAACGTTCCTCAAATTGGCATGTTCATCGCGTATGCAGCTTATTTCCTTCATTTACAACTTGTTATACTTCGCAACCGTGAAATTCTGCCGGTCGCTATACGACCCTGGCGGAGCAAAGGTAGCCACGACAGACGCCTGTCTTGCTGTAGATTGCTGTGCATAGAAACTCCCGCACTTATATATATATATGTCGGCAGATATTTTTGGGCCGGCACTTCTACGGAAAAATGCCAGGATGGCGGCAACCTCTTAGCATTCCGCCTCCGTTCCTGCAGGGTGTTTGTCTGCAAACTTCGGGCACCCTCCGACACAATACAGCAAGTAAAGGCACGTTTATACTTCAACGTAACGTCCACTGGCGCGGCGTATAGCGCAGCGCACGCAGTGACTGATTGGTCGCAGAAATCGAGTTCCTGGCCACCGGCCAATGGAGGGCGCGCGTTCTGCGCTACGCTGCGTTCACTGCGCTCAACGTCGGAGTATAAACAGCCCTTAAGGTTTACTTGGACTGCTCCTCGCGCCCCTCGTGCGTTTGTTTGCCTGACGCGCCCACGTGCTATTGTTTCCCACCGACCTCAAACAATGGCGACGCGCGCTTGGCTGCCTCGCCATCGCGCCTTCTATGCGCCTTCTCTTGCTGCGTTTTGATTGTGTTCATGTATGCGCCCGAGACACATTTTGGAACGATTACTCGCCGAATAGTACTTTGTTTCACCTTACAATGGACCTCAGAGGGCGCTACAAGTCATTCCGGCTAATCTAGTGGCGTCTTGAGTGTCGTGCGGCCTTCGGGAGGACCGCAGTGACGTGCGGGGCGCCTTGTCACGTGATATTAGAGAGTTCTAGGGAACCGTTTTTCACATTCGATACGGTACGATTGGCGTTCCAGTACTAACTGTGCGTGTAGGAGTCTTCTGCAGTACCGCATGCGCAGTTCGTACCGGAGGGCCCATCCGTAACGGACGTGCAAAAACGGTTCCGTAAAACTCCCTACTGCCACGAGCGTGGCGGAGTTGGCAACGAATGCGGCTGCCGCGCGGAGGAACCGGGTTCGAACACCGCTCGACCCGAATCGTTCTTTTTTATAATTATGTGCTTTTCTGGAAAGTTTCAGATCATTCTCGAATGTCAGCATGTGTTCTGGTTGTGAACAATCGTGAACTTACTGCGTGTATAAGAGCAACGATAACGCGCTGCTTCGAGACAGTCGCTCAATTTTTGTCGTTGCACGATGTACGGTTTCTTTTTGTTTAAGTTCGTAGGCGCAAGTTCACACCATTTAAAGTTTATTTCAGTCTTATATTAGTCGATCATTTTTCATTCGTGAAATTCTGGAGGAAAAGCGGGGGCAACTTCTACCCACGCTCAACACTCCCGTGCAGAAGACAACGAACACATTCGGGGTGGATTACAAACGAAAGTGGGGCAAGACGAGAAGAATGACGGGTGATGATCAACAGCCACGCCGAGCTACATCAAACGATGGAAAATTGTGACGAATGAAGGCGAACCACGACGATGACCGACGTCGACGACCTACGACGACAACTTGCGACGACAGCTTACAACTTACGACGACACTTATGACGACAACTTACGACGACACCCCTGCGGCGACAACTATACGACAAAAAAGGGAAGAAGTTTGATTCATTACTGCTGCTATTAAAATAGTACCAATATTTTTGGATTTTAATGAAGTCTGAATTTTCTGGCTAAATTAACACAAGATATTATGCGGTTTTTGGGAGAAAAACCACCTATTTTGACCAGGGCTAGTCGTTCCTCTGCCCAAGATACGTCACAAATCGAAATGGAAGGTAAGTCAGCGGGTAGGTTTAGCGCATTGAACATCATCTAATACTGCGAGAGCATTCCTGATGATCCGGAAGATCCTGATTATTAGCTGACGCAAGGCCGAAAGCGACATAAAGATTTTGTCAACTTTAAAGTGAGCAATAAAGCTCTGATCCCGAATAATCGGCAACCCCATCTCAAGGTGATACTCAAGCCCCAGGGCCCATCCAAGATGATGGCAAAAGAAAATACTCAGAGGTATAGGTAATGTGCCTTTTGATTTTCACACTGCCGAATTATTTAGAACCTATAGGATAATTGATGTTCATAAATTGTATTCGTATCGACTTTGTACCAGTTTTAAGAGTGAAAGATTAAAGGGCACATGTTTCCTAGAAAATCTTGCATTGTTAGAGGAAAATTCACCAGTGTATTCTACTCGTCATGCGGAGAAGTGGAAGATGGTCACCCAGCGAACGAACTATGGCTCTCAGATGCTCCAATTTACTCTTCCAAATTTGTTAAATACTTTTTGCAGTAGTAATGTTTCTCTTGAAAACTTGACTTTCAAAGACTTGCGTGAATATTTTTGTACATAATGCATTCCTTTCATAAAGCGTTATATGTTTTGTTTTTCTGTTAACAATACCTGCAGCTGCTAGTTGACGTGATTTTCATCTTTGTTTCCTGATGCTTGCCGCTGACCACTGTAAGGGGACCGAGGACCAGTCAAGCTGCATATCGCAGCTTTTTTCCTCGGGCTCCCCCATCAAAATTGATGGAAATAAAGATATTATTATTATTATTATTATTATTATCACAGCAGTTAACACCATAAAATACAAAGGGAAGCTGGAAATGTCTGCACCAGACGGAGTCACCCTGGTCCGGTCATATATCGTAGACTGAACGTGCTGGCAATAGACACTAGAGGGGTGATGCCACGAAAGCTTACCTGGTACTCACAATTATCGGAGGAATTTCTGTTCAAGCTTACGACTCTCCACCACGCGAATCGGCAGCTGGAGTGATCCACAGGGTACCGGCAGACATCACCAAAGCAAAACTACAAGTGGGTGTTCGTGTAACAGCACCTGTGAGCTCCATTGGTCGACTAGGCTCATCTGAGACTAATAGTCGTCATTCGCACGTACGCTTTACCTGAATATGTCACTCACGAATATTCGCGGTACGTAATACAGCCGCACATTGAAAAACCTCACCAATGCTCGAAACGTAACAGCTTTGGGCATATTCGAGCCAAATGCACAAAGGAGGAGTGATGCTCACGATGCAGCGGTTCTCATGATCAGACCAAGTGCGACGCAAACAACCTACTTTGCTCAAACTGCGGCGAAGTTCACAACTCAACATCTCCTCTATGTCCAGCATACCAAAGAAAATAAAACAATTACAAGTACAAGAGCGAAGGAAATGTTGGTTATACAACAGTAAGACAATCTATACTGTGCTCGAAGATGCCACAAACTGAAGCATATCCTGAAACACACGTTTCGATAACAAAACACAATCTGAAAGCTCATCAACTGCAAGAAAAATTAACCAATGCTCACCAACACTCTTCATCAAGACAGAACAAACTATTAAAAAGAAAAAGAAAAACAAGGCACTTATCAACATAAAAAATCTGGACTCTACACTGCAGTTAGAGGATGAAAATGAATTCCCATCGCTTCCTACTCTCTCATCAAGAGCAAGCAGCCCAAGAGCGCCTGATCGAAGGCGTCAACTGACATACCGCCTTCTACGTCAAGTGGCAAGCTTCAAACAGTTGTTGACATCATTTGTAATATTCTGTAAGCACCAAAATGCTTACTGGGATATCACTGTACTTTTAACCCAAGGAGACAGGCCAATTGCTACTGTGAATGGCTCTATAAGTGTGGAAAAACGGGCCTCACCTTTCGGTGTCCGTTGGCGTCGAGGCAGTGCTTCCAGTGGAAGGCGTCCATGCTGTAGGACACCGAGAAGGAGGACACCCACTCGCGGCCGTCTCCTCGACCCTGGGTCAGCAGGCCTGTGACCTGCCGTGACGTCATACCCATCATAAGTAACGCCTACCCACTCACGTGTTTCTACACAATAGCTTTAAATTCAAGCACTCTAGAGTTGAATCCCCACCACTGTCCACACCACTGCCTGTTTCGGCCTTCATTATCATCGTACCCATGTGTGTTCGTGTAATCCCAACTGCGTGCTGCACGTTAAACACTCCCAGGCTAGCAGTCGTACTGCACTGGCTAAATTTCTTAGCTACAATGGAGACAACATATGTCAGTTGGGGCTGACTAATTTCTCACAGTCTGAACATACACAGGGCAGAATCAGTTTAAGTACACAAGGAGCTGCGACGGCCCCGTGAATCAGAACTTATGGTTAGGTCTTACCACAATATCTAAATGTTTTTCTCTTCAATTTTAATACCACTCTCTGTAGCTCTCGGTTCAGCCAGCACCCAATTACAGCAAAGTACAGTGACATACCGCGAACATAAATGGCAGTGTATGCCGATAGTCAAAACTCAGACGTCTGACCGAGAGGCGCTCTTTCACATGCTGCAGGCAATGCGGAGCGCAAGTTCGTCTGCTCCTTTTGTAGGGGTTGTGGTGACGTCAGAACGCCGAGCTCTGCTTGGATCTGATTGAAGGATAGTGGGTAGACCCTAGGGCAGCTTACTTTGAGGCTTACCCAGAATCTTGGAAGCAGAGCCAATCAAAGTTCGGTGTTCTGACGTCACCACAACCCCTGCAAAATAAGCAGACAAACTCGCGCTCTTCATAGTACCTAGAAGATGAGGCCTGCGCCTTTTGCCCCAACGTCAGCTCTAGTGGGTCTACGCAGCGCCACAACTCGAGTTAGCGTCCCAAGCAGCACAGCTTTGGCCAATCATTGGCCAATAGCTGGTAATGGTGTTTTGGCCAGTGGCCAGACAGTGACCAGCCATTGGCCAATGATTAGCCTCTCTCTGGCCATTGGCCAATGACCACTGGCCACCAGCCATCGGCCAAATATTGGCCGATGAATGGCCACTCTTTGGCCATGGCCTAGCGACCATAAACAGCTATTGGCCAATGCTTGGCCAAACAACGTGCTGCTTGTGCGTCTTGACGACGCTAGAAAACAGCGACGTCAAGACGCACACGTCTGCCGATTTAAGGCGTGTTCTCGTAGAGCTTCAGCGAATTTGCTGCTTGGGGCAGGGATCCGCCAACAATGACGTCACGCGCGCGGGCGTTCTCGTCTAGGTGGTATGACTTCTGGGTACATAACAGAAAGAATGATTCCCATTCCGCCACAAAATGATTCGAAACAGAACAACAAAAAGCTATCTAATAAAGTATTAGCGTATGTCCATGAATGGGGCTCCAAGTTTGGAGTTTTGTTCACCTTCATATTTCTTAAACACTAATTATAAAAAGACAATATAAAAACAAAAGAGGTCATACAGTCACGTCCCAGAGGCTCAACGCAGTTATGACAGAGAGCTCGGGCAAAATCTGATATAGCTAGAAACCCCTCCAGAGTCGGCGACAGGCTAAGAAATCAGTAGAAGTCCCGCCTCCGGCACCAGCTTGTTGCCTTTCACGGGGTTTCGGCCGCACGTGCGACGAAGTGTTACCAGGCAGAAAACTCTAGCTGGAGGCGAAGCGCGCTCTGAATTCCTAGCCCGTTATGAACCATAGATGTAGACGCTTTGCAGTAGCTGTGCATGGGCGCCGCCATAACCGACCTTCAATATTCAGTTTTACGCAACAAGGATTTTTCCTAGTCAGAATGGCAACGCCCTGCACACCGAGGGATACGGTAAAAAGTAGGCATATAATCCGACAAAAAATGGCATGGTCATCATCTAAATACCAAGTTTGTGTGAACATGGCCGCATTCAAATAGTAAAAAACAATTGGTTCAACAACAGCTCGTCCGCCGCCAGACATTTTATTTCCGGCTGATTGTTCATTCACGTGAAAGCATTTCAGGGATGAATTGTGACC
The DNA here is from genome assembly GCF_016920785.2 of Ixodes scapularis. NCBI lineage: Eukaryota > Metazoa > Arthropoda > Arachnida > Ixodida > Ixodidae > Ixodes > Ixodes scapularis. Next base: position 71,850,611 of record NW_024609838.1, read on the forward strand.
AATGTATCGTTTCGAAAGTTGAGGAGTGATAAAGGGCCGACCAACCATACAACATTGCTCTTAGGTCACACACGGATACAACATTGTTTCTCTTTTGCAATTTATCCCCAACAACCCGTCTCGACACCCTGCTTGCTTATAACCATCATGATGATCCCCTGGAGGAAACAATGGCACAGCTCGTCCGCCGTGCCGAAGAGGCGCGACAATTCGTCCGGTTACGCACAAGAGCCTCACAACAGCACCAATGCCAGCGGTATACTGAGGCTCGTCAAACTGTGCCCTACTCAATGGACTTCTTCCAAAACCGACGCGCCCCATCGCGGCAAAATACCACGCAGTGCACTCTGGGAACTAGTTGGCCACTCAGTTTCGGTTTCGACTGAGCAGCTCCATCTCATGCTATCGCGCCGCGACCGAACGCGCTGCTTGCGTTTTCGATTATCTGACTTTTCACAAACGTACAATACACTCATTCTCGAGCGATACAAAACGAAGACCGGGCACACATTTCTTGGTTCCCGAAACACCAGATATTATGAGTGCGTATGCAAACGTAGTAAGACGTGGCTTAGTCACCTCACCTTTGAGTTCAATTTCAATAATCCCGTCTAGTACCAGTTAGCTACAACTGAAATTTGGTCACCTGGAGCCTTACACGTATTTTGTTTGCCAAACGTCCGCTTCTGGTTACTTAATTGGGCGAAAAGCAAACCGCATCCTCACAGGAGTATCAAAATTGAGCCCAGCGTTGACGCATGAACTTTTAAAGAAACGCAATAAATTCGACCTTACTACTGCACCAAAGTTACTATGATGTGTTCCGCATGTCATCATATATCCCCCACTCAAATTTTATGCTGATAGAAGATTAAGTTTTCGCAAACGCTGAGATCGGCGAGCTACGACGGAGGCCCTAACAAGCGTCCCCTAGTCCTCCCTAAGCCTTTTTAGACGAGCTTTTACTGACGTCCAAGATCTGTGCCTGAACGGTGTGTCTGAAATGATTTCGGCATACTTAGGCAGGAAGAAAGCAAACACATAACAAACATGATGACCATTAGCAAACGTCAAATGCACTTTGAATAATTTCGTTCGTTTGGCGCACCGCATAAAGGTTCATGCCCGTCGGCGTACTTCTGGCAAACGGTGCGGCATTTTTCACACAAGCGCTCGACTCTTGCTTTCTTAAAACGGTTTGTGTGTGGGAATGCGTCTATACAATTGCAGGATAACGTTATGCGCATACGCGATGTTGAATATTAGTAAAATGCAAGCGGGTGGGGACTTCGCTTCGTGCAGTGCTGCGGGTCAGTACAAATAAGAGATAAGAAGGGTGTTATAATTGAGCTTTTCAATGGCGCCTCCGAGTTTTACCTCGCGTACTCAGATGTATTAAGAAAAACAGTAATTGCAAAAAATTATATTTCGTCTATTGACTCACGAAAACAAACAAACTTACTTCCTGATCAACAGTGCTAATGTAAAGGCTCGAGCTCAATGTATGCATACTTATTGGTTGCTACAGCTTGTTGATTCGTACACAAGCAAGATCCCCGAGCTTCGCAGCGTCAAAATACCCAGCATTGACTCGTCCACATACCTCGAAACGCTAACAGAAAGGCCCAAGTACAAAAATACAACAAGCCTGTGTTAAGACATGCTATACGTCTCGGGCTTGTGCTAAAGCTTCGAGGTCTGGCCATTTAGGTTAGTTCAGAGACCACAAATGACGCTCTCGGGACCAGAAAACATCAGATAACGGCCGTTAATAGTCCACGCTCTGTGTGTAATCTCTTGTCGACGTGTCGATCGAAACCGAAACCATGCCACACTCCTCCCTGGCCAACTAGTTCCCAGAGTGCAACGCGCGCCGTGTTGCATGCAGGGCTTTATGGAAGTAGTCTATTGGTGATCTTGTGTGGCTATGGACAGCACGTCGGCACCAAGATCAAGCCATCAAGTTTCTCCATTGCTACGTCCTGCCATACCACATCACCGCCAAGGTGTCAGACCTCAACAAACAAGTGCAGCCCCAACATTCTCCAACTCACCGTGGCAAAACTTCAACCGACATCGTCCATGCCACTCTAATCAAAATCTCCCAACCCGTATTTACCTCATTTAACGGAGCTACGGAAATTTTCACTCCTCGCCCTTTAATTATGCGGTTGGGGTAGTGCTACAGAGAAGAGCTGGGGCAGCCAAAGCGTGCCCAAGCTTGAGCATCGGTGAGCAGTTAGAATAAAACCCAACGTTAAAATCAATCCCTTTGGCGTCGCTCCTTAATCCAGGACGTGATAACAACGTTCCCTCTCTCCTTTCTCTTTCTCTTTTTCGATGCCCCGTCCTCAGCAATACCGGAATACATGCACGCGCAGGGTGCCGCAGCTTGTTTCTCTTCCAAGCACATGTCGCGCGTCTCGGTGCCTCACCCTGGCATCGGCGCCGAGGTCGACCTGTATCCATTCAGTGTCGGCGTCCCTGGCGGGGCACCAGGCGCCCTTGGAAGGTAGCTCGAGCACGCGGGAGAACCTCAGCTGGCACTCGGGCATCCGGGTTGAGCTGGCACTCAGCTGCCACTCCTGAAGGCCGCCGGCGAGCAAGCCCAAGGGCCCCGGCACGCAGCTGGACCCTGCATCGAAGCAGGGCAGGCTCCTCAAGAATAACGTACAAACTATAAAAAAAAAAAATAAAAAAATTGCACCCTCGATGTCGTAAACTAGCGTGTCAGTGTACTAACACTCGAAAGCCGGGGTAACACTACTTATATATCATACAAACAACAGTCTGCCAGACATCACTCATCCGCGGTTCGAACGCAGCGTGCAGTTCCTCCTTGAACTCGTTGCCATGCGGCACTCGAAGCACGAATCTCGTGGTGAGTCGCGTTCGAATCTGTTTGCAGACTGTCTTTTTTATGATCTATAATGGCTCTGTCACACTGCGGAAACAGTCGGAGAACTTTGTCCTTCAACACGAGGAAAACATGTTTTCGGGGACCATGTCACATTGCGGAAACAGCAACAGTCCGGAAACATGTTGCTGTCGTCCGAAAACCATGTTTCCCAACTTGTTCTCCGACACTCGGGGAACATCCTGTCACACCGAGAAAGCGTGTTGGAAGAACACAAATTGCCTCCTCTCCTGCGCGCTGCCTCCCTCTCTCTCTCGCCCTCGTCTTCCCGGCCGGCTCGGCTAAGCTACAAGCGCGAGCTCCGGGCTTTCAGCATCCCTGCCAAGCACGCGCGCTCGTGCAGTGCAAGCACTGTTCTGGGCCAGATGCTCGCGCTTGTAGCATTGGCTGCGTCTGGACCGAAGCTGAAACGAAGTATAGGCGGCTAGGCTCAGATCCGCTGGCTCCGCTCGCCCCTTGAATCGTTGCCATTTTGGATCGCCGTCTCATCGACGTCGCTCTACCGTAGTCGATTCATCAGCCGCGCGAACCATCTCGTGTTCTCTGGATTTGGCGGTTGCGTTCTGCTGCAGGGCTAGACCCTTGCACGATGGCATACGCGCCGGCCACAGCAGCAGCTTCTGCTTTGGTGCTTCTTGGTGCCATCGATTCAGATGATTCTGACGATCAGCTGCCGCCGCGCAAGAAGCCGCGTTCAAAATGGCCCTTCACGCTTGAGTTGTCAATTATCGAAGTATTCTCGTGCGACTATCTGTACAGAAAAATATAGATGTTGCCGTGTTGCTGGAAAAAAATTCGCTCAGCCACCGAAATGGGCAACACGTGTCGTCCGACACAAGTTGTCGAGGTTTCCGTTGCCAAAAGCTGCCACACCGAGACAACATTGTCGCTGTCGTCCATGTTGTGTTGCTGTTTCCTCAATGTGACAGGGTTGTCGGGCAACAGAGTCGACAGCCGACATGTTTCCCGACTGTTGAGAAACATGTTTTGTTCATGTTTCCGCCGTGTTTCCTCAATGTGACAGGGCCTTAGCAGTTTGACTCCGGCCTGAAGCCGGGGTTACACTGATAATACACCATACAAAAGGCAGTCGGAAAACAATGTCTGAGGCATGTTTATTCCTTGTATAACCATCCTGTCACATTCCTCATAGAAAGACTGTCTGCAGGCATATGTCCGAAGCGTACGCATGTATAAAGCAAACATGCTTCAGAATCATGCTTGAGGGGCATCCGCAGGTAATTCTGTCATCATGTATGCAGCGAACACCATGTCTTTTGTAGGGTGTATGAACAAAAAATGAAATGAAATGAAAATTCAAATATACCGTTTACGTTGAGATGCGAGTTAAACATGATGAGCAAAGTCTGCTAATGACCATCGCGCGTTCGTATTTTTAACTTGTGGGGATATTTCTCGTTCCAAACGGTCGACAGGAGCGAGCTCTCGAAGGTCAGCCATCGGAGAGCGTGATGCGTCTCGGGAGATCCGGCGCCTCCAGCACGGTCGTGACGTCATGTTCACCTTCACGGGGAAAGCTACAGGGAGGCTGACGTGGTTGTGAGCTTCGCCACTTGGTGGCGCCAACGCGTTAAAGCATGGCTGCTTGAGATTTCCGATGGCTGTTCAGTGGAGGCGGAGAAGAGACTGACCTTTGGTTGTTGAATAGGCGCGGCAGAGAAGCCAGGAAATCCGGTTCAGCCACGTTTGACAGGGCTCGCGCGCCCACGGCTTCCCGCCGACCTTCCGCAGAGCGGCGATGTTTTTATGGGAAGTTTGACATAACGACATTCGACAACATCCACCAGGTGCAATCTGATAATCTATTTATTCGGTTTCAAAATTGTTTTGGCGTATTTTCGAACAAAAAATGAGTGTCTCTGTGGTATAGCCTGAACGTGGTTGACATTTAGACAATAAAATAACCTCGAGAATTTAGTTGCAGAAACCCTTTAAGAAAATGAACATGTTAATTTTTAAAAGTTGCGGAGCGCAGCAAAACCATTCCTATTTTAACGCACTCGCTTTGTTCGTTAAAACTGTACGATGCATGAACACGCCGACCAGAACCGTATACGGTAACAGCAGCACCAAGGCTGACAATCCCTGCCACCCTACCGAAAAATCCGGTATAACTTTTCGCTATCCGGATTATGGAACCGGAAATCTATCTGGATTCTATCTGGACTTTATCTGGAATTTAGGTTTTCAGAAATTATTCCTTTGTCTGCAATCTGGATTTCGAGTTTCCAGTAACAAATTTCCGGTTCCATATTCCGGATAGGGAAAGTTATACCGGATTTTTCGGTAGGGCACCGCCCTTACCGCTCCTTTGATTCTTCGTTCGTCCGCGAGAGGGCGAACGACGCGCTGAAGTGGCGGATACTTCGGGGAAAACTTTTTGTGGCAATGAAGCCAAAGGTATGAGTGCTCGTGCGCTCGTATAACTTTGAGCGCCGATGAAAGCTGTGCACGCGCACTCTTCACTTATAAAATGGCACAGAAAGTTGGCCCCGAGTATTGGCGACGTGCGCGCAATCGAAAGCGTCGCTGCGGTCGACCTTCCGCGATTGGCCGAATGACGTCAACAAAGGATTTCTCATCGGCGAAAATAAGAAAAATGTAAGTACTTCAATTTTGACGGTGTTGGCAGCGTTGATTTTAGAGCGCAATGATTTCAAGCTTCCACCATGCTAATTACAAACACCATCGAACTTGTTGTTCACAAGGTAATGACGTCACAAGACGGAACCATTGGAGGGCGCCACCAGAACAACTTGCCGCTAATAGTTACGAAACCTGGAATCTTCGGCCAACCATCAATAGAGGGCCAAAAGCTTCCGCCAGTGGTAGAGTGCCTTCATACACACGCGCGCCTTTGTTTGAGTGGTGCCAACTCAGCCATTTCTCCGCCCAATCGTTTTCTTATGCGTTTTGAAGTGCGCGCAATCCGGTGTCACTCAGCTCAGGCGCGTAGCTTTGGCTAATGCATAGACGCCATTTTACCGCCAAAGTCACGCACCGAGTGCGCGAGAGCGTCACGCGCTGGCACATTCAGGCAACAATGGATGTCTTCACCCTGAGATAGACAGACATGTAGGCACCCTAGCCAGTGGTAGAGTGCCTCTACCAGTGGCTAGGGTGTGTAAAGCAGTCCAAATGCTTTACTATATTCTGTTTCACCTTATGATGTACCGCAGGAAAGGCTACAAGCGCGAGCTCCTTGCTCTGGGGCAGATCTCGGCGGTACAAGCTTTCGCGCGCTAAGAGTAGCTCCCAATGCTATGAGCTCGCGCTTCTAACCTTGTCTGCGGAACAACATAAAGTGAAACGGAGTATAAGAGAATGCAGGACATTCCCCTAGAATACATAAAAAAACTCTACAACGAAGAACGGCCAAAAACACACATGACGGCAGCAGCGATGCCGTCTTCGCATCCGCGATCATGTCAACTGCATCGCATTTCGAGACGTCGCCTGATCACGTGCTCTGGCGGCGAGAGGAGGGGGTGGGGGGAGAGGTGCCGCCACATAAAACACTCCACCACAAGATGATTCGGCGCGGCCGTCGTTCTGTCCAATGCAATTGAGGAGAGCTTCCTGTATACCCCTCAGGGGGGGGGGGGGGGGGGGGGGTTCAGGAGTCAGCAGAACATTCCCCGAAATTTTACTTTCTACATATATATATATATATATATATATATAACGGGCATGGTGGCGGGAGGCCGAAGGCGTGGGTATAAAACTGAGAAGAAAAAAACCCCTAGTGAAAAACAGCAACAACGGACGATTTAATCTTCGACGTTTCGGCCGTAAAATATATATATAAACGAAATATATATAGTATATATATATATAAACGAATATGTGCAGATCAATGAACCCTACTTAATCCAATGAATCAAAGAATCAAAGTTTTCAGGAACCCGCCGAAAGCCGAAAAACGGCGGAGCCAGGATTTGAACTCTGGGCCTCCCAATGTCCGGTCGGGTGTGCTAACCTCTACACCACTCCACCTTGGCTTTCTGGCGTTTCCTACCTGTCTTATTAAGGCACAAGAAACGAAATGTGTCCAATCGGAGGTGTTCTGGAAACACACGCCGCCGCGTGGAACGCGCGCGGTACGAGGCTTAGTGTCCCGTGGTACGTGCTCGTTTGTGCTCCAGAAATCCTCCCACTGTTTGTCTCGCCCCGTGTACATGTAGTATTCTTTGTTTATGAGCTTTTAGAGACACGGTATCATCATCATCTGCGAGAATCAAGAGCCACGTTATTGAATATACAACACGGGCACTTCACGTCATCGTACGTGGTGTAGAGGTTAGCACACCCGACCGGACATTGGGAGGCCCAGAGTTCAAATCCTGGCTCCGCCGTTTTTTGGCTTTCGGCGGGTTCCTGAAAACTTTAATTCTTTGATTCCTTGGATTAAGTACGGTTCATTCATCTGCACATATTCGTTTATATCCTCCTCGGAGACCACGTACGATGACGTGAAGTGCCCGTCTTGTATATATATATATGTATATTTGTGTGTGCGTGTCTGTGTGTGTGTGTGTTATTGTGCGCGTGATTGCATTAGCACCTTGAAACACACCCGCAAATATTTTCTGGCAACGCCACTGATACCCCTGGTAAAGTATTTGGCGGCTCATTTGAAGTGGGTAGAGTGTACTAGAAACTAGCACGAGTGGGACGAGCTACAGGCTCCCCTTATACTTTCAGTTGCACCTCAATATGTGGAAAGCGATCAGATGCAACCAAGCCACTTCGATCGCAGCGCCACCTTCGCTGCGATTGAGCAACGACACAGGTCAAGGTCATATGGGCAATATAGCCCCTTAGGGGCTGTATTATATTTTTTATGATTTTGACGTCAGAGGTAACGTCAAAGCATTACGACACGACGAAGTGACGTTACGACGACGCCACGACGTCATCGTCGACTACGACGTTACGCGACCCCAAGATGCTGTCGTAAGGCCGTCGTGACATCGCGTCGCGTCGAGGACGACGCCGTTTCGCGACATGAAGTCGCCGTTGGAACGCAGTCGTGACATCGCGTTGAGAACGACGCTGTTAAGCGACATCAAGTCGCGGTTGTGATGCGGTCATGACATCGCGTCGCGTTGAGGACGACGCCGTTACGCGACATCAAGTCGCTGTTGCAACGCGGTCATGACATCGCGTGCCACGTCGAGGACGACGTGGGCGTGGTCGTCGATGCCGACGTTTACGTCGACGCTCCACGCGACGGCAAATACTGCTATGACGTCACGTTAACTTCGTCCTGACGTCTTCATTAACGTCAACGTCACAACGAAGCCTTGACGGCGTGTAACGTCGTCGACGATGACGTCAACGTCGACGTTCTGAAGTTGTCGGGACGCCTTTGTGACGTCGAGTTGCGTCATGTCGACAACGACGTCGACGAACTGACGCTAAGCGTCTTTATAACGTCGCATTGACAAGGACGCCGTCATCTTGACGTCCCGTGACGTTGTCGTCGTCGGCATCTACGTCAATGTTGAGATTGTCGTCGTTGTCAACACAATATGACGTCAGAGCGCAGTCTTGACGTCGTGTAACACACGTTGTCAACATAGATGACGACGTTGACGTCAAGGCGTCGTCCTGATGTCGCATGGCGTTGTGATGACAAGTAAGGTTGCGGTGACTTTATGTACGTGACACTAACGTCTAGGTTGTATAAAAAATATAGCCCGGCGTTCGATTGCTTTTATGTCCTCGACCAGTGTGCTCGTCGAGCTCGGATTCGGAATGAAAAGCCTTTTTCATAAAAAATGCTTTCCGTTCCGGAAAAAAAGGCTAATCCGAGCCACTTCGCTCGTAGCGCCCGATAGGGCGCTACGAGCGAAGTGGCTCAAATTAGCCCTTTTTTTTTTTTTTTTTTTTTCATATGCGGAGGTGCAGAAATAGCACTCCGGCGGCCGCACTCGTCCTTTCTAGTACACTCTAGAGTGGGTTAGAAATTCCGATCCCCCTTTTTGGTTACCAGACTCCCAGCGGTGCTGTCGAGACTGGCGGCTCTTAGCCCCCATGACGACGCTAGCTCCACCCGTGGTCGCGTATCAAGCTCTCCCATAGCGTTACAGAACGTTTCGCGAACAGTAGCGCATCAAAGGACAGGGGTCAGTTCACTTGTCCGTGCAAATGGAACTTAATGAATGCTTAAACGCGCTACACAGCTATTCTGTTACATTAGAAAAAGCTCCTCACTTTTCTGTTGGGCACCATAAAAAGTGAGTTTCCCCGCTGGCAGTAAGCCTCAAATAATTTGCGCAAATCCGACGAAGTGAATGACGTAAAACTTTCTTCTTCTCTTTTGTTTTTCTCAAATGTGCGACTTACGAGATCAGCCTACGAGCTCTTGACCGCCCTAGCACAAAACTTGCAAAAACAGAAGCATAAAATCAGAGATGATAGGTTGAACATCTTCCGTTTCTTTAGCATTGTGTATTTCGAAAGAGAGAGACTACTGCAATAGCGCCGGGATGCTTCGGTGGTGCCCTTTTATGGTTTCCCTTCATGACGTCACAACCAGGCTTTCCCTCGCCTTGACGTCGCGAGTTGTAATCCTGGCTGCTCATCATCATCTGCGAACTACACACAATTACAATGTTTACAAGTACTCAACCCAGAGCGCACATGTTCGTCGCTCCGGAAAGCGAGCAAATCACGCGCCATACTTACAAACACTGAAGATAGAATCGCCCAAAAGCCCTTTTTTGGAAAGGTCTATAGACCAATTAAACTCTCTCACGTCACGCCACTGCGGTGGCGCTGCTGTCGGCACTGGGCATGCGCGGATGCTTTCCCTCACGGGAATCTGGCTTCAGCGCATGCGCAGTGCCGACAGCCGGTGTGAGAAAACGCCGGCTTGTTTGTAAATGGTGTGTTGGTGCATGTCCGGTGGTGTGCGTAAAAACCTCAATGGAAACTTAGTGTAATATCGCATTCTGAAACTAGCACGAACAAACTTGTCTGACATCATCCTGATTTCCATCGATAAAAGATAAATCTATCCAAATAAGGGCGTCAATGTGAGCGTTTGGCCGGCCGTGAATGCCCACCGACGCTTTTGGTCACGCACGTCGCCGATAGGAAGTATTCACTGGTGGCCATAGCTGTGTGCGCGACTGCTGAGCGCGTGCTGATGGCTAGCTTCAAGGTTTCTTTTACAACGTGCGTTCCACACCGTCAAAATGGCCGGTCTTAAGAGCCTTTAAATGGGGGCTCGGTCTGTGCATGCGCTCTAGACAGCACCCACAAATATGGCGCCCAGTGAATACTCCTTATAGAAAGTATTCACTGGCTGCCATTGCTGTGTGCGCGACTGCTGAGCGCGTGCTGATGGCTAGCGTCCAGGGTTCTTTTGCAACGTGCATTCCACACCGTCAAAATGGCCGGTCTTAGCAGCCTATTAATGGGGGCTCGTTCTGAGTATGCGCTCTAGAGAGCACTCACAAATATGGCACCCAGTGAATACTCCTTAAGCAATACCGATGTGCGGCGAAGCGCTTTAGTGTAGCCGTTAAAGCTGCAACATTGAGCACGCCCATTCACTTGGCTGGAGTACTTGAGATGGTGAAGCAGCTCTTAACAAGGCCATTCATGGCGCTTAGAGCAACGTTAGCTTAGAGTGCCCCAATGTTGCTCTTCTTAGAGCGGGCACAGCTCTGTCGTCTGCTATTGGCGACAGAGCTGTGCCCCTAGTAACTAAAACAGAAAGCTGAGGTGGCAGGTTCGCTTTTCAGCCTTTTCTAGAAAATCAGTTATTAAGAGCGCCTGGCGGCCAAAAAACGAAACTACGAAAGTAGGCTAGAGAACACGCGATGAAAATCGCCAACATCCCTTGATCCTGAAAATGTAACGCCATTGCCTCCCCTGCCTGCTAGCAGGACACACACAACTACTAGCATATATGACACTAATAAGATAGCGCAAACTGAGCAAGGACGAAGAAGCACACATAGGACAGCTAGGACTGGCGCTGACTTCCAAGTAAGCTTATTGCAATATCAAACCAAGCAATATATACCATCGCCTACGCGAAACTTTAGTTGCAAGTTAGCAGCAGTCCTGTCGTCTGCGCGCCTCTTCGTAATTGTTCAGTTTGAGCTATTTTATTAATGTCAAGCATGAACCAACTAGCCCATTAAAAAGCCGTGTCACTAGCATACATACCACCGAAATCTCGTAACGCGACTGGCTGTCTGTTGCCATGGCAGTCGCTATTTCGGTTCTTTTAAATCTTCAAAGTGACGCATGGGTCGTTCTGGACCAGCCACGCTAAGATCACTGTGGTCTTACAATTATATTGTTTTTACATGACTTTTGATCGGGCTAGTTGGTTCGTACGAGACATGATTAAAATAGCGCGAACTTGACAAGGACAAAAAAGGCACACGTACGACAGGACTGGCGCTGTTTACCGACTCACTTAGACTTGCCACAAATTCTTTTCTGATACTATTACCCGTAGAGGGAACTCTGGCTTGCGAGTCTTTCTGGAAGAGAACACTTCCAAAACCACTTTCCGCGTTGTTAACAGCCTTTCGTGGGCTATTCAGGTTCAGCTCCGTTAGCATCTTGTGTGCTGATGTCTTCTGTTGCTTAGGTCGAAAGTTACTTGTCTTAAAATTACTCTTTGTTCCCAATTTTGTCTTTTCTTGAAACATGCCTTCAGGCATTAACACGAATTTACCTTCCTTCTCCGCTTGTACAATAGTCAAACTGTTCTTCTTCAAACAATTGACTACTTTCTAGAAAGAAGGTTCTTTTCTTCTTTTTTTTTTTTTGGGGGGGGGGGGGGGGTTTGACTTATTATGTGACTCAGGCTGACCACTCCGTTACCGATAACTCTCCCTGTCCTGGTCTCCAGCGCTTCCTGCAGCATGATGAACCATGGCTAGTAGCTGGTGCCGACTGGAGGAAGGCTCGTAGCTGAACTTCGTGCATTTTTTCAGGATCTTGGTTACGCGTTTCGGTAGTTGGACTTTCTCTAAAATAGTGACGTTGCTATTTGTTCCTGTTGCGCGGTTCTTCCTTGATGAAGGTAGGCTTAATCGCGCTCGCTGCCACAGAAATTCCGTAGTTTATTTTGCAAGGTTCCCGTATTCGGCATACAGACGGTCTTGATTCGTGTTCTTCTTGAGCGATGATTCACAGCCAGTTCTGAAGCAGGCGAACCAGTCTCCAGTATTCAGATTTCAGGATCTTGCAGATTCTGTTTACAGCGCCAGTCCTGTCGTACGTGTGCCTTTTTTTGTCCTTGTCAAGTTCGCGCTATTTTAATCATGCAACTAATATTGTTTCTTTCTTGCGTATTTCAAGACAGGAATATTATTTGTTGATGCCGCCAAGCACCGGCGGAATTATACAGTGGCGGTGCGAGAATGTGCGATTGTTTCGCCGTCTGTTTATAACAAAATCCCAGTATACGAAAAAACTCTTTAAAAGCGACCTGTCATCGCGACTTTGGATCGGCTCATCAAAAATTCCGAGGTTAAGGAGAAACTGATAATTTTTTTTTATTAAAATGGCGATCATAAGGGGAATTTGGCACTACTTTTTCGGGATCCAGTGACTTTGCCATCCCTAGTGTCAATAGTCCCTTTCCGAAATTCAGTCGGGAAAGTTGGATGACTATCAATCATCAGGGTGCATGATATCTGTACATGCTAATGACGGCTCATGGTGGTTGATAAAAGAAGAAAGTGAAAACAGGTCCCGACGCTACAAATGCGTATAGCACAATGCCTGAGTAGTCAAGACGTCAGTTTACTACTGTGTTGTTTGATGTCAGCGTGATTAAACTTAGAGGTTTCTGTACGACACATATTTTAGTGCGTCGTGTGAATCCCTGAAATGTTCGCCTTCAGCACGAGACAGACCACTTTAAACAGCAAACTATAGCCTAACCAAATTTTGTCAGTGAACAAGCTGCTTCAGCGTTTTTTTTTTTTTAATTAGTGCCTAATAAATCAGTTGCACACACTCGGCCCACAAGCACCTCGATGTGGTTAGTGTTGTCATGAATTTCACTCAGGTATGGCCTCTAAGATTCTCGGCGCGCAAAGCTCTCCCTCGGCCCTTCCAAATGCACGTGTGCCCAGCCATATCCTCCTGTATACTGTACGCCTGTTGGACGGAGGAAAATACAATGGGGGCCGCCGTTCGAGAAGTTGCGCGTCGCCACCGTTCTTTCAGGGGTGGGGGCGCCACCTTCGTTGGGGCAGAGTAGAGAGCCTGGATCAGGGGTGGCCAAGCTGCGGCTCTTCGCGTGTTAAACTGCGGCTCGAGGCTCCCCCCCCCCCCCCCCCCCCCCCCTCTCTCTTTCCCGGTCACACGAGTACTTCTTCAAAAAAAGAAAAGGAACGAGTTTCAAATCGAAAGACTGGTTAGGGTTTGGTAGACTTGTGCTACAGCTCCCTCACGTACAGTTGGAGTGCTTTTGACTCGGCCGCCCTCTCAGAAAACAGGAGAAATTAACCAAAACTGCAAATATCGAAATTTGCGCGACGCACCGAGCTTACGCGATGCCTATGAACGTGCTGCACTCTAAAAAAAAGCCCGTGCGTCTACTTTCCCGCACAACACTCGGAGAGCCAGTCACCGCAACTTACGGAGGCAGCTCAGGAAATGACGATGCCAAAACATACGTTTGAACCAAAAAAGGCAGTCTGAGTTGTGACATTAAGCAATGCAAAATGTCACGCTTGCATTGCCTAATGTCACAACTCAGACTGCGTTTTTTTTTTGGTCTGAACATATATTTCGACATCGTCATTCGCTGAGCCTCCTTCGTAAGTTGCGGTGATTGGCTTGCGAGTGTTGTGCGGGAAAGTAGACGCATGGGCTTTTTTTAAAGTGTGGTGTCGCCGTGCGTACGGATGAATAATTGATAAGGTAACAGAGAACTAACTTACTATAGTTCTTGAATAATCACGAGGCAGCATAAACAGTGCTTTAAAATGCACTGCCACAGTCATACGTTGGAGAGAATCGAGAGCCCAGCACACAAGTATAGCGCTCCAACACCGGTTTGGCGCGAAGATGGCGAACTGTGGCTTGGCCACGGCGTTCCCGTGACGTGTTACTGACGTAGTTGACGAGCTGTCAAGCAGGCCACGCCTCTTGACCAAACTCTTCCCCGCTCTGAAGTGGCTTGTTATTGCTTCAGAGTAAATGAGATTGTAGCATTAATCGACAACAAGGTGGACTAAGGAATTACGAAAGAAAAAAAGTTTTGTTTAGCTTGTCAGTGACTCTAGATGAACCATAAAGTTATACAGAATTCACGGACGATTTAAATTTCATGGCGTGCATTATTCCTCGTGGGTTTATTCTATCGTCAAGTGCGCTCATTACAGCCTTCCTCTTTCTCTATCAGTCTTTTCCGCAACATTCGAAACAAAACAGAACAAACGCCACCCGAAATTGCAATTATTATATAACGCGGCCATAATATCCCGTTTTCGCAAACTTAAACGCAGATAAAAAATAAAAAAAAAAGCAACAACAAATAACGCTCAAGGCAAAACTCCGAGCGCCTACGAGCACTCATCAGGTGTGCAAATAAAGCATACAGATGTCCATTAAAATTAACGTCCGGGGGAGGGGGGAGAGAGATAGGAAGGCAGGATCAAACATATTTCTTTGAAATAGGCCACGGCGGACGTTTACGAGTCACTCGAACCAACCTGGTTCCAGACGCACATCAATTGAATCAGCAGGATTGGACACCGCGATACGTCGAGCTCGTGGTTACGTGGCACCTAGTGTCACTAAATATTTAGTGACTTTAGTGGCACCTTCCTCGACGCTGGATTAGGTAGGAGGGCTCGTAGCCTCAACAGAGATACAGTTTAGGGACGACCACGCCTTCGTCGCGGCAGCAAGAAAGAAGAGAGTGCGAGAAGGAGGAAGACAGAAGGAGAAAGAGAAAGAAGATGCGGACGCGACCGCAAACGGGGAATTTATGGTTGCCGTTGCGGTCGCACGGCGGTGTTCCTGGCGGCGCTCTATTTTGAGAGCCATAAAGTATGCCGGTTTCGGCGATTACTCTTAAGTATATCTGAGCTCGTATACATACGTAGAAAGAAACACCTAGGTGCATATTAGGGAGCGTTATGATATGTGCCTGGTCGCAGACGATTTACAGAAGACGCTGTCGGGGAAGGCTGGGTTGGAGAGCCTGGATTGACGAGAGGGAGCGACTCATACCGTGATAAGCGTTTGTAATTTCGGGGCGGACGCCTTCTGTTCAGATCGGGCGCATGTGCACGTGCGTGTGCTGTCGAGTGGCGACCATGATAGTCGGAGGAGGGAGGGGCCAAGACGCTTTCAGACGATCGACGAGTTCGCCTCCTCCTTGCAGCGTGTTTGCAAACGCGGTCCACAGACCACGTGACCGCGATCAAATGTTTGCAAACACTCCAAAATCCGGACACTCTAGGCTGGCTCGCTAACTGCCGTTTTTGCTACGCTCTTTTTCCTCGTAACTTGAAAAGGGCAAACGCTACGGTTCTCTGTGTACCAATTAGAAAGAGGGAGCCAAGCGCGTGACAGCTTTCTTTACGGCAAAAGTTTACGCATAAGGTAGGTTGTCACGTGACTCACTCCGACCCTCTCATTGGTTTGCTGGGGCCTCAGCCTTCGCTCTTTGCCAAGTTATGTCGAAAGGGAGCATATAGCAGACGACGCTTCGCGACGGTGGCTGTTGGAAGTGGTCGTGCCGTCGGCGGAAGTCTAAAAAGAGCACGGGTAGGTTTTTTAAGTGAACCACAGAAGCTGTCGAGGCAATTATTTAGGAAAAAAGAATATGTAGGGACTTTTTTTTCAACTGGAAGACACGTTTATCAAGAAAAGTGGGTAGAGTTTCCACCCAAGCCGTAGTTTGTGCGGCTTCAACGTCGTACTCGTAAAGCTTAAGGGAAAACATAACCTTTAGTTCAATGGTAAGGATGAAGACAAAAACTACATAGGAAAATCAGATCGCCGTTCTCCTACCGTGTTCTCTTTGACACCACCAAGCGTGTAAACGCGTCGAGCAAAATGATGGAAATATTTGTGACATTCACTAGCACGCAAATTATCGTCTGAGGAGGAGAACATTTTTGAAGGCGTGAAAGAAACATCGAGGAAGCTCTCCAAGAGCGAAGTACCATGGCACATTACGATGAGGGTCGGTACGTGGGATCTAAACTCACTGAATCCTGGAAAAGTAACCCCTCTCCTGCCTGCAATTCTGCCTGCTAGCTGGACAAACAGATGCACACCTACAGAAGACCCAAACTCGGTCTTATTTGCCATGACAGTGGCTGTTCTTTCCGTTCAAATCTTCGAAGCTTCAAAATAATCGTTCTGAACCAGCCGCGTCAAGTATCGTGCTAAAGGCGTTCCTCGCCAATATATACGTCTTTGGCGCTATGCATGCAATCAATTTAATAATCATGCTCATCTCCACAGATCGGTTACAATGGTATTGTTGTTCTTGCGTATTTCATGACGGAAAAATTATCTTCAATGCCGGCAAGCGCAGACGCCGCATCTGGTAGCAGTGCAAAAATCTGCTCTTAATTGTTTCGCCGAAATGTGGAAAACAAAAACTCGGCATTCAGGAATATTGCTGTTTAAAAGCATGAACTGCCGCTTGCGTCCCAAGCGACTTCCGGTCGCACTGCCTTTGCAAGCCTGTTGACCTTGCTTTTGTCACCAGTGCTAAAAAGCATAAGCGCTACACGGACAACAAAGTTGGAGATTTAACGAGGGGCTTCGGCTGTACAAAATCAGATCCTGGAGTAGGAAAGTTGGTTTCCAAGAATGCTCGAAACGTTTTAACGGATCTCGCACTCCTTCGTTCTTTTGGCGTTCACCCGGAGAATTGGTGGTTAAACGTTTCATATACATTTCACGCAGCGGTGTTAAGGTGGCCTTTGTTCATTATTTTTATAAACCGGAAGTTCGCTGGGACGCGAAAGGCTGGAGCACCACCTGATGGCGTTTGCCATAAAAAAGGGTTCATTAAGCACCGAGTCACCGGGAATTTGAATCGACTCACCAAGAATAAAGAGGCCAAGGAGAAACTGCTCGTTTCATTAACCCAAATAAATGGTGACCGTACGGGGAGCTTAAAGCTACTTTTCCAGGATCCAGTTATATTCTATTTCACCTCATGGTCTACCACAGGAACGTCTACAAGCACGAGCTCCTTGCTCTGGGGCAGATCTCCGTCTACAAGCACGAGCTCCTTGCTCTGGGGCAGATCTCGGCGGCACAAGCTCTTGTGCGTTAAGGGCAGCTGCTAACACTATGAGCTCGCGCTTCTAGGCTTCGCTGCGGTACAACATAAGGTGAAACGCAGTATAGTTTAGTGGGATAAATTGACCTTTTCCAAAAAAAGGTTTTCTGCTTGAGCAAAAAAATATGGTTTCGCTCCCCGTCTGCCTAAAAGTAAGTGGGTGTGCCGCCGTTCCTAGACACACACTCTAACTCCCGCGGAAGCAAGAACTGCGTCGTGGGTCGCCTTGCTTCTCGTGCGCCAGCTCACTGTACCCCCAGTGGCTGCAAGAATTAATTTTGCAAAACAGGGAAAGCCAAGTTTTTTTTTGTTTTTTTTTTAAGATGTTCGTTAGGGCAATGTATCGGCCTCACCAGCTAGTTTGACTACGCCACTGCGTCGGATACAGGTTGAGAATGCGCCATAAATACACCACCATGTAACTATATATATCCACGGCATCGACTCGGTCCGTAAACCAAACAAGATAGCCAGTAGCCCTCACTACTTATGTGACCTACGGGCATGCAGAAGAGAAAGACGGATAATGGTGTGTTTCCAGTGGTGCCCACTCTGCCTTCCGGTTCTTGTAGGTGAGCAGTACGCAGATCTTCACATACGTCAGCGCGACGTATGTGAAGCTGGTGGCAGTGAGCACGTGGGGAGGGGTCCCGGCACATTCCTAACTTACATTTCACTAAAGCGTCTCATTTGCATGCGTTCTCGTGAAAATGTGACGCGAGATTCAGTTCATTCAGTCACAGGTTCGTGTAGTTTTGACATTTTTGTTTGCTATATGATACAAGGTATCAATACGCGCACTTGCTTTCGAAGTAGCGATTGGGGCTCCTTATACTGCACTTCAGTGGGAGAAAAAGAGAAACGAACTTTGCCGCTTGGCTTTAGACTGCAGTGCCTGTTGCATGCACCGCGCGCAAAGTGAATGTGCCGCCGGGTGAAGTTCGCCGGTAATTTGTTCCATAATGGCTTCATAAAGTTCATCCCTAAAAGTCGACCTACAAAAAATAAATTCGTTTCGTCGTGCATATTTTGAACATAAACGGTAGTTGCGTACCGATGGAGTAAATTTGTGCTCCGTTTCACTTTAAGCGCAAGCGAGGCCGAAGCTTCAAACGCGAACATGTGACCCTGAACAGTGCTTGAACTGCAGGAGCGCGCGTGCTTGGCAGGGACTCTGAAAGCCCGGAACCCGCTTTTGCAGATTCCAACACGCTCAAGGGTTATCGCAGTGCCCAAAGGGTGGAGTAACGTCGATGCTTCTTCGGATATATGCCGCTGCAGGCTGAATCAGCTAGCGCAGTGAATGCTCTGTGATCTTGCACTTTTATAGTTTTTCCCGATCGTGCTTCTCCTAATTTTTGGATGCATGTGCTCTGACTAATGAAGAAAAGAAGTGTACTAACGCTTGCACAAACCAACAAATTTAGTACAGTGCTGCCACCAGGCACCCTGGCGGCCGACGGAAGAAAGCAGACGGGATCGTCGGCGCGACCGCCGCCATTTATCAATCATTCAGGTCTTTTCCCCGAGCACAAACAGCGAGGCGAGGAGCTCGCTTGCGTAGTGGCCGGCATTTAGGGGCCTCAATTCGTTCACTTATTTAAGTAGCTGCAGCCGCTAACTCGGCCGCGCAACGCGGTTGTTCCCATCAAGCTTTTACGTCCAATTATCCATTCTCGCAGCCGACGACTCCGGAACAGGCGACCGAGGAACATGGACTTGGCTCGGAGTCGGGTGCTCTCCGTGTCGCAGCCACCGAACACGAGCTGTCTTTCCTTCCGACTTATTTTTATCCGCAACACCGCGGCGCCTCGTGTTCAAGACTCTTTCACAAAGCGGCGCTTCCTTACGCTTAGAGCCACTCAAAGCTTAGCAGCGATCTTTGTCTCTAAAGTCCTCTACGGACGGAAACTGAGGGAGATGTTGAGGGCACCAAGCTCTGGTTGGAGTAGTGGGTAGAAGCAAAGCAAGCTTTCTTTGCCTCGTTCATCGAACGCCTCCGGACGCTAAACACTGGCGTCCGGAGCTCTGCGTGCGAACAGTTGTCTGTACTGATCATTTCAAGCAGAGCTCAGTGCTTGGACGCTGCCCCTCCTCTCCCTCAGTTACAATCTGCACACTGTATGAA
Source organism: Ixodes scapularis (assembly GCF_016920785.2). Classification (NCBI taxonomy): domain Eukaryota; kingdom Metazoa; phylum Arthropoda; class Arachnida; order Ixodida; family Ixodidae; genus Ixodes; species Ixodes scapularis. Next base: position 71,869,982 of record NW_024609838.1, read on the forward strand.
ATACAGTATTTAGGTAGCGCGATCATTTAAAATTGTTTTGAAGGCATTAAACGGTCATTTCGGGGTGGAGAACGTTTTAAAGCCGCCACATCGTATTTTTTCTCGATTTGATCATCAGCATACGATACTATTACAAACATCACATACAAAACTTTTCCAGACATCACCCATACAGTTGGCAATTGCCGACTGCAACAAACCACCAGCCAACGTTGTGCTTTTAGTAAACGTTGACAAATTTAAAAGTGTGTGTGCTATATAATGCGTAAATTAATATGTACGCTTTACACGTATTTTTATTTTTTGTATTTATTGCATGATGTTTGTTCATATTGTCACTGTTCTGTTTTGTTTGTGTACTGCTGAATTTCCCCCTCATGTGCGCCCCTTTGGGGCGCTTGTGAGGTACAAATAAATAAAATAAAATAGAAATATAGTTTTATTAATTTTCCCGCTAAATTTAGCGGTGACACTAACTTGTTGCTCGGATTAAGTGACGTCAACTTCGCCGCGAAGTGTAGCGGGGAAATTTATTTAGTGTTCGATCACGTGCGGGAAGGTCTCATATATAGCATGAAATTTCCTGGAAACTTTAGAGGGAAAACTGAAATGATGTATAGGCAACGTGACATCCGTTCACGTGACGTCAATTTCCCAGCTTCATTTAACAGGAAAATGCGCAACAAACGGATGGATGGGCGAATGTTCACAACTTTGGGATTGAGAGCTTAAAAAGCATTTCATCCTTTTAATGAGCTTCGCCTCAAAGTGACGACATCCCAGGGTATTTAATATCACCATTATAAGTTATCTTAAGCCTTATCAAAAAGTACAGGAAAAGGCCTTTTTAGCCTTCAGATATGTTAAAACAGTGCGTGAAAGAACAAAACGATATCGTTTGAGCTTTTTGACACCGTATCAGAAGCTGCGGAAATCGCCTTTGGAAATCATAACGCAAGCCAATAGACCCTTTGCAAAAATTCCAAAAGCCCGCGTTTGCCGAACGACAAATTATGCGAGTCCTTGGTACTTTATTTAACTTGAATAGGCGTAAGGAAAAACTCGGCGGCCTCCGGGTGAGGCGCTTCCTGTAGAACCATAGCATGTAATGCTCAGCGGTTTGCTAGAAAACATTTAATCGACGCTTGTACGTTAAGGTCAAGGTTGAGTTTGCTTAGCTTGAGTAGCGGCAGGTTTTGTGGAACTACTAAAAGTCTCGCAGCAGTGGAGAAAAATACAATCAACCTGAGATCCGTGTTCAAGGACTGAAAAGAAATCGTTAGTAAAAACCAGAAGTTGCGTCTCAAAGGAGATAGACGTACAAAAACTTGTTGTGATGAAAAAAGAAAAGGTTTGATTGGAAAAATTTTACGAGGCCGGTAAGTATATGATATTCGCCTCATAAATTGTCACGAATAACAATTGATGAGGCGACGAAAACTGAAGCAAATTAAACGCTTAATGGGGCGAACTCGTGCCCAAAACATAGTAGAAAAAGCCTGGCGTCGCACACGTCGATGGTGGCGAAGCAGCAGGATCGAACGCTGGGGCGAGACTGACTCCGGCTTGCCACGCGGAGCCCCTTTGTACACGCGAGTGCTTCTGGAACAATCGGCATAAAAGGGTCGGCGCGTAGAACATTCGAACCGTAAACAAGCAACAGGGTACTCGAATTTACCAGAACGCGACACTTACAGAAATGACAAAAAAGTACTTCCGCTACCAGGAATCGAATCGCGGCCCTTTGCGTGGGAGCCAAGCATGATAACCATTCGGCCACGGACGCGCTTGCTCGGAGATGCGCGTCGCAGTATGCTCTAGAACCTCAGAGAGACTTTTAATAAATAATTTTTAGGAGAGTGTTTGTCACTTGATTTGTGTAGTGAAACAACCTTGCCAACTTTCCAGTCTTCTGGAGTAGCACCAGTTTGTAAAGACTGCTAAAATAGTTTAGAAAGAAAAATTGCGCAATATATTATAGTGCTTTTAAGAAATTTAGTATAAATATTATCATACCACTTCGCATATGAGCCTTAAAATTATCAGTTAACTTCACCATTTGATCAAAATCAAACACAACTTGTTCTAAAGAAGGAATAAATATAGCCTGGGTAAAAAAACACAAGACTCGACATCCCTAGAAGACAATTTGACAAATGCATCATTACGCAATTTCGCACAATCATGCTTGGAGACAGAAGTACCATTTAAAGGGACCATGAAATGATTTTAAAATCGAATTTCATCCACCGCACGTCGTAAAAGGTGTGAAAAGAAACACAAAAACACAAAACTAGGGAGCCAAAAAAAATTATTTGCTATAGAACTTTTAAAAGAAAACTGGACTCTTTTGCGCCTTCCTTCTTTCGCCTGTTCACTACGATGCATCCGTGGAAATGGAGCACGTCAGCCAAATCCAGGTCGCCTATTGGGTAAGAGCCTACCTCACCAGCACCGCGATCGTAAACAATAAATAGCCGGCGAACGTTTCCTAAAAGTTTTGTTAAATAATATTCAGATCCACATTTTGTAGCATAATTAGAGATGTGTGGCGAAAATTGCCAAATTTGATAATGCTGAGAGCCAAGCGCCATCTATCGTGTGGTAAACGAAGCAACCACTGCGCGTGCGCAGTAGGGCAGGGCCGAGTTCAGAACGGTTATTTCCTTTGGTTTCCTTCCTCTCAGAACTCTGACTGACTGAACGTTTATCTTTCTACGTCTTCATCTCGCGTGTGTCGACTTCAAGCAGCAAGAAAAGAATGTACTTAAAACAGACCACGACGAACAAGAGCGCTGGATCCACAAACACCCGAGAAGAGCGACAACAGCCGCGAATCCCGCTCCTACGAAGCTCTCAGGATATAGGCCTAGCAGGCACTCCGACTCGGCGCAGCGTTGCTTCGTCGCAAGACCGTCTGTCTGCCTACGACCGGCTGGCGTGCTGAATGGAATATGCCCGCGCTACCCTTGTGGACCCTTCCCGTATTATAGTTTGATCGCTGACCTCAATTTTAGGTAAAGAGGTGAGGTCAATCTCTTCCCCTTGTTTTCCGAGGCAGGGTTGACGAACACTCGTCGAAAAGGGACCCTCGTCAATTCTCTCTTCTTGTTTTGTGGGATATAGAGCTGAAATAAACGCTGTATGGATTACCTTCGTAACACGGTATGTACACTTTGTTATTGGTATGCCATTTTTATTCTGACAGACTGCACGTCACTGTCGAGCTGTAACAGTTCGTGGGAGGTATACGCGCAATACCGGTCCAACCTTTCTTTGCCGAGTGTCGCGTCAGTATCGAGTTGCAATCGTAAAAGATCGGTCCCGAAGCGCTTACCAACAGCGCGAATACAGCACTTCCATCAAACGCGCGCGTCCGCTCCGAGTGTGAACAGGTATTTACGTGGCACTTGCTGACACTCGTAGTTCAAACGTATCTTTTTTAACGTCGGCTCGCTCCTGCATCTCCGAGACCGCGAAAAACGCAGCGGCAATTTGTTTCCATCTACGTCGCTTTGCAAACGACTGACACTGGCCGCCTTTTACCAACAATGACAGTTGGGTTAACTTCTGGAGTCTTCACCGGAAGACTCGCTGCACTTCCCAACAGGCATAACGGCGTATGGGACTAGTCCCATGCTGTCGCTGTAGCGCAACCTATCTCATTGAATTTCGCTCAGCTGCGATGCGGCGATGAGAGGCGCCGATTCAGAAAATACGTCGGTGACATCGGCGCAGTAAAACCTACCGGCACACCCCAACTCGTCGCCGCTAACGCTCCCATCTCCAACTGCCGAGAGAACTTCCGGTTCCGGAAGCAGCGTACGTCACGGCTTGTTTTGCGGTCAAGAAAAAGTCGATATTTCATTAATTTTTTGTGTAGAAGTTAATAAACCGAGACGAAAACGGATGCCTGTTCGGCATTCAGTTAACATTGACGGTTTAATGTAAAAGTTATCTGGAAAAAGTAAAAAAGTCATTTCATGGTCCCTTTAAGACAAAAAGTGAAATAATATGTGCCTTACTCTTATTCACAATACTTTAAAAAATTTGACACTGAAAGACAACCACGAAGGTAGAGTTTGGGTTAAAAATATATTTTGCTTCGTGGATTTCTTTTTTTATAGAAAGCGGCAGCATTTCGGTAAGTTGTCCAGCGCTCAACAGTGTCACCACACTTCGTAATGCAAATAAGGCATTTCTTTTTCACTTGCATTTTCAACGCAGTCGAACGCAACTGTGTTTGCATCTTAAGCCTTTAGCGAGCAACATTCAGCAACTCACCAAATTTACCACGTTGGATTAACCTGAGACCGGGGTAGAGAAGAAACATAAAAACGTGGAAGAGACAGAAAATAGACAGGACGACGTCTCTCTTCGCTACCCCAGTCTCAGGTTAATCGAACATGGTTAATTTTCACCAGCTCGCCTCCACCCTTACGATATTTTCTCTCACCAAGTTCGTTGTGCAAAGCTAGATTTCAACAGGAGATCGTGTGACCGCGCGCGTTCTGTTCCATTCCGAACGTGTCAGAAGCTCCAAGAGCGAGCTCCGGGCCTTCGGCGTCCATCCCAAGAGTGCGCTCTCGTGCAGTATACGCATCGTTTAGGGTCACGTGATTGTGCTTGTACCACGTGGAGGGTAAGCTCACGCTTCAGAGCCCAGCTATCCTGGAACGGTATGCTAGTGAATGTGGCTATTCCTCCCGGCTGTTAAGATAGTCGAAAGAAAGATTTTGAGATCACGTGACCCGTTTCGCGGGGAAAAGATTCTAAAGGGGCCTATACTCGGCGTCAACTCTTTTGTGCTACATCGTCGAAGCTAACACAGCTTTCACAGCGCTGCAATTCCCGCACCGCTGCGACACCATGTGGTTTCGCCTTGCACCTCATTCGCACGCGCTTGCGCAGCAAGCTTTGACAAAGTTGAATCACTTTGGCTTTTACCACGTAGCAGCAAATAGTTAGCGCAGAGTTTTCTTCATAGGTATCTTGTCCCAATAAACCGGTCATATGACCAAAACTCCTTCTCGCAGGGAGCGCAGCCGCTGGGCAGATACCCGTATCCACGAGCGAACCATCCCTGTGATATGCCTGGGCTCGATCTCCTGCCATACTCGCTTTATCTGGAGTAGTATTGTACCTCGGCGTGTGGTAGTGTACGTAATCAGAAGTGCATGATACACTTTAAAAACCACAGGCTGGCGGTCTTAGTGCACCGACTAAGTTTCTCATCTACAGTGGAGACATCAGACGCCCACTGGGACAGGCTATCTTGACGAAGTCTAAAAAAGCCGTAGAATAAATTACTTAAAAATGTATTCATAGGAGAGGTTGCTCTATCCTCAAATAGAATTCGGTGCCTCTGATTAGACGAGCAACTGGGCTGTTTAGACGAGCCTGGGGTGTTTTATGTGCATTGCACAGTATCCGCACTTCGGTGCAATATTCATCCTCCTAGAAACGGGGACGGGTTACGTTTCTATTGACGCCGTACCGAAGCCAAGCATCTCAAGGAGCTTACACACTTTCGAAACCGACGCCCTTCGCCGAAGATAAGCGATAATTCGTTCTGAGTATGCGCCCTGAACATCACGCTCGAACTTGTAGTAAAGTGACCAATTGTGATGACCTTGCTGCTGAGCGCGTACCGCGTGCATTCCGCACCACAGAATTTGTTAGAGAACAGGTAGGAATGACCACCATCATAATGGGATGACGTTACCTGCAAGCCATATGTAGTACAGTCAATATCATGCTTCAGTGCCCCCATTTTTGTTACGAATGTTCACTTTTTACACGTTCTGACTTGCCACAAGACGTTGTTCATGGGTAAATGCAACCAAATTACTGACTGCCGTAATGAAGTTTGAACGTTTTTTTAACGTTCCATATGATTGGTGGGATTTCTTTAAAAAAAAATAAGCTCGCGAACAATAATCAGATGCAAGTTAAGTATTCCTCCTACACCCTAAAAACAAGGGTGTAGCCATTACACCCCTTGTCAAATATAAATTATAATACACCCCAAAACTTCAGTTCGACGTATAACGCACTAACGTCGAACTGACGGCCGTAACTTCTACGAGAGGCTTGATGACGGTGAAATAGAGCATTGAGCAACTAAAATACGTATCAAAGACTACAGAGATAAAAACACTCAGGTTTTGCAGTAAGGCATATAAAAACCCCATTACTTTTTCTTAATTTTTTGCAGTCAGTCACACGTACATCAGCCGTTTTATTAAGTCGTACAGCTCGGCTATCAAGCCGCTCGTGAAAGTTGGTACCGTCGGTTCAACGTCAGCGCGCTTTACGTCGAACTGAACCTTTTTGGGGTGTATTATATGCGACAAGAGGTGTAGGAATATACACCTTTTTTTAGTGAATAAGGTACACCTCCTAGAGAGCTTTGTACCTTCGGTAACACTTCGGAGTCTCGTGAGGACGCCCAGCCAAAACAGGAGGGAAGGAAACGAGCGTGTGCCGAAATAAGAGTTCCTGGTGCATACCGTAGTTAACTTTTTAAGACACAGTCGGATCGCCCATAGACCAGAGTCATGAAAAATACGCGGTCTGCAGACATGATGAACGAAGTATATGCGCACACTCCTCGAGCATGGTCCAAGTAGGTTTGCTTAACACACATGTTCGAACATGTTTAAGCCCAAATATTTTATGGCCAATCAAACAGGACGGTCATACGAGCAAAAAACACGCCTCAGACAATACGGAGTTTTAGAGAACCGCTTTCAAACATCGGATACGGTACGATGGGCCCTCCGGTACGAACTGCGCATGCGCTACCGGATAAGGCTCGCACATGCGCAGTGCGTACCGTAAGGTTTATCGTACCGTACCGGATGTGCAAAGACGGTTCCCTAAAACTCTCTAACGTCTCCAGACTAACTTTTGCATGATGTATCAGTAGTGTGACTGCGGCGAACCAGATAGCGTCACCGATAATTGACTATGCCATGTAAGCGTCATGTTTCGATGCTTTATACATTCCCTTTTCTAAAAAGTAAAGCGAAAAGCTGTTCATCACCCTGATAACTTCTGGATTGTCTACGCCTCCTGACGGAGTCCAGCGTGGGGTTGCACACGAGTGCTGCGTCAGCATTCGGAGCGAAATCGTGTTAAATTACTAAAAACACGAGTCTCGGCCTAACGTTGCCGTCGTGTTCAATCTGTAACCCGCGCGGAACTCCGGTAGGGGGCGCAGAAAATGCAGCACTCTTTTATGGAGCTGTTGAGATTGTACGCTGAGAGTGTGTACGTGATGACGTAGGTAAAGAAAGCCACATAAGGATTTTTAGTAACATTTGAGATGTCCCGACGCGTGTTCCTGAGAATTCATTACCAGGAACACACATTTAGAAGCAATTTAGATACTTCGTTTTCAATGTAGTAATATGAAACTTAGTGGGCCCTTATTGTGCGGTTTTAAACAATTTTTTTATTCTCACGCGAAAGAAAATGATAATATTTCGCTGCAGTGATTGCCGAATCACTCCTAACATAGTGGGTCACCCAACGCAACTTATAATTGTTGTGGGCCGCCAAACAAATAACTAGTTAATATTATTAAGAAAATTTGAGTGGATTACCCGCAGTCAGGGCGCCGCAGGTGGCCAGTAAGATTCCCGACGCGACCACCAGTGCTCGATGCATATTCCTGAAAAGCGGAAAAAAGAAAACAATAAATAATAAACAATGGGAAGAAGCACAGGTAAGAGGTGAACTAAGTTCATAAAGATAAACCCGAGACTAAGAACAACGGTGTCTTTGGTAGCCCGCTTTTTTATATGTTCCAACTTCCCAGTGTCGGGTTTATTATTATACAAACAATAAGTATCCCCGAGTCACTCTCATAATGACTCGTGTCCGCAAAACACGTTCGGATTTTCGCGAACATTAGGGAGTTTTAGAATAGCGCATGCTAAAGCTTTGCGCACGCAAAGAATAGCGTCGTCGACACTGCGCATGCTCCGAACGCAAACCAGGTTTTGCGCTTTGCGCGCGCAATTTTAGCGTGCGCTATTTCTCGGAAATAGCGTGCGTACGCAAAGAGGCTTTGCGCTTCTCCAAGGAGGATTCGTGATGAGAAGTTGGCTAAAGCCAAGACGAGCAGAGTTGAAAAAAAAATGGCGGCTTCCAGGATTATGTCAGCGGCTGCTTTGGCGGCGTCGTGAGTGCGACGTCAGCGGCATCCTTGCGACTGCGATTTTCAATACGGGACGACATTGTACTCGGTTTGACAACGATCACCGACAGCTTGATGCTTGTGACGCGCGAACATTTCTCGGCGAAGGTACGATGTGCGAAGGTCAGTACACGATACCTCTCTTTCCGAGGCGACGCAAGCGGACACGACCGGTCAACCGCTCGCGTCGCATTCTGACGTTTAAACAAATCTAAAATAATACTCTGGACCAAAAAACTTGTTTTTTTTTTTTTAAGTTACAGCATTTCGTGAGTGAAATAAAATTGTGACTGTGTCTTGGTGGCGTGGCAAGCGCGAGATGCTTGGACTTTTGCGTCGCGACGGAGAAACGCTATTCTAAAACTCTCTCGCGTCGCGTGCGCTAATACAAGCGCTAAATTTAGCGCTAGCGTGCGCTAAAATTGCGTACGTTATTCTAAAACTCCCTATTAGCTGGTCAAAATTGCGAAGGTAACCATCTACTCGCGCATTTTGCGTGGCCTCTCTTACGTCACCCTCGCCAACAGCCAAAGCCGCCGCTTCAAAGCCGCGCTTCGCAAATTCCACCTCATTAATATAGTACTCAAGAGCCCACCGGTATGCGAAGAGCGTTCTTGTCCAACCGGCTGCAATACACAACCCCCTCGAAGAAAACCTCCAAGCACAACGGGGGGCCCAACAACATCACCTGCGCACCTTTCATCAGGGCCGCAAGATCCTCCACGCACTGGGCTACGACATCCAGTACACTCTAAATCCCACCACTCCACCGTGGTACGTCATTTCCGGACTCACTATCCTGCCCATTCCTTTAAATATGAATTCAAAAGCTCACCAAAGGAGCCTACAAACCAGAGCCGACCACCTCGCAGCTCACCCACATGACACGTTCTAGAGTCAAACCCGTTTATAACGAACAGCGGGAAACGCTACGATTAGTTCGATATAGCAAGTAGTTTGAGATAGCACAAACCATTTACAACGAACTTCCACGATGCGTTCGTTGTAAGGTGAGAGCTTCTCTTTCTTTCTCATCTTTCGCTTCCGCCTTGTAACACCACGCTAGATTTTTTTTTGTATGCCAGCAGAGTTTTTTTTTTTTTAAACTTATCTCCCCTTCTGAATCGCCTATCTTTGTGGGAAACCAATTTGGAATGAAATGTTTTTTTCTGTGCGTGCGTGTATAGTGTTTTTTTAGTTGTCTCCCCATCTGAATCGATTTTCTTCGCTCAATTTTGTTCGCGGCTAGAGCTTTTCAAATTTTCTTTCTTTCCTAACTTTTTTTTCTGGGGGGGGGGGGGGGGGGGGGGACGGACAGGTTAGAAGACGCTATTTTGCGTGATTTTGGAAGTCTTCCCGGGTGGATAAAGTTCCATATAGCCAATAGGTTGTTCGTTATAAAAAGTACTTTTTACACGCATTTTTATTTATATTGTCGGTGAGCTCGATATTGACAATAATTCGCGGTACGTGGGTTCGTTCTAAACGGGTTTTACTGTATGTGGACCCTGTTCGTACCGCGCTCGGAACCGCCGCGGCGATTGTCGGGCCTCGTGATAATATCGTGTGTCACCACCACGGCAGTTCCATCCCCTACTTACGCTGAAATCCTCGCCCTAAAGTGCAGCTTCTCCTTTCACACTTCCCCATTCACAACTATTCAACCCGATAGCCAAAGTGCCCTTCGGGTTTTTGCGCATGATGCCCTCCCAACCCACATCCATGCCACGTTAGCTTTTCACATGCATACTTACTCCACTCCACGTGTCCTACCGGAGTGGGTGCTCGGTCACTGGGGGATCTCAGTTAATGAGCAAGCTCATATCTTTGATCGTGAAGCATCTACGCCGAGCTCCGCCATATCGCGGCAAAACATCTATTGTCCTATGTCGTACCGTGTAAAACACCGAATACAGCGTCGCGCGCGTCTGGGGGACTTGTGCCTGGATGTACGCATTCCGCCTGCCCCGCCCCCTTTATTTTTTCGTCATAGCCCTTTCCTCATTAGACAGGCCCAAACACTCACCCTTTCCAACAACGCCATACAACACCGTGTTTAAGAACGTCGCGGCTGTGTGCGGGGACTACCAAAGTGCTCCCCATACATACTGAACCTGTCCTCTTGCCCAGTCATCGCCATACCACCTAACCACTTAAACTGGCCCTGCAAGGTCTTTTTTTCTAATTTTTAATTTGCTCCGAATTTGAGCGCACTGAACGTAGTAACTTAATGAAACTTTTTAGAGCGCAGCTCTTAGGGGCCCGTTCCCGGCTTGAGCGGCTTCGGCGTCGGCGTCGGCGTCGGCGTAACCGCAACTCTCGTAACCCTCGTGAGGGTTACGAGGGTTACGAGGGTTAATCTCATGAGGGTTACCCTCACGAGGATCACGAGGGCCACGAGGGTTACGAGGGTTAGTTACCCTCAAAAAGGTTACCTTCACGAGGGTTACCCTCACGAGGGTTACGAGGGTTAGTTACCCTCAAAAGGGTTACCTTCACGAGGGTTACCCTCCACGAGGGTTACTTACCCACGTAACCCTCACGAGGGTTACGAGGGTTAGTTACCCTCAAAAGGGTTACCTTCACGAGGGTTACCCTCACGAGGGTCACGAGGGTTATGAGAGTTACCCTCACGAGGGTCACGAGAGTTACCCTCACGAGGGTCACGAGAGTTGTCCTCACAAGGGTTACTAGGGTTACCCTCACGAGGGTCACGATGGTTACCCAGGTCACGTGACCCCGGGGGGGGGGGGGGTCACGTGACCTGGGGATACCCCCCGAGGTCACGTGACCCCCCGTTGACGTCATAGCCACTGATGACGTCATCAGTGACGTCACTGATGACTTCACCGGCATCCGAATCGTCATCGTCATCATCACTGATGACGTCATCGGTGACGTCACTGATGACGTCACCGGCATCCGCATCGTCATCATCACTGATGGCGTCATCAGTGACGTCACTGATGACGTCATCGGCATCGTCACGTGGCCCCAGGTCACGTGACCCCCCCGACGTCACGTGACGCCCCAAGGTCACGTGACTCCCACAAGGTCACGTGACCCCCAAGGTCACGTGACTTCCCGCCCCCCGAGGTCACTTGACCCACCCCCCCCCCCCCCCCCCAGTACCCTTCCCCCCTCCTCCTCAAGAGCTGCGCTCTAATTCGGCGTTACAGGGAGTTGTAAACGGCTTTCAATTTTTTTCTCGAATTTCGCTTCATTTTAAAAGTTATAGGCAAACTAGAATGACAAAAACAAGCAAAAAATAACCTCCTTCATGACGTCCTCGGTCGCTTGAGTGGCCGTGAACTAGCGGAGGGGTAGTGAGCTCAGCGGGCGCTTACGGCTGCCTCACTCCGTGTCGACGGCTCGAGAGGGCGCCACTAAAGCATGTTCTGGATAGGCTGTATGAAACGGGCAGCCAGGGCGGCTCGCATTGCATTTGCTTTGCGATTAAACACTAATTCGAAATGACACTTCATTGGCCACAAACGACAGCAAGGAGAGGGTAAAGATCAGTTCAGAACGGGAGCCACTTCGCGCTGCCATTCCGCCAAAAGGTCAAGCCGCAAGCCAAAGCTGCTCGCCGAAGGCCTTCGGAACGCTCGGAACCGGTCGGATCCTCGACTGCAGCGCCGCCGCGTACATCCGGGGCCTTTCTACGTTCGCCGCTCGTCGGTGCCTGATTCCACTACACCTTTCTAGTATGCCCTGCCTTTTCCACCGCTTGGTGGCGGGGATGTCGACGGGTCATTTCTTGTTTCCGTATTTTATAAACTGCATTTGTTTCTTTTCTGATCTAAAATACCGAACAAAAACTACTTCTATAAATAAATAAAACGGCTCGTGTCACTTATATTTTGTATTTCGACTAAGAAGAAGCTTTGAGCGGGTCTGACCAGTAGTGAGCCCAGGACCAAAGATGTCACATATCGCGGGTCGCCCCCGTAGGTGGAGGAGGTTTCCGCGTCGTCCGGTTAAAATATGACGCACTGATATTTAGTTACTCTCCCCGTGCCCGCTGGTCGCGAACCCCAAGAGACGTGGAAACCGCAAAAAAAGGTAGATGCTTAAATAGTTGCAGGACCCCTTTAACCCCCTAACCATTTCCTCTCCCTTGAGCTGGGAGAGCTCGACCACCCCACCCCGGGACGCAAAACCTACACTCTGGCTCCATCTAGTGTCCAACATCCCTTACATTCAAGGGACCAAACTGCCGACTTCGACATTGGCTTTTTCCGGATGCCGGCAGTCTCTTTAAGTAGCTCTTTAAGTAGCTCCATAAAGCATTGTGAGCGTGATTTTTTAAATTACAAAAGTTGGATAACTCGGCCCGGTCAAACGCAACATTCTCTTTAAAATGGAATTATATCTAGATCGCCAAAGCAAAGAACACCATGCAAAGAGGGTTATTACATAACTATATGCATGTGTTATCATTTCCCTAACAGGAAAAGGCATAACTATTTTAACAATGTAAAGACAGCATGAAACACTTCTTAAACGCATAAAATATGTCATATACGAACACCTTGACAAATAACTGTCCAAGTATATTCCTACGTATTTTACTGAGTTAACGTACTGAATAGGAATGCAATCACATGACGTGCAGATAGAAATATGCTGAGCTACGAGAGCATATAGTACGACCTTTTTAAGCGGGTGTTTGAAGCAAACAAGCTTAGTATAGTCTCCAAAAGTTCATTGCGATTAAATTTCAGTAAAACTAGTGTATCGCTGTATTGCAAAAACAAGGTCATTTTGACGTTTTTGGATGGCCAGATAATAACTCGCATAGCATGACACCAGGAGCATGTAATCTAAATATTGAAATATTCTACACTCAGAAATGGCAAAGCGAAAATTATTCACGTACAGATTAAACAACAAAGGCGACAAGACAGAGCCTGCGGTACCCCAGCGGTTAGGAAAGTTCTACTACTGTTTCGATTTCTAAGTCTCAACTTGGAACCGCCCTGATAGGCACTTCTTCAGAATCCAAAGGAATGAACCTCTAAAATCGGCATTGTACAATTAAAAAGAAAATAACATGATTTATGCTATCAAATGCTTTCGATACTTTCAAGAATACTGCAGAAGTGAATATATTATCAAGATATCCGTGTGGACAGTCGCTTTGATTTTCCGAAAGGGTACGCTTTCCTCGTTCATCAGCAAAGCTGTATTGGTGAGCGAATAATAAAGAAAACCGTCCTACAAAACTACTCATTACTTTCAAAAAGCTATTACGGTTAGTACGCAGGCGAGCTTGTAGAAGTTTTCCATGATAAAAAGCAAAAAAAAAAAAAAACATACAGTGATCAAAAGCAGTGTATGTTTTTGTGACATCTAGCTGTCTAGAACTTTTTTTTGTCTAAACCGAAAGGTGGTTGTGTTTTGTAGGTTACAATCACTTAGTTTGTTTTGCGATGTGGGTGATGGTTCTGCGCGCGACCTTGAGAAACAGAACGTTCGGTGGTTTTGTGGCGGTTGTAGTTTTGTATGTAAGAAGGTTGGTTGAATAAAATTTTTAGCTGAGTTAGAGAGGCTGCCTGTCCCTGTTAATTTCTCTTAAATTGTAAAAATAAAACATTTTTCCTTCTGCCTCAAACTCAAGTTAAAATCATCATGGTTTCAAAATATATGTTTCTCCAGTATTTGTGAAAGGGCAGGAGAAACTTTATTTTGAACCATAACTCTTGAAGTTGTCAACTTTAACCCCTTTGTATAGTGATTTAACAAAACCAGTTTTCAGTCCTGTCGGTCAATCTCCCGCTTCAATAATACCATTCAACGTTTATCAGAGTATATATGTAAGTTCCTCCAAATTCCTTCAGATTTAGCGTATCTGGATTCCATCAAACCTGGTTAATTCTCATCCCCGAAGGAAACTAAATAATCGCGTAACTCACACTCCGACACTAGAGGAAGAAAAGCTGAAGCTTCATTGAATTGGTGCAAAGCAATGTTATTTACGTCATCACAAGCGTGGAGTGCCCGGACGTGCGAGCGAAAAATACGTTGAATTCATTAATTATTTTCTATGCAACAGGTGCGAAAAATGTATACATATTACCATCAATAGAACGTTTTTGTTTTTTTTTTTTTTAGGCCGACGAAGAACCCGGTTAGCGCATTTCCAAGTTTTTGCGGGATCGAAACGATTTCTTTCAAATTCGTCCTTGAAATATCTGCACCTAGAGGAACGAACGAAGGCGGACGCCTTGTTCCTGGCTACTTTGAACCCGCCATTTGGAATTACATTACATGCCAAACGTTTACAACATCTCCGAAGAAAATCCTTATATTAATAGCAAATGCAATTTCTGGCGTAATGCATTCGTGATCTGCCTTACGCTTTCTAAGTAATATTCTTCCATTTACATGTACTAAAATTTTGAAGATAGGAATATACTATTGCATCGTACAGCCTTGGAGTTTCAACCGAAGTTAAAAAACCGTTCCTGTTCAATTTTTTTTATTAAACTGCGCTTGATCATTAATGGTTACTTCCATTTCCAGAGAACAGGAGTCCTTTTTCTTGTTGCTAGATATAAGCTCATATGCTCTAAAATGTTTATCCGATAATTTTTCGGATATCAAAGCCCCTTTCGAGGTGCTGCCAAAGATACTGAGATTAATGTGGTCAATACATGAAGACACTACTTTGTTGCTCCTGGAACGTGGCTCCTGGAACGGGGTTCAACAGACTTGTCAGCGAAGAGACTATGTGATGAAATGCTAATTTTACGTTTAAAGAAATGCGACAAATGGTCAAATATGACAAATTAAAAAAAAAAAGAACTTTCGCAAACGCACAGTGCAAGGCCACTGGCCTGTAATTCTTTACATAATCAGCATAGCCACTTTTGTGAACATGCACTATGGCAGTATGTTTCCAAAGCTCAAAAAATAAAGCTTGAAAGAGACGAATTCAAGATGTGTGTTAATATAATGGCGTACAAATTGAGGAGCGACCTTTAACAATAAAGTTTGGAATACTATCAAATGCTATTGATAGCATGGGTTTCAGTCTTCTGATTGCAGCTTCAATTTCAGCGCTTGGAAAAATGCTTTCGAAAAGTTATATTGAAAACAGCTGCTCTCATCCGACGTGCATAGCGTGGGTTGATTCGGGGAGTGGAAAGATTCAAATTAATCAGCGAACAGATTAGACGAACATTTAGTTAAATTCAGCACTTTACCGGATGCGATACAGAGGCTTATCGCAAAAGAAAGCATGGCCATGCGATCTTTGGCATACTGCCTGAGGCGCTTGTGTCGGAATTTGAGCTGTGTTCAACTGACTCGCGATAAGATTTCTTATCCAGTTCAATTTATGATTTGGCTAATGCCCATGATTTTGAAAGCTTAATATACCAGAACTGTGTTTACATAACTTTAAATTTCTATGACAGTGCAGTTTTTTTTCCTAAGCACACACCTAACATCGTGTGAGAAACAATGAGAATATCGGGATGAGTGACGACACTTTTTTTAAACAAATTGTTCAAGCGCTTTTGTAATAGCGTTAGTTAGTAATTGCAAAGCGCAGTCTACGTCTGTTGCTTCATATACAGGTGCCCACTCGGTGCCATTTAAGACTAAACGAAAATGCCAAGATAATCACCTTGATGAAAAGCGAACGAGTCATAGCTTCTAACCTTTCCGTTCTTACTTGAAGCCTCGAAAGGAACAGACACTGGGACACCAGGAAGAACAAAAGGGTTCGCAACCGGAACGAGGTTATCAACATTAAAGTTTACTAGAGCGAGATCTAGCCCATTTCCCGCCGTATTCTAAAAACAATTTAACTGCCTCAACCCTAGATAGTACACAAGTTAGGAAAGAGTATTTGACCTATAGATGGTGACACAACCCGAAAATTACGAAGGATGCTCTAAATCCCAGTTAGTATAGGGGATGCTAAAATCTCCAACAGTAAGAATATGGTATTTGTCTACGTCTAGTTTATCACAAAGCAGGTTTATATATTTCGAAAAGACACTCACATCAAGGCTGGATGGGTAATAAAACGTGCGAACGCGCAAGCTGGAATCATCCCGACAATCTATTTCCACCCAGACTGATTCACCGCTGCATTCAAAGTAAAAACGCTGTGTAGCCTGCAGATTTTTTCAAAGGGCTATAAGTACACCACCTCCAAAGTTTACCGGCGTGCCTTCATAATTTAGATCCCTACAAAATACATTATATGCTGGGGAGAGTAATCAGATGATAAAAAAAACAGTTTTACAGTGTCTCGCTTATTTAAATGATGTCATAATCACAACTACATTGCTAAAACATGTATTTGCCTTCGCACGATGTTGGCGAACGTTTTTATAAAATAAAGAACACTTCATATATATATTTTAGGTTAGAATTGCAATTTACTTATTTCCACTAACCACCAATTGGAAATCCTTCTCGTTCACGGAAATGTAAAACGACGAGTAACTTTCGTGCTTTGCCATCAATTTAGTGCACACAAATGACTTGTCTTCTAAAATAGGACCGAGCACAATTCTAACATCACTGAACGTGGTGGTCGGGTGAAGGCGCGAAACAAAGACTACTTTACGCCTTTGCAGTATTGGAACCAAACCCGTACGGAAATCTTATATCTGGGGCATATCTGGCCTTATCAAACATTATATGATTATATATGGCCTATATGCAGCCTTAGCTGGAGTATATGCAGCCTTATCTGGCGTATATACAGCCTTATCTGACGTATATGCAACCTTATCTGGCGTATATACAGCCTTATCAGGAATATATACAGCCTAATCGGGCATATATACAGACTTATCTGGCATATATACAGCCTTATTTGAGGTATATATTACGTTATCTGGTGTATATACAGCTTTATCTGGCAGCCGGTTTTCAATATATAAAAAAAGTAAAAAAAAAGAAAAGTGAAAAGTGCTTTGTTATCAATCTATGAATGACTCAATTGTTCGCGAGCTAAATATCAGCACAAATAATCCCAAATTCAGCTTTTGCAAGCTTAAGTATGGGATTATTTGTGCTAATTTTCACAAGGATTTCAAAGTAGATTACTCATTTCGAAGTGTTAACATTACGCCCGAATAGACAATTTGATAAATCCTCCAAGCGCCTCGGCCCGTACTCGAGGAATCATGGGGACGGTGTTTCTTCAGCTGCCTAGTGATCGAAAATTTCGACCAATTCTATGGTTACACAGTGTTGAGTGTAATTCGGAGTCACCCTCAGCAAGTGTTGTAACTAACCCAAGTAGCCGTCACATCAATTTTAAAATTTCTCGCCAATGTCAGCATTGTTCATTCTGTCCAACCTTCAACCTGGATGAGCTGCAAACATATCTCTTACATTATTATCATTCTCGTACAGCTTCAAAGACGCTGATATTAAGTTAGAAACGTTAAAAATGCTATAAACAGCTCCACTGATTCCGAGCTAAATCCCGGTTTTGATTGTTGTGATTTCTCGGCTTTTAAGTGATTTCTGCTAAAACAACAATCACAAGAATGATAATATTGTAAGAGATATCTGCGGCTCAGCCAAGTTGAAAGGTGGATCGCATGCACAGTATTATAAACGCTGCTATTGACGAGAAATTTTAAAAGTGATATGACAGGTCTGCGAGCTCTATGGGACGCATGTTCAGGGTGACTACGAATTACACCTTGAACTGTGTAACCATGGAATTGGTCGAAATTGCCCATCAATAGGGAGCTGAAGGATCACCGTTCCCATGATTCCTCGAGTGCTGGCCGGGGCACTCGGGAGAAATGTAGACAATAAAAATATATAAAGTGCTGATTTCAGGCTACTGTCCTTTTGATGCCTGGCCAGATCTGGAATTTTCATACATAGCCAGATCTGGAATTTCCCATACCTAGCCAGGGATATCAGACCATATCTGGCATTAGGAGGCTATATCTGGCAGATATACCATATCAGGTTATATGTGGAAAATTTTTGATTTGGGGGGGGGGGGGGGGTGCCATATCTGAAATCCTCAGGTCTCGCCAAATATATATATATATTTTTTGTAAGGGAAGGCAGGTTACTTTTTTTTTGCACGACCCAGGTGAAGGCTCGACCCTCCGCTTTCGTTGAGCCAGTGTGAAGCTATCAACTTCTGCTTCTGTATTATCAACGGACGTTTGGCGCGATGGTTTATGATTGGCTGAGATGATTTCGGGTGGATGGTATTGTTCTGGCTCGTCATTACGACAGTTCAAACTTCCAAGTGTACCACGAGCGTCATACGGAGCAGCACGGCTAGTCACATCTTTATGGACAGCATGAGCGAAGCTTAGAAGGCACCGGTTTTGTTTGGAAAACCGTGATTGTAATTGTGGCAAAATGGTTTATTGGCCTAGTTGGTTAAACATCACGAAAATAAAAAAGCGTCTTTCGTGCTTTCTATTTTCGTGACGGTAATTGTGCCTGATTTATATTTTGAGCAGTCAAGCGACGCAGCAGTTCCTTGTTCCTGGCAAGATGCATCAACAAGGACGCGTTATCTGCCTTCACAAACGTAACTCAGTGCGCAAGAACGTCAATCTTTTCACACAAAGCCGCGGGCAACATATTGACACAGCCACAAGCGTCATAGCTATCAACTGCCGGCGTAGTTTGAATTTTACTGTCTCGTAGACTGTTCGCAGGATTTGGCGTGATCCTCAGCGTGAATGGCGACATCTTGAGCGCCATCTCGCCTGGTACAATTCTGACATTTGCACGGACTTGTGCCGTTGGCCATGAAAAACTCGTAGTCGTTTCCCACCACTTTTATGCAGTTGCAGTGAAACAGCGCCCCACAAAGCCCAGAACAATGCCGATATTGTCGCCTTCCGAAGAAGGGCTCGGCTAAAACTCCAAAAAGTCTACTCGAAAAATAAAAAAAATAAACAGATTGGTCTTGATTATTTGTAGGGAAATATTTGTAACTTTTTAGAAAATTCTGAGCTATACATTTTAAACACAATTTAAACGCTCGCTCCACTAGGATATGGATATACTACCCTCAAAAGTATTGACTGTTTGTCACCGATAGCTTGTGGTCCTGCGCGAATCAAGCATATCGTCGACGACAATCGTCAAAAAACCTTCAGTTCCTGCCCGTTCCTAAGACATTTTATTTCTCTGAAAGTAATGATGTCTCAACTATGCATGTTGTTTTTCATAAAGGATACCCCACCGCCTGAATCCAAATGAAACTGCCCGTAGAGTAACAATATTGTTGGAGCATCATACGTCCTGTTTTTTCATGCACCTTAAGCTAAATGTTATATTTTGTATGTGGTTCTATATTTACGGTGTATTAAACAGCCGCTGAACGTGAACTGTCATCTTGGAGCTAAAGCCTCGTCACGCGGCACTTGGTGTAGCCTTTTGTCACAGACCTCAATTTCCTTGACGATAGAAAAATAAAATATCGATTGACCGATTCTGTACAAAAATGGAGGTGTTCACTAGGTCGAACAATGGGCCTTTTCCCCTCTTGCTTTTATCCTTATGTATTGCAACGCTAGAGGTATTCGAGGCAAGATGATTTAAATGAAATACATCATCTGTGTTTATCAATTTGCATGAAGAACCCTAAACGTAATTACTTTTAGTTCCATGCAAGTAAGTTTCATTGAGTTTTAGTGACGCATTGTCGTGGAGGAGAAAAGAAAAAAAGCTACGCGGTTTAGCTGGGTAAGTCCCAGCCTCCTATGAGATTTGACAGCTGTGTCAGCATGTAAGCTTATTAAAGTTCGACAAAATCTGGTACAAAAAAAATGCGCCTCAATAAAAGGTCACATGTTATTTAATCCGCTCACTGCTTTTCTTTTGGAACGTTAGTTACCTTTGCGTATTCGTTTGTTTATTTGCAGCAACGTAGTGGATTAAACTAGATTAAATTTTAGCACAAAAAAAAAGTGGTTACGCACTCTGGGTGTAAAATGTAGCTTACCCAGACGGTTAGCTTAAAAAGGGCTTCTGCGCCTGCGACAAGCTGGACCAGAAAAATAAAAATAAATAAAAAATAAAAGAAAACGTCGCTGCGCTCGACTTTTGTGATTTCAAAAACGCTCACGATGACGCACTCAGTCAGATTAATTCTGCTTTTATCGTCGTGAATAATAGTAATGTCAAGCATGAAGGTGTAGAACGCGATGACTGAGCTTTCACCGCACTCTTTACACATACCATCGAATTGATAATCTTGGTCGTCACGCCACTGGTCGGAATTATAAGAGGGCGCCACCGAAACATCTGGTCCCCAATACCCTAAAAAATCTATAAGTTACCAAACTCCGGATCTACTATTTCCGGCTCGCGGTTTAGCCTCTCTATGCGATGGTGGATCCTGCTATCCGAATGCCTGATCCAAGATAAACGACGCGAGATGCGGCGTGCCACCGCCTGCCGCCATATTGGGCGTTTGGGATCCTTCTTTACGATCGGTAATAAATAGAGTAATAAACACTTTTTTTTTTCCCGAGGTGCAGCCACCTCCAGAAAGATCCGGCATGGAAGGCGCGATGATGCCGGAATTCCAAGAAACCACCCACTCAGAAAAACAACAGCGACTCGGAACCGATTGTACCATGGGCGCGGCGAACACAAAACACTGATGGCACCTCAGAGCGCGGAAATAATAATAATAAGAAAAAAAAGCAAGTTGCATTTTTACCTTAGCAGCTCTTGTTTTCGAACAGCGTTCGTTTGTTTCAACGAGTGCCGTTGTCTCGTCTGCAATGCGCCTCGTTTATTTTCAGTTTCGGTTTAGAATTTATTTACTTGGCGTTCGGGGTGTCATTCGTACGCACTTTACGTACGTTGGTATGAGCATGCCTGCCCTTAGTTAACTTTATTTATTTATTTTTTTTTTTGAAGGGAAGAATTTTCGCAATGTACTTCGCTTTTCTTAATGTCTTTATATTTTGTTTTCTTCAGATCTTATTTTAAAGCGTAGTTTGCTTTAGCTGTTCGTCTGCTAGCAGGTCGTCCATCTCGGAACGGGACGCGACGGGGGCAAAATAATGTTCGCTTTAGCCATTTAGCTCGCATCTTTTTCTTATTTTCCAGCCGAAAGTTTTTGGTTCGTTGTTGTTGCGATGCTTCGATAGCAATTTCGGATTCTGGAAAGCGTGGGTAGCAAAAGTGGTAGTATGTAGAAACCGCTCCGCCGCAGGAAGCACCCCCTCCCCCTTTCCCCTTACCGAGCGTTGTCCTTTATAGCCACCGGTCGCCTGACCTTGGAAAAATCCCCGTCCTATACGTCAGGACGGACCGGCATCAAAAAAGTAAACTTCGCACGAGGCTAAAAGTAAACATACACAAGCGCAAAGTGGCCATCTTTCTTCGCCCCGCAAAGTGGATGGGCCGCGGCGGGCTTGTCGTCTGCTCGAGGCGCCCTTCGGACGGGAACCGATGATTTGTACCGCGATGATAACATCGACTAGTAGTCTAACGAGAGAGGGAGAGGGGGTGAAACCGTTTGGCAAGAAGCTTATTAGAAGAGGCGCGGTCCGAACGGCTGCTGCTATCGGTGGCTCCCATCTAAACAGCTACCCACGCGAACCAACTGCTCTGGAGCATCGGGGTGCTCCGGTATAAAACGCCGCCTAAGAGCCCATCAAAATGAAGGTCTATGGCACCCGTGAGGGACGAATGGGGAGCCAACTTAGCGGTTGCATTATACAGGGCTCTTACCCTCGTGCGTGCATTGTTCCGTGTACACAGACGTGAGGATGCAATTCGTTCGAATTCGGCGTGTACGGTTTTATGCTCCCTCAAAAACAAAGTGTCTTGCGTTGTGTTTGTCGATGCTATCACGCTAAATTGCGGCGCGCAAGGCTAATCTTGGGTCAACGGATGTGTACTTAGGTATCCGAGGGGACGATGGGAATTCGGTAAGTGATCGTCGTGACTGGGTATAGCTTTATTTTCGTCTCTGTGAAACGGCGGTGGTGACCTTGCGTATAGCGCATTGGGTCGGTGAAGCCGGACGCGTCTGCTCTGTGCGGTACCTTTGACTTGCTGAGAGAAAGAGAGATGCGACAGAAGGTGAGAGGAGGAATGTAGACTCACGAACCAATTCAATACTAATTAACAAATCTACTGTAGATAGGTTAAGAACAGATGAGAAGGGAGCAACCCCTCTAACGCGAGCTTTCTGCCTTTTATGCGGAGTGCAAATTCGTCTGCTTCTCTTTGCAGGGGGTTGTGGTGACGTCAGAACGCCAATCTCTGATTGATTCTGAATGAAAGATAGCGGGTACACATCAAGGCAGCTTGATTGGAGGTCTATCCACTATTCTTCGATTAGAGCCAATCACAGCTCGGCGTCTTTCTGATGACACTGCAACTCTTGCGCAACAGTCAGATGACTTGCTCTCCGCATAATTTTTCCTCCCACATGCAGCCAAAGCTCGGCTGAAGGCAACGAGGCCGTCCTGGAGGAGGAGCTTCTACTCAGTTCTTTGTTTGTCACCAACTGCAGTTCTTTCCGGCCAGAGAGTTTGCAATTTACATAAACAGAGGCTGCCTTCCTTTATATTAGGAACTCGAACTCACTAAAGACGCCATCATGGTGACTGCATAAGGACTTCGTGAGTTTTTGCTACAGCGTTTCTGGAGTTGTAAGGACTAACGGGGGGGGGGGGGGGGGGGGGGGGTCTTGTACAGCATACAGATCCTGTCAACTAGCATGAAAAAAAAAAAACAGTTTGGTGTTTTGAGGTTTAGAAAAAAATGCGGGAGACATGATGGCATCCTCTACAAAGCGAACCTCTACGCGAAAAAAAAAAAAAGAGAAAAAATGCGAGACATAACTAATGAATGTTCTGGAAGAGAGAGAAACAAAGAGTGCCGTACGTAGGATAAGTGGGGCTTGTTATAGCAAGAAAACTGATTTTCTATGAATGGAAGTGAAGATATAAGGGAAATAGAGGACAGAAGGAGAGGAGAAATAAAAATATTTCGAAGGAAAAATGTAGCGTTCAGATACACCATCATCAATCGGGCATATTTTCTACATTGCGCACGCTTTGGCTTATGGTGGGCGGAATGGTCTCTAATGTCTTACATCACGACACACGTTTAAGGCTCACACGAAGACATTTGTTTACCCCCGCCACACAAAAACCAAAACAAAAAAGAAAAAAAGATATCGTTTGTTTTTTGGCGTTTTTAAATCGAGCAACTCGCCTAGAGAGAGGTGCTCGAGGCCACCGGAAATTCGTCGATGGACCGGAAGAGGCGATGGCAGGAACCGGAAGTGAAGAGGCGCCACGATGACGTCACGGCTCTGTGGCCTCCGCAGGAGCAGGCTCGTAAGATGCAGCAGCACCCGATGTGTTTCCTGCAGAAACCGCACGGATATCTTAATGATCGTTGTGCTTAAAGATACCTCCAGCTTGACTGCGCCAGGCTGTACGGCAAGTTCGGGACAAGAACGCGAAGGAAAACTGTGTTGCCGGTAGGAACCTTCAAGACGCAAGACGAACAGCGGCTATAATCCCGTATGACCGAGTCCCACTAGAGAAACAGACAGAAACAAGCGACACCGACACTCCATAAACATGCGCAGCATGCTCGCGAAGGTACCATAGGCAAGCTTGCAGTCTCTCGATGCTCGTAAGCACGAGGAATCCAAAGCCCGTCAAATGTACCTTTGCGGGCCCGCTGCTTGAGGGATGAGGGCTGTTTTTGTTTGTCGCTCTAGTGCAGGTGTCCCCAAACCTTTTGGCTAAGGGGTCGCATCGAGGATTTCTCACTGACTCGGGGGTCAGAATATAAATATATAAAACAAGAAACTAAATGAATAATTCGATAGTAAGCATTTAAATACGAAATTGAAAGTTTGAGTGAACATAATAAAATAACAATATAAGTTAGATGAATACACCAGCTTTTTTTTTATAAATTCAATATTTAGCTAATTATAACATTTCATGATAATTGAGACACAGAAAACTCACCAGGCATAAATCAAAGTGCATACGAACTTTGGCATGTTCCAACAGGGCAGAAGTCTAACGAGAATGATAAAACTGATGCTGGAAATATGTAATAGATATGAAACACTAGAGAGTCCACAAAGCCCAATACAAACGGAAACGCAAAGGAATTTTAATACAGATAATTGTGGTAATATTTCTTTGCGTCTTCTCGCTTTTTTTGTGTGTCTTTCTTGTATGTTATATACGCTGTGTATTTACACGAGCGCTTTTGCGCCGGCAGCGGGCCTGCTGAAGTCCGGCCGGGCCCGGGCTTCGTTGGAAGAATCGCGGCCAGCAGCCGCGGGATGGTCCGAAGACCTGCGTGGGTCGGGTTTGGCCCGCGGGCCGGGGTTTGGAGACATCTACTGTAGTGATACTTATAAGGCCTTAGAGGGTGAGAACGGGAGGGAGATGCTTCAGTTGCCTCGGCTCCAGCACCTACCTTCGATAATGCTTCGGTGTATCGTGAGCAGAGTGTAGTAAATCGGAACCGATACCAAGCCGAAAACAGGAATGAACCGTTATTTTTAGCAGAACCGGGACCGAAACGAATCGAAATCGCTGCCGTCATCTTGGAGCTGAACCGGAAAACAAATGAACACTGTCCGGTACAAAACGCTTCAAGCCAATATTTTCATTTGTCGTTTTTTTTTTTTTTTTTTATAATGGCAAATTTAATATCTGAAGTGAAAAAGAGCGGCAGCTGTATATTTATTTCTAATCAAAACGTCATACACATAACTGCGATGTACAGTCGTCCTCAGTATGAGCGTGAACACGCCGCCGTCGACCGATTGCAGAGCCGTGTATTGGGAGAGTTTGGCCAATAGGCGGAGCAAAGGCCGCCGCCAGCGCCGAATATTCCCCCCGCGCAGCGTAAACTAAATTTGTGACACAGCGTCGACCAATCAGGAGACCGCGACGTCACAATATTGCAAACGGCATTCAAAGCGTGAAAGAGAGGCGTTCAATATCGGCCTCTCTGCTTTATCTCACAAATGTCGGCAGTGAAGACAAAGGTACAGGCGCGTGAGCGTGAACCTAGCTCAGCAAAACGCTTTTGTTTGTACGAGAACTCGTGCATAGGAGCCACTTTCCAAAGCCCCGCGGTCGTGCTCATGCCTTTCTCTGCACTGCTGATGTTGGTTTGTTAGAACAGCGTCCTGTGACTGGCGGAAAGAAAACAGCGCAAAGGGTGGGGAGCGCGAGCGTCTCGACACGCGGAGTCCCGCTCGGCTCGTGCGCTGGCTTTGGCAGTGCTTTCTTTCACCGTCTCAGCTGAGACGCTGTTTCTAGCAAGTTGGCCCTGGTTTGGAGCGCACGTTCGTTTATTCTACACTTGAATATTGGCGTGACGAAAACCTCGCACGCACAAAGTTTTCAGTCACTGAGAGTTACACCTTTTAACTCTAGCGACGCTAAAACGGCTTGAATTAGTCGTGTCACAAATTTAGAGCTCACAACCACCGCTAGGGACTGTTTCGCGGCCTGTGGTTGGCTCCGAGATGCTCGCCTATTCAAACCAATGTATGGCCAAACTCTCTCGATAAACGGCTCTGACCGATTGGTACTGCCAGCTCCAGCTAGCGGCGCTTCCACGAGTCACTGCGAGAATAAGCGCCTGCGCTGAAAGAACGGATCGGCTGTTAAGAGAACGCATGCCACCCCCTTTTGTATGTCAGTTTGGATAAGGCAGTGAGTGCTGCTTTATATATTTATAAAAATTGCGCGGTCAGTGTAGATGCGACCTTCCAAGCGCGCTCCGTTTTTCTGATCTCGCTTCGTGCGCTATCTTTTCGTTAACGCGGAACGGATTTTTTTTTTTTTCGAAGGAGGCGCGCATGCATTTTGTTTTTGTGAACTCACGAATTGTTTTGATCGGTATTTTAAGAACGACACAATTTCAAAGGAATATGTTTATTTCTTTTGAAAGAGCTTTTTTCAAAAAAGAAAAACAAACAACCATGCTGATTCTTGTTAACAATGGCCTAGTTTTAAGACATCTAGCACTTAACTTCCTAGATTGTCTTTTGTGCGTCTTAGCAGCGGGTCATGTCACCGTGCGCCCTGAGGACACACGCTATTCTCGAAGGCAGAGACTGAAAAAGCGCTTCGACGATATCGGTGCGTCCCCTCAGTCGGTTCCACTCGGCTTCCACGGCATTCCAGAGGTCGTCGGTGCGTGCACTGTGGAGGGATTGCTTTGCCAGGTTCCGCTTCATAAGCCCCCAGATGTGCTCGATATTGTTCATATCAGCACCTTTTGGAGGCCAAGACAGCTGTCTGACGTAACGCTCCTCCAGGAGCGTCCGCACTTTGCCGGCGGTGTGGACTGGGGAGAGGTCTTGCTGGATAAAAAAATCCCCGTCAGGAAATGGGCCACCGAGAACATAGGGAAGCATGACGTCGTCCAAGATGTTGCAGTAGTTCTCAGAGGTCAGCCTTCCTTCAATTCTGTGCAGTGGTCCAAGCCCTTGGTAGGAGACAGCTCCCCAGACGTTCACAACCGACCGACCACTTGCTGCCACTTCCTGCAGGAACTCGGGGTCATATCTGGAGCATTCCGGCCGCCATACGCGTCGCTTTTGATCCCAACGAGTCGTAAATGTGGACTCATCAGAAAAAATGACGCTCCTCCAGTCTTCCAGTCTGCAATGGTCCAAGAGCTGTGGTCTCTGGCGAATGCCAACCGCTGCCTCTTGTTGTCTTCGCTGAGCCGAGGCTTTTGGGCAGCTCTTGAGAGCGGTGACCTTTTTTATTATCAGCTTCGTTATACCCATCGCACTTGTGAGTCTACTCTATTTCGTTGGTTTCGCTTACTAAAACGCAAAATATATTTGAGAGCTCTGTGTTTATTCGTCCTTTCTTTTTCCCGGTCTCGGGGTGTCTTTACTATGTTCACCCACCACCAGCACGTTTGCGCGCTAATCTTCGATTAGATAACATTAATTGTTCAAAATAATTATTTATATATTGGTTGTGGAATACTTCTGAATTAAAAGAATTAATAGCGAGGCCAAAATGACAATGCTGCTGTTAATAGCTTTTTTTGTTTTTGTTTTACGATACTCTCGTTATATAAAAATACATTTCACCAGTAGATCTTCACACTGAAAACGCGTCTATGGAATCTATGTCTCTTCTACAAAATTTATCATTCTAACGCCTCACTGAGGACCCACTTTTTCCCATCACATCCTTTATTTCTCAGCACGTCAATCATCACTTTATAGCATACCTCACTGCAAAACCTCAGCGTACATTGACTCCTTCATTCCTAGAACATCAGAACCGCTCTCCTGCATCTTTAGTAAATATACCATTAATTTATTTATTTAGACTTGCATTGACTAATTAACTTTGCTAATACATATCAGGCTGAACTATTTTTTTCTTTCCAGCAGTAGTGCATTGTTAACCTGTGCTCTAGTTGGGCGTTCTTTTTACCCACACCCCTCCGCAACGCCGTCTGGGCCCTGAGGGTATTGAAGTAAATAAATAAATACGTAAATAAATAAAGTTGAATTTTTATACTAGCAGATAAAATATTCGCAAATTTCTTTGTTGTGTCTACAATATATATATCTTTCTTTAAGTTTAATGCTAACGTGGTCACTATGCTCGTTCCGAGATCAGTGCATAGAGGTATTATAATGTACGCTAGAGGTTCAACTGGCGCTAGTGTCTATGCGACTTCCGTGACGCAAATTGAAGCAAACAGCAACCAGTCTACTTTTCCAGTCTTCCTGTGTATTCCTATGGGAAAACGCGTGTGAAATTTGCCTCTTCACCGGAAAATAAGATGAATAACTTTTATTATTTCGGTTGTACCGGATAGTATGGACATTTATTAATATTGTAAAAGTGTAATTGCTTTAATTACAGCATTTTTCTTTACCACTGAACGATGTTAAGCTTCGCTATATTTCAGGCCCAAACCTCTGTTCTATGGCAGGTATGTAAAAACGAGCGACGCTTCTAAGCAGACTAACGATCGAAAAGAATGTAGAGTGTGTTCAAGGTTCGCTAGCATTGCGGTGGCGCTTATATATTGCTAATATGCCCGTCCTGTCACTCTATGAAAATGACTCCTTCGTGCTTCTTTACGACGGTTAAAAAACATTTGAATGTAAGAAATAAAGTACGTGGACTACGAAAGGTGTGCCTTTTTATTATTTCCTATGCCGGGCAGTTTTTATCGGGCGCCTATTCTCTGACTTTTCCCTATTTGTAAAGATTTAAAGCGTGTGCAGGCGTGCGGTTGATGACTGGAACCAGGGATGGGCAAAATACTTGCAAATATGTATTGAAATACAAATACAAAATACTTCGTCAAAAATGTATTTAATTACAAATCTAATTACATTTCCAAAAAAACATTTAAGTACAAGATACAAATACAACCAAATGTATTTGGTCTCCTCCAAATACTTTTCCAAATACATTCCTCAAAATTTGCGTCAGCGACTTCAGGGCAGCTGCAGCGGGATTCTGGGTATCTCATTTTAATTTTGCATCGCACACTCGGGAGTTAGTGTGCGAGGCTCTAGTAACTTAATAGAAATATAATCACAAAAAAAAAATTAATCAGCTTGGACGTAATAGGTGCAAAAAGGTGCGGAGCTTCAATCAGCTTTTTTTGTCGATAATACATTTTGGTATAGACCAACAAAGAACCGAGACGACCAAGACGCGCAGCACTAGCTAGAGAATTTTTTTATTGCTGCAGCTAGCACCAGTTACGAAAATCTGGACGACCCGCACATTTAGAATGTTCCAGGCAAAAATATGGATGGAAATCAGGCTGGAAAGCATCACAAGTTGTCACAGGCACTTATTTAGCCAGTCTGCGTGTGAACGTCGATTTGGTCCCTATTCTTGCCCTGGACTACCATCGTGATCACAAAGTCACAAAACGCTGGTGCTTGATTGATTGACATTGCATTCGGTGCAGAATATAGTTTTCTTCCTGCTCTGGGCAGTGACAATAAATTTGAGGGATGTATTTTCGCCCACAAAATTGTATTTAATTACAATTGTACTTGAAATACCCACGTTTTAGTATTGAAATACACACGTCAAATACATTACCCAATTTGTAATTAAAGACAGATGCAAAATACACAAAGTATTTGAAATACGTATTTCAAATACTTGTACTTGTAATACTGCCCATTCCTGATTGGAACGCAGAACATGCATCTTTGCACATATTCATGAGCAGAAAGGATGAAGCAGTTCTTATTTATTGCAAAATTTATTTTGATCGCCTGCATGCACAAGTAGTTACTTATCCAGTGTTACTGCATAGTTCTTGCCGTCTCTCTTGGTTCTCCACATGTCCTTCGTTCGTTTGACACGTATATCCCCCACGGTGGAAAGCGCCGACGCTGTGTTCGCGCTAACAGTGTCCGACAGTGCACATAAATACATGTACGAAGCGGTTTTAGCACCGTTTTTCATGCCACGAATTTAAAATAAAAACGCCGTAACTGATCAATTATTTCATCTGCGTGACTGAGAAAAGTTTCAATGTGCCAGTACGTACGAAATATTCGTGATATTTGCTCTTATAATCGAGCGCAGCGAGAAAATGCACTCGTTTTTTCCCATAGAAATGCATTACCGGAAGTCAATTTTTGACTGGTTGCTGTCTGCTTCAATTTGCAGCAGCACACTAGCGCCACTTGAACCTCTAGCGTACATTATAATAACTCTATGGATCAGTGTGGCTGAATTCTGAAAAGTTTCGTATAGCGTAAAGATAAAAAAAAATAGCTTCAAGCTATGAACAGAAACTTAATTTGGGCGTATATAAAATGTGTGCAATATATTTAATTCTCTTGAAAATGCAGTTTTGATTTTTTTTTCTCCTCTCAATCATCCCGATTAAGAGGAGAGAAAAAATCAAAACTGCACCGAGACCTGGAAACTTGAGTCCATTACGTTGGAACTGGCTGTATCTCTGGAGTACTCGCGGCTATACAGCCAGTTCCAAGGTAATGGACTCAAGTTTCCAGGTCAGAGTCGCGTGGTTTTAACAATACTTTAGTGGTTGAAACCGCGGTTGAAACTATCGTGTTGTGTGTTGACCGACGTGAAAACAAAGAAAATGTATGGCCACGCGGATGCCGCGAACGAGGTGGCAGTTGTGCGCCCTGTGCTTGTCACTGCCAGTCTACAATGTTTCTGCAAAATACAGTTTAAAACTGATGGGAGGAAGAACCATAGTTCTCACACCGTATGTCTTTGCCACCTTAACTGAAATCTTTACTTAATATTTATGTTTTCAGTGTTCGTTTGGAATTAAAAGTGTTAATTAAGCAAAAATAAGTTGCATCCCATTTTAGTATCTATGCTTTTATCTCGCTTTACATAATGACAACATAGGTTTTGCTTTAAATAAATATACAAGCAATAAAACTTTTGCGAAAGTTCTTAGATCACTTTCTACTAAGGGTACATGTATTCATTCAAGCATTTTTTCTATTTCTATTGAAATTTTCCCACTTAGTTAAAGTTTTATTAACGTTTCGAGGTGCTTTCATGTGATACATTAAAAAACGACTGCTTTTGTGAAGTGATGTTCCTTTAGTGGGGAAAGGGAACATTTTGCTTTTAGACGAGGGTAAAATCACTTCAGCAGTGCAGCAGTACTGTCCGAGACATGTCAGAAAAACAAAATACACCGAGGGTTTTAATGTTATCAACATAAGGGCTAATATGAGGACCATATTTCAGGGGTTTAAAGGGCCCATGAAACGAATTTTGGGTTGGGATGAATGATTTCAAATGGGACTTTACTAATCGCATATCGTTTAGTTCGCAAGAAGAAAGAGGCTAGAAAGTTAAAAGCCAGCTTTTCGGTACAAACATTTGAAAATATAGCGGACTATTTTGTACCTTCTTGCCTTCGAAAGCTCTCCGCCTTTTCACTACTGTACATCCGCGGTACCAAAAGCGCGTCACCGGCGCCAAACTGACGTCAGCAGAGCCCAGCTCACGAATTGGACACGAGAACTGCGTCACTCGGACGTATGCGCTTGTCAACAATCAAATCAGTCGACGAATATTTGGATTCGCGTTCGTGGCCAATGAGTGCCCTGACGGAACTTATTGTCACTGGGGAATGACAAGTTCTATGGTGTGCATAAAAAGCACGGTGGAAGCTAGGAGTCATCGCACCGGTGCCGAAGGAATGTCACGACCACGTGATTTCACAATTCGAATTTGAGTTGAAGATTAAAGCTAAGGAGGAAGAAGTAGGAAAATCGTTTCATGACCCCTTTAAGTAAGTTTAGTGGAGTTCCTGAATGTTGTTAAGACATTATAGCTGTTGCCCCTGCGATTGAGTCGCCCCTGAAGAAGAAACCAAGCAGGTGTTGAAGCGTTGAAACACTTTTCGGGAGCTTTCCTTTTAATATTTATTTTTACTACTATTATAGCCTTGCTATTTGTAGCCGTTACATAAAGTTAGTTATTTTCACACCAAATGTTTACTCTGGAGAGGACACTATTTGTTTTGTTTATACGTTCTTCACAATGCACATCAGAAATAATCATGCCCGTGACGCCCTAATAGCTAATAATTTTGACATTAAAGTGAATAGTGACGATGTTGCTTATATAAAAAATAAAAGTGTGCCTAAACATTTTCTATTAGGAAACTTTATAATTCATATTAAGTAAAAAGGGCCTTCATCATTCACGAAGACATTGGCGACGGCTCTGAGAATTGAGCTTTAACCAGGAAGACAAAACGTTTTGAAAGTCACGTGATAATAATGTATGTGCCATGCTCTAGACCGGGGGGGGGGGGGGGGGGGGGGCGGACGCTTTGCTGAAGTGAAGAAAAATACCTATATTTGACGACATTTCCTCTAAATTGCCAAGTATAATTTCCAGCAAGAGAATGCAGACTTGATTGACCCGAATTTCCCTAAATTAAAGTAGAAAAAATAGCATGAGATGACGGTTATTAGAAAAATGAATAACTCTCGAGCACATAATGCTTTCTAAGTTTTCCGAAAAAATGCGAAGGACAGACATGGAGCGTCAGTTCCCCACATTATTTTCAGCTTCTGCTTAAAAGTCAGGTTGAAGTAAGCTATTGGAGTGTAGTCGCGAGTCCTAACAGTACCAAAGTGGAACGTTTTAAGTACCGACCGTCGGGGCGCCGCGTCGCGGTCGCAGGCAAAGTACAATGCACATTGCAAAGCTAATAACATGTCGCGAAGCAGTGCCAAAGCAGCATCCTTGGGCTCGCAGTACGGCGGCTCGGCTAACTTGCCCGTAGAATACCGCGCATCCGCTTATTCCACATTAAAGGAGCTGTGCAACGATATTCAATTGGAATATTTTTCTCTCTACACGAGCTTACTGGCACACCTGGGACTCAAGGATACTCACACGCAACGCCATTGGCCAAGAAACTCCTGTGTTGCGGTGTAATTTCAAGGACAAAAGCGATCATTTTCATTCAATCTCTCCTTTGCAAAATTTGATGACGTAATTCGGGGATCGCAGTACACCCAAGTGACGATATTTGAATGTGGTTCATAGATTGGACCCGAGCATTGCGTGGGCACTCGACTTGGGCTCGTGACAATTGCTAGCTCGAGAAGCATTCGGGTTGTGACCCGCGTCCAATCGCTGCAATGACGACAACAGCCGAGCCATAACAATGTCTGGAACTCAGCGCGTGTCCTGCGCTTTGCCAACCCCAGCGCGTGGCTATGATCAACACTGGCGGCATATAATCGGCTCCAGATCACGTGGCCGCTTGTTCTGGCTACGAGTTGAGGGGGTGAACGCTGCTCGTTTTTCTTTAATTTTTTTCTGGGACTTCTATTGCGTGGAGTGAAAAACGAACGCGTGTTTCATAGGTCCTTAACGTTAGGGATCCGTTTTAAGCGGTATTTGCGGAAAGTACAAAAATTGTTGCATCACTCCTTTAAGCGTCCACTCCCAAATTTGTAAGATCTGAGAAAATAGGCACTGTACATTGATATGTAAAACTGATGACCGAACAAGCGCCCATCCCCATTTTTTCGCGATTATCTCTAAATTTTGAGTGGGCGCTTGCCCGGTATTTTACGGTAATCATTTGTTCTTCTCTCGCGTACTATGCCATGACCCGGCCGGTCTTCGCAATATACTTTCACGCCCCAATGACGTCATAGGGTCAGCTGACTTATCGGCAGGATCGCAAGTTTCTCGACAGGATTAGCCTTGTGGTCTCACGGGCCGGCCGTGGCATTAACTTCCTCCCGGTTGACGTGTTCCGGCCACCACAACTACAGACACCGAAGGCAAAACACAGTGGACCGGCATTGACGCGGTGGGGATTAGGCCTCCGGGAGATGTATTAGGCCCGGAGACGAAGAATAGTGACCTTGTGGTGACACGACCTGCCGCTTTGGTTCATCCGACGGCGTTCAGGCGGTTAACTCGGCGCGTCACTTCCGGCGCTTCTGCGGCAGCCAATGGGAGCGAAGTTGACAGCTGGTAATCTCGGCGACGTGACCTTCTTTGTTTTGTTTTCCACCGAAAAAAAAAAGAAAAGAAGAAGGGATAATGGTGGCCAGCTACGATATGTCAAAAGTCGTCTGCCATGTTTAGCTGACTTTGTTGGTGCTGCAGTTGGGTCATTGACTACAACCCTATTCTTGTATACTATAAGAAAGAAATATGACACCTTTCATTATTCAGCACCGCCGCTGACTGGCGTGGGACATGTAGAGGTTGTTCGCAATACTTCGCGGGGAGGTCCAGTCTTCGGACCCCCTCGCCCGTAAAGGCGTTTCGAAATAGGTAGCTTGTAGCCTTGTAGTTACTGACATTTAAAACTAAAGCCGTGCCAACAAAATTTAAAAATTTGTTGGCACGGCACGCTGCAGCCCCATAATCTACATTCAGCGTAGATAGTTTTTTTAGTAATGTTGGAAATAATGCGTTAAAGTAACGCATTTTCCCTTCACCACGGGTTTCTTAGGAGACTTAGCCGACGTCACCGTGGCTGACGTACTAACATAGTTGTTAGAATCCATAACGATTAGAAGGTAACATATTTTATTTACTATTTTACTGTATCGTGCATTGAATTACGTTACTCGGTGGCCCCTTTACTTTTTATTGAAATCATAGTCACGTTTTGGGTAAAAAATAATTAATCCGAATTCTGTGAGATGCGTAGAAAGTGCGCAAGAAATGGAAGCGAACGACGCTATGCGTGGCATCTCAACGTGCTTCGGTGAGAAATGTTTGTCATTATTACATCGGAGCCAGAAAGGTCGCAACGCTAGCGCTTTGTGTAACCCGCAACCGCCGTCCTATTGCATGTTTTCCATAAAAAGTTTTCTTTAAAGCTATTCTCACAGAGCACAGTTTTTGCCGTAAACGGCAGGAACCGAATTTTTCTCGTATTAGCGCGCACGCAACGCTGCTTGCACCTTTTCGCGTTCACGCGAAAAGAAACGGGAAGAAGCGTTGCGTATACTGCCGCCATACCATCAAGACGCTACCCGGTTTTGTTGGAAAATTGAATTTGTCAAGAGGGCGACTGTCTGTTCCCGCTCGAAGATTTTTATTTTGGTTCCCGGCTATTATTTCTCTTTTGGCACATCTCGGATTAGACTGACGACTGCATGGCAAATGTCACGACATGTAACTAATTTACATATTTATTATACTACGGATAATAAAAACCGTGAAACAACACAAGTACATTTGCTGTCGAAGTTTGCAGCCGCGGCTTCTTTCGGTGTACTGAAATACAAAGTAACCTTCCGTAGGGCTCATAAGCAATGATGCACAGAAGTGTATCGGTAAATCTTCAGAAAAGTTGAACAGCTTGGTTAAGCATTAGCTCATTGACCGAATCCAAAGAATAAATGTCTTTTGATACCCACTTTTGGTAACTGACACAGTACTCACTTGGTCAGGAATTTGTGACATGCACTTCTAGTTCATTGGTTTGTAGACAGGTGGAGAATTCACCTTTAACATTTACGCCATGTGCAAATTCCCGACAAAGCGAAGCCGGTGCCGCGTACATAAAACAGCATCTTTAGAAATAAAAAAAAAAGAATGAGGTAATGAGTGCCTCGCAGTTGCAACATGCCGATCACATTATCAGTCTGCTTTTCCATCTTAGGAAATAGAAGGGCTCCAAACAACCCCTACAAAACTAGGGGTCCAACGTTTTGAAACCGATTTGGTCCTTCTTCAGGGGTGGCTATAATTCTTTGAAGAGCAGCAACTTGTTCTACGGTTGTGGTGATGTATTTTGTTTCCCTCGTCACGTGGCGTAGCGCGTTCTTGTACACGGATGGTGAAGCTCTCAGGAATCTAATTATGTTGCCGTTTGTATTTTTTGTCGGTTTTGAAACGTTGGTATTTGAAGCGTTGTTCGGTTTTGAAACGCTGGGGGCTTATTTTTGCAGAGATTGGTTGGGGTTCCTACATTTCCTAAGCTTTTACCCAACCAAACAGATATCTGCCAAATGTACAGCTTTAATGCTTTTCCATCTCATGACGATATTGGGATCAAAAGAAAACATTAGAACTTCGAAACAATTTGCAAGAAGCAATGCTAGAAGTTCTTCATTTTCTATAGTTGTGTTGGCCTGCCATACGGTTGGCTACCTGCAAAGCTAACACTGGAGTGAATAGGTCTTGAGCCTAAAACGCATGCGACTGATTCCTTATCAGGGACCAACTCTCTAAAGGACGTATCTAAGATTAATTGTTTTACTGAATCAAGGCTTCCTGAGCTCTAGAGGTGCAATGCGCCTCTAGAGCAACAGAACAATGTGTGTCAGAAAATCAACAAGCGCACAATATATTTATGATTATATAGCCAAGGACGCTGCTGATGCCTTGTCTGCGCATTGCCGCACATTTTGTTTGTCACCATAAAGCAGCTTTATGCCAATTCCTTGAAGTATTCAGTGGTCGTCTCAATTGTAGAGACAATGCAGGGGAGCTAATTGAATATAAATTTCTGAACCATTAGAAGTGGCTACAAAAAAGGCAAGAGTGTACGAATCTTTAATATCATTCGGTATTTATATTATGCATTATGGAACAGCTCAAACGACGAAGACGAATTGAAGAAAAAAAAAAACACGATAAAAGGGAAGTTTACTCACAACGAATGTTTTATTGGTAAAAACGACAGACAGAAAACAAGGTAGCCAAAACAGATGACATCAACAAACGCCTATTTATGTACCGAGCACCATACTATCTTCGGATTTAAACACTTCACTGAAGGCTATTTATATTAGCTCGTAAAAAACGAGTCCCTTTACCTGACAGAGCTACCGACGTCGCGCTAACGCATATATCTCCCAAACTGAAAAAAACAAAATTCCTCCACTTGCCAAGTGCTTCCCGAACCCGACATATCTAATGAGTAAATGAAAAATAATGGATATTGGGACCTTAATGACCAAACTCAATTGCATATCGAATGAGTGATTTCAAAGAGCGATACGGGTTTTTTTCTAAACATCGCATACAAACGAGTAAATTCAAAAGAATGGTGACTGAGTTTTTTGATGACCAAACGCAATCGCATATCTAAGGAGTAAATACATTATAAAAGATATGGAGTTCTTAATAACCAAACTCGATTGCATTCATAGTGAGTAAATTCAAACGAATAAGTATTGAGTTCCTAGTGACCAAACTCAATTGCCTATTTAATGAGTAAATTAAAAAAAAAACAGATATTGAGTTCCTGATAACCAAACTTGATTGCATTCCTATTCTAATGAGTAAATCTAAAAGAATAAGTTTTGAGTTCTTAATGACCGAACTCAATTGCCTATTTATTGAGTAATTTAAGAAAATGATTATTGAGTTTCTGATGACTAAACTCGATTGCATTCTTAATGAGCGAATTCTAAGGAATGGATATTGAGTTCCTAATGACCAAACTCAATTGCATTCCTAATGAGTAAATTCAATAAAATAGATATTGAGTTTTTACGATCCAACTCATTAGACGTGGAGTTTATATTGAGTTTGAGTTGACTTTTTAAGAATATACTCAAAGCTCAATTTAAACTCATTGATAATAGAGGCTTCATTCCAACTCAATGGAAGTAAGCATCGTAGA
The DNA here is from genome assembly GCF_016920785.2 of Ixodes scapularis. Lineage (NCBI taxonomy): Eukaryota > Metazoa > Arthropoda > Arachnida > Ixodida > Ixodidae > Ixodes > Ixodes scapularis. The sequence goes on from NW_024609838.1 coordinate 71,907,318, forward strand.
AGATTATTAGATAGTATTTCCCCTTTTTTCAGTGGTCTGATATTTAAACTGATGTGGCCTCTACTCAGGATCATTGACTGACCCTACACAAACCTTATTCGTAAATTACCGTTTTTTTCTAAACATCGTGACGCCGAAAGTTTGTGTTTATCAGATGAATCCGAATTGACGAAACTTTTACCGACGGGTGTTCTTAGTTTTTTTTTTTTATTTCCCTGAAAGCACAAAACCCCATTTATAGCGTGTTCAACTGTAAAAAAACACTTTGGCGGCCGTTAAGCACTTATGAAACTAATAGAAAAAATTTCTCGTGCTTATTTTTTTAGGCTGTCCGTTATCGCATTTATGATCACAACTATCCCAAGGAATGATGAGTAATGATCCATTGGCCGAACACGATTTAAGAGCATATAATAAAAAGGCGTACGGCAACAGCCGGATAAGGATAAATCAAATATAAAAATCCGAGCTTTTTTTTACAACGACAGGCTACCGCGGTGTGAAGAGACGAGAAAAAAAAAATTCACGTAGTAACTGTAAAGCAGTGCTCATAAGCAGGTGAAAGAGTGATGTGTCAAGAGGGCCCCGAAAGACACGCAGAGGATTGTTCATTTATTTTTATATAAAACATTTATAAATTCTGAAGTCCTTGTGGCGGTTTTTTCCCTTACATGTATATTTATCTTTCATAACGAGCAGTTAAGGTACAGTACCCTCTTTGGTAAAAAAAAAAATAAGTAGGAGGGATGGTAGAAAACTTAAACTTGGGAGGGAAAGAAATGGGGGGAGGGGGGGAGGCGTTTATATGATGGCTTGACACTTTGAACCAATAAATCAAACTTAAATCCGTATAGATTAAACAAAATGCATACTTCAATTTATATAAGCGCACACGCGAGAAAGAGGGGTGAGGTCGAGGGGGGAGGGGGGGGGGGCGCACAAATTTCCGGAGTCTGCTATCGCTAGTTTCCAGGAACGCGTATACGGATTTTGACAAGTTACAGCGACAGCGGCAAGGGACCCGAAAAAGTCAAAGCAAGCTTTTAATTTTCTTTTTTTGGTTTTCAAATCTTTAAGAAGTTTTGTAAACGTCGGAGGTCATGCAACTTTTGGATTCAAGGTCCTTAGATTGACTCCAGAAGCAATTTCAATATTTTGTGATTAAATGTTTTCTCGATTGCTAGAAGACTCAGTCTTCTAGCAATAAAAAAAAAACAAAAAAACATTAGAGTGCGATATTTCTCAATTTACACGCGCTTATACTGGCAGTGCTGTGACCCAATTATACTCGCACGCAACGCCACAAATCAAGCTGCTTTTTTCTTGCAGTGTAATTCAGAGTTGATCCAGTCAGTTTGTTTCAGTCTTCTTGGAAAGCTTGATGACGAAGTCTTGGGGATCGCAGGGTTGGCGAAGCCAAGGAGGTTACCCCATGGTGACAATATTGAGATGAGGGTCTTAGATTAAACGCGAGCACTGAATGGACACTTGATTGGGGCTCGTGACAATCAAATTGTTTGACGAGTATTCGGATAGTGGCACAGCCCCCAACACAAGGGGAAAACCTGCAAGATCAGCGTCAGGATTGGCCGCCCAATCTGCGAGAGAGAGAAAAAGCGAGGCAGGCAACCAGAGCCGTTAATACTGAGAGAGTTCGGTCAATGGGCTGAGCTTCAAGCCCGCTAGAATCAGCAGATTTCGGGATAACACGAAATGATGTTACTTCTTCGTCCTGTTTATTCCTAAGAAATTGGAGAGTTCCTATGACCCAGAGCCACAAAATCGTCCGCTGGGACGGCTGAAAACGCAATAGAAAAACACGGCAAAAGAAGGGGCAGTACGAACATGTACCATCATTGAGTACGAAGATGACATCGGTACACAAGGTTGGTTGACAAACAGGCAACCCGCTGTATGCCAGCTGAGAAGCTGGTGGTAGCATTTTCAATATCGGTTCAAGGGCAGGTAGCGGTTTCCTATTAGTCTAATACTTTGGCACTGCTCGTATTTAGCCTCCGTAAATCGTTATCAGTGCTTTATTTGGATTCGACTTTTGGCCCTTAAATCTTGCCTTGATCATTGACAAACCCGGGGAGCACAGTCCCTCTTGCGTGCATTATACGCGCGTTGTGAATGAGATAGTTGGTTCATTGCTATATATAGTGTGCCAGCTGAACATGAAGGAAGGTTACATACAGAGAGAGATAGAAAAGGCAAACACACAAAGACCCAATAGTGCAATCTTTGGCTATACGAGTAAAAGAGGAGGAGGACGTCCCTCAGTTGTGTGAAATCAACGTTACTAAAACCACTCAGCTGGGAAACTGCCATAGAGACTGCTCTGAAAAAGTGGTACCGATCTGTACTCGAGAACCGAGGTAATGGCGATCGCAACGCCGCCATTTTTTCCTCAGCGGCCATTCGGGGAATTGCACGGCTGCTTGTATTGGTTCGCAAGTATTGCATTCGACAGCGTCCGCTGTGACCGTTTTATTTTGGCTTTCATCGGCCATTTTGGCGCCGAAACAAATATGGTGGAAAGGGTATCAGGGATGCTAACCCCCGTCTCCCGAGCGGACGCACCGGGAATTATTACCGAAGTCAGGACGCGCTACCTGAAATCACGGGTGAGACATGGTTCTATAAAAACAATAATAATTCTGCCGCAAAACCTTGTAAACTAAAGATTTAAAAAACATCACGCGCCTGTTATTTTGTACTTATCTCCAATAAAAGTTGCTACAAAAAAAAAAAGTGTTTTTTTTTCGTTTGCTTTTACGCAAAAACATGTTTTCTGAAAGCTCAAGGTGACCACAGTAAAGAAAAGAAGAATAAGCTGCCATCTTGGCACCTCAAGCCTGGGAGTGTCGTACTCTGGGAACATTCAGTGACTCTAGCAGCAGCCATATAAGGCAACATTCAAGTTTCAGCTCGTCAACAACAATACGATAACGAACGCTGTTATCGCATTTAGCTCGGTCTCGGTGGACGCCAGCGGCCCACGTTTCAACGGTGAGCTTCTCAACTGAATGTTCTAGTAACCTTGGGTGAAATGAAATGTAGGTAAAGAAACAGATTAAGCGAAACGCAGTTTTAAAAAGGGTGTACGGCAAGGGTATTCGTTTGAGTAACGTCCAACGAACAAAGATAATTTATGTAGGCGGAGTTTCAAGCTAAATAAAAGAGAAAGAATAAAGATAACTATTCTCTGTTGCTATATGGTTCTAAGTGAGACATAACTCTCCCCTGGTTCTTAAAATATGCCTACAGTGTCCGATTGAGAAAGATAAACCCGGCATTTTAGCCCTCCTAAATAAACGACGCATCTCAGAGAGCTGAAACACCGTGAGAACGATACGCTAGTGGTGGTGATAAGTTGTGAAATGTTGAGCTCATGATGTAAGCATGATCGAAAAATACAAAGAAAAACAAAAATTCTCAGTGAGCCGACGACCAACTTAGTCTGATTTGCATCATACCGATATTTGAGATCGTGGGCGCCTGTAGCATTTATTGCAGTGAAAAAAGAAAACAAAAAAACATGGCAATTAGAAATAAATTATTGTTTTTTTGTTCTGTCGCTGACAAGTTTTTTTGTTTTTTTTACGAAATTGCTACGCGCTCCCACAATCTCTAATCTCAATTTGATGACTAACAGGTTTAGGTGGACATTGGCTCATTGAAACTTTTGCTTTTCTTTCTGCACTAATGGCACTATATAATGATCTGTTTCTCGGCCTAATGCGCTACAGTCTTCCTGTTAAACATAATGTATCGCGGGCTCTTCTTAAAGAATTAGAAAGTGTTCAAGCACAAGCTCTCCGAGCTTGCTTAGGACTGCCGAAATGGACATCGAATGTGGGAACTCTGGCTGAAGCACGAGCAGTTTCGCCCGCCATTTTAAGGACACAAGAAACGTTGCGAGCTCATCTTCGTCACAAAACTCGAATACATAAGCATCATCTAGCAAATATCTCAACAGAGAGACCATCCTCAGGATTTGCCCAAGTAGTCACGCTTGTGGAAGATTATATTCCCAGATCATTTGAAGCGGCTACAATTCCAAGACATCCACCGTGGAAGTACCTCCACTCAGAAATAAGAACAAGTATCCCAGGGATCACTTTGAAAACAAAGATGCCTGCGCCAGTGATCACGCCGATTGCTCATGAATACATTAATCAATCATACAACTAATTCCGCCACATCTTCAACGATGGCTCTACAATGACGTCATCATCGGCTGTGGGAATCTACATTCCTTCTATGAGAACATCCATTAAGCAAAGCTGAGCCACGTCACCTCATCAACGCCGACAGAGCTCGCAGCAATTCGAGCAGCAGTGACACAAGCGGGAACTGAAAAACTTCAATTTTGGGCAATATTTGTTTACTCGAAGCCCGCTCTCTACACCCTCTCCTCAATGAAGAAAAGTAGCCCATATCTACAACTTGCACAAGATATTTTGGAAGCAGCTCGCCAAGCTTCGTGCCAGGTACACCATTTTATTTTACATTCGGTTCCTGCCCACTCGGGTATAACCGGAAATGTTCTTGCCGACAGAGCTGCTAGAGATGCCCGCGAAAGCATTATTAGTCTCCATTCCATTCTCGAGACCAGATGCAAGTAGCATGGTCAAAAACATTGGCCAAGAAATAACATCGTCTCTTTGAGAAAACCCTCAATACCACTATAGATATCTTTACAATATTGATCCTAAGCTACAGTTTCGGGCTCCGCGAGGTTTACCAAGATCAATGAAGACCGTGCTAAACAGCTTGCGGCTTAAAGTTGCGTACACCGAGAGCTACCTTCACAAAATCGGAAAAGCTCAGTCGCCTGAATGTGCATCGTGCGGAGGTGTTTATAACATCCAACACGTAGTCTGTGAATTTGAGGAGAACAGCCATGAAAGGGAGTTAGTGAAGAAACACCTTATCATCAAAGAGGAAGAAAAAATAAGCATCGACATTGTATTTGGTCTCTGGATGACATCTGACGGTTATAAGGCCACAGAAGCTCTTTTGGAGTTTTTGAAGAATACTCGTTTACAGCATAGGCTGCAGTGTTCTAAAGTGAACTGAAGTGGTAAATGACGCTTGCCATTGAAACACTCACATCCACATTTATTTTTAATTTTTTCCTTGTATAATTTTTTTAATTCTTTTATACTTCCTTTATATCAAATTTTTTAACCTTACCTTTCTCCAGTTCCTTCTATTTTTTTCTGTTCTTCCGTTCATTACACAGTGTAGCAAACCAGCACAAGGCGCTGGATAACATCACTGTTTGAAAAAAAAAAAAAAAAACGCCTACTTCCCTCGCTTGTTTTTCTTTTTACCTTTCGATCCAGAAAAAGTCGCGTGTTCAAAGTTTCACATTTTATCACCGGCGCTAGCGTCACATTCTCACAGAGTTTCAGCTTTCTGCTCTGCGCAGTTTATTTATGCGGGACGAAAAACCCGCTTTCATTTTCTCGATCTCACTTCGTAGAGCGAAACTAAGTTCAATTCGAAATAAAAAGATCAGTCCGCCTTGTGTAGTCTGGATCGGTTGACGGTTTAATTTAGAGATGACGCCGACACCAGGCGCTTTCCCTCGCTCCGCGTCCCAAAGTGCGGTGGATTGAGATGGGGGGTCAGACGACCCCCGATCGTAAATCGGGGAGTCAACATTTATGTGCCCGGTATACGGCGGCCTTGTTCCCGATTAGACAGCGATGTGCCGATGGTTGCAGCATTCGCTGGAAGATACATGCTTACCACTGTAGACGGCAAGCCGCCTAATGTAGCTGACACGCGTGTTTACGGTATACAGCTCATTTCGTAGGATGAATTAATTTAAATTAGAGTACTTAAGATAGAAAGTATTATAACACGCTTGCCAGTGATATATTTTTGTTTTGCTTTAAGAATTCATAACAATGACATCCTTGCTTTAAGCTAATAGAGCTTTTGGCGATTTTCATTACGTGTTTTTAAACCAGCAGCTTTAACGGCTTCGACTTTTGACCGCCAGGTGCCATGAATATATGATTTGCTCGAGAAGGCTGGAAAGCGAAGCTGCCGCCGGAGCTTTCTGTTCTAGCGGCTAGGTGCCATCATATGTTTGCTAGAGTCGCCGATACATGCCGACGACTTTCTTTGGTTGTGGAATTAAAGCTACGGGCACGTGTGCGCTTGCCCGCCTAGAGAGGCCACCAGCGTTGGCGCACACTCCTCGATTTTTTTTTCTGAAATGCCGCAGAAAGTTGTACGCGAGTGTACCGGAGTTCACTGACTTATTTCTGGGCGCTGGGTTCACGGTCACAAATTTTCGCAATATCTTTCAACAATGGGAGAATACAAACCACTGGGTATTTCCGTATTATTTTTGACAAGTCGCTAGTAGCTAGTTTAGCCCCGAGTAATTCGAAAAAGGCACGTGCGACTCCGATTTTTAAGTCTGGTTCTAGATACCCGGTAGAAAATTATTGCACAGTGTCACTTACGTGTAATGCTTGTAAGCGTTTTGAACATTGATTACGTCGCTCGACAGATAGTTTCTTAGATTCTCGTTGTTCATTTTCTCCTGCCCAGTACGGATTTCGTCGCGGTTACTCGTGTGTCACCCAACTGGCGGAATTCACGCATCTTGTTTCGATTGTTATTGACAACAAACAACGTGCATATTGTATATTTTTACAGTTTTGTAAACCCTTCCATACCGTGCCCCACCATTTATTATTAGAAAAACGTATACCCCTAAGAATGAATCACAACATTGTCAACTGGGTTACTCACTATTTGTCCGCCCTTAAACAAAGTGTTCTGGGGAAAGGCCAGAAACCTTTGTCAATTCTAGTAACCTCAGTGGTTCCACAGCTAGGGAAGTGTACTAGGGCTCTTGTTTTTTTTTTGTTTTTTTTTTATATTTATCAATGACATTTGTGAAAATGTACAATATTGTGGTAAATTATTTGAGGACAATTGTACAAAGTAGTCGAACATGAGGCGGACGCTTGTTCACTTTAGGACGATTTAGAAGTCCTGCAAGGCTGCTGTGGCCGCTGGGAAATGAGGTTAAATATAAAGAAAGTGTAAATATATTTTTTTTTTTATGTGGTGAAGCATGCCCAAATCAATATAAACTGAAAAATGTTATATTTGAATGTTCCGGCAGCTATAAGTATCTGAGGATTTATTTTTCGTCCCATTTAGAAGAGAATTATCACATTGAGTATACTCTTGGCAAGGCAAGTAAAATGTAATTTATCCGAGGCAATTCTAAGAATGCATCACGTAGCGTGAAACAGGCATTATATTCTTATTTTACCAGGTCAATTTTAGGATATGGCTGTGTCATCTGAGTCAGGACGCAGTTAGCTAAAACAAAAGTTAGAAATGTTTCAGAATCAGGCATTAAGGTATGTAAGATAATATTACGGCCCATACACAAGTTGTATAGAAATGAAAAATAGATTAGGTTGGGTCACTCTAAAACTTTGGAGAAGGTGTTTAAAGTTGACTTTTTTTCACACACTATATCATGAATGGACAGGTATGGAACGACGTTCGTGTATATTGCAGTCGCGTCATGCATCGGAAAGATTTGATCACTCGAAGAAAAGTGGTGCTTTTCTTTATCGAAGGGTCTGTTATTCTTCAAAATTTTGTGTTCCAGCCATTGGCGAATGGAGTTCACCTTCCCAAGAGTAAATTTCTGTTTCTAATGATACTGTCTTTTGTAAGAGGTTAGAAAGTTGTCTTGAAGCATAGAAAAATGTATTCTTCATTTATTTGTGTATGCATAAATTTTGAATATGTTCATTATGTGTACACCATCAATGTAACCCCTGTCGTTTCCTCCTGCGCGATTTCTCTGGTCAAGAGTGGAGTGCGTTCGTTTGGCGGAGGAGAGCGCCGCTGTATGTCCGAACACGTGCGAGGAGAAAAGAGCGCTACGTCGGCGCTCTGCGGCCAGCCGGCCTCTTGACTTCCGCTGCTGGCAACTAACCGGATATGGTTAGGTGCCAGTCATATATTACACATTCTTCGTTAAATACGTGCCCCAAATAATCCCTTTAAAAGAATGTCCTTTTTTATATCAGCGTCTGCCCTCTGCGTGGCAATATTACCTGGCAGCAAAGTGCAGAAAGAGCTTCTGGTCGTGCACTTTGCTGTTTGGTATAGAAATATACTCGACTTTTCCAGAAGGGTGCTACAATCAATACCACCCAGCAGATAAGGCCTGCGCCTTTCACCCCAATCGTCATCGCTTGTGGATCGGCGAGCAGCGCCGCCTAGCTTGCGTCAGTGTCTCAAAACGAGCAGGACTCATATCACGCGGGGACGCCGAGACGGACGCGTCTGCCGCTTTGCGGCGGCTCTCGTCGAGCTTCAGCGTATTTGCAGCTTGGGGCGGGATCCACCGAGGATGACGTCATCCGCAGGCCTTGTCTTCTAAAGGGTATGCAGAGCGCAAGTTCGTCTGCTTCTTGCACGGGAGTTACGGTGATGTCAGAACGCCAGCTTCTTATTGGCTGAATGAAAAAAAAAAAAATAGTGGGTAGACCTCGAGATTTCTAGCATTGATGCCTACCCTCAATGATAGAAGCCTCGAGGTCGACCCGCTATCCTTCCATCAAAGCCAATCAGAAGTTGGCGTTGTTTTGACGTTATCGCAACCCCGCGCAAGAAGAAGCAGACGACTTGCTCCCCGCATTGCTTCGGGCCGGTGCCATTTTCAGCGTTCCCACTTGCGATGCGAGGCTCCGCTCGCTTTCCTAAGCGATCAACATGCTTGTGCTGGGCTGTGAACATCGCACGCTGGGTTGTAATTTTGCAAACTTTGGAACGGTGTATAGGTTAGAAAAACTGTACATGAGCCCCCTATACCTTTGGCTAGGTCCCATCCATTACGAAGCGATTTCCGTTCGTCCGCCTAATGCAGACAGACATTACACGGTATTAACTAACGCCCCTCCGCGGCCACGAAAACGCGTTAAACTTTTACGATTCGCGATCCCGCCACGAAACGCCAGTCTGGCTGAGCGACCGATCAAGCGACTGCCCGCTGACGAAACATAAAACCATAGAAAGTCTGAAATTTTATGTCTCTCTCCTTCACTTCCAATAAAGTCTCCCCCACCCCCCTCTATACCTCACACACAAGGTTGCCAGCTCTATATTGGAGTGGTACTGGAGTGGCATCGACACATCCATTTAACTCGACTCGTATAGCGATGTTCGATCGAAGCGACTGCTGATGGTCAACTCCGTTCTGAGATGGACTGCGGCGTATACTTGTCCCCTTCTTCGTGTCCGTCTACGTTTACGCTTACATGTCTTTTGAGCATCATGTACAAACTGTAGCATGTTAACAAATCTGTATACTCTATGCCAGACCAATTTACGAATGAATAACGTCGCTGCATTCTTCGGCGGCACCAACGAAATCAGCGGTCGCGAAGTATTAACAAAGTAATCGTTAAGTTTAGAATGTGAGCACGTTGGTGGAACTGGACGGTAGTGAAATAATAAACAGTCCCGGTGACCGTTGTTCCAGTAACATGTAAGGTAATCGTCCTCTGTCTTTGTGAACCGTCATTCTTGCCAGCAAGGCCTGAAAGCTATTCGCGGAACACTTTCTCTGACAGTAATGAAGAGTGCGCAGCTTTGATGGGCGCTCAATGTATGTCTAAATTAATGAATGAAATAACCTTTATTAGGGAGTTTTATCAGATTCATCCGATAACTCCGATGACAATACCCGATACTTTGCCGATGCCTTTTTATTTGCATCTTACCACTATCAGGTATTATCGAAACAATCTGCTGGAACTCGCTTTTGACTAGGATAATAAGTAAAGGGGCAGGCTCCATTTTTTTTAATTGCTTTGAAGATAATATATATTTTTTTTAATTCATGAACCATACTAATATTATTTTGAGAGTGTCATAGAAGAGTGGTAGTGCGGGGCTTTGAAAAGTAACAAAAACGCGTGTGGTCAAATAATGCTTGGATCTGGGCTACTTGGTTTGACATTATGGGGTGTACTGCGCTGCGAAGTTACAGAGAAGAAACATGTAAACTATAAGACGATATGGTAGCCAATTTTTTTCGTCTAATCGTATTCCGAGCTTCATCGTTCGCTCACATCTGACTATCGTTTGACGTCACTGGCTGAATTTTCCACGTGTGTACCTTAGCTTTTCGATAGTATAACCGAGCTTCACTGAAAACGAACGTTTGTGTCTCGTAAAGGAGAGTTTTAGTATTGCGTGTGGGAGGCAATGCAGACACTGTATTTGCGTTATAGCGTTGAGTATTCTACACGGCGAATGATTCATACGTATACGATACGGTCCGATCTTTGGCGTGTCCGTTCGCTGCTGGCGTGTCCGTTCGCGTTCTGCTGTACTAAAAGCGCTGGTTTGACGCGCGCCGCATTGTTCCGCTGAGTGCATATACATGAGTCGCACGCAGTGATAACGCGAAGGTCTTTTACATTATTATAAAACTCTCTTCTAGTTCAAAGTTAGTACACTTTCGCTGTTTCCTTCTCTCCATTCACTCTTGCCCTTTTCTCTCCCCCTCTCCCCGCAAGAACGAGCCTCCGAGCTACTTCACGCAGAGAGGAGGATGGTATTCTTCTTTCTCGAATGGAGAAGGTGGTAACGGTTTGCCAAAGGTCCCTATTTCTTCTGTAACGTCGTAAGGTACTGGTTACAATTTTTAAAACAGTAGCGAGTCTTAGGATAGCGTACGCAAAAGCTTTGCGTGCGCAAATATTGGCGGCGTCGCCACAACGCATGAAACCGGATGCGAACCACGTTTTAGCGCTTTACAAGCCTATATTAGCGTATGCTATTTCTAAAAAAATGCGTGCCGCAAATAGTTTTTGCGTTCCTCCAAGGAGGATTCGAACCCCGATGCGCGAGAAGTTGGCTAAAGCCAAGACAAGCACAGTTAGGAAAATGGCGGCTCCCAGCATCACGCACGGCTGCATTGGCAGACGTCCTGTGCGACGTCGTTGGCGTTCTCGTGACTGCGATTTTCAATACAGGACGACATTGAATTCCTACCGGAGGTGCACGCCATAAACGTTTTGGAAAATCTAGCAAGGTAGGCAACGATCCCCCGCAACTTGTAGCTTTCGACGCACAAATGCTTATAGGCAAAGGTCGGTGTACGATACCCGTAAGGCGAGTTCACACCGGCGATGTAAAGCAGTCGCGCGATTCGACTAGATCGCATTGCAAAAAAGATAGATGTTTCCACTGGCGTGCGCGATGAGCGAGTCCAACGCCTTCGTTGGCGAGTAGTTTCTTCAAAAACTCTCGCTTCGAATGCCGCTGGCTGGCTCAGCCGCTCCGCGCCTGGATTGCATCGTAAAAAGTCGGGCCAGCTAGCGACTGCTCGAATCGCGTCGCTTGTTTTCCGCGATGATCGCTTTTGCGGTAAAAGTTATCGAGTGACTAGATCGCATCGCCGGTAAGAACGAGTCTTTATTTCTCTCCGAGGCGACGCGAGCGGCGAGCGGACACAACCGGTCGACCACTTGCGCCGTATTTTCACATTCAAGCAAGTTCAAGATGTTACTTTGTACCAGTAGCTTTTTATTATTATTATTTTCTATAGTTGCAGCATTTCGTGCGTGAAATAAAAATTGTTACTGTATCTTGGTGACGTTGCAAGTGCTAAATGCTTGAGTTCTGCTTCGCGGAGAGAAACGAAAAAACGCTAAATCTAAAACCCTCTTGGCGTACGTGCGATAACGAAAGCGGTAAATTTAGCGCTAGCGTGCGCTAAATTTGCGTACATTATTCTAAAACTCTCTACTAAAAAAAACAACGTAGTTACAATACGTATATCGAGTAGCGGGTATTCTAGTGACGTCACTCATTTTATTTTGTTTATTTTCTCTGAAGGCCCGAAGGCATTGCAGAGAGGAGTGAGTTTTAACACCAAAATATGCAAGTATATCTACGAACAAGGCAAAAATATGAACAACGGCTAAGGAACAATAAAAAAAAAAGCAGTAATCGCAATTTTAAAATCAGTTATAACGTGTCACACTCGTTACGTCTTCCCAAGACTTCAGAAAAAATCTCACAATTTTATCGTGATTCTTGGCGCCAAATGATACGAATAATTGCACTCCTCGCACAAACCTTCAAATGTTTGCCTTTCCTTTCCCCACGCAAACACTCCCACTTTAGAAAACCCAACCCCCACGCCCTTTGTCCAAGCCAAAACAGTAAAAAGTAACGCGCGTTATTTTTCTTCCGTATCGTTTTAATTTTACTGTGGAGTAACGTAAGTCAGTGACGCGTTTATTCTATTTGCAGGCAACCAATAACGAATACCGTTAGCTTTTTGTTTTGTTTTTTGGTAACGGCTACGACACTGCTGTTTTAAAACCAAGGGATGGCTCGCTCGCTAGCTTTGGCTTTGGTCCACGTCGAAAGCAGACGGATCGTTGTCCACTCCGACAGGAGAGGCCTATGGAAGGGAGGGAGGATTCGGTCTGTTCCGGTAATGGTGCAATTTGTGGTTCGTTTTATGGTGAAGTTCGCTCCCTCCTCTTTCCTCCGCCAGCTCGTTGTACGACCGCTATGTTGGGTCGTTACATTGACTGTTTTCGGTTTGATTGCCGGCTCCCTTAATCTTTTTTTATGTCCGATGACGTGTCCACTTGACCGTTTGTTGCTTCGCTCGATGCTGTCTGCCCAACATCTATAGTCGAAGCGGCAGTCGCGGAACCACTTGGAGGTAGGCCGACCGGCCGGCCAGCAGGGTGGCCATTACAGTATAGGTTGACGGGAGTATAGTTTCTTTTTTATATACGTGCGATCAAAACGTTCCGAGACTCATATTGTAGCGTAAAAAGAAAGGGCATCAGAGACCTTTGAGCGTCGATAATGTCTGTGCTGCAGCTCTACGCGTCCACAGAACGAGGTTTTTTAGCATAATGACGCAGCAAAGTTGCTGCTTTTGACTGCTATACCTGCGCATCACTGTGCAGAATTTCTTCTTGCTCTACAAAATTAGTCTCGGAGTTTTTTTTATCGCACCTCGCATACATGGTTAGGAAAGTTAGGAAAGCTATGCAAACTTTTTAATTATTTATTTTTGATTTATAGCTTGCGATTAAACGAAAGTTCGACGTGCTGTGTTGAGATTGCGGTGCTGTACGAGCAACTCGTAAATGAACCCGTTTCGGAATTATTCCACCAGCACAAATATTTATTATCTGGGGTGTAGTCGTCAGTGGCGCATCAATTAGTTCTCGAGCGAAGGGTCAAACCAAGAAACCTCCAACTGATGATTTCGCACGAAAACGCTCAGCGTGGATTCAATAAAAGTAAAAAAAAAAAAGCAATCTTCAGTTGCTGCTTTTTCACTTGAGGGAGCTTATTTTTTCATTTAGTAAATTTACCCTGCTGCACTTTATGTTCACTGCGATCGTGCGATCTTTTCCTTTTTTTTTTTTCTACCTTGTATTTGGGACCACTTCCTCTGGGGCAGTTTTTTTTTTTTCTACACCCGCTTTCTGTGCTACAGAACAAAGTACAACGAATGTATGCTGGCTAGTCATAATGAGGTACAGCATGTTCTCACAAATGTTCCACACTCGGATGATGATAGCCAGTGAAGTGAGCAGACTGAATTTCGGAAAGCTTCCAAGGTTCCAACCTGTGAGGCAAAAATGTATTTTTTTTTTCTCACCGTATACCAACCTTCGGCGTCAAGTAAAAAAAAAAATTAAAAAGATAAAGAGCTCTTTGGAGAGGGGGGGGGGGGGGTATTTGGAGTAGTTGCATTTAGTACGAACTATTATGAGTAGAGTAGACATACTTTGAAAAAGTAATTGAATTACATTCGAAGATACTTGGCAAGTTTTGCAAGCTGTTAATATAAAAAAAAAGGTCGGTAAGGGATGCCCTATTTTTGATTAGATCTCTGAAGATCACATTTTGCTGCGGTCTTTATGGCCTTAAAGAAGCGCCTTAGCTGCTGCGACGGGGCTAAGCTGATCTAGTCGGTTATGCATTGGGAAGAACCAGCTGTGTTTCTATAATATTGTGCTTCTATAACTGGTTCTTCTCAATTAACCGCTGCAATTGAATTTTACTCTGAAATTATTCAAAACATGCAACGTAATACGGGCCGAAATATTTTAGGGCGTGCCTTAGTTTGACGGCAGTTTGGGCTCGTGACGCATTTTCCCACCGCGATGCGGGAGAATGAACCTGTAGTCCGTCATTGCATATCATTAAGAGCCGAAGTATAAGTTGATTAGGCAACCAAACTTGTTGATTGATGGGCACGCAGTGAACGACACACTTGCAAGCTCAGGAGAAACATCGCTCCAAGCGAAAACAGTTTGAAAAAAAAAAAGTGTAAAAGAGGACAAATGGAAAAACAAAGGCGGGTGTACTTGGGGTTATCCATTTGGACTATTGTTGGCATTTAGAGACTACATTTTGCTCGTGCTCTGTTTTGTGTTCTCTGTTCGGTCGCTTGGCTCCAAGTTTGCAATCGGTTCAGCTTTGCCCTGGAGTCTTACGATCCCTAGTTTCGTAGATTGTTCCGGTGAAACTTTTTTTTTGTCGAAGGCTGCAGAATGTATTTGATATACTGAGTATAAGAAATGGAGAAATGTATGTAAGATAGAGTAGCACATACTTTAGACGAAATGTATTTGCAAGATACCAAAATACTACCAAAAGTATATGAAATAGAGTTTCTTGAGTAGAGTATTTAAGATGTGCAAAAATATGGTTTGAACACCCCCCCCCCCCCCCAATCCACCCTCCAATCCCCCCCCCCCCCCCCTCAATCCTCCCCCCGTCGGTGCGCCATTGACTCCAAGTACCATCAGGTTGCTGACGGATTTCCGTTCGAGTGTAAGGTCTTCCGTCAAAAAAAAGCGCTTCGTCCCAAGACTCACTCGTGGAACTCAAGCGTCGAAGCAATACAACCCAGAAGACAAGGCCTGCGGATAACGTCATTGTTAGATGGATCCCCGACCGGCCCCAAGCGGCAAACACGCTGAAGCTTCACCATAGCCAACGCAGAGCGGCAGACGCGTCCGTCTTGGCGTCGCCACCTGCTATAGCGTCGCGTTCGTCGCAAGACGCTGCGAGAATCGCTGGCTGGGACGCTGACGCAAACCAGGCGACGCTGCGTGGACCCACTCGGGCACAGAACGTGCGTTCTTTGTGGTGTTGGTCGAAGGCAGGGTCAAATTGGGGACTAAGCTCCGATGTTACGTCGCGGTCGGCTGCGACGCCGCAGGAGGAGTGCACCCCATTAGGCGTATTATAGGCGTTATTGATTGAATGTTTCTATATTTGAGGCAGGTCGAAGTCGTGCGTGCTCAACCCTGTCCACCACGTAAACGACCTCACGCCATATAAACGGGTCGGAGCAACAACAACAAAAAAGTGAGTTCGTTTGGGGTGGGAAGGGGGGGGGGGGGAGGTTGAGTCAAGCCCGCTTGGCTTTGTTTCTATGCGGAGAGCAAGTCGAATGCTTCTTGCCCAGGGGTTGTAAAGACGTCAGAAAGACGCCGACCTCTGATTGACTTTGATTAAAAGGATAGTGGATAGACTTGAATGCTAGATGCCTCGAGGCGTACCCACTGTTTTTTTCTTTTCTTTTTTTTAATTAGCCAATACGAGCTCAGCGTTCTGACATTATTGCAACCCCTCTGCAAGAAGCAGACGAACCTGTGCTCCGCATATTGGGAACGCCCGAGCTCAGTCTTAGTGTAGCTTGGAAACTGGCGGTGGCTATGATTCTATTGAGTCAATCAGCGCGTCAGCGTGAGACACGCTAGTCTATATCACTGTAGACGCTGACAGGGTAACCGATAAGGAGAAGCTTCTCCCACTTTTTTACACATTAGAAGGAGGAACGCTGGAGTGGAGGTGAGCCTGCTACTGACTAGAGTTGCGCGGAGTACAGTCATAGCCAAGTGCCGCAGAGAAGAAAAGCCGCTTTCAAACGGATTTCGAGCAAAAGCGACGCCTGGGACCAGGGGGAAGACCTCCGCTTTCCGCGCCCGAACAATACACCTTTCGGCTGCGTAAAAGAGGAAGGAGCCGCGAGGGGCAGGAGAGGAGGAAGCATCTTTTAGGCAGTGGCACAGAAGTATCGCAAGACGAAATACGTCTCTTTTCTTTCGTGTTGTAATCTGCGGGACACACACAAAAATATATAAAACATTCCATTTTGTGAAAATGGATGACCAGCGAAGCTGTTTAGCACACGACACAGACGTGACACAGAACTTTGAACAAAGGTACGAACGGATTTATTGTCTTTATGGGGGGTCGTCGTGACGAAATGTGCGCAGACACATTTATTGCTGTCTTGATCGGTGGTCATTATTTCGCGTGGACGACTATCGCCGCCCGGAGGAGCCGGAGGAAACTAGACACGCGCAACGGGACCACCACCCGGCGGAAGGAAAGGAAACTAAGCACGCAAGCGCTTGGAACGACGACAGGGAGAGGGCGGTGCGAGCGTAGGCATGAGGCTTTTGTTGACGCACACGAACAATCCACGGGACCCTAGCCATAAAAAGCTTCGCTGTAAAAAACTGAGCAGTCTTGCGTGAATACACAGTACAGTTACAGCGATAGCTGAGACGCAACAAGGCAAAGTGGTTGGGCGCCGCTGTCGCGTTCACGCACCATAGGGTCACGAGCACGCGTCTCGTTGTTCTAACTGCGACGAACGGCGTGTCAGCGTCTTTCTGCGTCTGAAAACAGGTGCGACGCTAGCAAGTGGCGATCTCTGAGCCGCCTGGTGCGGCTCAGAGATTCATTAACGATCTCCTAATGCGCAGGCCTTTGTCTTCTAGCTGGTATTGGATGTATGAACGCGGCTTGCGCCACCTAGTCGAAGCTTTGAATTTCAACGATAAAGTTGGAATTAATTAGGAATAATAAAGAATTTTCTACCGCGACGTCACGGCCACTATGACCGTCTAGAGGGCGCTACACGAGACCCATACGTAAAGTTCCTTAGTAAGTGGTTCCTGAAAATAGCGATCATTCTTTGAAGCACCGCCTGCGTGACGGCGCATGTTTTAGGAAGTGAGTGGCGGCGCACAGCAGAACGGTGAACGGAATGACGCTATTTTGTTTTTACGGAATGTGCTTCGTCATTAGTTTATTTGTCGCTACCTGTAAAAAGAAGCATCGAGAGACTTTACATATAGGCACGTGTGTGCTTATCAAGTGTCCATAAAGTCGATTGCGAAGGCTGCGGCGTAGCTTTGTGCTAACACGCCCGCTTCAAACGTAGCGGACTCAGGTTCGAGCACTGAGGACACCGCGGCGGAGAGCGATTTCTTTCGAGCATTTCGCGATATCGACAACGGTTGCCCTATGCCCTACGCCCACCTACGAAAAGAATTACATGAACTACAGAGGACTCATTTCCAGTCGTGGGAAGAGCCCAAAATAGCTATCGCTGTAAAAACCGACCGGCTTCCTTTATGCCTCATCTCTACGACTTGCCCTCCTCTCCTAGCGCTCTCCGCGAGGAAAGTGTCAGTAGGATGGTGCGCCGAGGAGTAGGGAAAGGATGGTGAGCAGTAGGTAGGTAGGGATTACGTGACGTACCACCTTTAATCGTAAAACATTTTTTGACCAGGTTTTCGACATTACGTGAAGCCTAGATAAAAGCGTGGCCGCGAGGCTCAACACTGATTGGTCTTCAATGAGAGGGGGGGCGGCGAGGCCATCGCCGTAAAAAAGCGTTCGTGCGAGCCGGCTATTGAGCCCAGACCGTTTAGATTACTAGAGCATTTTCCTAGCATGTCACGACCCATCACCGTAAGTTGACGTGTAATTTGGCGGGAAAGCACTGCGGGGCATCTGCTCAGCGTCCGGCAGATGGCAACCCTAGCTGTCACACATTCTAACGCGAAACGTTCTTTGACGAGCTGTTCGGCATTTCGTGAAGCCCAGATATAAGCGTGGCCGCGAGGCTAGACACTGATTGGTTGACGGGTGGGAGAGGAGGAGTGAGGTGCTCGACGCTGATTGGTTAGCGGGAAGGTCATGTGACCAGAGGGGTAGGCGAGGAGGAGTTCGACCACCTGTGCGCATTGAGGGTGAGGAGCTCGGGAGTATGGGAGGATCTGGAAGATCACCAGATTTATCAGCCCGATTAGCGATGGTATCGCTTCATTCTAGGAACAACTATCAAGTGTTCACATGGTACGCGTTAAACTATTTAATGAAGAGTGCTGCAAACGTAGGCGTCTGGCGTTTGGAAAATCACAGTATCACTAAAACGTTTGTGATGCTGGAACGCTTGCCATATGTAAGACAACTGACTAGCAATTTGCATATACATTTATTGGGTAAAAACAAAACAAGTGGAGTGTTTCAGAAAGCGGCCACGGCAGCGCTCGCCTCCTCATGCTGTTTTTTATTGTTCGGTTGTTTTGGCTCTTCATATTTTGGCGGCCCAATCCGGCGCGGATTGCCCGGGATCGGTCCTTTGTATATACACTTTTTTTAATAACCTCATTAAAGCGCGAATGACGTACCCTCGACCCGGTGCATTCTTTGATCGCCCAGTGTCACAGGGTAGGCGACCGCCAAGGGTATGGGCGAAGAGGCTTAGAGACCCGCGTCGTGCTTGAGTTAGTTCCAAGTGCTTATTTTTATTGTGTTAGAAGTTTCGAAAATATACTGCTTTCTAGCAATTACTGCGTCATTGTCAGGTGGACAAATAATTTTGATAAGCGCAAGAACAGTCACGGAAAGTGTGCGATGAGCACTAAACGTGGCAGCGCAAGCGTGACTAGGCTATTGCGCTTCACATGCTCCGCAAGGATCCTTATTTATAAGGTCAGTCGATGGCGAGTGTGAATCGCGACGGCTTTGTATCAAAGTAATCGTCATGCTCACATATAAGGCAAGCGGATTGATTCCGACCCGGTGCCGGAGCTCTGATTAGGTCATTACTGCAAAATATGATTTTGCTCCACGGCATGTGAAGGGCATGAAAAGGTCTATGTGCCAACACTCAAGATGCAATTACCAAATGGAGAGAGCTTACCTGCATAGTCTACATAAAACGGCTCATTTACATGGCCAACTTTTTGCGACAACTCGTGGAAGTAAGATTTTCGAAGGAAAAATAATAATTATAATTGATTGACGTTGTATGATACCCAGGCAATTAGAGTCCTCGGGAATGTCACGACATTTTGCCAAGAAAAGCAGAAATTGACAAATTTGTGAACGTAACCCATAGAATTCATTGCAAAACAACAAAAAAAAATGTGAGCCGTGAAATAGGAACTACAGGCGTCCACAAGTTTTATTACCACTTATTGATATTCTATGATTGACATCTAAAATATTTCCGGGGAACATTGCGATGTTTGTTGTTCTTCTGTAGAAACTCCAATTTTAATGCATGCGCCGAGGTGTTGATGTCAAAGAATGCTGGGGATGGTCCTTCATTATGCAAACTCAATTAAAACAGCGCTGTGTCCTGTCGGTATACCGATGCTTCGTACTGGCCTCCGCGCTGAACTACAAATCACTCCACCGCCTTCCTTCTTGTTATTTCGAGGAGGCAAGTTGGTGGCCTGTCATTAGCCAACTCAATACAAACGGCAAAGTTCCAGCCAAGTGTAGCCAAGTTTACCCCATACCCACACCGTTGCCATGAGACGGCTGTGCTGCCCCAACCAGCCGCTGACGACAACGTGGGCGCCGCAATTCTCAAGATGGCGGTGCCCTTAAGAAAACAACAAACTCTACAGACATTTGTACTAAAAAAGGGGAAGAGAGAAAAGGGAAAAGGGCTACAATCGCTTTCCTCCTTGCTGGTGTGTTATGGGATCAAGCGAGCGGAAGACCCGGATGAACGCCATGGACGCCTGTGTTCCTTCAAGTTCGAATGCTTTCTTCGCGGTTTCCCTTATTTTATTTTACTTTCAGAGGAAATTAGCGCTAGCGGAACCAATGACAACCGCCGGTCACTGGGACATCATTGCTCGGTAATAGGCTGCACGAAGAACAACCGAAAGCGCAGAATATTATTGAATGACATCTGTCATGTGCACGGGATCCGATAAGGTAACTGCGGCTGCAATGTCTTGAGACTCCATCGCTTTCCAAATGACCAGAAACTCCGGTGGCAGTCAGTTGCGTGACGTCCGTAAACAAAAAAAATAATTTTCCCCAACGTCATTCCCTCGAGTATGCTCGGGACATTTCGTGAATAGAGCGCGCTCCGAACTTACGGCCGTACCCTCGACGAACACGGGCTACGCTCGCAAGGTGAGCGCAAGTTTTCTTGTGAGAATCGCTGTTTCAATTTGTAACTTTTCGTAACTTAGTTCATCCTACTGCTTATATCTTGAAATTATAACATTAAATAGATTTTATCATCTACAACGCTCATTTCGTTTCCGCCGCCGGATGTGGCTGGGAATTGTCGAAAAGTTAGTTCTATCGGTATCTCTTATATGCAATCTCCTGCGCGATAGCAGCGAGCCCTGAGCTAACGTTGACAGTCACAAAGCGACCGGGTTCATCTTACTTTAAAAATTAGTACATAATGTAGCTGGAATAAAATTTGAATTTGTACTGCTGAAACGTGCTCAGGCATCGATTTTGAATCGTTCAATCATTGATCGATTCCCTCCAGCAACGGGCCCATCTCGATTTCGCTTTTTTCGGTTCTAAACAAACGAGACGCTCGTCGACACGGGATCCTCAATTAATACCTTTAAAAACATCTGCAAGCCGGGGGGAGCTGCCTACGTTATTCGGAAATAAATGCATTGTGGTCGTGAAGGGATGTCGTGAATTGACGTTGGAAAATTGAAACCGAAACGTTGGCCAAAAGGTACCCCAGATGCTTTGTGCGGCACTGCGTCGCTGGAATCACTTGGATTTTGCAAGAGGTCTATTCCGGGAGCTTCATTGCGCAAACCTTGTTGAGAGAGACTTCGGGGAGGTGTTCAAAAGGCGCCTTTGTAATGCGAGACCTCTGCAGTACTTTGTATTGGCGACGTGATCGATCGAAAGCGTCGCGGTGGTCGGCCCCCCACGATTGGCCGAATGCTGACTTTAACGTCACCAAAGGATTTCTCATGGACGGAAATTAGGGTAATCTAAGATCTTCGATTTTGACGGTGTTGGCAGTATTGCTTTAAAAGCAATGATTTCCAGCTTCCACCATGCTAACTACAAACACCATCGAAATTGTTGTTCACAGAGTAATGACCTCACGAGAGGTAACCATAGGAGGGCGCCACCCAAACAATAGGGAGTATTCACTGGCGGCCATAGCTGTGTGCGCGACTGCTGGGCGCGTGCTGACGGCGAGCTTCCACAGTTATTTTTCAGCGTGCATTCCGCATCATCAAGATTGCCCGTCTTAGCAGCCTATTAATGTGACCTCGCTCTGAGCATGCGCTTTAAAGAGCACCCACAAATATGGCGTCCAGTGAATACTCTTCTGATATTAGTTGTTGCACGACAGCAGGCGTTTTTGGGGCAACAATTGAAAATAGTTCGTTGCATAATGCTTTAGACATATGTCTGATCTTGTCTCCTTCAATCCTTTGCTCATTAACCCGTAGTCAAAGACGAAGGACGTGTTCAATGTAGCTTGTGGCGGACCGGGCAGTGGCTTCGTAACGGCATAAGACTTTGTCCTGGGCATGCCGTTTGCGACTTTCTGATTTCTTGAAGGCTTCTGGGAAATCCACCGCGAAGCCGTCCCGGGAAATGATGTCCTCCCCGTGGTTGTTAAACCACTGCAGGGCATTATAAGGTGGTGGTGGTGATGTTGTTTTAATAAAATAATCCAAAAGAAGAGGTGGGATGCAGGGTGATAGGTTAGTCTCCCAGGAGAGGGGACATCTGTATCACCCTGCTGGAAAGTGGGGTGAAAGAGGGACAGAGGTGAAGAAGGGAGGGGAGTAAGTGTACATCATAGATGGGATCCGATTCTTCTTGATGATGACACATAGTCAAGGACCGCTCGGAGAACACTTGTTCGCACTGCACGTGATCCCGTAGGAAATAAAACCTTTGTCGTATTCGGAGAAGGTATGGCGGTTATATTCACATTTCCAAGGAAGCTTTTACGACAGTCTGCAAGTAATGGGCACGTCCATAAAATATGGCCAAGGTCTTCCACCACGTTACAGGCTTCACATAGCGGGGAAGAGGAGCGCCCAATGAGGTGGAGTCGTGCTTTTGTGTTGGCGCATCTGACTCGAAGTCGATGAAGAAGCGCCTGTTCTTTTCTCTTAATTTTTTTCCTCGGAATGAGATGTGGAGGAGATCCTGCTTCTGTCTCAGGGTCGGGGTGTAGCGTTCTAATGCTTCTTTGAATAAAAGAATTGGCCGAATTATATGTATGCACAAAAAAACGTGGTGAGCTGACGGAGTGGGCAGTTGTGGCAAGAGCATCAGCGTCCTCGTTACCTTGGATGCCGACGTGGGAAGGAATCCATTGAAAGTAAAAGGTGTCTCCATTTCTGCCTGAGGCTTGTGCAAGCTCTGCAGTTGTCCGAGCAAGAGGGGAAGCATCCTCCAGGTTCATGAGTTGGCCGTAATGCTCCTTTTGAATCCGTGAACACCGCAACCGATCGGGGAGCTGGAGGGAGGGGTGTCTCGGTGATTGCTAGCCAGATAGCCATTAATTCAGCTGTTGTGGTATCGAAGCAAGTGTCAAGCTGTCCCATGTTGCTGAGGCCAAGTTTCGGGACAGTGTACGCTGCTGTAGCTGTGTTGTTCTTAATGCTGCCATCAGTGTAAATATGTAACATTCTATCGTATTCTGTGTGTATTAGTTCTAGTGCAATTTTCCGGGATATCACCGCTGCTACCCGCCGACGTTGTGGTAGGTCAGGAATCTCCGAGGCAACTTTGAAGAGTAACTCCTGATGTGGTGGCGGCAGAGGTGGGACGTTTTCTGGATAGTCGATTGAGTCACGGAAAGCTTTGGCGACTTGACCAAAGCGAGAATGATGTCGGGATGCTAGTGTGTCAATGAATTTGGAAGTTGACTGGGCACGGTGAAGTCTAGTCATGTGACGTAGAGCCCTCTCATGGGCCTGCAGCTCTAGTGGTGAATCCCCTGCTTCAGTTAGTGTAGGTAGGCACTGCAAAGTTTTAGGGAGGCCCAAGCATATGCGTAAAGCTTACCTGTGAAAGAGCTCAAGCTTCTTCCATTGCGAGTTTGATATTGTCGGAAGAGGGAGAGCGTAGAGGAAGAGGTTTACAATAAGTCCCTTATAAAGGCTCAGCATTGTATTTTGACTGCTTCCCCAGTCACGACCGGCGATGCGTTGAATTGCACCGAGAAGCTTTTCAGCCTCTGAAAAGACTTTTTTTACAGCAGGTTGCCAGTTTACTCTGTTGTCAATAATGACACCGAGATATTTGACGGTGTTTTCTTTCCTAATTCGCTTGCCATGTAACTTCAATGATGAATATTCACCTAGAAGGCGTCCACGTGGTCGGTAGGATAGTGCAGTTGTTTTTTCTGTAGATATTGTTAGCCCTGCATAGTGCAAAGATGATGTAGCAACATTGAGGGCGCGTTGCCGCCTGGCTTGTACTGTGGTAGATAGGCGGGTGGGTCCAGTGCACCACAAAGCAATATCGTCGGCGTAGATCGTGCAATGTATTGGAAATGTTTCCGACTGAGGTAGTGCAGGAGGAAGTCCAGCCATCACTATGTTAAATAGTAGTGGGCTTAGGACACTTCCTTGTGGGATGCCTTGAGTGCTATCTCGTGCAGAACTCTCTGCTCTTGGTAACTTTACGTAAAATGTTCTTCCTCGGAGAAAGGCTTCAATGAAGCGATATATTTTCCCACCAATTCCAATAAGTCTGAGACGTTCAAGAATAATTGTCTGCGGAAGAGCATCGTAAGCTCGATGTATATCAAGAAACACCGCATGTACGATATTCTTTTGTGCCTTTGCTTGTTTGAGGGATGAGGCCAGATCTCCTATTGCATCTGTAGTTGAGCGACATTTGCGAAATCCCGAAATCTGATGAGCAAAGGAGTCCGTCTGCTCTAGCTGCCAGATCAAACGTCTATAAACCATGCTCTCCATCAATTTGCAGAGGCAAGAGGTAAGAGAGATTGGTCGGTATGAAGAAGCTTCAGTTGTTTCTTTTCCAAATTTAAGAATCGGCGTTATTGTCGATTGCCGCCAGCATTCGGGAATGTCTCCAGAGTTCCAGATGTCGTTGAGATGAGTGAGGAGTACAGTCTGATGTTCGGTGTCGAGATTTTTTAAGGCCTGGTTCGTAATTCCGTCTGGCCCAGGTGCGCCTCGTCTTCGGCAACGAGAAAGCACGAAGGTGAGTTCAGCGAGCGTAAAGTTGTTATCAATGCAGACGGTGGTGTGACATGCAATGTCCGGCTCATGGGCGGAGGGGGCATCCCGTGGAAGGCTTACTTTACGCGCAAACTCGTTTGCGAAAATTTCGGCCAGGCTTGACATAGTGATGTTGCTTTTAATAGCAATAGCCGCAAAAGGACAGCTGGGGGAAATCGGAGTGAGAAATCATTTTACTGTTTTCCAGGGTGTTCGAGACCCCGAGTCTGTGTTTAGGGAATTACTCCGTTGATGCCACTGCGTTCTTCCGAGCCGAACCGTGTGTCTTCGGAGCACAGCCTCTATTCGCCTTGATATGTTCCAGTCTTCCGCCTCGTCTGTTCGTCTAGCAACTCTTTGAGCTCGCCGGGCTGCCGCACGAAGGTTTAAATAAGTGAGGTCAGGGATGGGCTTCGTTACGGGGAGAGTTATAGTTTTGGTGGCTGCATTGAGTGCTGTTGATATCGCGCCCTCAATTTCAGGTATCGGTGGGACGGACATCAACTTGGATAGACAAGAACGATATAGATCCCAATTGATCACTTTATGAATTTTTTTCTTGATTGGGATACTTTTTTGAGGCGTCAGTCGGATAGGAAGGTGGTCACTATCCCATGGGGACTGCTCGATGTCCCATACCATTTGGATGTCTTGGGAAGCAAATGTGAGGTCCAGCACGCTGGCATTTCTTAGGTGTGCTCGGATAAAAGTTGGTGTCCCTGAGTTGAGGCATTTGAGGTCGAGGTCCCTCATAACGTCTAACAGTGCTGTGCCTCGTGATGTCGTCACATCGCTACCCCAAGCGGGGTGATTAGCGTTAAAATCTCCACACCATCCTAAGGGACCCGGACAGCGTGCGCGAATAAGCCGTATTGATGCAGCATCCCAAGGCTGACCTGGGCGAACATAACTGGATATGATTGTAACGTCCCGCCCAGACAAGCGCAAAGTAACGGCAACGTGTTCATCAATTACGGTGTTAATGTCGTCAAGGTTGACCTCCATTTGCTAGATGTATCGTTTCACGAAAAGTGATGCGCGTGACCTTCCGTCCGGATGGGGTGTTTTGCTGTGATATTCGACGTATGGTGAAAGCCTGTGTGTACCTCGCTGAAGATATGACTCTTGAAAAGCAAGCACATCCGTTTGGGTTTCTCTCAGGCGCTGGCGGAGTTCTGGTAGGCGTGGTTTAACGCTGTTGGTGTTCCATTGAATAACTGTAGGGAGGACTTGTGCGGGTCGTGTCCTAGGATGTCGATTGGTTTGGCAGGGTTTACCCATAATGCTGGTTATTCAACCCATCATGAAGCACTGAACATTTTAATACTGTTTCCATTGAGAGCAAAGCTTGAACTTCAGCAAGGCCGCTTGCTCCCGGTAGGGATCGAATGATAGCTTTTAGAGCCACAAATAGCATTTTAAGCAAACGATTCTGTTCCAAGTTGCCAGATGGCGCAGGTGTCTTATGTTGATTTGAATCAGGAGTCCTCAGTTTTGGTGGCCTTCGAAATCGAGGAGCAGGCGTAGGCCGTCGAGTTTCTGATGATTGGCTAGATTCTTGTTGATGGCGGCCGTTGTTTTGTTTCCTGTTGTTTGGAAGATGCGGGTAGTTCTCCTCATTAACCATCAGATTATGCCCCACGGTTGGCTTTACGAAATCCGGGTTTACAGCTGTTGGTTTGCGTTTTGGAGATTTGCCGTACTTCATCTCTGTATTGCGTGCAAATGTTGCTGCCTTCTTGCTGGGACATAGGCCGTATGATGCCGGGTGAGGTCCACCACAATTTGCGCAGCAAGGTTGACGCCTCAGTGAGCAGTCTTTGTGGCTGTGTGCGCCCGCGCAGATCTTGCATTTCTGTGGGCCTTTACAGTACTTAGCCATGTGGCCATGCTTCTGACAACGGAAGCATTGCATGGCGATTCCGAAGTACTCTTGTACGAGGTGGCTCGTAAAGCCGAGAAACACCTTTGTTGGCATTGGTTTGTCAGGTCTAAATGTGAGGATCACACTCTCGTGAGGCTTGACTGTTATAGTTTCATCGTCATTTCGAATGTACGATGCTTGTCGACGGACTGTTGTAACTCCGGAGTCTTTCAAGTACTCCAGCAGCTGCTCATCTTTGTATTCTCGGGGCACTCCTGTTATTTTGGCGACGCTTCTGGAGTATGATGCGGGAACACTACTTGTACATGGAATTCCAGCGAGTGCTGTGATGGCGAGGAGTTTGTTAGCTGACGTCAGAGATGACACGTTCATGACTAGGTTGCCGTCCTTTGTAAAATGGTGGGCTAGTAGCTTTTCTTGCGCTACGGCGACTATCTCTGAGGCCAGGTTGTTAGGGTTTACCAACCAAAAGGATGCCATGGGATTAGTAGCCTTGAACATGATTGGGATTCCTGTTGCTCGATCTTTTCTAGGAGATACCAGTGTAAATGGGGTGGGGTCGTCGTCCTCATTGCTTTGCATGTCGTTTTCGAATTCGCTCATGTCTCGATGTCTTTTTGCGCACGTAGTCTTCCGGTCAGAGATGTTCGGAGAGGCGGTGCAATTGTTCAGGCCAGGGTTCGACATTTTCTTTTACTGCAGTCGAAAAGCGGTACCGGCAGTCCGCCCGAAGGCGACAGATGGCCGCTGTTGGCGCAATATACTGAGAAGTCCGAAATATTCCAAGAAAAATAATAATATCAGCAGGAACGGAAAAAATGAAAGACTTGCCTGCCAATCGTCTTCTTCGTCTTTTCCCAGGGCATTATAAGAAAAACACAACGTTGGCAAGCTTGTCAAAGTCCTCCCAACAGTTGTGGATGTTGACGCAATCGTGCTCCTCTAAACAGTCGTCCATGTCAACATCGGGGGAAGCATTGAAAATTAGAGGGTCTTGTTGGCGGTGCTTTACAGGGGTGTGCAATAGCGGTGGGAGCTACTGTAACGTACTGGGTTCCCCGTTTGCCGTGGCGGTGATTGTTTTGAGACCACTACGAAGCTCAGGAGTTGAATTGGGTAAGGAGGGTGCGCAAAGGTAGAGGAACGTACTGGCTTTCACAACTTGTGAGAAGGCTTAGTTACTTTTTTTACAGTTCCAGATGAGTGATTGTATTGAGGGTGTAGCAACCGTTGTCGAGTTCGAATTCCTTCTCGGACACTCTTCCGTCGTTGTCGCCGTCCTTTACCGCTCCTCTTTTTCTTTCTCACAATACCCACTTCGTCGGCAAGTATCAAAACAACTATACGGGTGGATATTGAGGGAATGGAGGAAACCTGAGCGCGCAGGGACGTCAGAACTACGAGCCCCGGTTGGAACGATTAGCGGGTAGACGCAAAACTAGCTGCCTTATGCACTGCTCGAACGCGTTCGAACGCCGAGCGTCAGCTTCCGGTGCTGGGCGTTCGCTTTCGAACAGTCAGTAGGGACAAAGCCAGCTAGTTTCCCGAACAACTAATCATTCCAACCCGAGCTCCATGTCCTGACGGCCCCGCCCGTTTTAATCTTCTCCTCTCCCAATTTTCCTACCTGCATAGTCAGCGACAGGTTAACAAGTCAGTCGATGCTCCGCCTCGAGCGCGAGCTCTCTGCCTTCGATAACATCTCAGGTGCAGCCAAAGCCAGGTGGAAGGCAACGAGCGCGTGCCGGAGAAAGAGCTACTGGGTTCTCATCATGGCACCAACTATAAATAAACCAAGTGTAGTGCGGCTGCTTTCAAATTTCGTTTTCAAACGAGCGCCTCGCAACTGCGGTACAATGAACGTGTATAGATACCGCGCCACCCACTTCCGTGTAATGACCTCGAACCGGGTCGGCTTCGGCGGCGGAGGCGTGTCCCATCTTTAATCGGCCCGAGGACCGATTTTGGGGACGCGGTCGATGCGTTGGTCCAATTTAAAAGAGTACACCACGTGCTCGGTCAATACCGGAAAAAAAGATAGCTTGCGCGTGACGTCAGCCCACCCCTCTCTCTTGTGGCCAGAAGTGTGCCATAACGCAGCGGAAGCTATATAGCCTCACACCCTCCCTTTCCTACTTTGTGTCTGACCAAGTGACGTCAATGGAAGCTATGTCAACGTTACTAGATTGGCTCAGTTACGAAACTACTCGTACATGGCTTACGTGTGACCTAAACGCATCCTGATGGTGGTCATTGCTACTTGCTCTTGCCGAGAAAAACAAATTTGAATGTGGCAAGTTTAAGCTGCGGAATGTGCGCGCGCAGCAGCAAAGCCACCATAATGGCGGCTGATGTTGTGTCCATGCAAGCCATGTATAGACCAACACGCGGCCCTGACGCCACGCAGCTGCGGTGGCGCTGTCGATGGCATGGCGCATGCGTAGGCGTTTCGTTTCACGCGAATTCGGTTTCTGCGCACGCCTAGTGCGCAGAAACCGAATTCCTGGTGTGGGCAAACGTGGGCTTGTTTGTAAACAGCGTGTCGGTCTATAGACGCTGCTTGCACGAGCAGTAACCCAACCCCCCCCCCCTCTCCTCTGCCCCACGGCTCGCCTTCTGTCTTTCGACCCGCCACCGTATGAAGGGGGGGGGGGGGGGAAGGGGGGGCGGGGGGGAGGGGGGGACGTTTGCTGTGGTAACTCCAGTGTATTCTATGGAATCCGTACGTTTTCAAGGTCAGCATTTAGGCAGCGTTTCATCTTACTCTATCGAACACAATTTCGAAACAAAAATCTAAATGGCGCAATTCAAACGACGAGGGGGGGGGGGGGGGGTGTACTGAATGGAGTAGGAGAAAGGGGGGGAAGTTTCCCTCCTCGCAAGTGTTCCAGAACTAAGCAACCCATGGCTTGCACCTGAAGTCATCACACAATGCTGGCGGTCATTCTTACACTTGCTCTTGCCGAGAAAACAACCTCAGAGGTGCAAAATTGATGCCGCAGAAGGTACGACTTCAGCCAATACCACCTGCTAGAAGACAAGGCGTGCGCTTTTCGCAAAGAGCTTCATTGCTGGTCGATCTACGTACGTAGAGTCACTTATAGCCCCGAGCGTGACCAAAACAGCTTTGGTTTTGGTCACTTTGGGCGCGTGTCTTGACACGCTTCTGGCTTCACCTCTGGTGGCGTCATGTCGCCTCCAGAAGATTCGTACCACCATGCTCGCCGAGCTTCAGCGTGTTTGCAGCTTAGGGCGGATCAGGACTCACCAATAATAATAATAATAATTGTTTATTTCTTCAATGCAGCCCCAGAACAACTTTGAGGTGGTTCCGGGGCACTGTGTGTGGTCGCAGAGATATATACAGCATTTGATAAGAAAATTAGGGAATCAGCGGGACCTCATCGCGACACGTGTCCTAAACATGGTGCAGCGCGTAGTGAAGATGACAAGTGAAAAGAGTAAAATCACTAAACAAAGATCCAAAGATGGCGAGTTTAGATTGTTGAGAGTCTTGCATGCCGATTAACCAAAAGGTATTTCTTGAAAGTGCGAGCAGGACAAGGGACAATGTCTACAGATGATTAAGCAGGCTCACGAAAATTCAGAGCCTAAAAGGTGTGCATCGATGTGACCGTTAATCAACTCGTGCAAGACCCTGTCACGAGAGGGTCTTGACTTCTATAAATTCTGCAAACATCGTCGTAGTCATCATAGTACCTCCTTCCAAATTACTTTTCGTGGACAAGACAAATGAAACATTTCTTCACATTTTACGTTCGTTACGCTTCAGTGCATGGCAGTCAGCGAATTCCATATCACACTAACAAGCTCAAGTTTTGCACGTACTAGACCTAAAAACAACCTCACCGGGTTTTAAAAAATTCTTAAAGTCACATGGATAAGCGATATAGTAGGCCCATCAGTCGACCAGAAGAGGCAACAATAAGTAAACATAATAAGCAAAGGAAACTTTTGAGCCAAAATAGATCCAAGGTCGTGAAATTTCGTGCCTCGTGGGATGGCAGCCGTCTCAAAGGTCTGGGGGAATATTATTGTAATGGGTTGTGTGTATGCTTAAACAGACGGAGGTTAGTTAGCCCCAATGGGCTAACTAATGGGCTAACCAATGGGTGTCCGGTTTCTCAGCTGTAGATAAGCAATTTAGCCAGTGCAGTAGGACTGCTAGCCTGGGCTCTTTAACGTGCATCACGCAGTATTGATGCACGACCGCACGTCGGTACGATGCTCATCCAGATCTAAACGGGCAGGGATGGTGATCGAACCCAGGATCCCTGGCTCTGCAGCGCGAGCCTTCGCTCCACGTGCTCCAAGCTGGTGGGCGTTAGTGCCACTAAATAAGCTACGCTTCAGAGTAACGACACTTCGCCATATTGTGTCTTAAAATCATGGTTGCCAGTTACCTGAAGCGTTATCTGAAATCACAGGAAACGCTTTTCGCCCTCCACAAATGTTTAAACAGTTCGTGAAAGAGCAGAGCAATATTTCATGACCTTCCTAACACCGAGTCTAATGCTGAGAAAGTCGCACTTTTGAATCACGACGATCGGCAGTTGCGTCTGCTCTGCATACGAGCCAAAATGGCGGCGCCCATAACAATGTCGGGGAACGGAGTGCCGATTCTCTAAGCGCAGCACATTTAGTGGCTCTAGTGGGCGTTAGCCTGCTCGGCCACTGATTCCCCATAGGAGAAAGATGAAATATCGCCTTTTTTTGGCGTTGAAAAAACCTTTGTTTTGTTAGAGTTAAGGACTAAGAAGTTCCTGGTGACAAACATTGTTTGTCAATAGGGTTGTTACCCGATAACGAATCTGGCAAGTAGCAGTCGCAGAAATGATTTTGAAAAAGATTGACTACATTTAGAGACGATACATGTCGAGTAGAGTAAACGGGTTTTATCAGCTGCCACCGGTCTAACCAACAACGGTGAGGGCTTGTATATTTAAGGTTACGATTATAATACGATTAATTGCAAAGGTGCAAGCGAGCTGGACAAGAATTACGAAAATAATCCCTGGAGAAGGGGAAGAAAGGGGACAAAGGACAAACACAAGTCTCCAAACACAGCTAGGTGACTGGTGCGCGACCGACAAAATCCGCCTGGTCCGAGTATCGAACCCGGGACCTTTCCATTTTCAGTAGAGCGCTCTACCAACTGAGCTTACCAGGAGTTAGGCGTCAGTAGAGCAAACAGGTTTTATCAGCTGCCACCAGTCTAACACCAGCAGGGATGAGGGCTTGCATATTTAAGGTTACGATTATAATGCAATTAAATGCAAACGTGCAAGCGAGCTGGACAAGAATGACGAAAATAATCCCTGGAGAAGGAGAAGAAGAGGGACAGAGGACAAACACAAATATCCAAAGTGAATGGTGCGCGACCGAAAAAATCCGCCTGGTCAGAGTATCGAACCCGGGACCTCTCCATTTCCAGTGGAGCGCCCTACCAACTGAGCTTACCAGGGGTTAGACGTCAGTAGAGCAAAGAGGCTTTATGAGCTGCCACCACGTCTGCCTCTGTTTGTCACTAGGGACCAGCATTTAGAAGAGCAGGCCATCTCAAGTCAGCGGCACTTGGCAGCAGCGCGGTATCACATCGACCCATCGCTTATTCCTCGTGCCTTCATATATTCCAGTTCTGCGTTAATTCCTTTTTGTAAATCAGACAAAATTACGCAAAAACGCCGTTGCTGCTGCCTTTAAATCGCTTCTTTGGCATTTTTTACGGACTAGTGTATTTCTTGTTTGCCTGTGTGTGTTTTCCGTTATTGGGCTCTACCGACTTCTGCTCGGCCCGACATGGGCAGCGAAACCAAAGAACTAGCTAAGGCGCTGGAGGATCTTCGCCGCGAGGTGCGAGCAGACTTGCGCAGTTTGAAAGAAAGCGTCAAGTTCTGCGGTGATACGTGCGATGGAGTGAAGGTCATAAAAGATGACATGAAAGAACTGCGTAAAGAAATACTATACCTCACGAAGTGGAACCAGGAACTTGATGCGAAAAACTGCAGGTCAGGCGCCAGAGTAGAAGAGTTAGAGCAGTACCAAATATCGAACAATCTTGAAATCAAGGGACTACCAAGCCAGGGTGATGTGATAGATGTTGTCAAGAGAATCGGCGCCCTCCTTGGTGAACCAGTGGCGGATGCGGACATTGGCATCATCCACCACGTCGCCACTTTTATGCCTGACCAAAAGAAGGTAATTGTTCGCTTCGTCCAGCGCTCAAAAAGAAAAACAAATTTAAAAAGGCAAAAAAAAAAGAAGAAAAACAGGGATCACTAGTGCATTACTCGAGTTTGGCGGAGTCGAGTCACCGGTTAATATAAACGAACACTTGACAAGCTTAAACAAGGAACTGCTGGGAACGGCTATCGTGCGGAAAAGAAGGGTTGGGTGGAAGTTTCTGTGGTGCTCTGGTCGCAAAATATTTGCGCGTGAGGATGAGACGTCAGATGTACTTAAAATTACTTGCCTGGGTGGTGTTGAAAAACTTAGGAATTAGCGTAGAATATTTCGATGACTGCTGTATTTTTGTATAGCTTCACAATTCTCGATTGCGGTGCTTGATTTCATTTACCACCCTCACGAAGTGAACGCGGGTTTCCGAAAAACTGATCAGAAATGTCTTAAATTCTTTCATTTTAACGTTAGGTCATCGCGATTTTAAACCGATGACCTCTTTTTTACTTTTTAACATGTTTCAACGAATGTTTAATATCGTCATGCTCACTGAAATACGGTACCGCCATGACAGCGATGTTTTCCTTTACCGGGATATGAACACTTTTATCTCAACCGCATACAAAACCGTGGTGGTGGTGTATCCATCTTAATATCAATCACTGGTTTTGAGATTGAACCGGAATACTCAGCGATTACAGATCCTTACGAAGTACTATGCATGCGAAAAAACCTTGAAGTGTATTGTGTTGTTTACCGCCCACCAAGTGGAAATGTGTCCCAGTTCTTTGAATTTCTAGAAAAGTTGTTTATCTCGATGACTGAAGTGAAATGAAATTTCATTCTTGGAGGTGACCTAAATATTGATATTCTTTATCTATCACGTAATCAGTCGGAGTTATCTTTATTACTGTCTGCACATGATCTTCACAATGTCATAGCTTTTCCCACTCGTATAACAGCGTCATGTTCTTCCTTGGTCGAACTTTTACTTACTGAAAATCATGATAGCTCAAATATTACTGCTAGAGTGATGTGTTTAGATTTCAGTGATCATTTGCACATATTCATGCTGATTCCTAAACAAAACGATACAACTAGAACAAAGGTCAATGAAGATAAACCCGTCAGATACATTAAAAGTATTAACGCTAGAAGGTTGCAGGCGTTTAGAAGAAACGTTGAGAGCGCGAACTGGAGCTGAAATAATAGGCATAAATGATATAAACAATACCTACAACAAATTTATTGAGGTTTTTAAAAGTATTTTTACGTTTTCATTCCCATTAAGATTGGTTAGAACCGATAGATGTGCCCGCAAACCCTGGGTTACTATAAATCACTTAAAATCAATGCGCGCCAAAGCTCGCTTAAATAAAGCATTTTTAAAATCGCGAAACCTAGTCAAACTTGCAGAATTTAAGTCACTGAGAAACCACCTGAATGCAGATTTGAGGCGTACAAAGTGAAACTACTATAACCAACTTTTTGATTCTGAATGTATAAACCAGGGGTGGCCAGAGTGACATGGGGTGAGAGCCGCGGACAAAACAACAAAAGTTCAAAAGGCCGCAGGAAAAAGAGAGGGGGGGGGGCTACTTTTAAAAAGAAACGATATGGAGGGAACAGTGCTTTCCAAAGAGAACAAGTATAATTTTGGACTACAACAAATAACGCAAAGCAGCATAATGTTACTCTAACCACTAAGCAAAAATGAAAGCTTCGGCTGGTTCGCTCCCAGCCACTGGCCCTGACGTCCGTTATGCGTATACGGTTCCAAATTATTTGTATAACAATAAAGGGTCACTGGGCACATCAATGTGTCAAAAAGCAGTCGCAGTGTTGTGTAGTAGTGTAGTCGTAGTGTAGTGTGTTCGCAGTGTAGTACAAAGCTGTCAAAGACCGAGTTTTTTTTTTTAAATTTTAGGTCCCTTTTCGTTTTTGGAAGACAGGAGGGGAAAGGGGGGCACGCTCACCCGAAAGCCGCGAGCCGCACTTGGACCCGCGATGAGCTGCATCCGGCCCGCGAGCCACAGTTTGGCCACCCCCGGTATAAAGCATCCTGACTTGCCTTGGAAAAGACTTAATGTGCGCGAATATTCGAAATTTCTTTTACGAATCGAATATTTTGCTGATTCGAAGCGTATTCGATTCGAAAATTGCATAATCGGAAGTTCCTGAATATTCGACCAAAGCCGAATATTCGGAAAAACGTAAAATATTTGCACAAACTACGAGTATTCGAGCAAGTAACGAATAACCTACTTGCCACGTATTCCCTTGGGAATACGCTTATTCACTGAGAAAGGCGTATGATGCGTGCGTTATCAGTTTGTTCCGTTTTTATCTGTCGGATGGCAGCAACACAGGATCAGTTTCGGTTTCTTTTTCACCAAGCCCTTTGTTGTGTGGCGCTTTTATAGCAATAGGGAGTTTTAGAATAGCGCACGCTAAAGCTTTGCGCACGCAAAGAATAGCGTCGTCGCAACTGCGCATGCTCCGAACGCAAACCAGGTTTTGCGCTTTGCGTGCGCAATTTTAGCGTGCGCTATTTCTCGGAAATAGCGTACGTACGCAAAGAGCCTTTGCGCTTCTCCAAGGAGGATTCGTGATGAGAAGTTGGCTAAAGCCAAGACGAGCAGAGTTAAGCGAAAATGGCGGCTTTCAGGATTATGTCGGCGGCTGCTTTGGTGGCGTCGTGAGTGCGAGGTCGGCGGCATCCTCGCGACTGCGATTTTCAATACGAGACGAAATTGTACTCGGTTTGGCAACGATCACCGGCAACATGATGCTTGCGACGCGCGAACATTTCTCGGCGAAGGTACGATGTGGGAAGGTCAGTACACGAGACCTTTCTTGCCGAGGCGACGCAAGCGGGCACGACCGGTCAACCGCTCGCATCGCATTCTCGTGTTTAAACAAATCTAAAATGGTACTCTGGACCAAAAAACTTGTTTCTTTCTAAAGTTACAGCATTTTGCGTGTGAAATAAAATTACGACTGCATCTTGGTGGCGTCGCAAGCGCGAGATGCTTGGGCTTTTGCGTCGCGACGGAGAAACGCTATTCTAAAACTCTCTTGCGTTGCGGGCGCTAATACAAGCGCTAAATTTAGCGCTAGCGTGCGCTAAAATAGCGCTCGTTATTCTGAAACTCCCTAATATGTGATGTAATTGCGCGTTCTATAAATTGATACGATAAAATAAACTTCGAGAGTGAAATATAAATATAAAATGAACCTCTAGAGTGTTATATAATATAAATGTTTGAAAATTAAAAACAAAATAAGCTAGGTGCGAGCAGAACATTGCATCGCCATCAACAATAACTCCTGCCACTCCCGCGCGGTGAAAACTAAGGATGCCACCAACCTGCTCAGGTTTGGGTTCGACTAAGTTCGACTTTTTCGACCTCTCAACGTGATGTTTGACAAAGGTTCGACTGAAGTTCTACTTTCGTGCGTATGCGCGAAAATTAAGAAAAACAAACTAGTTGGCTCACTTGGCGGAGGAAAAGTGCAATATTTGTTGGGTTTATTGGCATCACTGGCTCACATCAATAACTAATGAAAGCGTTAAAAGCGCATATTTTCGCTTTTATATGGTGTAAACAATGGTAACCACTTTATTAAATATAAAATAAACTACTTTCAGAAGTATTTGTTTCTCAAAATTCGAAATATTCGTGTAGAAGCCGGGCAACACTGTCCATTAGACAAACTTCTTCGAACTTTAGTGAAATTTCGCAAGTTTCCCGATTAAAGGGTCTTTCTACTGGCGGAAATGTTGTCACGGCACGTAGGCAGCGCTTACTTTCTGAACACGTGAAACAGTTAATTTTCCTACGCGATAATATGTAATGAGTGCATTACTAGAAGCACCCTTAGCCTGCTGAAGCTCAGTAAAATGCAGTTGCTTTGATTTATTTTAAGAAAGGTAATAAAACCTGCTGTTACCTCTTGTTTTGCAATTATTTATTACAAGACATATTCGATATTCGATTCTATATTCGAAGCCTTTTCCTTGTCTTATTTGTATTCGATTCATGTTCTAAAATTTCAATATTCGCATACCCATGCGTAATACTCTCTTGGGCAAAAATACTAACAATGATAGAATAGAAACATTATTTATTGATGGGATGGAAAAGTGTCGTTCTGTTCTATCAGATGATTTTAATTGTCATTTTGTGAACGTTTGGTCTGGTACCTAGTGCAGTGATGCATTACAACATATACCTAGAGCCTTTGATACTATATTTTTTATCCTACCGATGAATATGAAGTGTTTTTGACGATAAATAATTTACGCAACAATTACCGTTGCGATGCTGGCAGCATAAACATTGAACCCGTGAAATTCGTTGTCGACCTTATTGTGCCTTGTTTAGCACATATTTAAAACCTTGCTCTTTCGTCGGGTGTGTTTAACACAGACATGAAAATAACAAAAGTAACAGTGCTGTTTAAGGCAGGAGATAGAAATACCATGGGGAACTATTGTCCAATATCCATTCTTTCTTTTTTTTCAAAAGCCTTAGAAAAGCTAATGCACTCAAGAATTATAAATTTTTCAAATAATCATAATGTATTAATAGAATCTCAGTTTGGATTTTAAAACTTTAGGTTTACCGAGTCTGCACTTTTGCACCAAAAAGAAAATATTTTAGACAATTTAGAAAAAAAGTTAACAACAATTGGCGTTTTTCCTTGACATCAGTAAAGCTTTCGATTGCATCAACCATGGCATACTTTTAGATAAGCTATTTTCGTAGAGATGTCGGGGTGTTTCATTTTCATTGTTAAACTCATATTTTGAGAACCGTTGCAAATATTTTTTCATAAACGAGCATAGGTCCTCTTTCCTTAACATTAATTGCGGTGTTCCCCAAGGAAGTGTTCTAGGTCCCCTTTTATTTCTCTTTTATATAAACGATATGGTTGCTATTGACTCAAGTGTAGATTTCATTATTCATGGAGATGATACAAGCATGATCATTTCTTATTCAAATAGTGAACATCATATTCGCAAAACAAATAATGTCCTTTCAAAATTAAAAACCTGGTGCATAAAAAATTCCCTTCATATAAATGCTAGCAGGAGCAAGGCTATAATATTCCGACTACATTCCAGAGCTCAAACAACTTCATCCTCTCTTCTAAAATATGGCACTGATATTATTCAATATGTTGAAAATGTAAAAGCTCTTGGTGCATTTTTTTTATAAGATGTCTTGGAACGACTACATTAGACACGTCCGCACTAAACTTTCTAGAATAGTAAGTGTGATAAATAAATATATACACATTTTACCCACAAGTCTCAAAATTCAACTTTTTAAATCGCTATTCTATCCCATCTTATGCTACGCGCATCTGGTGTGGGGGTCTACCGGCACAACGAATTTAAACTTACTTCGGATACTGCAAAAAAGGCTCTACAACCTGTAGCTAATGTCTCTTCAACTTCCCCATCCTTGCCTCCCTTTGAGAGTACTCTAAACTTGACGTTTCACAAATTAATTCACAACGAATAATATTAACATTCCAGTCTGCCATGAAACGTAGATATCAAACATTTCTCGCCACTGCTGACCTTCATTTGCACGATTGCATTCGTCAAACCCGTCAGATACATCCATAGCATATACCACAATCACGAACTAACTTTGGACGTCAAAGAATTAAACATGCACTTCCCGAGCTACTAAATCATATCGCATCATTAGGAATTGATGTTATGTCAGTAAGCAGGAATGATATCCTTGCACTCTATAATACTTAAAACATACCTTCTATTGTAGTTTTTTTTTTCTCGCTAATCTTGTTTTACTAATTGATGTCCTTTTTTCTTTTTTTTTTGTGTTAGTGTTGCTTGCCTTGTACGGCTACGAATGGGCCGGTCAACCTGCAAATCGCAGCTTTTTTCCGATGGTTTTCCCAAATGTTAAAATGTTAGCACAAACAAGAGTGAGGGCTTGCATATTTAAGGTTACGATTATGATGCAATTAAATGCAAAGATGCAAGCGAACTGGACAAGAATGAAATAATCCCTGGAGAAGGGGAACAAGAGCGACAAAGGACAAACATAAATCTCCAAACACAGCTAGGTGACTGGTGCGCGACCGAAAAAAATGTGCCTGGTCCGGGTATCGAACCCGGGACCTCTCCATTTCCAGTGGAGCGCTCTACCAACCGATTTTACCAGGGGTTAGACGTCAGTAGAGCAAACAGGTTTCATCAGCTGCCACCAGTCTAACACCAACAAGAGTGGGTGAGGGCTTGTATATTTAAGGTTACAATTATATTGCAATTAAATGCAAGGGTGTATGCGAGCTGGACAAGAGTGACGAGAATAATCCCTGGGGAAGGGGAACAAGAGAGACAAAGGGCAAACACAATTCTCCAAACACAGCTAGGGAACTGGTGCGCAACCGAAAAAATCCGCCTGGTCCGGGTATCAAACCCAGGACCTCTCCATTTCCTGTGGAGCACTCTACCAACTCAGCTTACCAGGAGTTAGACGTCAGTAGAGCAAACAGGTTTTATCAGCTCCCACCAGTCTAACACCAACAGGGGTAAGGGCTTGCGTATTTAAGGTTACGATTATAATGCAATTAAATGCAAAGATGCATGCGAGCTGGACACGAATGAGGACATAATCCCTGAAGAAGGGGAAAAGAGGGACAAAGGACAAATACAAATCTCCAAAAACAGCAAGATCAAACTCACTGTTAAAGTACGTTAGACCATATTTCTGAAAAGTGGAGCAGAAATGTGAGCACGGGAAACGTCTTCTATACTTCTCAGCATTTTGTTCTGCAATATGGGAAATATTTGTACGTTCTTCAAAGTGCATTTTTACACTCAAGATGGGAGTAATTTGGGTGGAAACAAAATAATCTGTTGTATCAAAAAGTTTGAGTGTAGTAGGTAAAGTGTGACGATGAATATGAGTTGAGCCTACTATGCTTGATAATTTCGACGTGACGTAATTCGTACGGTCGTCCCAAGTCATCTGTTGTGTGAAGAAAACGCCAAACGTTTTAAAAGCGTTGACTCTCTTTATTTTCCATTTGCACCATCTGATATTTTTATCGATAAATATAATTTAGTTCCTTTGGGGAAAGATAGACGTTTCGTGTTTACGTGGTGTTTATTCAAGGAAATACAAGTCTCTTTTTTTATATGTTGAAGAATTCTATTAGCATTTTTAGTTATTTTGAAGAACATTTACCGGAAAACAGTAATGTGGTGTCATCTCATTCAATTAAAAATTTTGCAGTTCTGCCTATATTCGCGATATTGTTGAAGTATATTATATAAATAAATGAAAGACGCTTGCAAATCTCCGTGATGCGAAACTAGAGCGCAGATTTTGAAGAGGAGGAGGGGAGGGTATGCCACGCCTCGTCTGTACCCTCTTCCTCTCCTCCTCCTCCCCCTCCTCCTCCACTTCCCTCCCTTTCCTCCTCCTTGTCTCCTCCTTTCCTCCTCCCGCTGAATTT
Source organism: Ixodes scapularis (assembly GCF_016920785.2). Classification (NCBI taxonomy): domain Eukaryota; kingdom Metazoa; phylum Arthropoda; class Arachnida; order Ixodida; family Ixodidae; genus Ixodes; species Ixodes scapularis. The sequence goes on from NW_024609838.1 coordinate 71,947,293, forward strand.
GTTCATGGGTGACGCGACACGAAGTCATGTGACGTCATTTTCCCCGCTAAATTTAGCGTGGAAACTAACTTGCTGCTGTTAGGGTAACGTGTCGTCAATTTCCCCGCTAAACTTAGTGGAAAAACTTAACCCATTGAACTTAGCGGGAAAATTTTCCCGCTAAATTTAGCGGGGTGGTTACGCCGACGCCGCAAAACTCGGAAACGGGCGCCTAAGAGCTGTGCTTTGAATTGAACCCAAAATGCTTACTTGGTTGGGGAGACCTAACCCCCAGCAAACCCCCCCCCCCCCCCCGCTTTTCATTGCCCAGCTGCACCCATGAGCGCTGCTCCAGGGGTGGTCCGCCGCCTCTTAGGGACGCCACCGCTCCCAATTTTCATTAATAATATTCACGATTAAAGCAGTACGAGGCTTTAGTGGAATGAGTTTAACTAATTTCGAAAATTTAATTTTTCTGCACCAATAGGGCGAGTTTTGTTGACAGATGTTTCCCAGAAGAAAATTATTTTTTAGCAATTCGTTAAAAAAAACAGCTAAACTAATACAGGTTGCAAAATTAAAGGTAGCGCTGAAGACGAGGACAAGTAGAAGACACAGGCACGGACAGTCACATGATCCTAGTGCAGTTAATAATAATAATAATAATAATAATAATAATATTTTTATTACATGACAAGAAAAAAGGTACAGAATCAGGCCTGCCAAAGCCACATCGGGCTTGTCTGGCAGCGCCTGGCAGTCAGTGAAACGAAACTGCACAAATATAATCAGCAAAAAATGAAACACAAACAAAACATAACATCCGTTAAACAGTATTAAAAACTAATACTTCTTAAGGCTTTTTTAAGCTTGTATTTTGTTTTTATATTATGAATTTCAGAAGGAAGTTTGTTGAAAATTGCTGGCACGTAATACTTACAAATTCGTTTTCCAAATTTTGTTGAGCATCGAGGTATACAATAAGGGTATTTGGGTCTAAGATAACGCGACGGAATGTACGGGGTTTTAAATTGGGTAGCCCAATAGTGCCTATGAACAATAGTTTCTATCAGAAGCGAGCTGAAGTTAGGAAAACCCAATATTTTAAATACATCGACATCATTCTCTAGACATAGGTCATATGAAATATTTTTTAACAGAGAACGTAAAAGGCAGTTAATTCTATCTTGCCAGCGAAGAGCACAATGACCGTAAACAGTCACACCATACCGAAGCACACTATATACAAGGGCATGAACAACAACTTTCCGTACCGAAAGGGGCATAAAATATCGGATATTATACAATATACAACATACTGCACGAAGTTTCTTACAAATATGCAAAAGATGAGAATTCCACGCTAGGTCGCTGTCAAAAAACACGCCGAGGTATTTCACAGAAGATGAATATTTTACAGGTATACAATCACAATGCAAACAATCTGTCGTATGCAACAACAAAGGATAAGTTAGAGAAACTTTCTTTAGAGGGTTGTGGAAACAAATGAGTTGAGTTTTAGAAGCATTAATTAAAATTAAATTAGCTGCAAACCAGTCCATAGCTTTAATAGCTGCAGACTGTAAAATAGAGATAACTTCTAAAGAGGTGGACGCTTTGGCTAACAGGACAGTATCATCGGCATACTGAAATAAAGAAATTGGCACAGCTTTATACAGGTCATTAACGTAAATATTAAATAAAAGCGGACTTAAGATTGAACCCTGTGGGACACAAGCTTTGATAAGAGAAAAGTCGCTTTGAAACTGTCCAACAGATACACACTGACGCCTATCTCGCAGAAAGTTCTCCAACAGGCGTAGGAAAGAACCCCGGAAACCTAACATTGAAAGCTTTGTCAGTAAAATACGGTGGCAAACCCCATCAAATGCCTTGCTAACGTCCAAAAAAAGCGCACAGGCCACTTGATTGTGCTCAAAAGATGAATTAACCTCATCAGAAAAATCTTCCAGGAGCATTTGGGTACCTCGACCTTGTAAAAATCCGTACTGATAGGGTGAGAGAATATTGTGTTTATCTAAAAAGCTTGTCATGACTCCCCACAGATGTTTTTCTAATATCTTAGCAAAACAAGGTAAGATCGAAATTGGACGGTAATTTTCTACATTATTTCGCGCTCCACCCTTGAACAACGGAATGACCAGCGCAGTTTTCATCTTTAACGGGATGATGCCATTAGAGATCACATTATTCAAGGGAGAGAGCAAAACCGGTTTAATTATTTCGTAATTTCTGCGCAAATCATTAACTGAGATGCCGTCGATCCCAGGGGATTTGTTGGGTTTCAGACTAAAAAGCAGCGATTTAAGATCGTTTTCAGTAAGAAAAGGTAGGTAAGCCGAGCCCAATACACTGTCCTGTAATGTACAATAGTCTGGATGCTGCCTCTCGACCCCTGATACTTCAGAAAAAAACTTGTTGAAATCTTCGACTGCAGTCTGCCTATCAGTAGTAAAGTTTGAGAGAGCAGAACTATCTTTATTAGTAACATATGTCTTTGCACCACTAAGACTATTAACAAGCGACCAAGTTTTCTTGATGTCAAAACGAGCGTCTCTAAATTTATTTCTAAAGTACTTTCGTTTAGCTAGACGAATCATAGCATTCACCTTGTTCCTAGATTGCTTGAAGTTCAACCGCAGCGAAACACAACCGGGAGATCGCTTTGACTGGGCCCAGAGCAAGTCTTTTTCTTTTATTGCTACGAGAATCTCGGACGACATCCATTTCTGGTCTTGTTTCCGCTGCTTAATTTTTACCATACGAGTAGCCGCCCGTTTAAAAAGATTCATCTGAGCTACAAACTGCTCGTAAATATCACCTGGAGACACAGCTAGTAAAAAAGAATTCCAGTCATGCTCCGCTATAAGTTTATCAAAGACCCTAGGCTCAACAATTGAAAATTCTTTCTCCGAGATGATAGTAGTCGACGTTTGCGGTTGTGTTAACGAGCAACAAACAAAATAATGATCGGCAAGTTTAGTTTCTATGATCGCCGATTGTACGATAAAGTTCTGTGCTCGAACATTTATATGGTCGATACTGGATATCACCAGCTGTCCAGATAAGAATTCTTCACGCGTGGCTTTGTTGATTGTGGTTTTGATTCCCCATTTAGACAAGACGTCCAGATAGTCTGCAACCATAGTCATTGTAGGCCGAAGAATATTAATGTTTATATCGCCATTTATACATATTAGATCATCACATGACAGGGAAGACAAAGCTGAGTCAAGCTCAACCAAAAACAGCCGCCCGTTGCAACATGGGGGACGATAAATTGAAAAGAGAACAAGCGATAACGAAGGGGCGCTTACGCGCAACACAACCACTTCCGCTTGGTTGAAAGGAAAAAAAAGCTCTGTCACAGACCAGATATCTTTGACAAACACAGCCACACCCCCTCCTCTTCCCATTAAACGGGTGTAAGAGAACAGCCGATAGCCTGGTATCGTGTATTTAGACAAACAATCCGAACCAACATTAATCTCAGTCAGTACAAAAACATCAAAACAAAGTACAAAAAGGGGATATTAAAGCAAGAAAATGATCCCAGTGTTTGCGTATACTACGAATGTTCACATGGGTAATACGGAACCCATTACTTCTAGAATCTGTAAAAAAACTGTTAACTTCCGTAAAGGAAGCACAAGGTTTGGTAGTTTCTCATGTCGATCTTGTTTCCTTTTTATACACGACTAACTTTTGCGAGCTGAATTTGCTTAAAGAAGACTCCTCCTAATAACCAGTTGTTAAATGTGTAAGTTAGACATGACGGTATTAAACCAAAAACAAACGACGCGGGCCTAATCTTAATACCGTCTGCATCGCAGCTTCCGCTGTCATTTCATACCAAAAAAGCAGACTTACTCTGTGATTAAAGAACTCGCACCTTCAGCAGTGCATGCTTGTTGGTCGAGTGATATATCAACCTCGACCGAACCTACGCCATTTCCTTGGCCACGAAGTCTGTCGCCAGTCAGCAGCGCCATTTATGAGGTCACAAGAAGAATAAAGTGTTCTACCGCAGTCAAGACTTCAAATGTCACAAAAATAGGAAAATAGGGCAGCACTGGCGTGTACTCGTCCCATGCCTACGATCACATTAAGGCAACATGCAACTATCGCCCCAAAAGAGGACACCTGGAAGAGGTATGCTTTGAACGCACAGCCCAGCGCAAGTGCCAAGAGAAATCGAAAAGGCGCATACTACATTTGGTAGTAACAGATCACGAGAGTCCTGGGGCTCTAAACTGGTCAAACAAAAAGTGGAGGCCGAAGATGACGGAGTACACCGATTGGATTATCACAACGATGGCTTCGCACTTCTGTCGCCCACGTCCAATTGGCGCGCTTTGCAAACTTTCGGGTCAAAGTTTGTGTTTGCCTAGTTTAGGGCCCCTGGTGACCTTTTTACTGTCAACGGAGTAGCACAGGGATGTCTTTGGCGGATCATTCAGGAACTTTACAAATGAATAACCGGCATCTTAACGGGGAAGTTGAGAACAGATAGCATAGAGCGTTGGATAAACTATAATTCACGCAGAAAAAAACAACAAAAAAAACACTAAAATGGACAAGGGACAGACACAATAAAAGTAGAAAAACTGTGATTGTCTGTCCCTAGTGCATTTTAGTGTTTTTATTCTTTCCGTGTGAACAATAATGGAAGTTGACTCCGGAACTGCCCACTCCATTACGAGCTCGGAGCCTTTGCGAACGCTTTTGGCAGTACAACCTCCTAGACTCGAACGCTGCGACCTCTCCTTACACGTCTGGGCTGGAGACAGGGTGCAGCTGCTTACAATTGGCTGACAAGTTGCCTGCCAATGATGTAAACAGATGTCAATATGTCTATGTTCGTAAATAAACGCTCGTTTTAATAAGCGCAGAGTGTATAACTTGCCCAAAGGTGCCCAACGACATGAAGCCTTTTTTTTTTCCTAAACTGCTGGAGCACCTTGACCCAAACATTTCAAGGAAACCTATCCGCTGCAGTGACGAAGAAAAGAGTCCGACATTATCTTCCATAATGCCAAACATATGACGACTGGCGACGATCGCTCGTTGTCAAACTCTCAAAGTTGAATTGTGATTCTGACACTTCTCTCCGTGTGTTCTTCTAGTCATTTCCGATAGGTTTGGAAACAGCTCGTGAATAGAGTTTGTCTTTCTGGTCATTTATAAACAATGACAGTTTAAGAAACACGTTTTATATTCACGCTGTTTCCTGCATATCCTTGGGCATTCTTATTGGGTAAAGTCGTGATCTTATCAGCTCCGGAGCAATGTTAAAATTATCCAGACTTACCACACCCTGCGTGGTATCCAGACTTACCACACCACACCCCCAGAAAATGCCTGGAAGGCATCTCCAACTGACGATTTTTACCGCGTCAAAAAAACCGCTCTCTCGATTTCCGCCTGATGACGCCACACAAGCAGTGCTCGAAGTCTCCCGTAAGTTGAGGGGGGTTCCTACAAGAAGGGAGGAGGGCGGGGGGGGGGGGGGGGGGGTTCTGACGAAATGTACTAGATGCATATAAAATAAAACGGACTGCTGACTATGTCCTCGCCGTACCTGCAACCCTCAAATTGCTAATCCCCAAATGTCACATCCCTGAAAACAAGCTATTTTATTGCAAGATATGATTTTGATTTCACTAATGCTGGGGCTGTGGAGGAGGGTACCAGACCATCCGTTAAAACCAGTGGGGGTCTGAGACCCCCTGAGACCCCCCAGACTTTAAACCCTGCACACAAGTGTCATACTGTAGCCGGCGGCCGTGATCCTGGCAATGTCATGGTAGCGGTGATAGATATGGCAGACGCCTACTCCGCTGCAGGTCGCTCACCGGCTGGCAGTCGACGGAAGCTTTGGCAGACAGGAGTTGGGACGTCGCGACGACGGCGACACTCGCGTTAGCTCGTCTTTCTTGCCGGGACTTCTAGCGAAAACCGCCAGGACCGCGACATCCGACAGCATGACGTCACTTCGGCTTTTGTAACGTCCTTTGTTGTTACTTCGGAACCTTTTCGAATGTATGCGCGAGATAGAACGCTAAACACAGCAGTGGAAGACGCGTTCCAGGCCCCGTAATAGAAGCAGTCAAGCTCGCTGATGAGATTAGGTTATAGCTGTGATTATCCTAGCCGAGCTTCACCACTTACTTCATTGAAGTCACTCTGAATCCTTCCTCTTTTCTTTATATTTACTTCCATCGCATTTTCTATACACTTTAAGAAATCTGGAGCGCCTACTTTTCCGTAAAGCACTAGACCTTTTGCCGAATTACCCAAGCGTCAAAGAGAATGCCGGGAACGTCGGTACAAGCTCACCGGAGAAAAGCTCACCGGAGAAAAGCTCACCGGAGATAAGCTCACCGGAGAAAAGCTCCCCGCAAAACCGGCGGATGCGGAGAAAAGCTCACCGGCCATTGAGCGTATGCCTAGGAAAGCTCACCAATATTTTTTTCTTCTTTTTATATGGGGGCTGCGTGATTATGCGTAACATATATCAATTTACTGTCATTAAAATTCGTCCGCTTTGTAAAAAAGAAAATGGCATTTTCTATAATGTTTGGTAAACTTTTTGGGTCTACTGCTCCCAAATTAATAATTGCGAGCGATTGTTTTCTGTGACTTACTTTCTTAGCAACTAAAGCCTAACTGAAAACTTTATAAACTTGAAGAACAGGAAAAAGTTTGAAAACTTAATATATTCTGCTTAAGACCTAAAAATCAAAACTGTAAATGCCCGAAATTCAAAAGTGCAAGCGCAACAACGCTGTGCCTGAAATTCTTTTTGAAGCTTTTGTTAGGCTTTGAAAACAGGATAAAACAGTCAGTATGATATCGAGGTTTCTTTCTTCCATGGACATGAACGTTTTCTAGCCGTTCGTGCTGGTGTTTCCACACGTTGCCTTTGTGTGATTGTGCCCTTCTACAACGAACCACCCATGACCTTCAGAGCTGCACACTGGCACCGTTGTTACTCGTGACCTATATAAGAAGTAGTCTTCTGTAAGGTAGCGAATAGGGCGAGTTGGTAAGCGTTATACATGATGAAAACAGCTCAAACGACGACGACGGAGTGAAGACAACAAACACGACAGGACGAAGCTGTTCTCGAAACTAAAGGTTTGTTAGTCAAATTAACAGAAAGAGAACAGGGTAGCCGCCACTGATTACATGAACAAACACCTACCTATATATTAGGCACTACACAATGTTTGGAGCTGAAACGGTTCACACACCGCTATTCATATTAGCTCGCAAAAAAATGAACTTCTTTATCTGAGAGAACCCTCGACGCCGCACCCTCAGCTGTCAATAAATTGTTGTCTCTTTTACCGGTGTAGAATGCTCTGATTTTATACCTTGCGGCTTCATTAATATACAGAATGGGAGATTACAAATTTCTGAGGAATTAGTAGATATGCCTAATGAACTTCAAGAATATTACAAAAACAATGATTTATTTTTAATGAAGTGATGAATGCGAATTGTGTTAAATTGCCACGTTTGACACAGAATCCGCTAAGTTAAAAAAAAAATGGTGAGCTTCTCTCCGCATCTGCCGGTTTTGCGGTGAGCTTTTCTCCGGTGAGCTTATCTCCGGTAAGTTTTTCTCCGGTGAGCTTTTCTCCGGTGAGCTTTTCTCCGCCGCCCGAGCGTGCTGGCGTCTGCAGCCGTAACCGCTCATTCACACTGGAAGCGGATCCGCGTTGGCAAGGCGGTTGTGAACGCGGTTGTATAAAGATTCAGTACAATTTCACGCGCCGTTGACGTCATCGAGTGCGCGTGCAATTGTACTCGATCTTCATACAACCGCGTTCGCAACCGCTTTGCCAACGCGGATCCGCTTCCAGTGTGAAGGACCGGTAACTCTTCGAAAGCAAAAATCTAAAATAAATGGCACTTCGCACGCGCGTCCCACAAACACTTTATTCTAGTTATTTACTTGGAATCTTTTGTATAATGAAGGCGAGCGCGTGCAGCGCGCGCACTTACGTTCCCAGCATCCTCTTTGATGCTTGGGTAATTTAGCGAAAGGTCTATTGGGGAGAGCCAATCGTTGCAATCTACGGTGGAATACCGGCCAGCAAGACGGTCCTCTCGATGACCGGTATCTGTCTGCCTAGTTCACGTATTTTTTGTAAGATTTATTCATTCTTATATTAATGTATTTTTTGTATCCTTAATTCTTGAATTGATTGATTTCTTGCCTCGTTCATCGACATAAACGTATTTTTGCTTGTTTAGCTTTGGAATTCTCTATTATTAAATAACTAATCTACTCCTCTTTGTAATGCCTTCAGGTCCTGAGGGTAAAAAAACGTAATGAAATGAAATAATTTATTTAGACATAAAAGAACCTGTCTGCGCTGCGGCACAGAACATGACGTTTCACCATGCTCAGTATTATGGCGCAGACTGTTTCTATGCGGAGAGCAAGTCGTCTGCTTCATGCGCAGTAGTCGCGGTTACGTCAGAACGACGCCGAGCTCTAATTGGCTTTGATTGAAAGAATAGTGGGTGGACCTCAATGGATAAATGCCTCGAGGTCTACCCACTATTTTTTTCCCATCAGCCAATAAGAACTCGGCGTTCTGACATTATCGAAACCCCTATGCAAGAAGCAGACGAACTTGCACCCCGCATTTGCCAGTATTCCACCGTAGATTGCAGCGATTGGCCCTTCCGTGTGCTTTGCGGGAAAATAGGTGCTCCAGATTTATTAGAGTGATATATTCTAAAATGTTCGCGGAAAACCACTTTCGCGAATGCAATAATGAAACACGATTAGCTCTCTTTCAGCCCTTGAAAAGTATTAGTGCGAATCACACCGGTCGTCTATGTATTCAAACAAGAGGTGGTCATAGTGCAGCCATTATCCATTGTCGTATATAATCACGACAGTTCAATAAACACAGAACGTGGCGAGTTCTGAGTATATTTTTATTGTTCAGAATGATTAGCCAACAAGAACGATGGAAAACGAGACAAGAAATATGAACACCCCATTCTTAAGGAGCCAGGTACTAGAGCTAACCGAAGCCGCCACAAGGACCAAGGAGCTCGCCGACCTCTGCCGAGGGGGCGACTCAATTGCCCTCGATGACACTAATTAGGCCGCTCGAGGCCATTCTCGTTGACAAACTCAGGCTGACGACGGTAGAATTGTCGCAACCCTCTTAGCTCGAGGAATTTCACAAATAAGTTATCAATTAATTCACCCTGAGCATGCGCTGGCTGTAGTCTGAGGGGTTATTGCAATCTAAGTAAATGCTTCCCATTTATTAGAAGTTTAGTACATTAAAGTGACGACTACGATGAACCTCCAGACGTAACTGGTTGTGGAAATATGTAGCAATTATCGCTCGTCCTGGAGCGATAAATAATCTTACGAGAATCATCAAAGACTTATCCGGGGTAAAATTTTATACGCCCTTTTTATCGAAAGCGTGCTTATAATTGTACTTCTTTCAGATAGGAGTAGCCACTGAGTTAATCGCTCGACGACCCCAGAAGTGAAGCATACAACTTCTAAGCTAGTTTCTTAAACTATTCTGCCGACAGGCTTTTAAACACTAGAGTCGGGGGTAGGTTGAATAGAGCAATAGCACTTTCCACAAAGCCCTTCGCTCTTTGAACTTTTGTAGAGCGAAAGCTGGAGAGGCGAGTGGAGGAAAACACCGATCACGTTGAGCAAAGAGCTCTATGGGAGGGGCTGATCCTGCAATCCAAAACTGGCCACAAATTATAGGTATCTTCAACGGATCATTCATAAGCCTGTTGTGCAAAAAAAGTGGTTCAGACCTGCACCTATTTTAAGTTAAGAGAGAGAGAGATAGAGCCCTTAAAACTAGAAGTCACATTAGATGTGGGACCATCACTCTTGCATGAATGTACGCTTCCTTCTTGTTGCGCATCTACTTTGTGACAATCAAAATTAAAGTCAAAAACAAACGTACGCAGGTACATAAAACACAAAACTACAGCTGCGAGTATCATAATATGGACCTCGAGCAATCGCGTAATGTGCCTGAAAAGTACTTCTATTATTAGCAAGGTACACGTCTTACAAACGATGTCATGATTCGGTATCACTAACTTCGAATGGGAGTTTGAAACTCTTCCGAAGATCGAAAGTTTTATATTGAAAGGCACAGTTAATGTTCGAGTGGTCTATCGAGAATTATTGTATTTTCCCCCACTCGAATAAATCATTTATTATTTGGCTTCATGTACAAACACATACATGTCGGGAAACCTGATCTTCTTTTGTTACAACTTCGTCCCACTCAGACAGCATGTTCGCGGACGTCAATACCATTCCAAATTGTTCGCCGCGTTTCATCCACATGTTTTAGAAGTAACTCTGGGCCAGTGCCTTCAAACTTGCTATAAAAGAACAAGCTCGTAAACAAGCTGTCGTGATGACCAATGCTTCGCTCAAAGTTGTGTTCTGTTGACAATAAAAATAAGTAAAACGATGCCCTTTTTTTGTTGTTGTTGCATTTTTGTTTATAAGTTACTTTTGTCATTGTTTAGCGCGGAGCACGAGAACGCGAGCTTTCAAACGGCGAAAATCTTTGTCCCTGCAATGAGCCAATCAGAGGGAGAGCCGGAGCCGGACAGGTGACAGCTTACACTCGGTGTGTATTCCTTCTGAGGAAAGCTGGCACCGCGCTCCGTCCGCGTTGATTGGCTCGCGATGACCAATGGCGTTCGCCCTTCGCCAAATATCGCCGAAACCAAACATAGCGCATAGCCCGAAAGCCGCAAGAGTTGCTCTTAAAAAATAATTAGGTTATAGTGACCGACAGGTTCAGAAACGCAGGGAGAGTGCCGGTCATCGTATCGCTCCGATCCCTTTGCGGCTTTAGATGGTAGCAGCGCCCAAGGACAAATTGCGAATCATGATTGCTATTTTTAAGCTCTCGGTGTCGGTCTATAGTTCTTTGAAGTCAAATCTATAGCATTTAAACTATAAGAAAATAAAAAAAGAAATCATATACATGCTACGGTTTCATAGAAAATAACATTATGGATGCCCTTAATATATCCAATCTCTTCTGCGTATGTTTCGATTGATGAAATATTAATCGTTTTTAAGGGGGAAAATACGCTGGGTTCTATTTCTTTAGTTAGCCTCTCGCTTACGACAAAGTACTAATCAATAAAAAAAAACGTACCACTTATATTAAGTCTGAATCGAGGCGAATATTTGTACTTGTCAGCGTATTTTTGAGGAGTAACTCAACAGCACAAGAAACGCGGGGCGTGGCTTGTTGATGCCTCTTCTTCTTCGTGATTCGTCGTTGTCATCGGACATCCCGATGTCTTCAGCGGCAAGCAAGGCTTCGTTTGCACCACCCGCCCTTGCACACCCGAACAACTGGCCCTCTCTTCCACGTTCGAACTTGGCACCTCTCGAGAAACCTGCCCCTTCTCCACCACCATCAGGTTTTCGTGGTGGGGATAATCCGCATCCCGTGAGCTTGACGAATGACGGCTTCACAGAGGTCAAGCCTCGACGACGTGCCAAGCCTTCTACTGGCACTGTTAAATCAGACTCTGTGCAGGCTGTTGCTAGGCCCCAGCGCCGAATGGCACTTTTTGGATCTCGACTTCGACCGGATACGTCGGTTGCCGATGTCCAGGCGCTTGACGAGCCGTTACTAGACGGGAAGCAAATCGTATGTTCCAAAATGGTAACTCGATTTCTCTCGTATTCTTCCTTTCATTTGTTTTGTGACCAGGCCATGTTTGACGTCATTAACAAACCGAAGGTTTAGCCGGAGGGCAGCATTTTCCACCAGTTCTTTGGCCAGCTTGACCATGCTCGTACTTATCCCCTAGGAACGACATCAGATGTAAATGCCGGAAGTGCTTAGCATTTTTTATCAAAATGTTCGAGGACTGCGCACAAAGGCTGGCGAGTTTGTCTAATCTTATTACTTTTGATTTTGACGTTATTTGTTTATCGGAAACGTGGCTGTGCGATGGCATTCCGAATTCGAATGAATTTACACCTAACTACAATGACTACCGCCGCGACAAAGACTATATGAGCACGGGGCAAAAACTAGGTGGTGACGTATTAATGCGCTTCACTCTTCGCTTGAGTCTCATCGAAGGTTCAAACTAGAATCGCATTCAGAATGCTTATTAGTAGAAATTAATACTACCGATGTCTTTAATTACTTTATTGAAAACTACTATTTTCCACCGCTGTGCGATCCTTCAAATTTATTGAACATCTTGAAACGCTGGAGCAACAAGTAAACTTCGATAGGTACAGAGTTCAAATGTACGGGGATTTTAACCTTCCAGGAATAGATTGGTCATTAGACGTTGTGAACGGTGGCGACTCAAAATAAGGCAGCTGGGTTGTTATCTTTTATACATTTTTTATGGGCGGAATCAGCTTAACAGGTTCGAAAACACCGCTGGTAATGTTCTTGACCTAGTGTTATCAAATATTCCAATCGAATCAATTAGAACTGTTTCGATCCCTCTAGTACAAATTGATGGATATAATCCACCTCTCAATGTTTAAATACAACTTCCATGAGAGTGGCAAGCATTAAACAGACCCTCCACCTACTGTTACCCCAAAGGAGATCATTTGGGAATGTATAAATACCTTCATAATTATAACTGGAGCGCTGTTCTTGCAATGGATGACACAAATCTCGCAACAGAAGCGCTTACGTCAGTTTACATCAGTTTACGTCTCACAACGGACGCGATTAGCATTTTTGTTTCAAAACGAAATTCTCAACTTTCCATTTACCCGGACGGGTTTTCTTATCATTTAAAAATGTACCTTAAAAAAAAATCATTTTCATAAAAAAAAACAGGCTGTAGCTTTTGGTAAACTCAATTCAGTATTTACCGTTCTCTCGTGAAAAATCTGTACTCACGCGATAAACAGTTACATCTTGATGATGTCAAGCGCAGTCTGAATCGCCACCCCGAAATTTTCTGGAAGTTTGCAAAGCAGCACACTCGTAACAATGCACATGAAATTTCACTGCGGGATTGTTTTGCTGAAAACATTAGGTATTCTTCGTCCTCGCCATAGATGGCAGATCGTTTTGCAGACTATTTTAGCCAATGCTACACAGTTGGTCAGCCAACAATTCAGCGTATTGACATGGAAGTAAACTGCCAGGATGTTTTATCGGGCTTTATAGTAGATACGGATGAAATTGAAGAAACTATCAGAAACCTTAAACCGATTTATCTACTAGAGTAGATTGTATTCCGAGCTTTGTAATCAAATGTCGTGGTGACTTGTTCGCACCGATCTTAAAACGAATTTTCAGCTTGTCACTTTGCTCTGGTTTGTTCCCATCGTTATGGAAGAAAGTGGTTGTCCTGCCAATATTAAAGGGGGCGATTCATCGGTTGTCAGTAATTATCGGCCTGTTTCTTTATTGTACGGCTTTTCTAAGGTGTTTGAGAAAGGTATTCCTAAACGAATAACTGATTACGTTCATCAAAAATTAACGACTTCACAGCACGGGTTAATTACGGGACGGTCAGTTGAAACCACCGTGTGCTCCTTTTCACTGCACCAATTGTTACGAACAGGGGACAGGTAGATGCTGCTTATTTTGATATGTCTATAGCCTTCGATAAAGTTGATCATGAGCTACTGCTCCACAAATTATCGTTATACGGTTGTTGTTCTGAACTACTTCGCTTGTTTCAAAGCTGCTTGTCATGTCGCACGAATCATGTTAGAACTTCTAGTGTCACTTCTAAACTATTTTACTCAACTTCAGGTGTCTTGATTTTAATGCCCTTCAGCACGAAGTGAATAACATACTGCAATGGTCTTTGGCGAATAATTTGCTCCTAAATCCTACCAAAACTAAGGCTCTTTCTTTCAGCAGAAGACACACTGTTATGCATTTTACTTACTCTTTGGGAGGAACTCCAATCGAACGCATGACTGGGATGAAAGATGTTGGTGTGTGCCTTGATAGCGCGTTGTCATTCAATGTTTATGTTTCTTTTATGGTTGGCCGTGCGATGAAAACTCTTGGTATTATATTTCGTATAACTGAAAAGTTCAGACGCCCTGCTTGTATGATTCGTTTATTTCGTGCTTTAGTTCGTTCATGGCTTGAATTTGCCTCTGTTGTTTGGAATTTTCTAACACGTACACAGTCTTTAAGCATTGAATCAGTGCAGAAAAGGAATGATACGCATTTTATATTGTGCCGGTTGTAAGAAGAGGAAAAAGACGTCACGTCGGGGACAGGCAGGGAACAGTTTCGGGAAAGAGACACGCTTAAATAAAAAAGCGTTACACTGGTGTCAGAAGTGAGATCTTCAGTCAATACGCCTTCTGCCGGCACGCATGAACCTTCCTCGACAGCCTCAGGATGAGATCCCGCGAACCGGAGAAGCCATCGCACCCCGGCCAGTTCCCGACTCCATCGACCCTAACATTCGAACTGACACTTCATCGGCCATTGAAGCCCTGGTGGACGTCCACCACCAATGGACTGCCCAGGAGCTCAGACACAGAGACGCGGCCCTTTTGGAGGCGCTGTCGAATTTATTCGAACGAATGTCGGTCGCACTTCTTGATGGCCTGCGAGCACTGGTCAAGCCAGGGCTTTCACAGGCAAGTCCAAGCGATCTTCCGCCAACATCATTGACGACAAATGCCGCACCGACTATACCTCTATCTACTCCACGCCTTAAGCTGCGGCCATCGCAATTTGGCGGCACAGCCACATGGTCCGCCTACGTAACACAGTTCGAGATTCTTGCTAAAGCCAATCGCTGGATCGAAGAGCAGCAGGCACAAGTACTTGCAGTCAACCTCAGCAGTCCAGCGATGCAAGTGCTCCACCACATGCCGCCAGAATCCCGTGGTTCTTACACCTTGCTGATCCAGGCGTTAGAAGAAGGTTTCGGCGATGGGCCTCAACGTCACCTTCACCATGCTGAACTACGTCATCGACGACAAGCGTCGGGTGAGACGTTGTCCCAGCTCACTGACGACATAGAGCGTCTTGCGCGCTTGTCGTTTCTCGGGTCTTCCGAAGACACCGTGGATGGTGTCAGCACTGCGGCGTTCATTGATGCTATTATATCTGAAGAGATCCAAGAGGTGGTACGTCTTTTCCACCCCCGCACATTTCGGGCCGCTCACACGTATGCATTAGAAGTGGAGGCCGCTCGCAAGGCTTCACGGTGGACACCCATGCATCAGTCGGTAACCACCCTCCCGACGACGACTTGATTGTGTTACCAAAAAGAACGTCACAGCAGAACAGACGGTCTCGTTATAAGTGAAGATGCTCAACGAACAGTTGCTCTTTGCGAGGAAACTACACCTGCTACCTCGAAAGGCTCGTGTTCCGTTGACCTCGGCGCTCATCTTATTCCGTTATACGAGACTAGTGCTTTTCGACTTCAACAAGATGACGCTGTCCTTCTAAGAAGCCTTCTATCCCGTTTTTCGACGGCATTCAGCATTAGCAACACCGATTTAGGAAAAACAAATCTGACCGCACACCGTGTCAAAACCGGTGATGCTGCGCCCATTCGACAGCCACCTCGCAGGGTGCCGCTGGCTAAGCGCTCGCACGTAAATGACTTTGTTCAAGAAATGCTCACACAAGGTGTCACTGAGTCAGTCTATAGACCCTGGTCTTCGCCGATCACCCTGGTAAAAAAAAAAAGGATGGATCGACCCGATTTTGCTTGGATCACAAAAAGCTGAATAACGTCACAAAGAAGGATACCTTTCCGCTACCCCGGACAGATGACATCTTAGACGAACTCGCGGGTTCCACTTGGTCCTCGACTCTCGACCTGAAGAGCGGCTACTGGCAGGTTTCAGTACATTCACCTAACCGCGAAAAAACAGCCTCTCAACACAGGCTGTGCACTCTACCAATTCACAGTCATCACTGTTAGAAAATTCCATCAATCTACGTGGAAAAACCGAATAGAACATGTCCCGTTTTCTGGAAATGCATACAATGTGCTGTTTGCTTTCAAAAACGGGAACTGTACCATATGCATTGAAATGTGCTATTTAGGCAATAAGTATGAGCTTATCCGTATAAATAAAAAAAGCCTTACAAGACTACAGTTTATAGTCGGTTCAACTGGTATTAGCGGATTGAACGCGCCCAAAAGTGCCGGATATCCAGCAATTTTTATAGAACTCTATCAGACTGCGGAAGTACAGTGCCCGTGAGCCGTGTTACGCCACGCGCAGGAAGACATCTCTCACCCGCGCATGCGCAAGCCGCTGCCCGCCGGTGTGGGCCCGCGAGCTGCGGAGTGCTGCTGCCCGTTCGGAAGGCGAGTTCGACGTTGTTATCGCGTCGTCAGAGGCGTTCAGCGGTGCGTAGACGGCTTTGTTTTCCAAGGTACGTATACGTTAAGTTGTTCCTAACGCAGTGTTATTTTACTATCTCTAAGGGTGTCGTATATTCCAAGTTCGGGATGCCCAGCGTGTAGCGTCTCGTCTTCCCAGCTGCATAAAGCTAGGCCTTTTGTAGTTCCTGATTCGGGGCGGCATACTGCCCGACCCTACTTAGTATTGATGGTATGCTGCGCTGCGTAGTTACGCGGAAAAAAACTGGAGAAATGAAGTTAATGCAGAAGGACAGACAAAAACATGCATGAATTGGCGCAGACTAACAACTGTTTAATTTCTTTCTCTTTTTTCTCCCCAACCCGTATTTCCAAAATTGCAGCTAAGAAAACGAATGGTTGATGTCTTGAATTTGTTGGCTTCTGAACTTGATGGTGTTTGCTGTAGCTGCCTCTTTGATATACGAACTGGATGGTGTGTTTTTTGTAGCGTTTACCTGGGGCCTGATGTTTGCTCCGACAAGTTTGGTATCTTATTGAGTAGATCTATTTCTTCTTTTCGCAAAGCTAGTGATAGCTCACTGACGCACGCTCCGTGTCTACCCGAGGCCATGTGAAAAGCCTCGATTATTTCACGCTTTGTTCTGTCCTTTGATCTGGCCAAGATAGAAGTAGTGTCAAGGAGAGCTTTGCAGTTGCATTTTGAACAATGCGCTGCAAGGTTGCCAGGTGCTTGCAGTTGTCCGCATGGATGGTTGTGCTCCCTTAGTCTCTCGTTAAGACATCTCCCAGTCTGCCCGACGTAGGATCTTCCACACGACAGTGGTATTTTGAATACGACACCTTCGACACGTTCAACAAATTTGCTCCTGTGTTTCACTTGACACAGTGCCTTGCTGTTAGTCTCGTCCACTTCATTGTTGACCCTCCTGTATAAGCCTTTGTGCCTGAAAGGGGCAGATAGTGACACTCTGACTTCGTACCTTGCGGCGATGTTTTTTATCCTGTGTGAAAAATTGTGTATATATGGCAGTACCACCATTGATCTTTTGTCCAAGATCTTCTCCTTGATTTTGCACTTTCCTGTAAGTGTGGAAATACATTTTTCTGCGACAGCTACCAGTGTGGGTTCAGGATAATCACTTGCGTGTAGTCTGCTTGTCTGCCTCTGTAAACTTTCTGAGACTTTGTGGTGACACGATTTTTGAATTGCTCGCCCCATGCATCCTGAGGCAACACTCTTCTTTACTAACTTTGTGTGTCCAGAGTCATACGGCAGAATTCGTTTTTTTCTTCTAGTTTTGTACATCCAGCATGTGTGTCTGTAATCAAGTCATGTGGATGTCCAAGAACTGAAGGCTGCTTTTCTCAGGTAACTCAAAAGTAAAATCCAGTCCTCTGTGCGCTTCTCGAAACTTCTCCATGATCTTTGAACGTACCTTGTCTGTTAGTTTGCGTATTGGAAAACACACCAGAAAATCGTCTACATATCTAAAGCACTTGCTGACTCCATTTTTCTGGAAAAACCCCTGTAGTTCTCTATTTTCTTTTGCCATGTACAGGTGGTACTGCCATATATACACAATTTTTCAAACAGAATAAAAAACATCGCCGCAAGGTACGAAGTCAGAGTGTCACTATCTGCCCCTTTCAGGCTCAAAGGATTACGCAGGAAGGTCAACAATGAAGTGGACGAGACTAACAGCAACGCACTGTGTCAAGTGAAACACAGGAGCAAATTTGTTGAATGTGTCCAAGGTGTGGTATCCAAAATACCACTGTCGTGTGGAAGATCCTACGTCGGGCAGACTGGAAGATGCCTCAACAAGAGACTAAGGGAGCACAACCATGCATGCGGACAACTGCAAGCACTTGGCAACCTTGCAGCGCATTGTTCAAAATGCAACTGCAAAGCTCTCCTTGACACTACTTCCATCTTGGCCAAATCAAAGGACAGAACAAAGCGTGAAATAATCGAGGCTTTTCACATGGCCTCGGGTAGACACGGAGCGTGCGTCAGTGAGCTATCACTAGCTTTGCGACAAGAAGAAATAGATCTACTCAATAAGATACCAAACTTGTCGGAGCAAACATCAGGCCCCAGGTAAACGCTACAAAAAACACACCATCCAGTTCGTATATCAAAGAGACAGCTACAGCAAACACCATCAAGTTCAGAAGCCAACAAATTCAAGACATCAACCATTCGTTTTCTTAGCCGCAATTTTGGAAATACGGGTCGGGGGAGAAAAAAGAGAAAGAAATTAAACAGTTGTTAGTCTGCGCCGATCCATGCATGTTTTTGTCTGTCCTTCTGCATTAACTTCATTTCTCCAGTTTTTTTCCGCGTAACTACGCAGCGCAGCATACCATCAATGTCAAACCAACTAGCCCAACTCCAAGCATTCATTATTCCTACTTAGTAGTTGGGCACTAGGAGGGCACAGTTTTCGCAGTACTCCCGCATTATTATGCCAAGCCGCTGTCAACATGCGTGCTTCAGCGCGTCGAATTAAACTTGTTTCGCCGCCAAGTTCAACCTCACATGGTTCAAAGTTTAGCGCTTGATCGGGGAGGGGGATGGGGCAATTGGAGGATGAGGGAAGATTGGATTAGAAGGCGTGAACATTGGTCAGTTATGTTTTAAGGAACGAAGTATTTTCATAAGGTCGAAAGCGTAATATATTCTCAATACAGCGTTTGAGAAACGGAGCTTGTTTTTAACTTTCTTTTTTTAAATGCGTCTGAAAGCATAATGGAGCACTGCGTTCCTCTGCTACTCGACCGTGTGAGCGATCTTGGCAGCTTGCTAAATATGCGGTGAAATAAGGGTGGCACCTGCTTGATGCAGAGAAATAGTGCAGGCTTTTGCATCTTAGGAATAGTAACGCATTATCGTGCGATATTTTGAGTCGCCCAGTAAACTTATCCGCGCTGTGCCAGTAATCAATCATCGTCGTGGTAATACTCGTGTGCGTGCCGCGGATGCTCCGGGCGTTTTGCGTACCAAATTAATGCCCTTTTTTGAGGACTGATATTTCCTAAATAACTTGAGTTTCTGATAAACGAATTTACTTCGAAATTACCCCGGTCGAGTTGAAACCTTTATTGTAATAGGTGGTATTCACTGGACGCCACATCGGAGCTCTCTGAACGCTGCGCATGCTCAGAGTGAACTCCCGCTTATGGCCTGAGGACACCCTTTTTATGTAGAGTAATTTTACATGCACGACGTCGTGCAGCTCAACCGGAAGTGGCTGTACGCACGACGCGCGTTGATGTTCTTTGATTGGACGACCCGAATCCTGGCCATAGTGGCAGAGCTTCGCTCTGCCAATAAAAATTACTGTAGAGCCCCTCAAACAAATATTTTCGCCCCATCATGACCTAACCAACCTCGCAATTCACGAGCTTGCTCGTGAATATGCGACCAGAGTCGCGCATTATGCATGCAGCCTCACACATTCAGGAGCATGCTCGTGAATTGTAATTGAGTTTTAAATGTCAAGTTCACTTTTTTTTTTTTTTTTTTTTAGCATGGGATTTGACTTGTTTTCATCGCTTATCAAGTTCCTTCACCTCAACGGAGTGCGATTTCTCCTTGTGAATTAAAGGAAAATACTGTATATATCACCGGAATAAAGCGATAAAACTCGTGGATATATATGTTAACCGGAAGAAACTGAAAATCTCCTCCCCAGATAAAAACTGAAAAGGTGTGCCATGTTTGAAAACAATTATAACTCCCGAAGTCCTAGGTATTAATGCTCTCAAACACCGTTAAAATCATAAACGTTCGGTTCAGCGTTCCTTTATGACTAAAAAAATCGACTTTTTTTCATGCAGAAGCATCTTCGACTGCCACTGGATGGCACCAGGTGCTTCGAAGGAGTCGGCTTCCTCTCTGCCATGGAGCTGATGTACGCCACATACCTAAAGTACCCTGCTGAGCTGCTAGCAGCTTTGAAGTTCGTTAAGAGGTAACTATAGATGTGCCTTTCAGTTATGAAAATGTGCGCTGTGAATTTGCTTTGGAAAAATGTATCGTATGGACAGTTCTAATTCCTTCAGGTGGTAGAATTGTCTAGTGGATATTGCATTTCATGAAGAAATAAATAGGCGATTTTTTGTCTGGGAAGCAGCGATAACTGCTAACTACCTTTTGACAGCGTTAATGACATAATAGGCCGTTAGCAATAAATTATGTAGCTAATCTGTTATCGTGTCCTTGCCAACATCCTAAGCAGTTTGGCATACTTTTGAATGATGGTGTGCTCTTCAACGTATTTCCGGCAAAGTCAATTTGGCTCAAAATTAGAAATTTCGAAGACTGTAATCGACTTATTTTTCGCAAGAACCTAATTTTCGCAAATCGCCCACAATTTAAAAAAAAAATAGAAAAAAGGTCCCGCGAACAATTCTGGTAAAATATAAACACATTGGAAACTATATTGAGATCCCACCGCATCGTGAAAATTAGAACCCGCAAATTATTCCAAAACTTCAACTTTGACCTCAATCGGGAAATATTGAGCCCTCGAAACATATTTCGTTTACATTATATAATATGGTACAAGTCAAAAAAGTTCAAATTCTGTTTTCATTCGGCAATGTGCAATGTTTCCGAAACTTATAGGAACACACCAACTGTTCATTACCTCATAAAAGTGCTAACTTGTCGGTGGCCGAACGACGACTATAACATGTTGCTTAATGCAACAATTTTGTGCGCTACGTCATGGATTGATGTAATCTCCAGAGGTAATACAGTAGCGTGTTCCTTTGGTGAGTACATACACAGGGCGTTCTTTTTATATTCTTACAGATTTGTTTAAAGAAAGCCATGAAAGCTACACTTATTCGGTTTCTGCGAATGAGTTATACGCCAATGGGGACATTATGTGGGTGGCTAATCTTTGCGATTAGTCGGCTAATTAATTAAAATTTGTTAAATAACTTTTTAATTAGTGAAAATAGACATATGGCTCCAATTAGAAACTTGCTGAGCGTTATCAAAAACCACTAAATCAGTCATTTTTAGAAAGACTTTCAGCGCGTGAGAAGCGTAGTAGTGCATTTAAGTTACAACTCGTGGAGCACATACCAAGCTAGCTGTCGCGGTAAGGCGCCTGTGCGATTTTTCTGTCTCTTATTTAGCCCCAGCCTTGTACCTGCTCCACGAGTAGTAACTTCAGCGCACTGTTGCTCTTTTCACGCGCTCAAAGTCTTTCTAAAAATTACTGATTTAGGGGTTTTGGACGACGCTCAGCAAATTTCTAATTGGAACCATATGACTTTTTTCAGCAATTAAAAAGTTGATTAACGAATTTTAATTAATTAGCCGACTTATCACGAAGATTAACCACCCCCAAATCCCCCCTGGGCGTATAACTCACTCGCACAAATCGGATAAGTGTAGCTTTCATGGCTTTTTTTTTTAAACAAAACTGTAAAAAAAAAGAAAAAAAAAACGCTCGGTGTAGCAGACGCATAACGATTCCTCAAACGTATTGCAGTATTCCCATGTAGATATTAAGGGTTTCATTCAGCTTGGTCACACTTTTGCTGAGGCATTGTCAATTACATTAAACAAAGTGTCCAACTTTCGGCAGCAATTCGGAAAGAAATATGTTCTGTAGAGCAGCGTATTAGCGTTAGGATTTGTGTTTGTTTGGCACGTTCAACAGCAACCTGGAACATGTTGTACCATGTTTTTGTTGAAACTTCGAACTAAGAAAGGCAAAGGCCTGATGTTAACGTGCTGCTTTCTAGACACCCTTATTCACAATTCGCTTGAAAATATTCGTTGCTCACATTAATTGGATGTGCTGCAGTAACTGCGTGACCTGCTTGGGAGGACCGTTTCTCTGTAAGTCATATTATTATGTTGCAATATAATGAAAGAATCAGTATGAATATGGTATTCAGATACATTGTCATATAGAACCAATATTAGAACTTGTGCATCCTACGGAGCATGCAACTTATATTTTAATCCGCCTTAGTATCGATCGGCTTCAAATACATGAGCCCTTGTTCTGCAAGGGCACACGAATATACCTGTGACCGGGCTATGCTTATCAGTTAGAATAAGTAATATGAACCAAAAGACGTGAATGTTCAGCATTCTAATAATGGGTGTATCTCAAAACGTCCCATTCGCATTTGAACCTTGCACATTTCGTCCTATTCTCATTTGGTCCTTCTCGTTTGAACCTTCTCATAAGATCCGAATCGTGTTTTTCGCAACTGGGCCCATTCTCATTTTGCCCGTTCGCCCTACGACCGAATGGCATTACTTCGGCATGCTTCTAACGTTGTTATGCCTTCGCGGGTTTGTTGATGAGCCTTACCTTGCTTGGGCCCCCAACATACCAACAGATGTATGTTATGTGTAGAGGTGCGCTCTGAGAATAGTACAATGACGCGTCCTTCCCTTCCTCTAAGCAAACGAAAAAAAAAAAAAAGCGATGAACATTTAATTTGGAAACTTTGTTTGAACAGAAATAGCATACATATTAGCAGTGGCTCTCAACCATATATGTTTCGCGGACCCCTTATAGAAAGGCGGAGATGATGGAGGAACCCGCTCGGGGTGAGGGGAATAAAAAGGTATAGGCTATCATGATAATGATTTAATAAATGGATATAACTAATTGCTAGTGTGAAGTAGACTTATCTCATTGACACACGCACGAGAGTACTCACCCAAAAATTTGAACGTTTCTTAACGACGTGAAGAAAGACAACTAATATTGTCGTGCTTGACTGATAAGACATGGCTTCGCGGACCCCTAAGATGCCTTCGCGACCCCCATTTGAGAAACACTGCAATATAGAAGTGGTGGCATTGTCCCAGGTCGAGAGACCCCAAAAAACGTGACATTTCGGAATATGATCTGGCTGCGATAAATACTTGGTCTGTTTTATTGTCAGCTAGTAGCTTTTCACGACGATCTCGACGCACTGCTAAAATCCTTGGCAGAGAGAGTATGCCTGTAGCGTGGCACACACACACACGCACGCACAAAATATATCAATGTACTTATTAATATAACCCCCCCCCCCCCAAAAAAAAAAAAAAAACCATTTTCGTATAGAACGAGTCAAGTGCGACGGGTCAAGGCGAGATATTCTTGAGAATGGCTGTTTTGAAAAGGGCCAGGTGAAAAGGGCGAAACGAGAACGGACTCAAATGAGGAGGGTTGAAATGCGAAGGACGAAACGGGAAAGGACCAAATGCGCCAGGTCCAAGTGAGAAGGGCGAAACGAGAACGGGCTCAAATGATAACCTCCCTTTAATAATAACCAGAATATTCTGCTTAAGCACTTCAGGCAAGTTTTTTTGTAATATTGCATTTACTGGTACTGTGAATTCCTTTTTTTAACCGAAGTATCGTTGGGTACAACTTTACTAGACAGGCGAGCTGGTTAATATGACATTCTACAAACCGAGATGGAGGCTTCGAAGACATACGTTTCAATTGAGACGGATGTGTTCGTCCTTCTTTGTAGCCTCCGTCTCGGGTTGTAGAATGTTTTAGCGTTGTGTGCTGACACAAGATCCGAAATGTGTCCAGTTATTACTGAGAACTGATGCCAGTAAGCTGAATCGTTTTTTTTTTTTTTTTTGTGTACAATCACAATTCGTCTTGATGCAAGGATCAGACTTGGAGGCTCATGGTGTGTGCACGGACTGTCCAAATTAAGGGCGAGTCTCGGCTTGAAAGTATACTATAGACGAGGTTTAGAATTTGTCCAGATTGGATTACTAACCGATAGAGAAGTTAAAGAAGGAGCCAGGAACTCCTTAGCTTCTGTTATACATCCTCCTCTAAGAAATCCCACCCATTATTTATGTTATCTTTTTTTTCAGGCGACTTGTGGCAATGAACCCGCAGGAGGGGTCCTGGCAGTCGTCAAGAAAAGTTGCTCTGGTGCATCTGAAGGCGCAGGGAGCCCTCCAAAAGTTCTCGAAGTTCCAAAAGAAGTGGAAAGAAACTTCGGTGCTTGTTTAGATTAATCTTTCTTTTCTATTGTTAATATTACAATTTGTTGTATAGGCCAAGATGGTTCTTTTCGAGATGTAGCATGTCAGCATAATTTTTGGTCAGATTTTTTTAGGAGACTGCTCACTTTGATTTTTTTTATGGCTGAGTTGCCCCCCAAAATATTTGCGGCATGAACTGTGTTTTTTTTTATTGTGTATCTGCTCTAGTCATTTAAAAGAAAAATAAATGTAAATATTTTTGAAGTAGCAAACTGTTCAGTCTTTGCAATGCGTCCGTTGCTATGGGTTGGAACCAAAAGGACCAAGCGTGAACTTAGTTTGATAACGATTTTTTTACAAATGTTTATTTGCCTTTATCCCCGTCACTACATGTACAATGTTCTCTAAACTTGACGTACCATGTGAACACTTTCTCATGGCATTCCTGGCTGTTCTATTGAGTATATATGTCACAGATTCATTGTTCTGTTTTCAGGATAGTGCTCGCATTAGATACGACAGTTCAAATTTTCCATACATACAAGTTTGGGAACATTTGCGCATTGCAGGTAATTTTATGTTGCAAAGACGTGCATCAAGTTGCGCCTGCAAACTGCCAGGACATCCCTGTTTTTCCTGTTTTGCATGTCGCATATCAACGTTTTCAAGGAGGAGCTTGGCATGTGACATACAAAGCCCGGATGTACTCATGAATAGCGGCAGTAACATAAAATGGGGCGAGTACTATCACAAACAAGACTGAACTTTTTCCGTACGTACAAGAAATGTAACCTGTGTCGTTTTGGACGCATTGGAACATGTAATGTACTTCGTAAAAATGGTACATGTTCTGGCATGGCTTGCAACAGAACATGTGCTGCTGTGTGCCACGATGGTACATTTCCTGTAGCATACAGTACTTGTTCCGTGATGATGGTGTATGGAACTTGTTGTGGCTGCCCATACAGCAACAAAATGCCCCGTACTAAAGAAGTATGGAACATGTTCTGTAGTCCGGTAATACAGTACATGTTGTGGCAACAAGGTTAGCATGTATGTGTCCCATATTTTGACAGGAGTTTTTCTAACAGTGCATGACATTCGGGTTGTGTAAGGCGCCCGCAACGTTCCAACGACTGATGGAGAAGGTTCTTCAGGGACTGACCTGGTCCGCGTGCCTTGTTTATTTAGACGATATCGTGGTCCTTGGGAAGACGTTCGCCGAGCACTTGACACATCTTGAGCTGGTTATTCAGCGACTTCAGGACGCAAACCCGAAACTAACTCCTAACAAATGCACCCTATTTGCTAAGAAAACTCGATACCTAGGCCACGTCATTTCAGCCAATGGAGTTTCTCCTGACCCAACGAAGCTATGTGCCGTAACCGACTGGCCGACCCCGACATAAGGTGTGGACGTTCTGAGTTCCCTTGGCTTGGCGACTTACTGCCGGCGATTTGTTCCTGTTTTCTCACCAGTCGCTAAACCGCTTTATGCTCTAACTGAGAAGTTCAAGGTGTTCATCTGGTCCGCCAAATGTCAAGACTCTTTCGAGGCACTCAAGCAGGCATTAACATCGCCCCCTGCACTGGCTTACCCAAGAGATGACGCCTTATTCATTATTTATACAGATGCAAGCAACACTGCGGCATTATGTCCCAACAACAAGAGGGCCACGAGCGAATCATCGGGTATTATAGCAAATCCTTCACAAAACCAGAGCGTAACTATTGCACAAGACGCGAGTTACTTGCTATAGTTAAGGCACTCTCTCTCTTCAATCACTACTTGTGCGGCAGAAAATTCATTATTCGTACAGACCACACGGCTTTGACATGGTTGGTTGGTTTCAAGGCACCAGAAGGACAAGTGGCTCGCTGGCTAGAACAACTCCAGCAGTACTACTTTGAGAAAAAAACTTTGGGCCGGATCACATCACAGCAACGCTGACGCCCCCTCCAGACGATGTAGTGAGGGCTCCTGTCGACAGTTCTTAAGCATGGTGCGCCGTAATTCGACCCGGACAGACACGCTCTGCCAGGTAGCCATCTCTAACAACGTGTGGCCACCTCAAGAGATCCAAGAAGCCCAGTTGCGCGACCCTGCTGTCGGCCTATGTGTCCAATGGAAGCGAAGCGGTCCGTACCGAGATTTCTCACCTTTCTTCAGGCGTGTTATAAGCTATTGGGCCCAGTTTGACACGCTGGAATTGCGCAAAGGACTTCTTTATCGTCGCTGGGAATCACCTACTGGTGACTGAGTCGTGTGGCAGCTAGTGGCACCACCCGAGTTCCGCGCCCAGATTTTAAGACAGCTTCACAGCAGTGCTAAAGGATGCCATTTTGGCGTCAATCGCACTCTTCGGAAGATACGCGAGCGCTTCTACTGTTTACAGTGCCATAATGACGTTGGACCACCATTTGAACGTAGCGCCATTGACGTTCTAGGTCCATTACCACGATCAAAAACTGGAAACAGGTATCTTCTCGTCATTGTGGACTACTTTTCGAAATGGCCAGAAGCAATCGCCATTCTTGATCAGACTGCCCCTGTTGTGGCGGATGCTCTGGTGACTTACTGGATATCCCGATACGGCGCACCCTTGGCACTGCATTCTGACCAAGGGCGGAACTTTGAGTACCAAGTATTTCAAGAGGTTTGTCAACAACTTGTAGTGAACGGCCAGACCGAAGGGGAGAAAGAAGAAACGCGGATCTCGAGACAGAAGATTGGAGGAACCGATCTCGTCGGGGCTAGTGGTTCGAACTGGATGTATTTTAAAATAACGTATTAAATATTTATGTAGCCTCAACGCTACATATTGGTGACCCGAAACAAGTAACATCGGCAACCTTCCTTACCCTGGGTTTGAGGTGAGCTGGACATACCTCCGCCTTTTTCCAACGATGGACGTTCAAGGCGACGCGACTTCCTCGGCCTCACCTACGGTAGGAGCCACCACGGCCCCGATTAAAATTCCAGAGTTTTGGTCCTCAGATTCTGAGCTCTGGTTTCTCACCGTCGAATCCGTCTTCCGGAAGCATCGAGTCACAGCGTCGCTTACGAAGTTCGACTACGTAGTCGCCGCTCTTTCGCAGTCGACGGCGGCCGTAGTCCGCGACATCTTACGGTCCCCACCAGAGAACCAACCTTACGAGACTTTACGCACGGAACTGATACGGCGTACAACAGAATCGGAACCCCGACGTCTTCAGCAGCTGCTGACAGAGGAGCAGTTGGGCGACAGAAAACCCACGGAACTCCTCCGACGAATGGAGCAACTCCTCGGAGGCAAGGCGGCGACGATGGATGCGTCCATCATGCGTGAACTTTTTCTCCAGCGTCTTCCTCAGCAAGTCCGGATGGTCCTAACCACGGAAACCACGGACTCCATTCTGACGCTGGCCCGCAAAGCGGACGATATAATGGACGTCTACTCGCCTAACATTTCGTCGGTTCACCACGAAACGGCTCAGCCCAGCTCCCATCTTCCTGCTCCCGAAAACGACTACCAGCGGGAAAGCCCTGACTTGGTCGCGGCCTACGCACGTATGGAAAAGAAAATTGACGACCTCAGTCGCGAGTTCCAAAACATGCAGCGCCACTCTCGAAGAGGGACGCTACGGTCGGAGGCCACAGCCGCAAGCACTCGAGACAACGTCGAGCACCACACCACTCGCTCGCCTGGAACTTCTACTAACCAACGTCAGTGCTGGTACCATAGTCGTTATGGGAACGCCGCCCGATTTTGCAGACAGCCTTGCTCTCAATCGGGAAACGGCACGGGCACTCACTGAAGGCGGCAAACGTCGAGGGCCCTTCGTCATCCAGCCGTCTTTTCTACGTGACCGACCGCTTAACCAAGGTTCGGTACCTAGTAGATACCGGTGCCGAGGTTAGCGTAGTACCCCCTACGCCGGAGGATCGTAAATATCGCAAAGAAACTCCTCCTCTGCAAGCGGTCAACGGAGCCACAATAAAAGCGTATGGAGAAAAGTCGTTGACCTTAGACATCGGGCTCCGGCGGACATTTCGCTGGATCTTTATCATCGCTGACGTACGACAAGCCATCATCGGGGCGGATTTTCTAAGACGATTCGGGCTCACTGTCGACCTGCGCCAATACCAGCTCATCGATACCGAGACGCAGCTCAGTGTCCAAGTGTTAATATCAAAGACACCGCCACTGCGTCCTTTTCTCCCACGTGGGGAGATGGACTCTCAGTGGAAGCGCATCACGGATGAGTTCCCCTCGGTGTTTGGGCCACATGCCCTTCCACAGAAAATCCAGCACAGTATCACACATCATATTAAGACTACAGGCCCCCCTGTCTTCGCACGTCCACGACGACTGCCACCAGACCGACTTCAGATAGCCAAACACGAATTTGAACATATGCTTGAACTAGGCTATGTACGCCCGTCTTCCAGTCCCTGGTCGTCAGCGCTGCACATGGTGCCGAAGAAGACAGGAGACTGGCGGCCATGCGGTGATTATCGAGCACTCAATCAGTCTACGATACCTGACCGTTATCCCATACCCCATCTACAAGATTTCGGCGGGTTGCTTCAAGGCGCGACAATCTTCAGCAAAATCGATCTTGTTAAAGCCTACCATCAGATTCCAGTGGAACCCGAAGACGTTCCCAAGACTGCGGTCACAACGCCATTTGGGCTGTATGAATTCTTGCGGATGCCATTCGGCCTCCGCAACGCAGCTCAAACGTTTCAAAGATTCGTAGACCAAGTACTTCGTGGACTGTCCTTCTGCTTCGCGTATCTGGACGATATCCTGGTGTTCAGCTCGACACCTGATGAACATGCCAGTCACCTTCGACAGCTTTTTACGCGCCTGACGTCGTACGGCCTCGTTGCAAATGCCGCGAAGTGCGAATTCGGAGTCAAGGAACTGGATTTTCTCGGCCATCACGTAGATGCTTGCGGAATCCAACCGCTGCCTGACAAAGTGACCGTTATTCGCAATTTTCCACGGCCTACAACGGCTACAAAGCTGCGAGAGTTTTTAGGACTGGTCAACTTTTACCGTCGGTTTATTCCCCGCTGCGCTCATATTTCCCAGCCTTTGTACGATCTGCTGCAGAACCCGAAACCAAAAATGACACCACTACAGTGGACACACGCAGCAGAGGGCGCCTTCACTAAAGTCAAGGAAGCCATTGCAACCGTTACCATGCTCATGCATCCGAGAAGTGGCGCTCCTACCTCCCTCATTGTCGACGCGTCGGACAAGGCAGTTGGAGCTGTCCTGCAGCAGCTTGTTGGGGACACATGGCATCCGATCGCATTCTTCTCTAAAGGCCTCAGTACTACAGAAACGCGCTACAGCACTTTTGGTCGGGAGCTGCTTGCAA
Organism: Ixodes scapularis; assembly: GCF_016920785.2. Classification (NCBI taxonomy): domain Eukaryota; kingdom Metazoa; phylum Arthropoda; class Arachnida; order Ixodida; family Ixodidae; genus Ixodes; species Ixodes scapularis. The sequence continues at coordinate 71,977,021 of NW_024609838.1, forward strand.
TTTACCTTGCCATACGACACTTTCGGCACTTCATCGAAGGCCGTCAATTTTTTGTACTTACAGACCACAAACCACTCACGTACGCCTTGTCGTCGTCCAGCGCGGCACACACACCACGAGAGGTCCGGCAAATGCTCTACATATCTGAATTTACCACCGACATTCGCTTTGTTAAAGGCTCCAATAATGCTGCAGCAGACGCTCTCTCTCGAATAGGCGTCAACCTCTGCCTCTCCGAACGTGCTTCGTTGGACTATACCGAATTGATAGCGTGTCAAAAAGACGATGCGGAACTCCAACGCTTACGGACATCATCTAAGACACTGGTTTTTGAGGATGTCCCCAGGCATGGTTCTTCTGACACCGTGGTATGTGACGTGTCAACTGGTCAACCCCGCCCGTTCGTTCCTCTTTCGTTTCGGCATAAAGTTTTTGAGGCCATCCACACATTGGCCCACCCTGGCATACGAGCCACCCAACGACTAGTTAGCTCCCGGTTCGTGTGGCCGCGTATGAACTGACGTGCGCGAATGGGCAAGAACATGCATCGACTGTCAGCGGAGCAAGATTCAACGCCACACGGTAACCCCCTTGACCGCCTTCAATCCACCTGACGCTCGTTTTGCTCACGTTCATGTCGACCTTGTGGGCCCACTTCCTCCATCACGCGATTACCGATACCTCCTGACATGTGTCGACAGGTTTACGCGATGGCCGGAGGTCGCCCCTATGAAAGATGCAACGGCACTGACGGTCGCTAGGACCCTTGTTGACATGTGGGTGAGTCGTTTCGGGGTGCCACAAACCATCACCACGGACCGCGGGCGACAATTTGAATCTTCATTGTTTAAAAACCTCTCTCACTTACTGGGCGCACAGCATATTCACACCACCGCGTACCACCCAATGTCTAATGGAATGGTAGAACGCTTTCATCGGCAATTGAAAGCTGCCATCAAAACACAGGACAAGAATGCGTCATGGACGGAAACCCTGCCTTTGATAATGCTCGGCATCCGCACAGCGTTTAAGACTGACTTGAACTGCAGTGCAGCCGAGCTGGTCTATGGAACGTCTCTCCGAATACCAGGAGAATTTTTCCAACGAGCCATAAATCCCCCAATTGACAGCGCCGAGGACTACGCTCAGCGGTTGCGACTTCTAATGCAAGACCTACGCCCCGTTGCTACAAGAATTCCCTCCACACGGAGTACCTTCGTCAGCCCTTATCTGGCAAAGTGTACACATGTATTCATTCGGCACGACGGTGTCAAAGCGCCTCTCCAGCCTCCTTACGATGGCCCTTTTCCGGTGGTTTGTCGTGACACCAAAACCTTCACGGTGCTAATCAAAAACAAAGAACAAGTTGTGTCCATCGACCGCGTCAAGCCCGCCCACTTGGACTCCAACAGTGCGACCTCTGCCATCTGACTCATTTAACAGACACCACTAACAAGCCCACTTCGCTTTAATCCTCAAAAAAAAAAAAAAAAAGAGACAACCGCTTGGTCGCTGCGCTTCCTCGCTAGGGGGGGAATATTGTAGTGAACGGCCAGACCGAAGGGGAGAAAGAAGAAACGCGGATCTCGAGACAGAAGATTGGAGGAACCGATCTCGTCGGGGCTAGTGGTTCGAACTGGATGTATTTTAAAATAACGTATTAAATATTTATGTAGCCTCAACGCTACAAACTTAACATTACCAAGACAAGAAGGACGCCACTGAATCCTCAGTCCAATGGACTCGTGGAGCGCTTTAATCGCACCATACTTCAGCATTTGGCTATGTTTGTTAACAGCCAAAAAGACAACTGGGACGACTTTGTTCCTTTATTTCTGTACTCTATACCGAACAGCGGTCCATGAAGTAACCGCGTACACACCTGCAATGATTCTCTTTGGGTGGGAAATTCGTATGCCATGCGACCCCGCCTTCTCAAGACCGCCAGAAAGTCCCTCTGAACCAGAGTAGTACATTAATGACTTGATGACACGTCTTGAACAGACCCATGACTTCGTCAGAAGCCGCTTGTCTATCGGCTTCCAGCGCTTGAAGGCACGCTATGAAGAGCACAGCACGCAAGAGATTTTCGTACCGGGTGACCAGAGTACGGCTGTATAACCCACTACGAAAACGAGGACTTCCACCTTAACTCCAAAGAAACTGGCAAAGGCCATACATTCTTGTCGCGCGCCTTAACGCCGTGGTGTACCGTGTGAGACACAAGACCCGTTCTCGCATGTTTGTGGTACACAGGAACCGCCTCGCTCGCTACGAGGGCAGCTCTACCTAAAATGAGAATGAAAAGTAGTTATTTTCTTTTTGGAGGGGGAATAGTGTGACGGTTGTAAGAAGAGGAAGAAGACTTCACGTCGGGACAAGCAGGGAACATATTGGGGCAAAGGACACGCTTAAATAAAAAAGCGTTACAATATGATAGACACTTTCAGCGTCGCTTTTATTATGATTATGAACTTCCTCTTAAGAGTGCTTTACTTAAATCTTTGTCAAATAGAAGATTCGAACGAGATGTGATTTTTCTTGCACAGGGTGGTAAATGGTGGGACTGATGCTGACCTACTTCTGATTTCTGTCGATTTTCATGTTCCTTGTCGCGTTACGAGAAATTTTACTGTCTTTTACATTCAGTTCATGTCTTAATAAACTCTCACCACAGTCCCGTATGCAAATTTCATTTACTAGAATCGCATCCTCTAGCTTGGACATTTTCACAGATCTCCCAGTTTTTGTCCGGAACTTGGCGATTCTAGTTGAAAGTTGAAATTCTATTACATTCTGTGTCAAGTGTGTAACACATTTGTCGTCATGCTAATTTTTACATTTGAAGCTGTGCGTGTGTTGTGTTTCTTCTTTTTATCTTGTGTGCACCAATGTGAAGACCCGCGTGGCTGTTTTTCGGGCACATTAAATAAATAATCAATAATTAATAATGAATAATAATCAAAGTCGCAGTCTAGTTAGCTATTATAATTAGATACTCAAGACTCGCCACGCACGCCTTTCTGTAGTTTTGAGCGACTATCACTGTGATGCAAGTTATTTAAAAAATGTAACTACAGTTTCTCAACCTTCGTTAAAACTCTGGAAGTATCTAGCTACTCGAGTAGTTACACTAATTTTAAAATATATGGAACTAGTTACTTTACATATCTTCATAGCATCGTAATTATTGAGCCCCATTGAAGGTACACAAATTTATTCCATTGCGTAATTCCTTGAAATTCTTGACAGCCGAATGCATTGATCAATTAAAGGGAAACAATCAGACCTAGGTTTGTCTTGGGAATTCTTGTATTAAATGGGTGTAGGAAAGAGTTGTGGTTTTGGAAAAAGACGTATAGCATTCGTTTACCGCTGCAGCAGGGATGAGCATGTATTTAAAAAAAAAAAGTATCTCAAATACGTATTTAAGATACATTGAGTAATTTGTATTTCATATTTAATTACATATCAGTGAATGTATTTGTCGATTGTACTTAAATGCAAGAAATTCAGTATTTCAAATAATGCCCAAATATAATTTTGTGCACTCTTCTTGGCAGTCAATTACGATTTTGGGCATCCTTTCTCGCGATGAGAGTGTCGTCAAAAACTATAAATCTTTCTGCGCTTCGAGCACCATGAACATCTAAGAATAAAAAGTAGAACAAGGATTGAACGGGATGGATAGTATTATGGACTTTTAGGTTGGGTGCTGTTACTTATTAAACACGTTGCATTAATGACACGCAGTTTGAAAAGTCTCTGTTACTTCAATTAATTATTCCAAATTAGACTCGCACAAAATGCATCGTCTTTCCAGACGATAATATGTCGAAAACCCTTCATTTTAAAAGCTGCAACTTTCCTTTTAAGCAGTTCAATCTTGGTGCACATAGGCTCGACTCTTGATGTGGGAACGGTCTTTTTTATCCTGGGTTAAATTTGAGTTTAAGATGACAGAGTATGGGAACAACGTGTGTTTGTCAAAGTATTTGAAGGTTATCAAATGTTATCGTTGAGTTATCAAATGCCCCTCGTTGTGTTTGTATCTAAGACCTTTCCTGAAAAGTATAATTGTATATGTCAATAAAACATATTTGTCAAAGTGTTTCGTATTTGTACACATTTTTGCGAATATTTTGCACATCCTTGTGCTACAGTCGGAGGCAGCTTAATAAACGTGAAGCTTCTGACACTTCTTGATTCCTTGTTCGGCAGTGTTATCGACTGATGCTGCCATCCCATTGGCTAAGGAGGAATAAAAGGAACCCAGGGGCTCACTGCGCCCCGCGTCTCTTAAACCTGTCAGTGCCTGTACTATATAGTCACACATAATGCGCGTTCTGATTGGTCCGCAGTTAAAGGAAAAAAACGTCGCCCTTACCTCGTCGGACGGTGCAGACGACGCATCGATGATTCATCCAAGACGGTCGGAATCAAGTCTAATCGAAACCGAAACACCGACCAGACTACAAAACGGAAACGGGCCTATCAAAACACGCACATGTGCACCGTATCAGACGTAAACACTGCGAGTCAGGGCACTCAATGCGGGGCGAGCACGTAGCCAAGTCACACGCAGCAAAAAAAAAAAAAGAAAAGGCAAATGTCGATACAATCCACTTTTCGAGGACACCACCACACACGGCCTGGTCGCGACGCGAGCGGGTGTAGTGTACCTCCGCTCGCTCGGAGAAGCGCGCGACGAAAAAAACATTTCCCGCCTCTACGTGACCGACTCGGGGCAGCCGAAGCTTCGCGGGTTCGTCGCAAGGTGCGCTGCGGGCGGGAGGAGCTGGCCGGTGTGCCAAGATTTGAGAGTGTATCCAAACGCTCGCTTCGAGTTCTTCGAGCTGCGGGTGGGGGGGGACGCGTCGGGACTCGGTCGTCTTCGAGCGACTTCAAGGTTTGTTAAGCCTATTTCCTGACGCTATCTTCCTCGTCACTCGACAACGCCCGCATACGTGCACTCAGCCAACCTGCGTTGGACACCAGCTACCACTAAATTAAAGGAGCTCTACCGTGGTTCGAGTTGCCCGCTCTCTCGAATCTAGGCCTTCTGGCGCTCGTTGGTCACGTTCGAGCTGCTCCGCCCCTTAGACTCTCGCCTAGGCTCCGCCCCCTCTTCACGAGCTTCGGATGATTGGTGTCTTCGCGGTGTTTCGAACGTCGCAACCACTGCATGTCACTCAACTTGATGTTCCCTTTCGAGGGCCTCTAAGGGTTCGATTAACCTTCGTAGTTTTGCTATTGGTTCTTGACGTGTTGGCTCCAACGTTGGGCGAGATACTCGACAAAAGTATTTAAAGGGACCGTGAAATTAATTTTTGGCGTGGGTACATGATTTTGGAACAGAATTTTACTTATCCCATATCTTTTTCTTTTTCTTTTTTTCTTTTTGTACAAGGGTAAGAGTTAAAAGTCTGCATTTCGGTTCGAAACTTGGAAAATATAGCCAAATACTTTACTAGGGGGAATACATTCCACTTTTCTCTAATACAATAGCTTCGGCGCGGACAGGTTTTCTGGGCTTGGCGAGAGCCATCTATCGTCGTGGAGGTCTCGGCTACAGGGCGGTAAATATACTTCGTTTCACCTTATGTGCGAGCGAAGGCAAAGCTCGAAGCGCGAGCACGAAAGCTCCGCGCGTTCAGGCTTTGCTCGAGCGCGCGAGCTGGGCAGAAACGCAAAAAGCGCTGCTCTCGCGCTTTTAGCTTTGCCTTCGCTCGCAGATAAGGTGAACCGAAGTATAGCTCAGTGCTGCGCCAAATACTTTGCTGCGCTGTGCCGCCGTAATCTTCCCAAGGGTTGCACGTTGCACGTGCCTCGTGCATCGACGCACTTCGCGGAGACGACACCGCCGCGGCCGCCGCGAACATCCACGTGCACATGCGCGTGGACTGACGCGGACCTCCACACCGTCAGCGGCGCTGTAAGCGTTCTGTCTAATGCAAATGAGCAGAGTGGAATGTATTCCCCCTAGTAAAGTATTTGATATAGCGAACTATTTATTACCTCCTTTCCTTATAGAGCTCTCCCCTTTCCCTGTGATTCATCCGCGGTACCCAAAGTACGTCAGCCGACCCCAGCTCACGCATTGGGCACGTGCACTGCGGGGCTCGGATGTATTAGCCCCGTGTGCGACCGAAAGCGTCGCTGTGGTCGGTCTTCCACGATTGGCCGAACGCTGACTATGACGTCGGAAAGGGGATTTATCATCGACGGAAATAAGGGGAGTGAAAGAACTTTAATTTTGACGGTGTTGGCAGTGTTCCTTTGAGAGCGCAATGATTTCAAGCTTCCACCATGCTAATAACAAACACCATCGAACTTGTTGTTTGCAAGGTAATAACGTCCCAAGCGGGAACCATAGGAGGGCGCCACCGAAACAAGTCGCCGCTAATACAATCAATCCGTCGATGAATATTTGAATTCGCGTTCGCTGCCAATGAGTGCCGTGACGGCACTTATCGTCGCTTGCGAATGACAAGTTCCACGGTGTGCTTAAAAAAGGCACGGTGGAAGCTTAAGGCCCGTTCCCACGATGCATTTTTCTCGCGCATCTAGTGTCGCGAAACGTAGTTTCGCGAAATGGTTGCGTCGTCTGAACGAGTCTGAAAAGGACGCGCGCATCTAAAAAAGGTTGCGCGCACACCTCGCTTCTGGAGCGAGCTTTTGCTGAAACTTCGCCGAGTCCTGTCAATCACTCTGAAGGCGCCGCCAATGGCCGCTCAGAAACGCTCTCACGTGGCCTTTGAGGGGGGAGCGAGCTGTTTGAGAAGACCGCTTCACTGCCGGTGTTGTAGCCGAGCCAAATCCGAAAAAAACCGAAACCACGAACGATGGATACTGCCGGCGCTTCCGCAAGCACGTCAAGCACCACTGAAGGAAAAGTGAGTAGCATATCGGAAAAAAATCCAGCGATGGACGAGGACGTAATTGGTGATGATGATAATTCGCGTCTATTTTTAGTCGTAATTAAGAAATAAAACCTTGAGACAAGGAAACAAAAAGGGACGTACACAGTACCGTCTCAAAACCAGCACAGCGTACAGCTCTCATTTACTTCTACAACAGTCTTCTTCTTTGTCAACCTCCATCCAAATTATACATATTCAATAGTAAATAAATTAAATGGCAGTAAATGACAATTCAACAACTAGTAAATGACAATTTAAGAGTAAAAATGAAGGTAAATGACAGCTGTATACTGTGATGGTTTTAAGAAGGTGGTGTGTATGTCCCTTTTTGTTTCCTTGTTATAAGGTTTTATTTATTATTTATGATTTTTCACCAGCTCGCCTGGAGAACACGACGCTGAATGGCTAATGGTGATGATGATGATATTGGCTTTCAACTGAAGCGCCACTTTATGGTCAACACCCAAACTATTTTCGCGAGTCTAAACGCCATCGTTGTTGCACGTGAAGCGGTACGTGTGAACGAGCACATTTCGCGAAACTTGAGTGTCGCGAAACTGTTGCGCGCCTAAAAGATGCATCGTGTGAACAGACCTTTAGAGTCACCGCATCCAATGCACAAAAACGTCAAGACCACGTGATTTCTCATTTCGCTTCTTAAGACCCGTTCACACGATGCATTTTTCTCGCGCATTTAGTGTCGCGAAACGTAGTTTCGCGAAATGGTTGCGCCGTCTGAACGAGTCCGAAAAGGACACGCGCATCTAAAAAAGGTTGCGCGCACACCTCGCTTCTGGAGCGAGCTTTTGCTGAAACTTCGCCGAGTCCTGTCAATCACTCTGAAGGCGCCGCCAATGGCCGCTCAGAAACGCTCTCACGTGGCCTTTGAGGGGGGAGTGGGCTGTTTGAGAAGACCACTTCACTGCCGGTGTTGTAGCCGAGCCAAATCCGAAAAAAACCGAAACCACGAACGATGGATACTGCCGGCGCTTCCGCAAGCACGTCAAGCACCACTGAAGGAAAAGTGAGTAGCATATCGAAAAAAAATCCAGCGATGGATGAAGACGTAATTGGTGATCGTGATAATTCGCGTCTATTTTTAGTCATAATTAAGAAATAAAACCTTGAGACAAGGAAACAAAAAGGGACGTACACAGTACCGTCTCAAAACCAGCACAGCGTACAGCTCTCATTTACTTCCACAACAGTCTTCTTCTTTGTCAACCTCCATCCAAATTATGCATATTCAACAGTAAATAAAGTAAATGGCAGTAAATGACAATTCAACAACTAGTAATTGACAATTTAAGAGTAAAGTAAGTAAATGGAAGTAATTGACAGCTGTATGCTGTGCTGGTTTTAAGACGGCGATGTGTATGTCCCTTTTTGTTTCCTTGTCTTAAGGTTTTATTTCTTAATTATGATTGTTCACCAGCTCGCCTGCGTTTTGACTCGAATGTGGCGGGAGATGGAGAACACGACGCTGAATGGCTAATGGTGATGATGATGATGTTGGCTTTCAACTGAAGCGCCACTTTATGGTCAACACCCAAACTATTTTCGCGAGTCTAAACGTCATCGTTGTTGCACGTGAAGCGGTACGTGTGAACGAGCACATTTCGCGAAACTTGAGTGTCGCGAAACTGTTGCGCGTCTAAATGATGCATCGTGTGAACAGACCTTTAGCGCACACGCGAGATCGCTCCAAGTAGTGCAGTATGTAAGAAAAAAAAATTAAAGTAGATTGACTGTGTAAAGTGCGCAAAGCAGGTCCCCAGATAAATAGCGATCTGATTCGGAGCTCACTCAAAACGGTGCATCAGTGTGTGTTGTTGTTGCACGTGAAGCGGTGCGTGTGAACAAGCACATTTCGGGAAACTTGAGTGTCGCGAAACTGTTGCGCGCCTAAAAGATGCATCGTGTGAACAGACCTTTAGTCGATGAGGAAAGCTAAGCTAGCAGAAGGTGAAATATCATTTCATGGTCCCTTTAAGATAACTCACTATATGCATCCTTGGTAAAGTATTCATAGGACTTCGCAGGTTAGTATCCTTGCAACATATTTTGAGTAGAATACAAGTATGTACTTGGAAAAGTTCTTCGATAAAATTTTATCTGTGTTTCAGATATTCTCTTTCTCTTTCCATGTTGTCAACTTTCAAATTTCCTCGGTTTGGGTTGTTTCAAAATGTTCAGTATACACCAGCTAACTTGCGCCCTTACGTTTCGTACTTTTTAGGAAATGTAATTAATAAAGGCTCCGCCAAAGAATAGTAGATGGTAGCAAACTGCGGAGGCCGGTCACACTAAAGTGATCCGGGGAAAAGAAGAAAATGAACAGACCGAGACAGATAGCAGTGGCCACCTAACTCTCGTTTACATGGTGTTTCTCACTCTCACTTCTGGTTCAACTGCTCACGCCGGGGCAGTTTCGCTAGTATCTTCTGCTCGTCACTTGGTCATCGCAGCTCACGTCTTGGCGCCACCACAAGTAGAGAAAGGGGGAGACAAAAAAAAAGCGAGAGACCAACTTCATTCTGACAACCAAGTCAGAGCCGCGATGTCCAATAGGGGATATTTCTTTAGTGTGATTACTGCCTGGAATCATTCCAAGCTGTAGGTGAAGCTCTTCCGATAACATATTCATCATCATAGCCACCATCATCTCATATATAGAAATGTGGCCTCTAACAACCTCACAATTTTCGCATGGAATAAGAAGAAAAAGAAGGAGATGAGAGCAGGAGGAGAAAAACTTAAAAAACAAAACAGCGAGGTTAACCAAGGTGGCCTGCCTCCCTTGGCTACTTGTTAATTGGAGAAGGGGGTGGGGAGATACAAAGAAGAGGAATGAGAGAGATGACGAAATATATGACTATCTAGATAACATCCGCGTTAACAATGAGCGCAGTATCCTGCGCGTACTAAATGTTGGCATCCATCATTTTTTTCTGAGGGGATTTCTGGGCCAAGAGGACCTTGTTCACTGTCCCTCGTCCAAACTCGTGCTCACGAAGGCGCCAGTCTTTACTTCCATAAAGTCAATACCACAAAGAATCATGCTTAATGCAAGCAGGGAAGCCCTGGAAGACGTTGAAATTACTGAATGCCCGATGTACACAAACAGGACAAGGAGGCCGGTAGTGCAGACATGTTTCTTGCGTAGGAAAGGCACTTCTTTCACCTCTTCTGAACACCTGGTGCATCCCCAAACAAAATCGAATGATATATACTGGTACTTTATTCACTAAATTTCTTCAAGGGCTCTCATAGGCATTTCGGAGGGGCGATTTAAAACTACATGCACGTGATAATAACATCATGATGCACTAACTACCTACCCTGTTATAAGCACTGAGTACAAACCAGAGGCAGAGGTACTAAAAATATTACTATAGCAAAAAAACTTTTTTTTTTTTTTCAAAACTTGGTAATTACGAAGAAAAACATGACTCAAAATGTTTCAGAAACACTAACAGTCGAATTTATAAACGGGCCTTGGCTCGGGCTCGATTCGAACTCGACCGAAACTCCACTCGAGGGCGGTTTTGTGCTTCATAAACCGACCTCCACTCGAAACGCTCCTCGACTCAAGGAAATACTCGACTTTTTCCTTAAGAATCTCAAAGTAGCTCCGGCGTTGCCTCGAGAAGCTCCTCGACTTCAGTTTGGAGCGTCCTGACGGCCAACGAGTCGTTCGCGGAGTTTGTGCTTTCGTTCTAAGAGCAGAAGAGATCCTCTACGATGACGCAGGCGACAACCAATCGAAACATGCGCCAAGACGGTGGTTCAGGGATCGCCTGAACCCGCTGGAACACTTCGGTAACCGCGGATTTCTTGTGCGGTACCGCTTCACGAAGACAAGCGTAGCAAACATTCTGCTGTCTCTGCCGGGAACGCGAGTATTCAGGGCCTGCCGCCCTCACTGATGCTGCAGCTTCTCGTTGCTTGGAGATTTTATTGTGCCGGGACGTTCCAAGTTGTTACGGGGACCTTGTGAGCATGGCGCAGCCGACAGTGTGCCGGGTTGCGGATCGAGCTTCTCGGCTCTTCACCCGCTCGGTGAACCTCCGGGACGGCGCGGCGAACTTTAACGCGTTCGTGCGGGGCTACGGGGTGCATTGTTAAAGGGACCCGGCGGTCTCGATGTGAAGGTGTTCTCGGAACAGAAAGAGATACTTCTTCATCAACGTGCAGGTAAGTTCACTCCGGTTGCTTGTGTTGTTAATAGTGCCAAACTTAATTATTCAAACTGTACGCTGAGATGCCGTATAGTCGGCGTAAACCCTGACGTAACGATATCAATCAAAGCTTTATAACAAATCTTTATTCTGCGACAGTTTACACGACCGAGCGTGCGGCATTCGTGTTTATCTGAAACAAGAAACAATGTCACTAAACGGTTGCCGGCTCTTGTGAGAGCAGAGGAATATCTTTAAAATGAAACAAAGTGCCGATCGGGTTGACGGTCACAGTTACAGTAACAGCGCGAGCGCACCCTCATTGCAAGAATGATCATGACAAAAACAGATTTCCAGTAAATGTGGGATGAGACGATGTTGTTTAAAACATCACCTCATCCCAGATGAACCATCTGATTGTCAGGTCCTCAAATATGAAGACTTGAAATAAAACTAAATTAAAATCGAAAATGCTGAGTGAGTATTTACTATCTGTTCAAGGTCATGGCATGCACTAGCAATAAATATATACGCATGAATGCATTTTTTTAATGGCCTCCACAATAGGTTGTCTTTGCAATTGTTAGCTCGCAACAGTCCCAGATGTAAACCGCTTTTGTGTCTGCATGTGTTCGTGTCATGTCCGCCTAACTAGACTGCGAACGCCAAATATGCTTGAGAGCATTTGTTGTTCATCAAGATTGGTTGTTGCTCGCTCTTGGCATTCGTTGCTAAAATAAGACTACGGCTTACGAGTCAACAGAAATATACAATAATGTAGGAAACATACTAGCGTACCACACCATTCGATCGCAGAGCAATAGACTTCGGCAAGCAGCGGTGTGCGCCGAAATACAGCTAGTACAAAAAGTCCATATCGTACGGCATACCACCCGAACCGGACTGACGCCTGCAGCCATCTAGAAGATACTTAGTGAAGCTTTATGTGCGGGGAGGAACATTATCCGCTCACAACAGAAAGCTCTGCGTCTAAATCTGAAGAGCTTCATCCTACACATCACTTTCTATCAAGAACAGTAGTCTTTGTGCATTTATCGGACATACACTACAGCACAAACCAGTCCCGGACTAGGAACTCGGTGCAGCGGGCCTAGGCACTTTCCATGCCTCGACATGTAGTTGGAGCACAAGCCTGAACGGTCAGCTGTGATGATCACTGCGTAACCTGCACTGCAAAACTTGGCCTGCCCGGAGAACAAGCCGTGCTCCCCAGCTCTTTCCGCCTCCACCAATTCCCCTCCACCCCCCCCCCCCCCCCCCGCCTTCCTGATGATTTCGAAGGCAGCCTCACCTCCCATCGACTCCAGACCCCGTGGACATTTTAAGCAGCGCATGGGTGCGGGCTCAACTTATTATGGGACGTATCCAGCAGTCACTGAATGCAGAACATGTCCTTTCTAGCTTAGCTTACCGAGCGCTTAAGTCACTGGCAATGTCGAAGTTCAAAATGCATTCAGGACAGAAACAAATCAACCTCATTTTATGACCACACAGTTTCTAGTTTGAACAGAAAAAAAATTCACCGGTTTGTTTTTACTCTACTCTTGTTCTACTCAAGTTCGAGCTGGACGACAGTGTTTGAAACTATATGCTGCCTGTCACTGTTCGGTGAATCTTCCAAAAGAAGCTAGACCAACTTGGTTTCTTTGTTGCGGAAACATTTTGCTTGAGAAAAATTCAATTTTTGTCATCACACAGAGCAGAGTGGTAGCAGGATACAAAGAAAGAGAAGATCTTCAGGCAATTACCTTTAAAGAGTACTCAAATGTTTTGACATGTTCAGTATCGAGATTGTACAGTGAGGTGTCCGGTCCACATTTGTTTGAAATAAACTTGTACTTTAGGATGTCTGAAATCATATCTCGTAGCTGTGACCACGCATGAAGAACTTTCTGTTAAAGTAAATATCACAATAGTGCAGCAATTTCTTGCGAGGACACCTTCGGCTGTTAGACGGTCAAGGGTGTCCTAACACTACATAAAAATACAAGCACGCATGGCCTATGCACTCGAACCGATTGCATCACATTATTACTGAGTGCGAGCATGAATGAGTTGAGCACTACACCAGGGTTTTGCTGGTACCGCAGTTCGATTACTCTATCAGTGAGCGGCCAGTCGCAAACTTGGGCCCAATCGCTACGTCGGCACGGTAGTAGTGTGCCGTGAAAAGGCAGTGAGCAAACCTCGCCTAGTCGAAGTGGTGTTGACTTTACTCTGGGAGGCGGGAGAAATCCATAGAGGATTGCGACGCACGAACTCCCGGAGAGGGAATGAGAATCTAAACTCAATGACAACTGTGGCAAAACTCGCTAACCACAGCATTTAATGAAAAAGGCAGCACGTGGACAACACAATAATCAAACATACATTACATAAATGACAGTGGCAAAGTTTAGGAAACATCTGGTTATACATATTAAAACATAGATTCCTACATTTTCTTCAGGGGGATCGGTGGTTGATTGCAATAACGCATCACAGCTTGGAGCACGTGGCGTGAAAGCTAGTACAGCTGAACAAAAGAATCCCGAATTCAGTCCCTGCCCCTGCCCGCATAGACCTGGACAAACATCGTCCCGGCATGCGGTTGCATATCACTACTGTGATGCAAGTTAAAAACCCCAGCTAACCATGGCAAGGCACTGGCTAAATATCTCGTCTACAGTGGAGATAAAAGACGCTGACTAGGGCCGACTAACTTCCCATTGTCTAAACATACAAACAACGTAATTAGAGAGAAAGAAAAATACTCAGTTGCTTCCTTCGATTTGAGAGAATACATCTAAAGTTGACGTAACTGCCCTTTTGCGAAAAATGTTTACTACTAATAACCAGTAGAGCAACTAGGTTTAAAAAAAAAAAAAGCTAGGCTTCGCTTAACGAGATACGGTCTATACTTGCGACAACTTCAGGTCAGGGACAAAATGGAACAAGTTGTGGACTTTAAAGAAAAGATTTAAAGCATTTTAATAAATTAAAAAGGAAAATTAAACAAATCGTATAAATCTGCCTGCTGTTGTGGCTGGGCCCCGAGAACAAATAGGTCATACAGCTTGATTCGTTTGTCGAGTTGGACAGCTCAAGCTCGAAGCAGCCCGTTACTCTGTTGCTCATGAAAAACCTGGGACTGCACCTGCTAATAGGCAACCTGACACTGACGTAGCTGCGCCATTGTTGGACAAAATACTCGATTAAAGTATTTAAGTTAAGTTACTAAATACCTGCTCCATAAAGTATATAAAATACCACTCAAGTTACTTTCAATGCAAAGTACCTTGAGTAGAGTACAAATACTTAGAAATGTATTTTAATTACCTTTGAAGATACTTCCGCATTGCGTAATTTTTCTCGACATCAAACACAACGACAATTATACGGTTGCGCAAACCTGGTTTACCCGAATGGTTTATTAACGCGTAACAACACAAGACGGGGAAAAAAAAGTATCGTAGGACTATTTTAGGCAGTCCAACTATAAGGAGCAGGATATTGTCACGAATGACAAATGATGAGGCGGCGAATAATTGAAGAAACTCAACGTTTAATGGGGCGAACCTGTGCCCAAAACAAAATAGAGAAAGGCTAGCGTAGCAGAAGTCGATGTTGGTGAAACAGCAGGATTCAGCGCTAGGGTGAGAGTGACTAAGAACCGCTACTCGGAGCACCTTCTGCACCCGCGTGGGTTTCTGGAACATTCGGCTTAGAATGTTCGGCGCGTAGAACATTCGTAACTCGATCAGACGACAAGGTTTTCGAAGTAACGAGAACGTCAAGTTGACAGATTGAATAAAAGAGGAGTCCCCTCCCTGGAATCGAACTCAGAGCCTCCGCGCGAGAGCCGAGCCCGGTAAGCATTCGGCCACGCGCTCGCTCGGCAACGCACGTGGCAATATCACTGATAAATGTTACAAAACATTTCTGGGAAAACAAGAAGGGGAGGAGATCAGACCGTGGCGCCCCAAATGGTTGACTTTAGGACTACACGGATTAGGACAACGAATACAATGACTCAGCGCTCGGCTGACATAACCGAACGCGGCGTCAGCGTTCGGCTGGATTCAGAGTTCGTGTCCTCCGATGAGTGGGAAGAGGGTCTTTTTTGTTACCACTCCGGCCTGCATGAACAACTCAGCATGCAAGGTGCCCAGCTCAGCACAAAAGCCCAAGCGGGTCAAGCTCGCATCCTCTGACGACTGCTTTCGGGAGAGATCCGGCACTTAACGTTTCTTCGTTTATTTTTAGTATTTTTTCATTACACTGTGCCCCGCGCTCTATTAAAGAAGATGACATGAACATGCCCACAAGGCATGTGGGCATGTGCAAAGGCCTTGTGTTAGGTATACACCTAGGTGTGGAGGCAACAAACGGGTCAGAGCTCCTCGTCAATTGTGACTTCACTGAATATCAAGTCCTGCGGCGCACTTTAGACGGATCGTTTAACTACACTCATAAGCAAACTTGGGATACGGAAATCGGTGAATAGATAACAAAGAGAACTCACATAATAGTTACGGCAGTTGTTCAGAAAGGCACTCAACGTTTGGGGACGCTTCGTTGGCATTTTGAGAGGTCATCCTGCTCGTTGTCCGTTTCCTGTCCTGTTCTCTGCTTATCAATTTTCGCTTACAGACAGTGTTCCCGACAGCATTAAGTGAGGACTGACCACAAAAAGAAAATAAACAACAAAAAACCTTGACGTTTTGCCGTAGCAGGGTCAAATATACAAAAAGCAAAAAAAATTTTTTGCCAACCTATCATTTTTTACTATTTATTATTTTCTTGACACTTAAGTCTTCATTGTTGTCGTAGGTCGTTTCCCGGTCTCCGTCGCGCCTCAGGGTGGCAATCTTTACTTCCGTAAAACTACCCCGTTTGTTAGAGGATCTTTTGGGGGGAACTCTAGGAAACAAAAGGGCGCCTTTGGGAAGGCGAGGGGAAAACCTTCATTGCACGAACTTTTGGCTGATATATGAATCACAATCGGCAAAAAAGCGATGTTTTAACGAGCTCAATCAAAGTCACCGAAGCTAATTGGAGCTAGCAACAGGATTTGGTTGCTCGAAAGATTGTTCACGTTTACTCTTGCCACTCCCACGCCACTTCATACCGAAAAAGTCGAAAAATGGCGGAATGTCAAAAATGTATTCAGACAATGAGTACAAGATACCCAGAAATGTAATTAAAATAGAGTATCGAATACTCTAGATCAAAAGTATTTGCAAGATACCAAGATACTTCAAAGAGTATTTTAAGTACGGTATCTTGAGTAGAGCATTTGAGATAGGTACAAGTCTGAGATGCACCTGCAGCAGGTGCAGCTCCTCCTTGCGCTGTTCCTCCTTGTTGAGGGCGGCCGCACGGGCCTCCCTCTCGCAAGCAAGCATCTGCTCAAAAGCATCGGTGCGGCCTCCAGTCGCTCTCTTTTAAAGCGGAGCTGTTAAGGGCTAGTTTCCCCAGGATCGTATCCGTCCTCAAGTGACCTGATGACACAGACCTCTGAACAGCTACCGACATCTATGAGCGACGGCGGCAACCAGACAATCTGCTTGCCAGTTGTCTGGTTGCCGCCGTCGCTCATAGATGGCGGCAACCTTTCGAGCCTTTCCACTCTGGCTTGCTGGCCATTACTTCATCCTCACCAAAAATTGCTGAGCGTCATCTAAAAACCCCGAGGTCAGTCAATTTTATAAACACCTCAAGCCGCTGCGAAACAGGGGGGTACACTAAAGTTTCCACTATCTGCAACAGGCACAAGGCTGACGAGGCGAAAATGAACATGATATCCATATCCGCGTTCTTGTAATGCCAAGTTTTTACCTGCTGTACGAGTACTAACTTTAGTGCACGAGATGGGTCGGACAGAAGACTGATGGTAACTCTACGGCTGACACGGTGGCCATCTAGGTTCTCGACGTGGAGGCCATGCTGACGGACGCTTGATGAGGAGCGTGACTCGTTCATTACATAACGCTGAAAATGAAGGCATTACATGGCAGCGTCTTGCAAATGCGCTTGTGCCCCCTGGTCGAGAGAAACAGGCCTACACGGAGAGCAAGTCGACTCTTTGTGCAGGACTAATTTTTTCCTAAAACAATACGGGATTGAAACGGCTTGTCAACCTCGGTAGTCAACATTGCTCCTAACGATAAGTTTTATTCAACACTAACCTCCTAGTGTTTAATTCCTTTTTAATAGACCCCATTTTTATGTAGCTTACACTTTGTTATGACGCTAAAATATTTATGACTTGTGTATATTGGTCTTTGAACCTTTTGTATAACTATATGTGTTTTTCATTCCCAACTTCCCCCGCTACTGTAATGCCCCATGGCGCTGTAGGTATCTGAATAAATAAAGAAGCAAATAGGAGTTGCAGGGACAACAGAACGACGCCGAGCTTCTGATTGACTTTGACTAAAAGGATAGTGCGTAGACCTCGATGCTAAATGCTTTGAGGACTACCCACTATGTTCTTTAAACAGCCCATAAGAGCACGGCGTCCTCACATCATCGCAACCACTGCAAAGAAGCAGGCGAACTTGCGATCCGCATAGCTTCGTGCACACGTGCTAGCAACACCTTCGGCAACAAGGCCTTCTGAGCGGTTCCGACCAAACTAGTAAAACTTTCTTGCCTGAATCTTTTTTTTTTATTCGTAGTCGCAGGGAGGGGCTGCTGTCACGATGAATTCCGGGAGCACATATAACATTCTCACGCTTCTGTGCGTCGCGTCAACGAGATAGATGAACGAACAAGCAAGTAAAACAATAATGAAATAATGAGGGAGCTCCCGCCTCGCGCCACACCCTCCTCTTATGCCATCTGCCGGTACAAGCGACAATTAAAAGAGAGAAAAAAAAATCGTTAACAAACAACGCCGGTTTTAGGTGCGAGGAATTGAGGGTAGCAACCTGCGCATCTCTCCGGGAGGGCGCGCCCATGTCGTAAAGTGAGTGACGGTCAGGAATATCGGCTTTCTTGTTTATCGTCTTTTTTTCCCTTTTTTTTCTGATGGTAGGTTTTGGTTTGTTTACGCTTTAAACTTGACGTTTCGGCCCCAGAAACAATTGGCGATTCTAAAATGTTTCCATCAATAGGAGTTGGGAGTCCTACATTTTAGAGGATCGATGAAAAGTTCGAAAAAATTTTGTTCTGAGCTATATGTACTACTTGCAAAAATCACATGGTCCGCCTAATTATAGCTTCAACGAGGTCATTGAAACTGTTATTCAGAAAAAAAAGAAAAGCGGTTCGGAAATACTAATTAACTGTGCTTGGACTCGTGGGGAATACTTTTGTTTTTCTCCTTCAAATATTTTTCGATGTTCTAGATACTGACCCGAAAACGAAAAAAAAAAAGAAAAAAAAAAGTTTTGTTTAGAAGTCGTAATTAAGTATTTTCAAAATAGTGCTGCAAATTAGAATGCGAGATACTTAGATCGTGGAAACCAGCTGAACTTACAGAAAAAGTGTTAGGAGAGAAAGGAAAAGGCGTCCGATCGCTGGACCATACCAACTATTTATTGACCCTCGCCTTCTTCCTATACTGGTATTGTGGTCGTAGGCGTAAACTATGGGAAAGGGGGCAGAGCCCCTTCCCCCCCCCCCCCCCCGGGTCCAGGCCATGATTCTTACCGAGACGTTGTTTACATGCCGTGTAACGAGCTTCTAGCAGCGGCATGCAAACAAAATAACGCGCAGGTTGCCTTTATTGACAAAATACATGGGAAATGGAATTCCAGCGTGTTTTCGTTAGCTTCAATTTCCAGTTCTGGCGAAAAAATAACACGCAGCACCCCCTTCCCCCCCCCCCCCCCCCCCCCCCCCCGGGAAAATGGAAAGTCTACGTCGCTGATTGTGGCTGCCCTTTTCATGTCTACTTTTCCTTCTTTCTTGATCTTCCTGTACCATCATGAGCATCTGCGTCTCGCAGGAACCTCGTTTCACTTTCCTGTAGGGCAATAGAGGGTGAACTGACGCATTGATATTTTTCTTCAATGGCTGAGGCCTCAAGTATTTCTCGGGCAAACCAGTCTTTGTGGTGAGATAGAATGGTTACCGTTTCAAGCTTGGCCATGCACATGCATGCTTTACAATGAGCTGCCAAGTACCCAGGTGCAGTCGGGCTTCATAAGTTAGCTGCATGCTCTCGCGCTCGGTCATTTATACAACGTTCCGTTTGTCCGATGTAGCTACGTCCACATGACAGTGGTATGTTGTAAACGACTCCTTTGTCGCATGGAAGGTATTCTGTCTTGCGTTTGGTTCTACAGTTGCCTGTATTGTTAGCCTGGGCTAGATTTACCTTCCTGCAGATTGTGTGTGCCTTGTTGGGTGCCGAGCATACGACATTTACGCCCTGTCTGCTTGCGATCTTTTTCAACCTGTGAGTTACCCCATGAGTATATGGGACCACCGCAAAAGGTGAATGTGAGATCTTCTTTGGTGTATTGAGGTCATTGCGTTTCCAAGTATTTTTTTATGTTCCGGCAAATCTTTTCACAAATGAAGGCCAGGAAGGGTTTCGGATATCCGGCCTCATGAAGCCTGGACATTTGGTTCTCAAAGCTTTTTCTCTTATGATGGGGGCGAGTCTTTCTGAGGCTGCAGCTGAAAGAGCTGCAGTGGCGACCCCTTATTTAACAATTTTGGAATGTTCGAATTCGAAGGGAACGAGCCCCTCCCCCGATTGCGCTTCATATCTCCAAAACAAATGTTTTTTTTGTTTTTTTTGGAAGTTCAAGGTTTAGTCAAGAATCCGTATGGAACTCACAAAGAAGGGGTTCCTTTTCGGGCCATAGTGTCGGAAACAACAACGTGGCAAGCATGTGTTTCAAGGTATTTGGCCCAACATCTCACCAAAATACACCTTGCGGCGAGACGCCGAAACACACTTCCCACTGAGCGAACAAGTGTGTTTCGGGTCCTCGCCGCTGCAAAAGCAGTGCGATGATGTCCAGGTTTCCCGAGAAATGCCTCTTTGATGCTCTGTGCTACCAGACCCTGGCGCTCCAAATCTGCGATCGGGCACTCTGAGGCTCTGTGGTCGAACTGCCAGGCTTTGTGAGTATCAAGGAGGCTATAGTTTTGTCGACCTGAAATTGTGCATGGAGGCTTGAGGCTTGAGCAGCCTCCCCGCGCCGAGACTCGTGTCTAGCATTCACCCCCCGCCATGACAGCACGTGGGGCCCACTACTGCGACGCCAAACAAAAATCGAAGGAAATGACATAGGTTTTTGTTATAAATATTTGGTCATTACACTTATGGAGACGAGCTCGAAATAACGGAGGTTAATCAATATATGTTCAAAAATAGCCGAGCCTCGAGCGTAATGCTGTAGCTTGCCTTAACAGTGTTTTTTGGTCTCAAGGAACGTTCCGTCAACTTGTCCTACCAAATATATTATGCAATTGTATGAACTACCGCATGGTCATTGCAAGCTTTAATTGTCACAGAAAAAGAACGCGAAGACAAGAAGGATTAAATTTAAATTTACCTCTATCACTTGATGGCGGGGACAGAGGAAACAATTCTGCCTACAGGCAGCTTCACGAGCCCTCGGGCCCCTTAGAGTGTCAGATAGTGCTTCAGGAAAACAGTGTAAAAGTGGGCATCTCTAAAAACCCAATTTAAACACACATCATTTTCAAACAAGTTATAGCATAGAGGCATAAATAATGAAAACATTAATCAACAACAAAAAAAGAAACTATAGTAGAGAGACTTGAATTTTTCCAAATTATTAGCAACCAAATCGATTTTGTTTACCATATGGTGGCTGAAACTTTTTGGAATCATCTGTTTGAGCATTTGGGTTCCGTAATTAGTTCTGCACACGTACCCCTTCTATTATTCAATGTGACAGGTTCCATAAGCGGGATCACTTCCGGTTAATGAACGTAGCGATTTCACACTCCAAATATTTCTTTTGAATACCGATGAAAAGGTACGGTGTAGTCTATGAGTATACAGATTATAAATTTTAATACATGAAAGTCGCTGAGATAATGACAGTGTATGAGTATCATCAGGAGCATTAGAAAAGAGCGGACGATTAACGTTAATGTTAAACATAACATCCCACGTACCTATCAACTTTACTTTATATGTAATTGTGTGTTATATCGAAGCCATGCAATGCTGTACCAAGGGGCCAGAAATAATGCATTATTAGGCGTAAAATAAATGCAGCGACGACCCAGCTTTGTATCTTGGAAAGCATATTCAAATATTTATCGTATTTGGACATACTGTAACATTATTTGAGGTCATAGCAAGAGTCGGGATGCAACGACTCACTGTAGAATAAAGCAACGAAACACCCTAGACAATGACAATTTAGAAGAGCCACATTAGCAAAATGTAAAACTCATAATTACCTAAACAGAATCATTGTATGCAAGCATGTGCGCAGGCATGTTAACGGCATTCTGCAACTCAACTGCACATGTAAAGAGGGAAATTTTAAAACAAATGATACGAAACTGAAATGACACAGTGTTCAAATAATACAATCGTCTATTCCGTGAGGTATTAGAGAATAAAATGCATTCAGTATGTTCAAAAACCAGTCATGGTTAACAATTCTACGTAATAATTCTAGCCCCCTGTATGGCTTTTAAGAGGGGGTACTTTGTTTTCTGTGCTTTTTGTTTTGTTTTCTTAGGATGGTCTTCTTCCTTGTTGTTCTCAACTGTGCTTGTATATATTGCATCGTTGGGTTCAATAAAATTTATTTGCGAGTCAGCGCTCCGTCTGCCTTCCTTCATCCGGTCCGTCCCCTTTTTGCGCTGTTTTCATCTTTTAAAGTATGTCGTACCAACTAGCCCGAGCTTCGACTTTAGGAATCATCAACCACTTGATTCATGTCAAATTACACAGCGATATCTAAAAGTACATTACACACGCGTTTGGCACGGCCACTAACCGTTAGAGTTTTCCACTTCATGTTTAGGGCATTAAAATCTGTCGAGATGAATATGAAGTTGCAAGGATATGCTTCAATAAATAGTTATGGATATTAAAATTTACCTGCAAAACAAATTTAGGAGCACCAACAACAAAAACAAAATTATCGACATGCATTTTGCACCATAACGACTCTGTATTAAAAAGCTGAGAAACAGAAAAAAAAAAAAAGATAACACCAGTCCTGGACAATACCTTAACGCCTCCACCTCGTTCAGTCGGACTAATAATGAAACTTAGCGCTGTAATTGTAGTCTTTGGAGAAAGGCTCCTGGCATCAAAATTTAACAATAAAAACATTTTCTTTTCGCTTGTTAATAAACCGATTTCACCAAGCGTTCAGCAGGTGCGTGACGCCGCCATCACTTTAGCTCATAGGAGGCAGGCGGCAGTGCCCGATCGTGCTCGCGAAGCTCCAGCGAGATTGTGGCACGAACAAAAAGACTAAAGTACCTTCAATGCAATGCGGCATCGGTGGCGTAGCTAAACTTGCTGGTGAGATCGGTCTATTGAAATTCGTTGTAATGTTTGAAGGAGAAGATTACGATTCATTCCGTCCCTTCAAACGCATGACTTTATATAGGATTGCCATAGTGTTTTTGTTCCCGGTAAATCAAATATCCGTTGCATAAAGCTTATACTTCGTGACAATGTGTTGGCATAAAACGCGAAAGATTGAGAATATGATGTTGCCTGGATAAAAGGGTAATTGAGAAAAAACATATTTTTCTATGAGCCGACGTCCACCTAAGCCTAATATCGTTAAAAATAAAAAAAAAATGAAGAGAAATGCCACTGTGGGCGCCTGTAATATACATTTCAGTAAAAGAGAAAAAAAAATATCCTTGTTCTTGCTGGCAAGTTTGTTTCACTGAAATAGATGCTACAGTCGCCCACAGTGTCATCTCTTGTTTTGACGATATTAGGCATATGTCGACGTCGGCTCGTAGAAAAATATAGTTTTTCTCAATTCTTTTGATCCGGGTAACGTCATGTTCTCAAACTTTTGCGTTCTATCTCAGCCGGTAGCGTCACATTCTCACGAAGTTTGAGCTTTCTGTGATTCATAGTTTATTTACTCCAAGCTAAAGAACACGGTTCTGTTTTGTCGGGAATTCTCTGTATTTGTGCACTCCTGCTATGTCATACATATATACACATATACCTGGTGAAACCGAAGTTCTTCTCAATGTAGATGCGGCTTACTCTGTACAAGGAACTTCGGTGGTTGCCAGCAAAATGAGCATGTACAAGAAGAAAACATAATTTTAAGTTCATAATTATTCGAAGGAAGGTAAAATATGCAAGGTTGGGTCTTGATGGCATTGAACCATTACGGTGGGTACTTGGTTAAGGAAAGCTAAGTGTTCAGTTCACCAAGGTAAGTATCATTTATTCATAGGAAGATGAATAGTACCAGCTGATTGGATAGAATGATATGTCATCAGCTTACAACTTTCCATGTAAACTAAATTGGGAAAAAAACTGTCATAATAAAATAACAAACCAAGCTTCTTGGCTGAATCAATAAAACATCCACATGGAGATAAGTAGTCTTGATAAACAATTTAATAAATAAATGAACAAAAATCTAACGAATGTGGAAAGCAAGTCGTCTGCTTCTTGCGCAAGAGTTGCGGTGACGTAAGAAAGACGTCGAGCTCTGATTATCCCTGATTGAAGGATAGTGGGTAGACCTCAAAGCATGCTGCCTTGAGGTCTACCCACTATCTTTCATTCAGAACCAATCAGAGCTCGACGTTCTAACTTCGCCACAACACCTTCAAAAGAAGCAGACGAACTTGCGGTCCGCATAGTCTGTCGCAGGTTAAGAAAAGCGTCCCAAGGCCCTCTTGCAAAGCTCTCTGGTCACCAAACTCCTTTCCACTCACCTCCTCCCAGCGTTCTCCCTGTTAAAGTAGAAAGAGTGGAGGGCATTGTGGCAAGAACCTGTTTTGCGCTTCTTACGTTGCAACAATCTAAAGTGCTAAACTCTCCTGCCACTTCTTGAAATTTGAAATTTCTAGAAGGGCTCCTTAGATCTTCAGGTTCACCGAAGCCACCTTCCGTCAAGACTGCCGGGACGCGTATTTGTAAACGGTAGGCGACACGCGGCATGGCAACGCCGCTCGCGCCGGATTGGCTGCTCTTCGAAGAGGACGCTGCGTCGTCGCGCATAGCAACACGAGGTTGCTGGGACGGCCGCTGGGCGTGTATCACCGCGCGGATGAATGAGCCGCCGCAGAGTGTCGCCGCTTAACGGCGTGAACAGGAAAGGGGGGGGGGGGGGGGGAGGGCGGGTAGGGGTTCTGATTAAAATGCACCTCAGTGATGTACGCGCAACACCCACTGCCTTTGGCACTGCCGGCCGGAGCAGCAACCGCGCGTTGCTATGTGTGACGACGCAGCGTCCTCTTCGAGGAGCAGCCAATCCAGCACGGGCGACGTCGCCATGCCGCGTGTCGCCCACCTTTCACAAATACGCTACTAGGACCCCCCTTCGGGTTCGTGCCCGCAAGTCGTCTTCAAGAAATGTTATGTTAAAATGTGAGATAGGCTTTGTTACAGAGAAACTTACAACCTTTCTTTACTTAGGCATCTTTAGTTAGTGCTCCTACCTGAAAAACACTTATAAGATGTTTAATGCGATAGCATTCTTTAGCTACTTCACCCAGTTTTCGTGGTACGCCATCCGGCCTGGAATGCGCCGAGTGTACGCGCGGCGCGCGTATGCGCAGCGCCTCCGCATACGCAGGCACCACACGTATACGGACGTCGCCCTCGACGCCGTCCTTGAGGTCGTCCTAGAGGTCGTCCTTGAGATCGCCCTTGAGGTCGTTCTAGGGTCGGCCTAGACGTTGTACTTGACGTCATCCTAGAGAGTAGGCAAACCCGCGCCGCGCATACATGGAGCGGCAGTACGCACACATTCACATCTGCGCCCACACTCTCAGAAAAAAAGGTGTATTATTACGCCCCTTGTCCCATATAATACACCCCAAAACTTCAATTCGACGCACAGCGCCCCCTAAAGGAAACAGGCGGCCCAAAAGTTTACGAGGGGCTTGATAGCGGTGTGGTACAACTTATTAAAATAGCTGATGTACGTATTATTGACTACAAAAAAGACTATCGGAGTTTTCTTGGCCGTACTGCAAAAGCTCCGTGTTTTCTTTCTTTGGTATTTGATACGTACTTTAGCAATTTAAAAAGTTATATTGCATCGTTATCAAACCTCTCGTAAAATTTGGGGCCGTCTGTTCGACTATAGGACGCTGTACGTCGAAGTGAAGTTTTGGGGTGTATTATATGGGACAAAAGGGTGTAAGCTGATACCCTTTTTTTTAGAGTGCAAAATTGCTACCAAGCAGTAATCGGTTTGAGCTGAGGTAGATGGTACATGGTAAATCACCAGTACATGATAAAACAGTTTGAACGTTAAGCGATTACACAAACACAGGACAAGACACACACGAAGCTCCAATGGTGGTAAGGAAAGAGCTTGAACATTAGGCGATGACAATTAGACACAATATTAAACGATTACACAGGTACGAAGCAATCACTCAATTTCGAAGTGGCGCGCTGCAGTCGCAGTGACGTCAATGATTGCGTCGTAAACCGTTCTTGAAATAAAGGGTTTACTCAAAATTTACGTCGTCGTATTTACCGTGAGCTGCGTCCTGAGCTTTATAACGAATGTTATCGCAATTAATAGGCGAGCAACAATAGTGGTTTTTGCAGCCAATTTTTATTTATTTATTACATCCTTAAGTATTGGAATTACCCGTTTATTTCTCTGGTGTAGTGTGTTACGTCCTCTGCCAATCCAGGTAACGTGGATCCCCTTATGTCAGGAACCACCGTAACTTGGATCTCCTGAAGGGGGACATGCTCAATAGGTACCGAGATAGCATATTCCTAATGACCAAAATACCACAGGACTCAAACACCGCTTTGAGTTAAACAGTCCGAGTGCATACTACATGTTGTACTAGTTGCAGCTTTTACTAAAGTTTTCTTTTTGGTGAAAGCTGAAATCAAACTCACAAATCAGCGTCATCTTGTTTTAGACATATTTTTCTGGCATGGCATCCCCTCTGCTTGATTTGCTCAATATTTTATGGTAACGTTTTCGGGGATGTTATTGAATTGAGTCGTTTTTAAGCACTCTTAATAGCAACAAAAAGTTATTTTAGAGCAGAAAGAAAAACGTTCGTAGCACAAGTATTGTTCATTCTAATTCGTTGTAGTACTCTCATTTGGACAACATTCGCTATTGTCCTATTGAATTAAAATACTACTTATTTTTCGCTTTTCCATTTCTCTGAAACTACTCTTTAGCTTTGATTGCATGGTAAACAGTTTAATTGCCCCAAACTGTCTATTATATGTTTAGTCATGTTTCAAAGCACTAAACACAGCAACAAAATATTCTGACAAACACCTTTTTTTTTGCGACGTGGTTTTTTTTTTTTTTTCCTTGTTTTGCTTTGGTGCGCGTGGAAGAGTGTTTCCAGGCCCTAGCTCTAGGTGTCGAGAGTGGTACGGCATTTTTTTTTCCAGGATTTTCCGCTGAAAATAATGCAGGTGCCAGCTTTTTGAATCCGAGCGACACTTGAATTTAGTTAGGCTGCACTCCAATTAAATCCCAGTGTTCATAAATTTGATCCAAGCGCCAATGAATTGAATGCAAGTTATCGCCTATATCGCGCCAACGCCATCCATTTTAATTTAAGATTCACTTAATTTAATCCGTTCACATCCGTTAATTAACCATAACCGCTGCTTAATTTTCAAATCTGTTTTAGAGGTGTAAGGTGCTTGCCAGTCATTAATGAATATTTCTTTACAGGGTGCGGTCGTAAGGACCAGCATATTTTGCACGCCTTGTAATATTTGAATGCTAAACGAACATACCTGAAATCGGGCACGCGAGCGTCGTTTAGCAAGAAGAATTATGCCTATTTTTTTAGATCTCTACTCAAGGGTGGTAAAATATTAAAACTAAAACGGAAACGGTGCCGCGTATTTCCCATGTCCTGCAGCGAACATTTATCGTCAGCACACTGGTTTGCGCGCTTGCTCCCAGGCGGCCATCATAGATATATTTCGGTAAAATTATTACTCATTGCAATTACTTTGCTCGTCTCTAGCCTCTGCAATGGCGTTCTCATCGTTTTTTTCATGCAACAAACTACCCGGGAACGAACTGGCAAACCAGTGCGCAGATGACAAACAGGCCGGTATAGAACATAAGAAAATGCAATCCAGCCGTTTTTTTTATTTTTTTTTTTGTTTTGTTTTCTGCCGCCTATGAGTTAAGCTTTAATAAATAGACGAAAAACTTGACAAACGACGTTCGCCTGCCCCATTTACATACACATTCCAACTTATCTCCTGGTTAAAGCAGACAGCTAAACATTTTTGGTCGCAAACTCTTTTCTAGAATTGTATCTTCAAAATATAAAGGTATGAAATTATCATCCTGTTTGTTCATTGGTGAAAAACGTGTAACTTTGGTTTTCTTTGAATTTAGTTGGTTCCTTTAACTTTATTCATACAGTTAAATCATCAATATATCTATTTGCCATTGAGTCTAGTAATGTTTTAGAAGCAGAGATGAAAAATGTATTAGTATCATCTGAATACATCATAATCTCAGGGGATCTTGAATAATTGCAATGTCATTTTTAAAGGAACAAGAAAGGGCATAAAGTATAGCCCTGTGTACACCATATTTTAGTTCCAACATATCTGAAACAGTGTTATCAGCTTTAATTGATTGAGAGCGGTCTTGTAGGTAATTTTTTTATCAACGCCAGAGCTACTCTACTTAACCGCAAAGTTATAACTTATCTAATTGTATCTCGCGCTGGAAACTGTCGAATGCATTTTTGAAGTCTAAAAACTTCCTAGTTAGTACAGTTTATTCTATATGTTGTCTATTATTTTCTCCTTCACCTAAAGAAGTGCCTGCTCCATAAATTTGCCTTTTGTGAATACCATACTGAAATTTATTTAAAACCTATAACTTAGAGAGAAGCAGGACGCTAAAATTAAGGCACAATGGTTTGAGGAACGAATTGATGTTATCTTGTTTATTGCTGATAATTCTGGTATAAATGTGAATCTAAAAGAGGGTATGCTCAGTATTATCAAATATACGTTGAGATGTAGACCCGTCGTAGTACTTACAATCTTCCGAAAAAGTATTAGCCACGAAGGAATGGTAAAGCCATCAAACGGTACATATATTACGTAGCAGATTGAATTGCGCGACCTCTTTTTATATTACTTCGCCCTGTAATTTTGCAATGACCGACGTGTCGTCTTTCCGTGCGTATACACCTTTCCGCCAGCTACTCAGAAAAATTCCCAGAGAGTCTCTCGCTTCCGGGCTATCGCTGCATCAAGTAACTGCTTGTTTTGCCTCGTCAAATGCTCGTTAACGTAAATGGGAGTGGCGGATCCGCCTAAGACAATATCTAATGTCGTCACTCGCACTTTTTTTCTACATTTTTACAGTAATACTTTTCTTCTTGATCGTTGAACAAAAGGTACGGTGAAGTCTTTTCGTTGTTTTCCTGAGTGGGGACCCCATGAGGCAAAGCAATACCAGCGTTCCTAAACGCTTAAAACCGAGCAGGTGCCCCACGCGCAGACACGCACACTTCAGTAGCACGCCTAGCGAAAACCCCGAACGCGATACCAACCTCCGCCACCATTAGAGAGTTTTAGTAGATCGTTCCGATACCTCCGATAGCCCCGACAACGATACTATGCATGCGCAAGCTGGAGGCGGTGGTGGAGTATCGGGTATCGTTATCGGAGTCATGGGAACGATCTACTAAAACTCTCTATTGACTAAATCCTGAGCGCAGCGACGGTGCCGTCGCGATGTCGTCTCCGGCGCCCCTCTCGTTCGAACTTCGTGCATGAGGTTCTGAAGTCGTACGGGCCAAGAGGCGCAAGAAACAGGGCGCTGAGAGGCCTTCTCCCATTTACGCGTGAGCTGTCCTAGAAGATAGATCCCACGCGTGGGACGGGAAGCCGACACGGGCATCCGTTCGTAACGACCGCCCGATACAAAATGCCCAAGCGGCTTCCCCGACGTATATATCCCGAGGAACTGAAAATAGCCCCAGAACACGGAAGAAAGAAGACCGGGACAAAAAAAAAAAAAGCGCTACTGGCAACTGTTTTTTTAGTATTTAGGAAAGGAGAAGGATGAAGTTCGCAGTAGTAGATAGAGAAGAAAACACTGAGAAAATATTATACATCAAAATAGGAAGATATTTATTTGTAAGCATATAGTAAGATAAAGAGATTTACACATAGATACGTGTCTTGATTTCACCCAAGAGTAAAAATAAATGGAAAGGAAAAAAAGAAAAAGATAAAAAAGGGCGAAACTCCGGGTATAAGCTTGTAAACGAAAACGAAAAATCAAGAAAACGTTTTCTATTAATAAATCTCAGGAAGCAATCAAATATTGTAGTTTTTTCGCCGACAGGGCTACTGAAAGTGCACTAACACAATTTTCGCCTTTGGGTAGTACGACCTGCGCTTCACAAAGTTCTTTCGGCCGCTTGTCATGAAACCGTCTGAGGATTTGTGTTTGGGTAAATAAAGCCTTGCGTTGGCAGTCACGAACGTGTATTGCAAGACGTCCAGAGGGACAGTGCGTGTGCTCTTAGTCTTTTGTTCACACACCGTTCAAATTGTCCCACAAAGTCTTTGTCACGTGAAAATGGTATTTGTTACACTGTCCCGCAGAACCAGTTAACACATAGGTTCATGTGTTTTACAGCACGATCTTGATGGACAGCTGGTTGTGAGTTAGCTTTGCAGAGTCTTTTTACCTTTTCAGGTGCTGAGAGCACCACTTGTACAAAAAACATTAATGAAACTCGTTTTAAGTTGTGAGGAATTTGGTGGATGCACGGCGAAACGGCGGAGCGGCGTCACTTTTCCTTGCTTCTGAGTTTTCCTTTGGATATCAGCATGCTTTCAGCCATACCCGACACTACAGATAGAAGATATCCTGGAGATTCAAGTCGTTGTACTTGAGAATAAAAACACTTTTTGACTCTGTGGCCGCATGACTTGGTGAGGGCTGCACTCAAACAATCGGTCACTATACCTCTTTTTTTTTACCTTAGCTTATCTTTTTAATCGCCACTGGCATGTCCAGCACACATGGAGATCTTGAAAATGTAGCCACTCTTATGTCAAAAAATTGTAAGTTGCCATGTGTAAGGTGTTGATGGGTGAACTTAAGCCCCTGCACATGTTCCAAGAAGGTGGTCTGAATGTTGTTAATAACGTAAGAGTCACTTTCCGCGGGTCGCTCTTTTAAGAGAATAAGGTAGTTGTCAGCGTTTCTGAAAATACGCTTGGCCTGGCAGGTGGAAAGGTTCTCGATGATGGTGCGGTCACCACCGGCTAGAAAAACGTCCTACAGCACTGGTGTCACCCACGATCTAATGCAAAGGCCTTTCTTCTGCAAGTAAGACTGATAATTGAATAACACTATTGTGAAGGAAAGGTAGAACTCCAGAAGCTCTAGAAAGACACTAGCGTTATGCCACGTTTGTTCTCAAAACTTTTAACTGCATTGGCCTTTATGCACTTGGTCACTGCAGCAAACAGTTCCGTGTGTGGAATAAAGTAGAATAAATCCTCCACATAAAGTGAGAACCTATGCGGAGGGTAAGTTCGTCTGCTTCTTGCGCAGGGGGTAGCGGTGACGTCAGAACGCCGAGCCCTGATTGGCTGATCGCGACCCCCTATCTGAGCGTCGTCTGCTCCTTGGCAACGTCGTCTGCTCGCAACGTCGTCTGCGTCTGTCTTACCTTTCCTGCGACTTTCAAAAGTGCAGAGGCCAGAGGCCAAGTTCACAAAACGATTTTACGCCAAAAATATGCGGAAGACCAAACTTGAGAACAAATTCGTATTCACGAAACGAAATTTTCGTAAGTTTTGCGCAGGTTACGACGAAATCCTACGACAGCTCGGAAGCTGTCTTACGCACTTCTTACGATCAAATCAGCATGGCCGACAGCGTCGCGGTCGCGATGACCAACGGACGTATATTTTTCTACGTGCGCTTCTCACGCGTCCCGACTTCAAGCAGCAAGAAAAAAAGTAAAAAGTACTTGAAAGAGACCACGACGAAAAAGAACACTGGATCCACAAACACCCGGGAAAAGCTCCAACGGCTACGAATCCACCGACAATGACCATGCGAGCGCGGCAGATAGGCCTAGCAGGCACTCAGACTCGGCGACCATCTGCCCACGACCGGCTGGCGTGCTGAATGGAATATGCCCGCGCGACCCTTGTGAACCCTTTCCGTCTTATACTTTGATCGCTGACCTCAATTTTAGATTAAGAGGTCAATCTCTTCCTCTTGTCATCTCCTTGTTTTCCGAGGCAACGGTGACTCTCGCCGGTGAAAAAGCGGTGAATTTCCGACAGATGCAGGAAAGGTAAAGCAGCCATCGTTTTGACTAGCAGACGTAAAGCAGACGACGTTAACTGCGCCAACCCGCCGACGCCGTTAAAGAGTGAGGGGTCTCGCCGCACACGAAAGGAGGGAAAAAGTATTTGGGAGGGAACTTGCGGACACTAACCACCCTCACTCTCGGTTCTCAGCAGAACAAACCTCGGCGCCTCGGGACACCTCGCCAGTGAGTCCTTTGACTTCCCTCCTTGATGCGCGTCTGCTAGTTGTTACACTCCGCGACAACTTTTCTTGGCAATGCAGTGGAAGATAGAGGCCTGCGTCCCCTCTCCCATTTTAGTGTGCGCGGGCTCTTTTCCTCCCCCATTTCCGGGGAGAGGAGGAGAGCCCGCGCACACTAAAATGGGAGAGGGGACGCGGGACGTACCTTCCACTGCGTTGCCAAGAAAAGTTGTCGCGGAGTATAGACAAAAACAACGTACCGCTCGAGTTATTTCGTCTGCCCTCTCTGAAAGCCGAAGTCGAGCTCGCTCGACTTGCGAAAGTCGCAGGAAAGGTAAGCCAGACGCAGACGACGTTGCGAGCAGACGACGTTGCAAAGGAGCAGACGACGCTCAGATAGGGGGTCGCGATCAGCCAATCAGGGCTGGGCGTTCTGACGTCACCGCTCCTTTTTTTCTCATGCGCAGAAGACGGAAATGAGCCGACTTGCGAAGCGTATAATGAGTGGAAGAGTAATTTTCTGTTAGATATTGTATTACTGCGTCACAATTAGGTACCTTGAAAGGGTCATCGAAGTGGAGGTTGGACCGATGGCGTAGCAGGAACCGTGACAAGACCCCTGCAATGACCCTTTTTCAGTGACAATCACACGGAAAAGGGCATAAATCTGTCTTTGCCGTGAAAAAAAAAACATTTCGAAGTTGTTTTTTTTTTTTTCGGTGGCGGAAATTTGCTTTCTTTGTTGCACCACAACTAGTCTATGGCATTATTGAGGTGGTCTAACTTTGACAGGTTTGGTCTTGAAGCCGGACAAGCGGCTGAAGTTTTTTTCTTTTTTTTTTTTTCAGCCTTTTCTAGGAAGACGACTCTAGGTGCAACTACGAAGCCGCCTTCCTTGTCTGAAATTCACAGGTTTAAGTGTTTTGTTTGAAATATTCAACAATACGAGACACATTTCCGGCTCGGGGAACCCGAGACCCCGCGTCGCGGAAACTGCCCGTTCTTGGAGCGCGCGAAGAACAAGCGATCACCGACGATGGAGCGGAAAGGAAGCTGTGTTCCGCCATGCCATTGGCTGCTTCCTTAACGGGGAGGCCTACGTCACAATATTGGAACCCCAAAAAGTTGAAAATATTTAACCTTCGATACGTGTACAGGAACACGTAAAAATGGAGTGGTGACGTCAGAAGCGGAAGCTGGCATCTTTAGGTGGTCTGCTGGACCTAAGCAAGGTACGTGTCGGTTCAGACTACGCTTTATGGGAAAACGCAGTATACACAAGCAGGGACAGTAGAAGGTACGTGTACGGTGTAAAAAACTAAAAGCACAAAAAAAAAAGAAGAAAACACGACGGAAAAATAGGAGAACGACGCACACCTCGCCTTCTTATTTTGTTCTTCCTGTTTGTGGCGCTTTTACTTCTCTACTATGTAGACCCAACTCGCCCAAGTTCATACCCACATGCGGAGCGCGATCCAGTTTGTACGAACACTCAGTACACGAGTTTTTAGGGGCGAAGCTCCTTAGGGTCGAGCCTTGTCCGCCCGTCCGTCCATCCGTGCTCACATAAAAAGAAATACATGTTTGCGCAATCGACAGGATTCGAACCTGTGCGGGGAGACCCCAATGGACTTCTAATCCATTGCCCTAACCACTCGGCCACGACTGCAGTACGAGTAGGGGGCTCTGAGATGTGGTAGTAACTCAAGAGCTGGGCATGTCATGGATGAAACGGTGCATGTAGCCGCTCAACGTCTATACAGGAGAGGGTGCTACGGTCGAATGCGTATATAATCGCGTTCCATACCGCACATTCTCTTTCTGACATGGACCGTTGACTTCAGTTGTGGAGATGCGTTCTCACGGCTTCTAGCGGATCCAAGCTGATCCGCTAGAAGAACCACTGGCTCTGCATTTCACCGACCATAAAGCAGTAATAATGAAGTCGAAACGCAACACGGAACTCAGCACTACCTAGGAGCAATATAAAAAAGATCAGCACCATCAGGACCACTTATGAACAATAAAATCAGTATCATCAGCACCACCACTGCAGAGCTTCGCCCCAATCAACATCATTCACCACGTGGAGATGCGGTCATTTCTTGTTATTGTTTCTCGTCACCTATCTAAGATAGTCACACGAAACAAATAGTGCGGTGAAAAACGCCCACGTGGAAGCTCAACTTTAGTGGCAAAACCTGCTGTTTGCTAAACAAGTTTATTCAGGAGCACGTGAAAAAAAAAAAAAAAAAAGAAACAGAAAAATTTCGGCAGAGACATTTAAGATTGCTAGTGTGTGGAACTGCAAAAGCATTATATTCCTTTTAATAAAATGTTTTCATACACTCCTGACGTGCGCTACCTCTTCCCCATTGGCTACGCCGTCACGTGCCCAATGACGTACGCACATGGCACACCTTAGTCAGCCAGAACCATAGAACCGCCGTGGCGTCGGTGTAGCGTGCTTGTCTCTCACCCCGGAGGCCCGGTGTGGTACCGAAAATGCACACAATTTTCTTTTTCAGAGCCATTCATTTACTTTGTTTACAGGAACCCTCCCTGAGAAATTTGACGTCAATCCGAGCATTTTTTACGTGTTTTTCACTCCTTGCGCCGTCGGCCATTTTTGGTACCATCACTCGGTCACGCCGCCGTCGACGCCGGAAAGCAAAAATAGCGCAGAAATTTGTTCAGTCGGGTATAAAAAATAATTGGTTCAGTCGGGTATAAAGAACCTTGAAAGGTGACAAGCGACGTGACGGTGCACTTTTGGTTTGATCCATCGGACCGTATAGCGTCGGCTGCAGTCAAACTTCAAGCAAAACGGACTTCGTTCTTTTTTTTAAATTCCTCGTGTATCAAGCGAACCCAAACGGAGGTTTCGATGAAATAAAGCGGTTCGGAAATTGTAGGCATATCCACGGAGGCGACTTTTTTTTTTCCAGTTGGAAGTCTGGATTGATTTCTCACAGTCATTGATAGATTGTATGGAGTTGATGCCTCATATTTCTCATCCCGGTATTCATCGATCTTTCATCAGCATCACATCGATTAAACTTATCGGAAGGCGTTGCGGTATTAAATATGTAATTCGTTTTCTCGGCGTTTTTGTTTTCTACTTTAAAAAAGGTGCAAGACATATAAGCGAAAAAAAAATTGGGTGGTGTGTATGTTTATACAGCCTAGAACTTGGTCTGCCTCATCAGGCAGCGAGTCTCCCAGCTGTAGATGAGAAATTTAGCCAGTGCAGTACAACCGCTAGCCTGGGGTCTTTAGTGTGCATCTTGCAGCAGTGCTACACGACCGCACGCCGGTACGATGCTCATCCAGATCGAAACGGGCAAAACCTTTTTTTTAATAAAGAAGCCCGTTTTTTTATGTTTTCGCAGGGTCAAAGCTAACCTTCCTTCATGTTTAAGGCTGCAGGGTTCAGGAAATGCTAACCTACCTTAAACGAAGTAAAAACGAAATTCTAATCTTACGATCGAGAGGGGTGGGGCGTCGTTAAAACCAACCGCCCAACTAACTTTTGACCAAATACGTGCATAGAAAAGATAAAAAGAAAGACGGCACACCTCGCACGAAGAGACAATCTCTGGTCTTTGCTGCATCGACGTTTGCTCGTTGCATGCTGTACAAACTTTGTTTAGCGTCCGCTTTTAACGGTCGTCTCACTTTTTGCCAGTACCATTTTTTTTCTCGCCTTATTTTTTTTTTTTTTCGCGTCGGTTCTTTCTAAAGGAAACATTCATCGTCATTGGTGCATCGAACACGTCCGAACCACTTTGGCTCAAGGTTCGGTAACGATTGTTGATGACATTTGAGAGGAGGAAAGGCCGGAGATAACGGCTGCGAGGTGTAAAAGAAACACGGACACGAGAAACGTAAAAAAAGAAAAACAAAAAAAACGCAAACCAAGACAGAACGGAGAGGTCATGAGTCCAGGTTGAACCAGCCTACGCTCCTTAGAAAGCGAGCAGCTATCTGATAGGTAGAATTTTAAATCAACCTCACGAGAAGCAAAAAAAAAAAAAAAGAGAAAAGCGAGCAAAGGAAATGTCTTGTGTAGGAGGTTAGCTTTTGTTTGGTTCATATAGGCGTCTTGTGTAAACATGCTCTTGGGGAAGGAGGTATGAAAAAGTACGGTAATCACGTACGTGACAGTCAGGTGTTTTAAAGAACTTCCTCGTCATTTTCTGTTAGTCTAAACTAACTGCATCTGCTCAAATTCTCTCACTCTTCAGCAATATATTTTTACGGCAGTGTAAATAGATACCTTCACTTCCCGTTGACAGTGTATTGTAAGTGGAGGGGCCTCAGCATCTTTCAACCAACAGAGCAAACAAGAGCACACCCATTAGTCGCCTGCAATATATATTTGGAGACAATATATTGAAACAGGGATGCTTTCTGTATCTGTTTTTTTTTTTAATCCGCTGCGGCTCTTTTTTTTTTTACTTTTTTATGTGGTTTTTGAGTAAATAGTCGAAATATGCCGATGAATGCGCAGTACTCATAAAATGGTGTGAGTGTTACCAATAGCCCCGAACGACAAAATCTTTGCAGCGCCAGGATTTAAACGATGCAATACTGCGAGAAAATTCAGCTCAATTTTTTGGTGCTCCAGCGCAGCATTAAAATCAAAACGTACGATGCAAGACTTTTACATGTGTATTCCTCCCGCTCTCGAACACTACATTCGAACACTGCACTAGAGAAGGTGAAATAGCATACTACCTTAAACCCTTAACGAATACTACGAAAGCCGGAGGCGATACTATCAAAGCGGAGCCGATCAAAGCTATCGAAGATTTAACATGTCGCCCTCTGCATCATAACTTCACTAACCTTTTAAGTACAGGAACTTTTACAGGCGGTATTTCAATTGCCAGGGTTTTTGTTCTACATAAGGGGTACCCTTAGATAACATCGACAAGAGTTTTCTCTCCCGATTTAAGCCTGAATTAATCAGGTATGGGTTTCCGCAGTGGTCTATTTTTGAAACCCTTGTTTTTTTGTTTTTTTTTATTATGTCTAATCATAATATTGTAAATGTACGTCAAAATTCTTGATAAAACTTTTATAAGCAAACGACGCAAGCTCTTTTTCGGCGAACTTTGCATGATCTTGAAGTTGCCGCTAATACGTGGTTAGGTGAGCAATAGTCCTAATTCAAGTCAAATCAGTTTTTTTTTAACGTCAATAAAATTAAATTTGTAATTTTCAAGCCCTGAAAAACCTCGATGACTGTGGTATTTTTTCTTCCAAAATTCTCGATTGAGCGAGCGTCCGTCAATAAATTTCTAGGTGTCTTTAAAGAGACTTTTTCACGAACCATGGATATAAATAGGATTCACGCGAAAAAAATTCTTTATTTATTGGCATCCAAAACAAAATAATGTCCTTGATTCCAAACCGGCTACAGCGTAATTTGTATTGTGCCTTACCGCATACCCACCTTCAATGCTGTCCATTTGTTCGGGGTTCCTCAACTAAAACAAATATAAGAAGGCTTTTTATCGTTAAAAAAAGCAATGGGGAAAGCAAGTCGTCTGCTTCTTGCTCAGGAGTTGCGGTGACGTCAAAACGACGTCGAGCTCTCGTTGGCTTTGAAGGAAAGGATAGTGGGTAGACCATAATGCTAGATGCCTCGAGGTCTACCCACTATTTGTTTCAATTACATAATAATAGCTCGGTGTCGTGACATCGCCGGAACACCTGTGCAGGAAGC
Source organism: Ixodes scapularis (assembly GCF_016920785.2). NCBI lineage: Eukaryota > Metazoa > Arthropoda > Arachnida > Ixodida > Ixodidae > Ixodes > Ixodes scapularis. The sequence goes on from NW_024609838.1 coordinate 72,014,543, forward strand.
AGACGAACTTGCAGTCCGCATACTCTGCATCGAAAATCTTGATCGCATAGACCGCACTGCCCCGTACTCTCTAAAGCACAGTTTGCTTAACGTCAAACAACTGTTTCATTTGAAACTTTCAATTTATATAAGGAGTGAAAGAATTAGTGACGAAACCACTTTTTATACGTACACGGTGCGGCTGTAAGGACCGGCACATTTGACACGCCTTGTAAAATCCGAATTCTAAACGTACATGCCTGAAACAAAAACACGCAAAAGTCGTTTCGCAAAAAAAAAAAAAAGAAAGTAATTTGATTATTATTTTTATTTATTTAACTCACAACTGGTGCAAAAAAAAAAAAGAGCAAAAACAGCGGCGTGACCTGCTCTTGTCTACATACTGGTTTACAAGCCCGCTCCTAGGTGGCGTGGTGAACACAATGTTCTAGCTAGGTGGCGTAAGCTACCGCCCGATCCAAAGGGCTCAGCCGGATTCATCCATCCATCCACTGAGAACGCCACAGAAGCGGCTGACGACGAGCAGGATAACCGCGATAAGTAATGATTTTAACGAATATACAAATAATGATGCAGTTTAACTTTGCATTTAGAAACAAGCGAATTTTTCTGTTTGGTACAAAAATCAAATCTTAAAACAGACGAATGTTCGCTTTATTTTGTCGTCTGCTTTCCGTTCGCGCATTGATGATGGGCACTGATCGCACGTAGGAGGAGCGAACGTCACATCAAACGCATTTAAAACGACGTAGAAATCTATATTTTATGTCGCACGGAATTAATTTAGTCTAACAATTCGTATCTACACGCAGTGTGTATAGCCTTGTCAAGAGGACTTCATAATAAAAAATATGCTGGAGTGATTTTCTTCAATATAGCCCGGGATAAACTATGATATATACTTTTTTTCTTTGTGCACGTAATAGGTATAATATTATTGTGCTTTCGTTTTCTGTCGTATTTGTTTCTTCTTTTTAATACTTGTGTTTAGCATTGCCTGGTCGTGTATTCTGATATACTCGTTGTCACACACACAAAAAAGGAAGGGTTGCGAATTTTTCACACCCTGTGCACAGAAGTTCTTACAAGGTTTGGTTTATGAAAAAAAAAACGCTTTTGGCGTTTGAAACATGTACGTCTCGTTAAAATAACATAAAGCTTATCTAGGACACCCACCTACAAATATCTTAATTCAACGCACGAAGGGGGAAATCAGTTAATGTTTGGCGTGGACCCGTACTTGTTTTAGTACGGTTCTTGGGGTGAAGACGAGTATTGGGTGACTGTGCATCGACAGGGCAAGAATGTACCTGCCTTTTTTCCCCTTTCTCCCAAAACCTTGCGTAAAAAAAAAAGAACTAATTTTGTCTTTATTACCGGTAGGCCACGCTAACCCCTGAAACTTATTTTTGTAATTCCTGCAATTTCTCTAAATCAAAATTGATTCATCTTGGGAAAATCCCCTTCACGAACATAGGGGCCGAAGAAAATCAGGGTGTCCATTATTTTATCGCGCGAGCGTTCCTCAAGTGAGGGTGTTCTTTCAAGTGGTGCTTGATCGCGCTCGCTCGTGCCGTGCCATTGCGCAGCTCATACTCGGTTTGACCTTCCGAACCGGTGATTTCTAAAAAAAGAATTGTCAATTTCCGCAATTTATGCACGTATCTGTGAAGACGCGCGCGAGTTTTTGCATTTAGGAATCCATTACAGTATTATTTCCCCTCCCGCTTGATATCTTCTCTTTGCTTAAATCCAAGGGAAAAAGAAGCGTTGGTCTGCTCTTTACGCGAACTTAGAGCTTGCAGATCAAGCTAAAGTTGATTATAAAGAAATTAACTTATCATCTGCCAAAAACAATTTTTCAACAGACAAAAAGCTCGCCTGTGGTTTGTCGCACGCTTCAATAGAGGTTTGATGCATCGGGTCAAACAGCTTGAGCTGCCAAGTATGTAGCTTACAAATGCAATCTCACACTTACAAATAAAAACAAGTACGCTTATAGTGCCAGACATTTGCAAAACACCGCATTATGTCTAGGCGGCTAAGAGCCATTTTTGCTGAGCTATTTAATTCCTTAAAGTAAAAAAAAAAAAAAAACGGTTCAGATTTTACAAAATGCAGGGACCAGGAAACAAAAGATAATAAAGAAAAGATATGTTTTTTTTTTTGTTTTTGTTTTTTGTCCCAATTTCAGTTGTTGTTGTTGTTGTCGTTTTTTTTTTTTTTTTTTTTTTTTTGCATTGATAAAGCAAAATCGGCTTTAAAAGTCAAGTCTCGATTGCTTTTGATACTCGGGCCATATTATATTATATCTTACGTTTTGTGGCAATGGCGTGAAAAGGTACAATTGAATTATTCTAATATATTTACAAAAAGCACAATTTTGGATTTTTATGGACATCAATATTATAAATATGACTTAAGCAGGTTGCAGAAAGCAGGCTCTCAAATTTTATTTAAAAAATAGACATGGGCGGTGAGTTTAATGACTTCTAAAAAAAATTAAAACGTTTAAAATACTTAATTAAGTCATGCTCTCATCATAGCATCCACAGAGCTAAAGAAGCGAAATAATATAGAGGCCAGAGGTAATGGAGAAGATTGAGTGAAATATGCTAACTTCGACAGTCATAATAAAGCTCAGTTCCACCGCGACCGCTTCTCCGCTCCATTACTCGAGAAAAATTATTATTTGATCCTGCGGCGTTTACCTTTCTTCTAGTTAAAAAATTTCCTAAAACGTACGTTTCTTCGTCAAAATTTAAAAAAAAATAGCCCTTTTTACCTGCACGATTTCGGTGAAACCACCCGCGTACAGTGGCTCTTGAACTTTCCTAGTTCTGAACTTCTGAAGCGGTAATTAATTATATAAAATTTTTATCTCTGCAAGTGTTACATTACTGCTATGCCTGATGCACGTTATTTACCTTAGCCAACTTATTCCTTATATTAAAGTGTGCGGTAGGCACTTTATATAAGTGCCTACCGCTTTATATAAGAGAATGAGTGCCTACCGCACACATTCTCGTGTGCGGTAGGCACTCGTAGAATGCAGTTTTGAGAACAGCAAGGCATCTGCGCTTGCCCTAATGCACGACGAGCGCGGCCTCTTTGGCCTGACGTCACAAGCAGTGGTAACGTCAGGCCTGCAGACGTGGCGCGGCGTGTTCGAAGCCATTTTGTGGTCGTCCCTCTTTCTTTTTTCTTCTCTAATTCTCGAGGCTTGGTCAGTCCACTCTGGGGAATAGACAGACAGAAGAAGTAGGATGAAAACAGAAAACCGAAGAAGTCGATCTCGCTACTCATATCGGTCTACTACACTGCTCACCAGAAATCAGCTCAGCGTGCTTTTATATCTCTTCCAACCTTTGTGGCGTCTTAGGGAAGACGACCGGGCTGTTTGGGTTGTCGTTTGTCGATGCCATCAGAAGGTGCTCTCCGTCCCATCTGTTCTTCGATCGCGCTTTTAAAAGGTCCCCGCCCACGAGCCTCGGAGGCCCGATACGCCGACAAGCTTGTCCACTTTACAGCTGCTTTCACATGCAGCCATTTCTCGTGGGCCGCGGCCACTCGGAGGCGTTAGCACCACTCGAGTGGCTTTGCCCTCGGATTTTCTTTTTGTGCGTCCGTGACGGCGAGACGCACTTGGCGGGGGAGATAAAAAGAACGAAGTGACTATTTCGACGTTCGCCGTCAAAATATCTCAAAAAGTATTTGCACGCCTGCGACGTCTCTTCCACAAAACGTCAAAATAGTGGCTTTATTATTTAGACGTCCTCCTTTCATGCAGAAACCTTACAGTGGTAGCCGTTTTGTGGTTTCGTTCTGTTTAGTTTCTGATGGTGTCGTCGGAGGCGTGTTGGCGTTCTGACGGATAGTTTCTGTCCAAGTTGGCAGTGGAAATGTCTTATTCAGCGTGTGTGTGGGACAGGCTTGACAGTCGATCCTTTTGGACCTGACACGCCCTTTGGCGATGTTCTAAGCGTTCTCAGCTAGCATTTCGGCTCGCGTCTTACTAAAAATTTTGAATTTACAACAAAGCCGTGCCGGATATTCCTCTGCCTTGCCTGCACGTAACAAATGTAAGTGCGTACACTACGTAATACTGAGAAATTTGGCACGCGTTTTGTTCCTGCACTAGCGTGCGAGCGCGTCTTCGTAAGGTTGCCGTCTCGCTTTGCATCTGGCACCCGCCCTGTTTTGAACCGGGTTTCGTGAGTTCGTTGTTTAGTTTAGATTTTCTGTTAGGTTCGCGTATGATGAGCGGGTTAACTACGAAGCGATCGGTATGTTCTATAAAAGGTTGTGAATGCAAGCACTGCGTCCTTGATTTTCCTTGACCGGTGCAAACGAACAAAGTTTCTGGCGCGGTTGTACGAGACAAATTTTCCAATCAGCTGCAACTTTTATGGCACGGCACTCAGCACCTTTGTCTAATAAATCCCGTGAAATAAATCATAAAAAGCATCGGTGCCGCATTCTGTGATATTGTCACGGGTGGTGACCAAAAGAAAACAGAAAATGAACAAGAAGAAATAAACGTTTAATGTGGCGAACTTGTGCCAAAAATAAAAAGGTACAAAAGAAAACAGCAGAGCATCGCGGGCGTCGATGTCGGCGAAACCGCAGGATCGAGCGCAGAGGCGAGACTGACTCGACAAGGTCGCGAGCGGCCTCTTATCTAGAATGAGTCACTATCTCGAAGATTCGGCGGGGAACGTTCGAGCGTAGCGCGCTTGGGGCGAGAATGAACATGCACTTTCTAGAACAACAAAAACGATAGAAGTTATGTTCGCAGCAAGAACAAACGAGAACCCTCTGCAAGTCTGCGCGCGGCAATATTTGGCACAACCATGCAAACGTTATTTTCGGCCTGATGCCTAGTGTACTTTGGGAAGGTCTGTTCGCATTCTACGTCAATTAAAAGGTCATAAAAACAGCAGTCGACTTCATGATCTTCGTTTTCGGAAAATACGTGTCGAACCGCGACGCTGCCTGCAAGCAAGGTGATATATATATATAATTTTTTTGACCGCCACCTTCAGTCGCTTTGAAGTTTTTAGTTTGAGACGTAAAAATAACGACAAAAATGTTTTGACAGGGGACGTCAAAATGTTTTTGAAGATAACTTCACATCTTCAAGACGTGGCATCACGGACGTAAAAATTATTTTGAAAGTGGATGTCAAAATTGTCACTGCCTAAAAAGAACCGCTCCAAGTGCACGCCAACAAGCCGTTTCAAAGTTACCAGTTGGCTCACACCTGGGCGGGTTACAGGTCAATTTCTTTACCACTGGTTTAACTAGCCGCAGAATACACAGAAAGAATAAAACAGATAAAGTACGAACACGCGCTCTGCTACGTGTACCTTAACTAGCCGCGAGAGAGATTTTCAGGTCTCGCGACTGGTTATGCGTGAACAAGGAACTGTAAGGTTACCCATCATTGGAAGCAGATGGCTGCCGTACGGCTGTCCTCACGAGGGTTATTCAAGTCGGATTCCACGCGGAGAAAAAGTGTGAAGACTAGAAATATAAGTGAAATACTAATCGCAATCATGTCATTTAAAAGCTGCATGTAAAGTGATCTCCGGGAAAGGTCGCGGTGAGTGAGAACTTAAGAAAATGACAGTCGAAGTATCTGCTGAGTAGAATCGAATGGGACGCCAAGCACTTGTTTCTCACGGAGCCGGTCTCGTTGCATAAAATTCCTCTTGCGGCTTTTTTACCCGCCGGCTCAGATACCATTCAGATGAGGAGACAGGCCCAGGCATGGGCATTGCGCATGCGCAGAAACAACATTGGCGTGAAGTGAAGCCCATGCGTAATGTCGACAGCAGCGCCACCGCAGAGGCGTGACGTCAGAGCCGCACGTTGGTTTATACGTGGCTTGCAGTGACGTCACATAAGTGGCCAATTGGGGTGGCCTTGGTGCTGAGCGCTTACCTTCTATAGGACACATTTTTGCACTACCGAACTGGTTCTCCTCGACAAGAACAAATGGACACCAGCGTGGTGTGATGACGTCACGCGCGCAAGTGGCTGGGCTTGCTCAACACCACCTAGACAGAAGGCCTCCACACGCGTCTTCATAGTCCGATCGATCGAGGCGAGAGATTGGGCACGAACGCTGCGTCAGTGTTCGGCTGCGGCTCGTGGCCAATCAGCGCGTCGAAGGTCGGGCTCGGGTCCAATAGCCGACCGAGCGCGATCCGACTGTGATGACGTTTCATAGAAAAAGAGGAAACCATGCGGAGGCCTTCTGTCTAGGTAGTGTTGGCTTGCTTCACTCCGCCGTCAAAGGGAACTCGTCAAGAAACTGTCTTAAAACCCCTTTTCGCCACTTCCTGGTTTAACCGACAGGTGTCGCGAATATTCGATGTAGCGCTGCACATATTAGGTCTTCTACTTTGTCACGAGACTGCGAACGCGGAGTGACTATATCAAGAAGTGGCATCGACAATGCGCAGATATTGGAGAAAAAAATACCGACGTGAAGGTCTGAAAGAAGGTCACACGATGTTTCCCTAGAGTTGCCAATTGCTTGGCCGCAGACAAACGAGCCTTTTTTAGCAACAGTGGGCGAACTCGTGTCATCTAAATTTCGCCATAAAAAGCAACAAAAACGATCCGCCTTTAGATTATTTGCAGCGAGGAAAAATACCTTGAACAAACGAAGCGCCCGTCTGCTTCACGTGTGAAGAGGCGAGCCCATTTTTGTTTATGGCCTGTCCCAAACGACTGGACATGACCTTTCGGACTGCACGTACACAGTGCACACCCAAGAGGTAAAAGAAACAGTCTAAAAAAAGCTCCCTCCGCGTCACTTTTTTTATTCTTTTTTGCTGATGTTGGTACCTCTCATGACTTGTTTATTTTTTATTTATTTTTTTACATTCTTCGTTTCTGCGGTGGTGATATTGCTTGAGCCGAGCGACAAAATTGAGTACGAAGCTCGCTTTAGAGTGGATCTACGGCGGCGTCACGTCATGTCGCGCCCTCCTACGGAGACCTTGGGAAGTGATGGGGTCGCTGGTGGTTCTTTTTTCTGTAGAACCGGTCTTTGACATAAGCGTGGGCGCCCTTGTCAATGCGTAACAATGGGGTCGTTATCAAAATTTCGTCGTTTTTTTTTTTTTTTGCGTAGTTTTTTTTTTTTTTTTTGAAGAAAAAAAAAACTAACAAAAGTGCATGAGGTGGGTTTTAGTACCTGACGTTGAGTTATTTTCACAAATATGGAGGACGGCTCGGTTTAACAAAAACGAAAAACAATTTAACCGCTTGGGTTGTTTGAATGACTTGAATAAATGGCTGAATGTTTCGTCTGCTAACTGAACCAGCATTATTCGGGCAAATCGTTAAAGGGTTACTTCAACGAAATTTGAAATATTCCCGTCGTGTTCAAAAATAGGTTGAATATGATCCACAGTATCCGTAAATGACAATCGCACGTTTGTATTTTGATCCTGGTGGCTGTATTTTCCGTTATAAACGGCCCACTCTGGCAAGCGCTCGGAGAAGGCCCAGCTTAGAGCACGTGACATCCAACGCAATCGTGACGTAGGTCGTCTCAAGACGAGCAAAGCTACGGCGAGGCTGACGTCGAGAGGATGGCCTAGTCGTTCCAGCCACCGAAGCGGCTGCTTTTGTACGAATTTTGAGTGACGGGTTAATCTTCTATCATCTTGTAGGGGGACAATAGCGAGTTCTGCGACACACAAAAGGGATTCTCGAGAAGAGGGGAGTTCCTCCTTCCCCTCTTCTCTCGTCGTGGCCGGAGACGAGACAACCTCCGTCACTAACTGTCAAGGTTCCTAGACGAGCATTACAAACGAGGCGTTAGCGACATCGACGAGGTGCTCTTTGCTAATCGTTTAATTCGTTTTAAAAATCCTTTTCGAGACTTTTTAACACGATATTGGTATGTTCCATGTGATACTGCTCTTTTGAACACATATAGACCAAAAAATGAGCGCCGAAATTTCGTTGTAGTATCCCTTTAAATGGTGTCTCTGCTAACTGCTCGAACCTAAATAAATCACTCATATCCATTAAGGGGAACAAATTACGTGCCAGAAGATTCCACCACGGTGAAGCCACCCTCCACTCTAAAACCGATATTAAATGTTCATTTTTTTTTATTCACCACTCTTAGATTTCCCTCCCAAGTACGTTTCGTAAAGGTTTCCGTGGCACTCCATCTACTCATGGATCCCAGCCCTTCAACAGATTCTGTGTTAAAATATTCCTATCAGCTTCTTAGCGGGAATTCAGCGTGTTGGCATCTTGGTGGAGCTACACTGGGCCATGACGTCGCGCTCGCACTGCCATTTCTTATTTCGTGTTTTTCCACTGCACTTACAGCCGTCTTGGCTATCTCTTCGAGCGACCTGCTTTCTCTGTTCTCGCTTATTTTGTTATGTCTTAACAGCTGCCGTCGTTAAGCGATCCTGAACCGTCATGGTGGCTCGATTGTATGACATGCTACGTTTACACTCCGTTAAACGGCATATGGTACGTGTGTAAGCTTCAATCACTCAATGAAACCTGACCGACAGGGGATTTGTTTTAACGACTGAAATTCATCATGGGGGACGAAGAACAAAATTGTCGTTGTGCTCTACGCCACTTTAAACTCTAGAAATGTTCTCGCCACGATTAGCACAGGTTCTTGTTTATACAGCGCATTTCGACTGCATGACAAGAAAATAATTGTTCCTGACAGGGCAGCGATATAATAGCACTGGCAAGCACGTGACGTGTGAAAGCGTCCTCAATAGTACTTTCCACAAAAAAAAGACAACCCATTCGGAGAATTGACGATATATCTTGTGCCATTGGCAGCTCGTCTGGGAGACGCATGGCAAGAGGAGAGACATTGCGAGAAAGCTCGCGCACAGGACGGCTTTTCAACGTTTCCAGCAGACGGCATAAACAGGAAATATGCTGTCGATCTGGTTTCTCGTGTATTGGGTCCTTCTTAGTGTGCCTATTTCCTCCTGCAGTATTGTGTTAAACCTTCGAGGGCCCTTATATTTATTTATTTAGCCTGAATAATGCCTTTACGGGCACTACACACGCGGAAACATAGTACAATAATTTGGAAAACTAAACCACACACACACACACAAAAAAAAAGCCTGTGTTCCTGTGACTGCTCATTCCGTGAACAGTTTCCGCGCAAACAAATCCCTCTTTTTTTTTTCTTTTTTTTTTTTTGTGCCTGATCCCGATTCACTCAAATGCGTTTGAGACAACAAAGCCTTCAGAAAACGCTAAGCAAATGCAAACGAAGATTGTTTTTCGTGTTTAAATAAATTATTTAATTTTGATTTAATAAAATTTAAGACGTAAACGACCAATAGGTTATTGAGGTTGTTATCAGAAGCCACTAAAACCCATCGCGCACCCGCTTTCTGTATGTCATCTTGGACATCGCAGCGGCAGAAAACGCTCGTGGACGACTCATGTCGAATGAAGCCTTTGCGGACTGGAGTAACTGTATATGCTAAGCTATTTAGTTACTGTATTGCGAAACGTCCCAGCACGCCGCTAGAGGCACTGATCTTGGCCGAAGAAAGACGCTTTTTAAAAGTCAGTGCCATCTGGGCCGGTTTTCTAGAAGCGATGGTAAACCCATTTTGGTAAACCACGGTGCCTAGGAAGGGAAAAGTACCTAGGTACTGTAATGAACGACTGGATATAGAACATCAATAAGTATTTTTGATTGGGCAATAAGATGCGCCATCTATCGGTGAAACAAGCCAGTCATTTTGTTTATCCTCTTTTTCCGCTGGTTGTCATCGATCTAGTATGGTATTTTAAGTCAAAATATAGTAATGTACTTGAAGACCAACTTATTTGCTTCCGATGGCACGAAGAAATTTTAGCTACTATGCTAGAGTTTGTCGACGAATATTCGAAAATGTAAGAAACATTTCCTTCAATATGTTTCGCCATAAACAACGCATAACTTTCCCGTGTTTCTTCCAGTCTGGCAACGCCGGTGCTGTATCCTCGTTTTCGTTCCTTGCGACGCACGTTTCTGCGATTCCTGCTGATCTCAACTGTTTGCCGTCTCTTCCGTTTGCCCAACCGATCCACCGGTGACGAGAAGCTAAGATTCTCGTCACCGTTGAATTGCTGGCCACCGGGGATATGTAGAAACCTCAATGCTGTCGGCATACTGTCGGCGCACTGTGAACAAAAAAAAAAAACAGTACAATGTCCCAGCTGTTCACCTGGAACGAAGACTTTATTGAGGATAACCCCCTTTCTCCGCGAAGTAATCGCTGCTCACGAGTTGGCGTGCATAGTGTAGCGAATTAAACGTCTTAGTATAAATATGTACCAACACTCGTTCGCAAAACATTTTTTTTACTCACCATAAAAACACTTGCAAGGCTTATGTACCGTCATATGTCTTGGGGTGCTATGTTGCGCTTTTTGCACTCCCAGGAGACTTGGAAGAGGGAACTGACGTCAACGACACAGCAAATGCAGATTGGATGTTGACAGAAGAAAACGAAATCAACACCCAATCTGCGTTTGCTGTGTCGTTGACGTCACTTCCCTCTCCCTAGTCTCCTGGGAGTGCAAAAAGCGCAACATAGCCCCCTTGGATCCCGGACTGCTGAAGAGTGATGCGTTCGCGGAATGCTGCCGTTGGTTAGTTTAGTAGTCCCTCTGAACTATCGCTTTGCTTGACGTGCTAATAGGTTGATGGTGAGTCATTAATATAACAGCCAGATCGAAATGAATGTTCAGCAGAACCAAGCAGAACTATTAGCCCTCATTAAGCGACGCCGCGGCCATTTTGCTTCTAGGTACTGCTCCTCCCTCGGTGCCCCTGCTCTCCCAGTCACATGACCTGGAATTCCCCCTTCTAGGGACAATAGTTAACTTTAAACCACGGTTCGCGTTCGAGAAAACGGGCCCTGGTGGCTTAAAAAGCAGTTTTACTTTTGACAAACTTATGGCGGTCGAGATATTCAATTTCATCATTCCCCGTCAATTTCATACGTCAATCGCATATGATAATCCGGAAAGCAAGGCGTCTGCTTCTTTTACAGGGTTTGCGGTGACGTCAGAACGATGGCGAGTTCTGATTGGCTCCGATTAGAAGTATAGTGGGTAGACCTTAAAGCAAGCCGGCCTTAAGGTCTACCCACTATCATTCAATCAGAGCCAATCAGAGCTTGGCGTTCTGACGTCACCACCACCCTCGAAAAAGAAACAGATGAACTTGCGCCCCACGTTGGTTCTCCGATCACCTCATATTTCGTTCCTAATTTGCTTTAGTTTCAAAGTGTGGACGCATAAGCGCCTGGATTAAATTTCCAACGTCAAGAGGCTGCCGAACTTGTGCCAGTAGTTCGCTAGACCAGACCTATGATGTGGACCACTGGACCAGATCATAGGGCACCTGTAGAGATCTGCGATGAGTGATTTTGCCACTAGATGGCGCAACGTGTGTCCTGTCTCATATTCTTTTGTGGTGGGTCTATCGGGTTTGTCTTATCTCTTGTTTTATGTGTGTTTATATATCTTTCATGTCAAGTGACAGATGTTAATAAAAGAGCCGCCGTCCGTCCACGACGTCAGAGAACTACGGGACACCCACCAGGCAACATCTCTTTGTTATGGTCGCGCACCAGTCACCTAGCTGTGTTTGGAGATTTATGTTTGTCCTTTGTCCCTCTTCTTCCCCTTCTCCTGGGATTAATTTCATCATATCTTTGTCTCATTCTTTGTGAGCCCCGAACGCGCGGGGCCACTGCTTCCTACACGTCCACATCATGTGAGTGCTGTTAGCGTCCTTCCCTTCCTTACCGTCGTGTAGAAGAGATTACTACAGCACCATGAAAACCAGCTTGCAAGGGAGATGTTGGAGGCCTTCGCTATAGAAGAAGAGGGTAACTGTGTGAGCTCCGCCTCAATCACCCTACAACTTCGAGAAAAGCTCTCTCTACAGGGCGCCCCTTCTGCTTCGTATACACCTTTCCATAAAACGTATGAGGGGGCGTTCATTGCTGTACAATTGTGTGTTATGCACGCGCACTTTCTGACTGGCCGCAATTGGGGGCGAGCATTGGCTGGACTGTGATTTAGCTCGTGTGAACTGTGATTTTCGTAAACAGTGGAAACGTCTATAAATATAAGGAAAGGGAACAGGACAAAGAAATGAAAAGAAAAAAGCAGAAGCTTAATGATAGGCATAATAACTAGTAGAAAGAGGAGGACGGTTTATTAATGGTGGGTGTATCTATTCGCATTTGAACCTTGCAAATTTCGACCCATTCTCATTTGGTCCTCATTTGAACCTTCTCATCAGATCCGAATCGTGTTTTTCGCAACTGGACCCATACTCGTATCGCTTGTTCGCGCTACGACCCAGTGGCCCTAGTTCGGCATGCTTCTAACGTCGTTATGCCTTCGCGGCATTGTTAATGAGCCTTACCTTGCTTGGGCCCCCAACGTACCATCAGGTATATGTTATGTATAGAGGTACGCACTGAGAATCGTACATTGATGCCTGCTTTCTTCCTCTAAGCAAATGAGAAAAAAGCGATGAACATTTAATTTGGAAACTTTGTTTGAACAGAAATAGCATACATAATAGCAGTGGTTCTCAGCCATTGATGTTTCGCGGACCCCTTGTAGGAAGGCGAAGATGGTGGAGGACCCCGTTCGGAGTGAGGGGAATAGAAAGGTATAGGTTATTATGACAATGATTTAATAAATGGATAAAACTGATTGCTGATGTGAAGTAGACTTATCTCATTGACATACACACGAGAGTACTTTCCCAAAAATTGGAACATTTCTTCTCAACGTGAAGAAAGACAATTACTAACATTGCCGTGGCTGACTGATGAGTCAGGTCTTCGCAGACCCCTAGGATGTCTTTGCAGACCCCCCTTTTGAGAACCACTGCATTATAGAAGTGGTGGCGTTGTCCCAAGTCGAGAGACCTCAAACAACGTGACATTTCGGAAAATGATCTGGATGCGATAAATAGTTGGTCTGTTTTATTGTCAGCTAATAGCTTTTCACGACGACCTCGACGTACTGCTAAAATCCTTAGCAGAGAGAGTATGCCTGTTGCGTGGCACACACACACAAATTATATCAATGTATTTATTAATATTACCCTAAAATGATTTTGGTATGGGAAGAGTTAAGTGCGATGGGTCACAGCGAGATATGTTTGAGAATGGCTGTTTTGAAAAGGGCCAGGTGAGAAGGGCGAAACGAGAACGGGCCCGAATGAGGAGGGTTGGAATGCGAAAGACGAAACGGGAAAGGACCAAATGCGACAGGTCCAAGAGAGAAGCTCTTTTTGAGAATGGTTCTTTTGAGAAGGGCCAAGTGAGAAGGTCGAAACGAGAACAAGCTCAAATGATAACCACCCATTGGGAATCCAGCAATCGGTTGTCTTTTTTTTTTCTCCTTCCTTTCTTGTTCGGCTGGTTCCAGCCATGCATGGTGGGAATTTCTTGCTCTTTTCGCAGCTACAGACAACACCGGCTTCGCTCCATTTGACAGTTAATGCTGTCGCATTAAAACATTTTATTATAATTAAAAAAAAATAAAGATGACTTGTTCTTGGAGATTGTTACGGATAAATAAATTTGAGCAGCTAACTGCTTCAAAATAGCCAAAGACTTGGCAGTAACGGCAAATGCTTTTAGTGCGAATGACGCGTCACCGCGACGGAGGGATTGCTTATTGGGAGTGGGTTCGAATTTCCCACGCCCCATACAACAATTGTGGCGCAATTTACGCGCATGCCCATGGAACGCCCTGGGGAAGATATTTTGGGATTAAATGATGTTGGTACGAAAAGGCTGAGATGAAGCCTTGGGATGAAGTGTTGCGGAATGAGGCGGGGTAGAAGCCTGAATGAGGTACTAAATTTCCGGGTACGGAACGTCCCTGCGATGAAGCGTCTTAGGATGAAACATCTTGGGATAAAACTTTGTTTGGTGTGACATGTCCGGGATGAACTGTCCAGAAATGAAGTGAGTGAACCCTGCCAGCTGCTCTCAAGATACGACCCTGGGTACGCTGCGTGCAAAGCGGGCGCGTGACCGCAGAGCTATAGACGCTTTACACACGCGCCAAATTACAGCCGCCATTGCTGACCTTCTCTTGTCTCATCGATATGCCGAGCAACTGAAACGGTAATTGACGATCCTCTACAAAGGCCGATGCTTTAGAAAGGGACACAGTTGAATCTAATATGGCAATAACGTGGCCTGCTATGGTAATGATGAAGTGAAATAAACGGAATAAGAGGAAACAAAAACTGAAGGTCAGTTATGGCGGCGTCCATGCACGGCTGCTGCAAAGCGTCTATACGCCCCCATAGCTTCGACGATCCTGTTTCTTGTATAGACGCTTTGCAGCAGCTGTGCATGGGCGCCGCCATAACTGACCTTCAGTTTTTGTTTCCTCTTATTACGTTTACTTCACTTCATTATTACCATAGCAGGCTAGGTCATTGCCATCCTAGATTTTATTCTGTCTTTCTCCCCAGCATTGGCCTTTGTGGAGGCTCGTCCACGCCAATTTCAGTGGCTCGGTATCTCGGTAAAACAAGAAAAGGTCAGCAATGGCGGCTGTATTCTGGCGCGTGTGTAAAGCGTCTATACGGTATTTGTGGAACAACCATGCCCGTATGAGTCTCATGCAGTGCCTGCTAGATGGCCACAGGTGTTGCGACGTCGCGATAAAAAATTGTTAGTCATTTTTAATTCCTAATTTATCGGAGTTAATCGTTGAAATGAAAAGCTTCGGCTAGGTGGCGCCAGCCGACGCCCAATAAAAGGGGTTTACCCGTATACATTCATCTAACACCAACTAGAAGACGGGCCTGCGCATTAGGTCGTCGAGTGAATTACTGAGTCGTCCCAAATGGCAAACGCGCTATAACTTGACGAGAGCACGGCGCAAAGTGGCAGGCGGGGGTTTCTTGGCCGCCGCTTGCCAGCGTCGCTCTTGTGAGGCGCTGGAAGACACGCATGGGTGTGACGTGACGCGAATCTTGCCGCTCGTCGTAGGGAGAACTCTGAGGGGCCATGCTGCCTGAAAGTGACTCTGATGCCCAACGACTTCACCCGTGACGTGTCTCAGCTATTGCTGTTACTCTACTGTGGATGAACACTGGACTGTTTTTTTTTGTTTTTTTTTTTCAACCATTAGCAGCGATCTCTTTTTTCGGATAAGCATAAATATTCGCCAAAGATGTTGCATGTCTAAAAAGCAGGGCAGTAAAGCAGCTGTTTTCTATAAATACAAAATGCTTTGACAAGAAAATTATTTAATTACAAATTTAATTGCACTTTTTAGAAAAAGTATCTCCAGATACTTTTCGAGCCAAGAGCCAGAGCCAAGTCCCTGGCGTACACGCTTGACGACACAACCCGACCCCTAACACCGACAAACTAGCTTAGGTCCCTTAGCCGAAGGTACCTGTAGTAAACGGCGTTCTTCATCACACGGTAAATAAACGGAGCAGTTTGAGTTGATTTCGATTGCATTCCTGCTAAACTGCGAGAGGAGCTCGCGATAAACAATTATTCTTCGAAATCGGTTTGACGCGCAGTTTTGATTATTGTGTGTGAAATATAACATTTTAAACCTAAATAATATTTGTTTCTGCTTTTGCGGCACTTTTTTTTTTTCTTTTTTCTAAGTGTAAGGCACAACTAAATGAGTCTTCCTTTTAAACATTTGACGTCCGAGCCGTCTGGCCACACTGGCCCTAAATCATCTGCGTTTACCAGTTTCCATTGCGAGGTGGGCGACCGTTCTCTCTTTAGCAGCTCCATTTTTCTGTAAAGTTCTCACTGAAGTAGCTATACAGTGCCCGGCAGAAACGAACCACATCGGAGTCTCACGGTTACGCCAGTCACGCCATCGAAAGGTCGGACGACGAGGATAAAAGGTCCCGGGCGAGAGAGTCGGACGACTCGTCTACAACCTCGAAAAGAGCTCGTAGTGGTCCGTCACATTCGAGTTCGTAGCAGACATTGTTTTCCACGTGCCGCCGCTGCTACCTGCTAGCTGAAGTATGCGTTTCTCGTTAATGTAATATTTCATTACATTTTGTGTTCACAATCATTTCATAATTTGTTACTTATAAATATTCAATGCATTAAACGAGATATATTTTTATATCTGTGATTTTTATTTTGAGTTCGTGGGTCCGAGGCTACTCCCTGTAGCTATAAAGGGAGTTTGGCTAGCTCCGTTTAACACAGGACCTCCCTTAGCGAAAGGCACCTTTATGCGCCGTGTGATTACGATCTCCAGTTCCCTTCACTACAGGAACCTGTGCCAAAGGTACCTTTACGCTGCCGTGTGAATTGCGTATAAGGCTGCTTGAGACTGTCACAGCCTTCTCGACTCGAGGAACAGCATTTCTCAATTCGAGTTTGTACAGCACGATTGTGGAACCAATAACTTCGTAGACCAACCCTGTATCCGTTGGCCCGCTTGAGCCACGAGAAAAAGCTCGCCGTATAGCGGTGGGGCACTGTCGGGTAACGCGCTGCCGTCCGCGGAACAGCTTCTTTCGTCAAAAACGTCGCTGGGGTCTGTGCCTGCTTGGTCACATTTGCCTTGTCCCCACCGGCGCTTAGTTTGTGGGGGCGGTCGCTCAGTAGGTGGCATATGTTTCGGCGTCGCTTTTAATAAGTACTTAGGGCAATTTGAAAACGAACGAGGCACGACGTCGTCTTCCAGGGCCCACTTGCCGCGTCAGACCACGACCACGTCACTACGAATGCTGTTCACGAAGTTCTTCGTGATGTCATGCTCATGGAAATGCTAATCACAAACCGAACAAGTGCTTAAATGCTCCTTGTCCTCTCTTGGAATGTCACGCTGCCACTTCCGAACGCCTTCAGTGTCGTTCCGTGGTCTAAAAAATGCCTCTTTTCGACCACAGCATCAGATCCCGCGGAATCATGACCGCTTTTGCATCCTGGCACAGAGCAACGCGGCAATTTCTAAGAACATCACTGGAATAGCAGATCATCACATTCCAGAAGTTCTCCATGAGAATGGGCACAAACTTGGTCACATATCTGACCGAAACGTGCAAATAGCGGGCGGCGAGTCGGACTGGACTTTCAGGCGGGCAAGAGCAAAGCGGGCAAACTCCATCGCGCGCGCCCCTCGCGGCGCGCCACGGAAAGGGTACACACGCCACGCCGGGGTTTGACAACTGAAAAGTGACCTAGTAAAGTTGGGCAAAACAAAAGACAGAGCGCAATAAACCGTATCCGAAAGTGTTCGAACGTCTGGCAAACTTTGCGCGGGCCATCTAGATGGCGCAAGCTGCCGCCCGTTACAAGGGGTATAGCCCCATTATCATCCATCCATAAATCTATTTGTTACGTCGGGATTTATCTGCTATTTGTCCATTTCGTAGCGTTGTCGGTCCTCCTCCACACCGGCGAGCACGTACACACGGACGAAAGGCGTTTTACGCCTTTCGTCCGTGTGTACGTGCTCGTCGCACTGCCGGTCGTTGGCTACTCGCCGCAACCAACATGGCGGACGTACACCTCAGCTCAAAATTTAGCTTTGAGTACCGGCCAAGGCGCGGGCAACATGGTTTTCGAGGGTGCTTTCTCTGCACGAGTCCTTCTGTGAGCGAAGGGTTCTTCAGAACTACGCTTTCGCGCCCTTGCCTTTGCCAGCGCCGGATCCAACTGGTGAGACGGAGCATGTGCTTCGGCGCCCCACTAGATAGCGCTGTGCATTTCCGATACCGTCTATTAAAGAGTGGAGTATAAATATGCAAATAATCAAACGAGTAAAAATAATGTTGCAGCTATAAAACAAATTTTGTCATAACTCGATAGG
Organism: Ixodes scapularis; assembly: GCF_016920785.2. NCBI lineage: Eukaryota > Metazoa > Arthropoda > Arachnida > Ixodida > Ixodidae > Ixodes > Ixodes scapularis. The sequence continues at coordinate 72,032,423 of NW_024609838.1, forward strand.
CCGGTACAACATCAAGGAAACAATGTGTTAAAGCCGGTAGGCAGGCAAACTGGCTAACGGTTGACATGGTACCCCTGGAGCGAGGGAATAAAAAGGGACAGACAGAGACGAGGCTCCGAACTCAGCTAAATATTTATTTCGAAAAACGCATCCCCAAATAGGTTCAAGGAGACAGACTTCGGTGAGGTGACCTGTGGGCAGCGTTGTCTCCTTGTAGTTGTGAGCCTATTTAAGAAGCATGTGTTTTCAAAATAGATCTTTGGTTTTGTTCGGAACTTCGTGTTTGCCCGTTCCTTCTTTTTTTTTTTTTCTTCTCGCTCTAAGGTCAGAATGTCTATGTATTTAATGTGAAATTAATTTCAAAGGCTGAGTTGATGCAACAAAGCCTTTTCAAACAACATGTCGTTAATCCGACGTGTTTCAAAAAAACTTAAATCACTCAGTTAACAACTCTATAATTATACTCAAATCGTTCATTTCTTTTTCCATTCTTGCTTTTTTCAAGTTTCCTTCGATATTTATTGTGAGCAGTGTGCAGTAAGTTGTGTGCTCTCTTCATACGATTCCCATCCCGAAGAGTGCCCACTATCAGGTTTGATTGCAAAGGACAGCGCCCAAAAAGTGAATTTGGACATTACTTGAAATACATGTATGTGAAGTACTCAATTTTGAGTATCTAAATACAGTTAAAAATACATTCTCCAATATGTAATCAATAGGAAAATAAATAGTCCAAGTATTTTAAATACGTATTTCAAATACTTGTATTTGAAATACTGCCCTCCTCCCTTCCTTGACTCTTGCCTTACTTATTGAAACTATTCAAACGGCTCCAACGACTGGGTCAGACGTATACATATAGTTGTATCACTGTACAAGCGTGACGTCAACGACGCAGCCGATCTACGGTGCCTGGAACGCGTCTCCGACTGGTGTGTATACCCCGTCCAAAAAGTGGTCCCTCGATTTCCGCCTGATGACGTCATAGAAGTGTCATGCTGTCGCCGGTCGCGATCCTGGTGGTGTCCCAGCAGCTGTGGTGGATGTGGCAGACGCCTGTTCTGCTGCAGGTTGTCGCTCTCCAATGCGGCAGCCCACGGAAGCTAAAGCAGCCGGAAGCTGGGACGCCTGGAACGCCGTGACGACAGCGACACTCGCGTTCGCCTGTGGTTTTCGCCAGCATTTCTACGGCCAACCAGATAGACCGCGACAGGCAACAGCATGACACTCCGGCTTCTGTGACGTCATTTGTTGCCACTTGGGGAACACTCTTGATGTATGGGCGGGATAGGACGCTAAACACACCAGTCAGAGACGCTCCAGGCACCATAGCCGATCTCCAACGTCGTCGTTTCTCGAGCCGGCAGTTTCGCTTTCGCCGTGGAACCCGGAAACAAAACTTTTGAGGCAAGATACTTACAAAACTGCACGAGACACCGAAAACAATTACACCTGGTAATTTAGAAACACTTCCTGCACTAAAAACAGTAATAACCCCAAAAATAAAATAAAAGGAAGCAGAGTTACCCCTTAACACTGTTAAGGAATTTATAGTCACTGATAGGATGAGACCTGCATGCAGGACAACTTTTTTTCGAGTACTCAGACACGCGGTCTTGACCTTTCGGCATGCTCTGGCTGCGCGCGTAGGCTAGCTCACGAAATGCCGAATCGGTATGGAAAAGTTGGGAGCTGGCGCTGGGAGGCGGGGCGAGGGAAGTAGTTATCCGACGGTCTAATCCTACCCTATATATAGGACAGGGACTTCAGGGAGAAGGGAGAGCTGAAGGAGGATATGTGGAGCCAACGACAAGAAACTTGGTAACTTTGATATTGTGATTTTTTATACAACTCGGTTTATTAAAGAAAAGTTAAAAAATGAAAGCCGTTTACAACTCCCTGTAACGCCGAATTCGAGCGCAGCTCTTGAGGAGGAGGAGGGAAGGGTAGTGAGGGGCACGTGTTCGGGGGGGGGGGGGGGTCACGTGACCTGGGAGGGGGGCGCCTGACCTTGGGGGTCACGTGACCCCCCCCCCCCCCCCCCGAGGTCACGTGAGCTTGGGGGTTCACGTGCCTCGGGGGGTCACGTGACCCCCCAGACGAATTTTTCCGCTAGATTTAGCGGGGACATTTTGCCGCTAGATTTAACAGGAAAATTTTTCCACTAGATTTAGCGGGGAAATTTTTCCGCTAAATCTAGCGGGGAAAGTTTTCCGGTAGGTTTATCGGGGAAATTTTTCCGCTTTATTTAGCGGGGAAATGTACCCATAATGCACCGCGCGGTTACGCCGACGGCGACGCCGCTCAAGCCGGAAACGGGCACCTAAGAGCTGCGCTCTAAAAATGGTCATCCTAAAGAGCTGGCGCCATTTGGGCTGTTCTTCCCCTCTTGGTTGTTAACCCTCTTCTTGGTTACCATCCCTTCCAGCGGCGTGTCCCAGCGTCCGTAAGCACAACTGGTCTTGGTTGCGCTCTCAGCTGATGCCGTTGCACATTTAAAAGACGAACAATATTTCGAACCTCCGGACTGCCCGTGCAGTGATAGTTGTCATTACGTATTTAAGAGAAGAAAAAAAAAAAGCGACCAGAATATTCCAAAATCGCCGGGAGGCAACCGCCATCGAGCGAAACACAGTGGGGAGTGTGCTTGTACGGTCCGTTTCATTCTCGCGGATGGAGAGACAAGATCTAAGAGAGGGATCATCTCAAACCACGGAGAGCGTTTCCCATTTAATGGCGGACGCCTCCAGGGCGGATTGGTCGCAAGCGCGCCTTCGTAGCGTCGTTGTAGCGTGGTGAGGAGAGAGGCAGGTGGGGAGGCGGAGATATGTTCAAGCTTCGTAAAAAATCGTAATGCAAAAAGCGGCCCACAAACCACGTGACCCCAGTCGAGTACTTGGAAACACTCTGCAATCCAGGCACACTACTCGCAGGTAGCGACACGGCCGCCATCTAGCGTGAGCTCATTAAACTCGATCACGCAAAGCGGCGCGCCCTGTGGAGAACGATTGGTGAGCCCGTTCGGGGAATTCGTAAGCGGCCAATTTGCTTGTCACGCGATGTTTGCGAAACGCGCGTGCACCTGTTTAGAGTAACTTCACCGGTGTTAATCCATCACGACCGGAGCGTGATGAATTGTTTCGGCAAGGTACAGGAAAAAGAAAGAAAAGATACCGAACTAATTTGCCACTGAGATGTTTGCGTTGTGATTAGAGCTGGGAATATTGGGACAAACATTTCACTGGAATCTGAGCAAAAATATAAGTAAATAATGCAAAATGAAAAATGGACGCTCTTTCTGGGACATCGTGCGCTCCTGTGAATACGCAGAAAGCGCTTCGTATTAAAATATAGCGGGGCCAGCATATTGTGAGAGATCAAGCTTTCAGCGAATGTGCATTGACCAGGTAAGTTTCACCGTGTAAAATATAAGGTGTAGTCCTCCTCCTCTAAAAAATGTGAACCACAAACTTGCAGAGTTTGTTGTCCTCATTGTTTTGTAAGATTTGTTGTTCTGTGAGATCTTTAGCCGGCACGCTTGTCAACATGCAGCTAACGCTACTCTTGATCTCGCAAATTAGTTTTTACTGTCCTATGCATGTTAAAAGGTTACTGTGTGCATTGCCGGCTCCTCCCGCTTCAAGTGCTGCTGTAGTAAACGAATTAGATTGCGACTGTTCATCAAATACGCTCACCACTTCGGAAACCGTGTTCTTTACTGTTCCTCTTTTTGTTGCTTTCTGGAGATGAAGAAGGCAACCCTTGTCCTTACGATCAAGAAGAAATTGATCCGCTCAAGAGCTTGCAATGCGGTCAATCTTTCATCGTGAGTAAGCAAGACTTTCCCAAGAGCAGGTCCACGAAGCATAAAAATATGGAAGAGTAAATAAATTAAAACGCTTGCTGTAACAGAAGGAGAGATCAAAGTCGTCGATAAAAAAATACAGAACCGGCGAAGTTAATTGAACTCCTTGCACGATAAATCAAGGACTCGCAAACCAGAAAAAAAAAGTCGCAAAATCTTGTTTTCTATGGTGTTAATGACAAGAATAGATTGGAAACGTGGATTTTTTCTGCAAATATGATCAAAAGTATCTGCCAAAGTAGTCCGGTGATAGATCGAAGAAATGTACAAAGGACGCATCGTGTAGGTCATTGTAATGAAAAGTTTAAAAGACCGATTATTGTAAACTTTTCCACGTACCAAAAAAAAAAATATTTTGTCAAACGCCAAGAAGTTTAAGAGGTCGAACTACAAACGAAAAAAACAGCGCCGGAAAACACAGGGACAAAGACGAAGGGAAAATGGTCAAGGCGCACTCTCAACTGAAGTTTATTGAAATTGACAAGCAAATATAGTCACAAAAAACCTTGTTGATCTTATCTACTCAGCTCGCGTTTCAGAAATTCAATCTCATCTGTTGATAGACACGGACATGTCGCTTATACAATCCTTGTCCCTAGTCCTAATTTCAAATGCCTCATGTAATTCTCGCGAAACCTTATCTTTGTACCTAGCCAAAATCTTAGTGTCATTGAAGACCGCGGTGCACGAGCATCTTTTACAATGAACTGCAAGATGGCCTGAAGGCGTCGTTCTTGCAGAGGCTGCGTGTTCGTGGGTGCCATTATTCATGCACCTGCCCGTCTGGTCCACGTATGTCATTCCACACGTCATAGGAATTTCGTAAACGAAGCCAGTAGCACATTCAACGTACTTATTTCGGTGTTTAGTAGTGCACGGATCTGAAGACGGCCGTGGGAAATTTATCTGGCGACAAAGTTGCGCCATGTTATTGGGCGCTGAAAAACTACCGGAACATTGTAGCGCTAGTGAACCCCTTTTTTTTTTTAGATTATGTGTGACGTTGTGCATCTATGGAATAACAACAGGCCTTGAAGTCGGTGTGTCACCGCTTGATTTCTGGTTACCTTTAATCTTTTTTATTAAGCTTTCTGCCACCTAAACCAAAGATCTCGGCGGAAAACCAGCCTTCTGCAGGCGTTCTATCTGCGTCTGAAAGCTGCCTTGCGCACTGTGCCAACATGACTTTCTGCGGGAATCCCCCAGACATGAATTAGGTATGCGCCTATTCACAACCTTTGAATGGGCAAAATATATATTAAAAAAAAAATGTTTTTTTTTGTTTGTTTGAGGAGCATACTTTAAACAAACAAAGTCCCCCAAAAACGATTGCTGGAGGTTCAAGAATTGCAGTTCACCTTCTTTTGGTAGTTCATACGTAATCGTCAACCCAGAAAAACACCATTTAAACACTTCTAGCAACTAAGAAACTTCACTGTTAAAAAAAATTGATGCTTAACAGAAAAAAAAAGATAAATGTGTTAGTCGTGACCTTGTTGCTGTTGTAATAAACTGCGAAATTATCGTAAATAAAGTTGATGAATTTTCTGGTCTAACCGAGTCTGTAAATGCTGATATTGTGTTTGGAACTGAATCACGGGTCAACCCTTCCCTTTGTGGTAGTCAAATATTTCCGAAATAATGTGTTGCTTATCGAAGAGATAGGTCACCTCTCGGCGGAAGTGTTTTTCTGCTGGTTCATTAATCGCTGAGGTCCTCCATATTCAATCATGGTCATGGCGCTGTTGAGTTGATCGAATGCAGAGTCACCCTACCTGATAATTCTGCATATTCTGTCGGAGCGTTTTACCAACCATCAAATTCAGACTTTGGCAACTCTTACGTGGGCCAAACTGGGCGATGCGGTAATGATCCTGCAAGGGTGTATGCCGCTGCCACTAAACAGTCACCGTCAGACCACTTGGCAAAGCATTGTAATAGCTGTGATTGTACTCCACTTTTTTCGGAGATTAAGATCGTCGGAAGGCATAGGAATAAAATAACAAGAGAGGTACAAGAAGCCTCTGAAATAAAAACAAGAGGCACAAGCAAGTGTGTCAACGAGCCATCATTGGCCCTTCTTAATAAGGAATTTGTATTTTTAGAGAAAGAATGGGAGCAAGGGTGATTGACGTGCTGTGTCACGAACCGTGCATAAGTGTGTGTGTTTTCAAGTTGAACAGTTGCGAGTACGCCAACGTGTTGTCTCTTCATCCTTTTGTCCCTGTTTTTAGGCGTTCAATTCAGATGGAAAACTAACCAGCCCAAATATTTTGCCGCCATCTACTAGTGGCGCCATCTACCGATAGGTGCAACGAGGGGACAATAAAGTGCATCATCTGCTCACTGCGCCTATCGGTAGGTGGCACCACAAGTTTATAGAGTCGCCAACTCCGGTCGTCCGCGAACGGGTTCAACCTTGACTTTAAAATTATTATTTTTTTTTAGAGGAAGGGAATCGGGTTTTGATATTTTGCATGTGAAGACTGACCTAATCAGTGCACATTCGGCCATAGCTCGAACTTTCTGCGTTAAGGCACCGATTTTTCCGGCTCGTTTAACAATGAAAGATCCGATTGAGACACCCTACAGCTGTTATGATCTGCCACTCTTGTTCTGACTTGATGAGTTTGAAGTAAATGATCCAGTGTATCGTTCTAGCTGCTCGAATTGGGTAGTTCTCAGGAGGTCTGCAGTAATCCATGTCGTTTTCAAGGAGCATGTACCGGAGCATTTTTATAAAAAAAAAACGTGTGTTCTGCGATTATTCTTACGAGACGGACTTCTGGAACCTGTATAGTGTTGTTTGTTTAAAAATAAGAGGTTTTTTTCTGAATGCCAGAAATGACTTGTTCAAGAAATAAATCATGTATACGAATTTTCTAGAATTATTCAAATTTTGAGTGGTGTGAAAAAAAGTGTCGCTGAATTATTACTGCATCAAAGGTCTATAACATGTTTGTTTCTATTGGTAATATTACTTTTAGAAGCTTTGTCTGCCCACAGATGTATAAATTTTATAAAATTCATTTAGATTTGACAACTTTGTTTCTAAAGAGAGCGTGAGCAAAGACGCTTCTTTTAGTTTAATTTTTCCCAGAGAGTTTTTTCGCGAATCAAGCTGCGACACACCAATTGAACAGATCGTGGCGCGTCCACTCCATTGGACAGCGGAGAGCACCTAGTCAAGAGCTTTGATCCGCCACGTCCATGACTACAGATCGCGCTCGTCACCATTCAAAGGAAAAAAAACCAATGATGCGGCGCATCCAGCCGTTTGAACTACGCGAAACCGGTCCGCGCCAACGCCACAAACTATAGGGGCGTGCAAATACCGGTTAGAATAGCACTGCGTCATTCCTAACCTTCACAGTGTAAGAGAAAGCTATGGAAAACGGTTTTCTTAAAAGGACCAGAAAAGGAATTTTCGAGTGGGATAAATTGGGATTTTACTAATCATATATTGTTTAGTGCGCCGAAACAAAAGTAGCACACGAGAGTAGAAAGCCTAAAGTCTCCTTTTTGGTACGTAAATGTGAAAATATAACGGACTATGTCGTACCTACTTATTTCGCAAGTTTTCCGCCTTTTCCCAGTGATGCATCCGCGTTGCCCAAGCCCGTCAGCCGAAGCCAGCTCACGCATTGGACGCAAGCACTGCGTAGCTCCGACGTATGCGCTCGTCAACAGTTAATCAGTCGACAAATATTTGAATTGGCGTTCGTGGCCAATGAGTGCCGTGACTGCAGTTATCATCACTTGAGAATGACAAGTTTCATGGTGTGCTTAAAAAGCCCGGTGGAAGCTCGAAGTCATCGTCTCCGGCACCAAAGCACGACGCGACCGCGTGATTTACCATTTCGCTCTTGAGTTGTGGATTAAAGGTAAGAAGAGAGAAGTTGAAGACTCATTTCATGGTCCCTTTAACTGTGTTAAAGCTAAGGATGACACGCTATTCGATTCGAGCCTGGTTTCGCCCACATCTATAGACCTTTTCAAAAATCGCCTTCTGCGCGCTGCCCTCATTGCCTGCTAGGATGGCCTTCTGATCATACGCTGTTGCTTTCTTGCGAGGTATATGAGACCCTGAGCATGCGCCTAGAGCTCAGTGACTCAGCATTTTCGTCCAGACAATAAGCGATGGAAAGGTACATTGTACTTGCCCGGGGTGAGATCTGTTCCCCCCAGTAAAGTCTATTTCTGCTACGTCCTCGTTGGCCCTGTCATACGATCTCTCATTTGCGACGTCGTCACACTCTCGCCCATAATTCCGCGCAAAAAGCCGGGAGGGATGAGGAAAGGGAAGCGACTGATTGGTCCGGCGGGCACGTAGCTCCCACCGCCATCTCAGCGTATGTGTGAACGAAGAATATAAGGAGAGCGCTGGACAAACCCTTTTTTGGTCTGCCCGCATAGAATAATCCAAGCGTGTCAACAGCCTCATCTGCCTCTACGCGATGTCATCAAGCTGGAATGGCGCCAACTCAGCAATCGGGCCCGACGCCGAGCGCCCTTCGACGCTTTTGATTGGCCACGAGGGCCAGTCGAACACCGACGCTGCGCTCGTGTCCAATCAGTGCTGCGTCAGCGCTCGGCTGGCCCTCTTGGCCAGTCAAAGCGTCAAAGGATGCCTGGCGTCGGGCAAAATTGCTGACTTGGCGCCATTCTAGCATGGTGACATTGCGTAGAGGTATACATCAGGTTGTTGACACGCTTAGATTATTAAGGCTAAAGCCTTATATGTCTCATCGTTCAGTCGACCTTCAAAATCCTTGAGCGAAAACACGTCGCCGGCACGAAAGGTACCAAAACGTTTACGTTTCGTAAACGCTTTCGTGTCGCTGATATAACACTCAGGCAAATTAGAAGCAATGAAATTAAGAAGGACGACTAAGCGATTTAAGAGGAATCAGAATGAATTAAGGGGAATCAAAGTGAATTCAGAGGACTTAAAGAGAAGTAAGGAGAGTACGAGGAATTGGGTGCGTGAAATCTGGAAATACCATATGAAGCAAATAAAGAGAATTCCAAAAGAGAGAATGTGAAAAAAGAGAACGCGAAACAAAGTAATTCATTTGCCTGTCTTCAATGCATCGGTGCTTGGGCTTTCGCTTTCAAGTCGTCTTAGGGATAACATAATAGACCCTGTGTTCTATGCGATGTTGGTACAGGTCCTGCAAAAAATCCGCTTTGTCAACTCGACACCCGGATAAGTGAATATTCATAGACACGATCGCTCAAAAACACTTTGAATACGTGTGGGTATTGAGCTTTTTATTCCGTTCGTCCATCTATTTTCTGTTAAAAGATACCAACAGCCGCTACTGTCTTGGTCAGGGCGTAGTTTAGGAGGTTCCTAACCTTGAGCTCGTCGGTGGCAGTAGGCCCGGTCTCCTCGGCGACGACGTCGAAGAAGCCCGAAGCACTCTCCGCAGTTTCGGGATCTTCCAATGCATCTTGCGGGACTACGCCTTCTTCCGAAGACCCCGCTCGGCACAGCAGAGGAGGCTCTTGAGACTCCGCAAATTCCAAGTCGAAGACGTCTCGACTAACGAGACCGCATGTGTACGAGTGCTCCAACTCGTCGCTGGTTAGAAGACTCGCCGTGGCACGAGCAGCTTGGAGCGCACAGCAGGGGACCACAAGCTTCAGCATCTTCTGGAAGAAGACGCGCGTCCTCTTCTCGTCGGCCTTCTGCGTCGGCTGGAGCTCCACCAGGATGTACCCCTGATCCAAGATTACGGCGTGGCTCTTCTCGATGTGCCGCCTCATCGTCGGCAGTTTGGCGGCCCGGACCCCGCACAGGGGACAGGTGTACGTCTTGACAAACGTGAGGCGGTGGGCGCTCAGAGAGGCCCGCGTCTTGAAGGTGTCCTTGCACTGGTCGCAGATGAAGCGGTCGGGGTGTACCTTGCGGCAGTGGCTGTGGTAGAGGTTTCTGGTGAAGAACGAGGAGTCGCAGCAGCGGATGGCCGTATAGACGTCGCCGTGCATGCGCTGGCAGTGCGCAGACATGGCAGCCGGGGAATCCGCGGTGGTGGCGCATTCGGAGCAGCGGATGACGTCGTCAAGATCAACGGTGCCCATGCTAGTGAAAAAAGGGAGGTAATTAAGAATTAATTCCGTAATGTGGTCACTTTTTCCCCCCTCTTTCGAAACTTATTTAAGACGGGGCTACCGCAGCTCTAAGAACCACTCCACTTACGCGGACACCGCGGGTGGAATGAAAGTTTCAACAATACGCACGTCATAATTGACGTAAAATCGCACAAACTGTGTGCTCGCCCTTCAGCTTTCTAGCAAAACTGATAAAACACGGCTGGCTGATTCAAATCAGTAGCGGTATCAGCGCTGAGTCGTCGACGGTTGATAACCACGAACTGTTAACGACTCGACGCGGGCAACATGTTTTTATTATTATTTGCTTTGCGAGTTCATGGCAGAGATAAAGGCGTGGTGCCTACAAAGCCGTTGCCCCATAAAGAACAGCGGGTCAAGAGAATAACATGTACACAACAATCCTACAAAACAAATCAAAACAGCAAAAGCTCAGGGTGCGTTCTTGCTGTGCATCACTTCGATTGATGGGACAAACCCTTTTCTGAAAAGGTTTTGACCTCGAAATCCAGGTTTAAAAGTTTCGGGTTTGCGGGTTTCGGAATGTTTCAGAGGAGCGGCCTAAACTCTACTGTTTCGGATAGGTTCGGATAGTTTCGGAGAGTTGCCGGACCACATGGGAAAGTGGTAACAGTCTTTTTTGTAACGAAAAATTTTATAAACTGCATAAAATTATTGGAATTTTAGTAAATAGGCTTTATTTATTAAAATGAGCTTCTCTCAAGTACTTTATAGAATTTCTTTATATGTATGCCGGGGTCGGCAGCTTTGCCTTGAGCACCAGACCTTGAGGGTCAAAGTGGTTTCTATTTCACAACAGCCATATTTTGATAATCGCATGATCAAAACTTCGCGGACGAGCCGGCTAGCGAACATCGCCTTCATGCCGCTCGCCTGAACCTGATCGAAGGCGATTGTTATCGGTGAGAAGAAAATAAGCCGCATTTTTTATGTTTAGGTTATTGCTTTCGCCATGTTGCGTATTTCTTCAATGTTTATTATATCCCAATGTTCTTACCGTCCAAACAGAAGCAACGAAGAAAACGACGAAGCACCACGCCGTGTCATAACCAATGGACAAAACCAAATCGCGATCTGCGACAGTCGAATAGTGCATTCTTGCTTTCCCGACATTATTAAACACGCTTCTGCGCTATATTTTGATATAGAATCTTGAAGCGTACCTGAGATTAGGAAATATTTTTTATAAAAATAAACATTTTATACTGCTGTTGATAATTCAGTAGATTTTTTTTAGAGCCCAGCTCTTAGGCGCCCGTTTCCGGGTTGAGCGGCGTCGCCGTCGGCGCCTGTGTAACTGCGCGCCCTGCATTATGGGACGTTTCCCCGCTAAAGCTAGCAGGGAAATATTCCCGCTGAATTTATCGGGAAAGTTTTCCGCTAACGTTAGCGGGGAAATGTTTCCACTCAATTTAGCAGAACATTTCCGCGCTAATTTTAGCGAAAAAATTTCCCGCTAGATTTAGCGGGAAAATCGACGTCACGTGACCTCAACATAAATTCAGTTTCCCACTAAAGTTAGCGGGGAAAAGGATGCCGCGGATTCGTTTCACATCACCCATGAACCCCTTGATGGGACGTCATTTTCCCCCCTAAATTTAGCGGGGAAGCTGAATTCGAGGAGGGAAGAGGAGGAGATGGAGGGGAAGAGGGGAGGATGAGAGGGTACGGAAGAGGAGAAGGAGGGGCACATCCTCCTTTCCGTACCTTCCCTCCTCCTCAAGAGCTGTGCTCTAATTTCGCATTACAGAGGTTTGTAAACGTCTTTCATTTTTTTTTAATCATCTTTACCAACCCGCTTTAAGTTCATTTTCGTATTTTTAATTGATTTCTTGTTTGCTGAGTATTTTTAATATATAATTTCATCTGTACGTTTTTCGCAACTGCTGTGTGCCTGTGTGGTGCTGAAGAGGACCAGTTGCGCCGCTTGTGCAGCTATTTTTCCCAGCTTTCGTATTTATATGGCATATAAAGGTATTATTATTATTATTATTATTATTATTATTTAAATAACTTAAGTGCACCAGGTCTATGACGCTCTTTCTGCCACGTTTTCTGAAGGTTGTCTCGAATATGGAATGCTACTACATATACATGCCTTGCACGTGACGTCACGCTAGGGAATGACGGGACGTCGCACCATGCTGGTGGTTGAGTTCCAAGGCGGAGGATGCCGCTAATTGCCCGGACATGCGCTGGCACATGGGCGAATTCAGGGGGGGGGGGGGGGGGGGAGAGAGAGAGAGAGGGGCGACCGTTTTTTCTAAGCCCACAAGGTCAACTTTTTTTTAATTAAGGATAATGACATACATTCGCCAAAAGTTTACTTATATTATAATGCGATTAAATGCAAAGTTGCAAGCGACCTCGAGAAGAATGACGAAAATAATCCCTCTCCCTCACCATGTCTCGCCTCCCGTTGTTCGACTTGTCGGAAGGCTGCTATGGTAACTGCAGTGCATTCTGAGGAATACGCACGTTTCGGAGCAGAGCATCTAGATGGCGTTCCACTATACACCATGAAGGGACTTTGCTCCATGGAACACACAGCTATGAAACTAAAGTCTAGGGGACGTTTCAAATGACAGGAGTTGGTTTGAAGTGAGTGAGAGGGGTATCCCCTTCCGCGGGAGTTTCACAACTGAGGTAATCTAGTAACGTTGCCCTAGTCGCAAACCCCTGACGCGAGCGCGCTCGACAGCGCGTGCAACTGAAGTGCACATCAAACTACGCCCAGGATCAAAACGGCACGGAGGAGTTGGATTAATTGTCTCGAGGGCGACTTCGGCGTCTCATGCCATAGCCTCCTATATACTGACAAAGCCTGGCAGATCACAACGGATGAAAGGAGAACCACGTAACGGGCGCCCCGCTGAGGCGAGACACCGAAACACATTTCTCATGAACGATGGAATGTCCCCTCGTGTTTCTCGCGTTCCTCACGCTACCGCTTCTTTTCTCGTCGGGCTTGAAAACCATGCTTCGGGTCCTCGCCGCTGCACAAGCTGTGCGCTGACGTCCAGGTTCCCCGAGAAAAGTTGTGTGCTACCAGATCCTCGCGCTTCAGATCTGCGACCGGACACTTTATGACTCTGTCGTCGAACTGCCAGGCTTTGTGAGTATAGCGCGTGCACGGTCGTGGCTTATGCATGAGCCTCGACGTGCACGCGCAGCTAAAACACGATGAAAGGCAACAAGCGCGGGCAGGAGGCCGAGCATCAGAAAGAGACACTCTGTTGCTTTCATCCTGTCAGTACGATGTACACACTTCGTATGAAAGGGAGCCTCGCTTTCTGAACATGACAGCGGTGTGTGCAACGTGTTTTCTACTATGGCCCCACGTGGTTACGTCATCAAGACGCTATTATGATACTTCTGTATGATATTTCCTGCATCCCTTAATGAGCTTCAACAGGCTGAGATGTGTCAACGCAAAAAAACAAACAAGGATCACTTACGATTTAGACTGCCCTGCTCAATGATCGATCGAAAACGATTACGACGCTCTTGATGGGAGTAGCACGAACTATTCAAAAACCCGCACACAAGAAGCACATGTACTCGGGAAACACTACCTGGTTCAAGTGAAACGGAAAGAAGCTTGCGCTTTCTCAAATGTAGTACTAGCTTGCGCTACCTATTGTACTAGCTTTAACTAAATATGTATTTTGCGAACATTTGTTTATTTGCTGCCTCTTGATTATAACACTACAAATCTACTACCCACTGCAACGGCACAAATAAAAAAATTTAAAAAAAAACGGGAAACCAAAACAGCAAATCCAGATAACCAGCTAAAGATCCGCTGCGTGCTAAGCGCGGTAATACACTGCCTCTGTAACCTTATTTGGACTATTAATACTGGAACTTCGGGCTACTTAATTAAAATTTGGAGGGTTGTATAGTACCACATTTCATATCAAGTGGCATTTATCCCAATAACGTCGTCATGAAACATCCCAAGAATGTCTTAAAAACTTTATTCGGGGGCCTAATATTTGGAACTTTTGGGGAAGTCCAAAGGGATTTTTCAAAACGTCCCGTCGGGGATTGGGACATTCTAACCAGTCTGGGATAGGGACATTCTGACCAGTCTGGGATATCCCAAGGATATTGATGGTTTACTGGGTATATATACACCTTTTTTTAAGAATCTAGTGACTGCGAAACGGATAGAGAGCATCTGCAGAACCTGCGAAAAGTTTTTTCAAAAAATGAAAACTTCGAGGCTGAAACAAAGCAGGGGAAGTGCAAATTCTGCAAGGAATCACTCCTTTACCTAAGTTATAAAATTAACGCAATGGACCTTTTCCACATACCGACGGCACCAGGCGGTGGCTGCACGAACTAAAAATCGAGGATGTGACCTACCTGCGCTGCCAATCGATACAGGGAGCTAGGCTACCAGTTTCTTCGCTCTCTGAGCAGCGGCACCTGCCCAACGCGACTTTAAAGAGGGGCATCCGTAGCGTCCACCCGAACGTCGTGTTTTCCTTTCCGTCGACGTTCTTTTTTTGAGTAACACACTTATATATATGCTGCAGTTACGTGTTCTACTCGCTGATATACAGCCTCCTTCCGAATTTCCTTGATTTTTCGTTCCGACTTCCGCCGCTTGGCATCGGGCGCTCGCGCGTGCGCAGAACGCTTCTCGGAAAAGGTCCATTGGGCTTTACCTTCAGTGAAAACACAAAAGCCCTTATTGGAGCGCCTGAACCCAGGGATGTTTATGGGTTGAGATCATAGACTGCACTCATTTCCTACTATAGGAAGTTCCTACCGAATCTGTCCACATTGCTGATACCTCTCTATGTCCTGCTACACAAGAACAGCCGCTGGAAATAGACAGATGAAGAACAAGAAGCGTACGTCAAAAGTAAGAAAGCCATCAGGAAGGCCAAGATGCTCCTGCCGTCAAAGTTTCTCGTGCTGGCATGCGACGCTTCACCAAATGGTGTGGGAGTAGGTCTGTCCCATCGAAAAGACGGTGTGGAGTTGCTAGTGGCATTCGCATCCCGGTTTCTCGCACTAGCCGAGCGAAATTACTCTCCGTTTTAAAAATAAGCACTAGCCATCATTTTTGGCGTCACACGGTTCAGTGACTACTTACTATGTCGAAGTTTTGTCCTGATCACTAACCACAAGTCACTGGTCTGAATTTTTCGTGAAGACAAGGTGATTCCAGCCATGACAGCTTCACGCATCCAACGCTGGGTACTTACTCTTGGTGCTTGCAACTACGGCATTGAGCATTGGCCATGAAGTCTCGATGGGAAAGCGGATGTCATAAACAGGCTGTCCCTGAACTTCTGGGCACACGAATCTCCTGGAACGTCCGGAACTGGTCCGCTCTATCCTGGAAGAGCTGACGGTTTTAGTCAAGCTACTGCACGATTCACAAAGAGTGAAAAGAGCCTAAGCCAAGTGCTACAGTCGGTGGAGGAAGGACAACCACAAAACCTCCCAGGCAAGTCACTACAACCGTCCTGGAGCAGGCGTGATGAGCTAATCACCGATCCGAATCTTTTCTACGGGGGGAACCGAGTGATGGTTTCACTCCCTGCTCGCCAGCACATCTTGGATCTCCTCCATGAAGCTTACCAAGGCATGGAATACATGAAGGGCATAGCGAGATTCTTAGTGTGCTGGCCCAGTATGGACACTGAATAAAGCATTTCTCTCGACAATGTTCACAGTGCTTCGTGAACTCCACAATTCCATCAAAGGCTGAATTGCTACCCTGGCCTGAGCCAAAGGAATGCTAGGGCATCTGCACCTTGACTATACAGGGCTATTTAAGGGAAATGTGCTACTGGTGTTAGTAGACACCAAGTCAAAATGGTTCGAAGTTGCCATTGTCGCAAGTGCCACATTAGAACAACCCGTAGAGCACCTATGACAAATCTTCGGAAGGTACGGACTAAAAAGGTGCATTGTGACTAACAATGAAACCACATTTACTGGTTAATCTTTCCAAGACTTCGTCTAGGAAAATGGCCTCAAGAGCTCCGGACTGTTTATTTTCATCCAGCGACGAATGGCTTGGCAGAACGAACTGTTAGCACGGTGAAGGGCGACCCTATATATATATATATATATATATATATATATATATATATATATATATATATATATATATATATATATATATAATGATGGAAGAGACTATAAGTTCCGACTTGCACAATGGTTCCTCTTGTACCGCCGAGTATCCCGTCCAAACGGAACGTCTTCAGTAGAATGTATGCTGGCTTATCCGATGAAAGAAAGGCTGGACTTCTGCATTCCAAGGAGAGAGAAAGAGGCAATCCCGAAGCAGTTGTTGGCAACTGCTCCGGGATTGCCTTCTTCCCTGTGTTTCTTCCCTTTGGACCGTTGCTCAACTGCCCTTTTGGCCGTTGAGCAACGGCCAAAAGGGAAGAAAATTGAGCCACGCTGCAAGAAGGGTGACAGCATCGCAGTTGGCAATTTCGGCAAAGTGAAACATTCCCGTACAAACATATTTATCCATTTTCTACAGAATTTTATAGAAAATTGTGCGCATAGACTATAGATATTCTAAAGAAATTTATCCACTTTTGTATCTACTGTCTATAGATTTTGTAAGCTTTTTTTGTGTAGACATCCTATAAAAGTTAGTGTATAGATATTGGATAGAAAATGTATTGTAAACGGATGGAAATTTGCAAACGTTTCTATCCCCTTTTTAGCGACAATAGGTCAGTTGTACGCAGAAAAGATACATTTCGAATATTAATTGTAGCTTTGTCCCAATGCACCCATGTAAAAGTGCACCCGCCACTTGCCGTGTACACATGCGCAGGCATCACAAATAGACACGCCACGGAGCACTCATAACATTAGTAATTCAGTACTGTTGACTGCTTCACCGCTATATATGCCCTACACTTGAAAGGCAATCACTTGAAGGAGGACCATCTCGGAGGATAAAAAGATTACGAGTATGCTGCTTTTTAGCATATGATTTATACGAAATGGATGTGCAAGGGTTGGTGAACTGCATCTCCCACTACCAAACATTGCAAGAGGCGATAATTAGTTGACACTCAAAAAATGAAAGACGTCTACAATTCCCTGTAATGCTGAATTAGAGCGCAGCTCTTGAGGAGGAGGAGGGGAGGGTATGGAAAGGAGGGTATGCCCCTCCTCCTCCTTCCTTTCTCCTCCTCTCCTCCTCCTCTCATTCTCCTCCCCTGCTCCTCCTCCATCCTCCTGTGTCAACTCCGCAAGCAGCCACAAGGCGTCACAACAACCAAGTCAATCATAACCAGGGCTACGCAACGATCAACCCGAGGATACTGGAAACTGAGGACACCAAGAAGAAGATCCACACGAACTGTTCGGAAGCCCGGAAGATTTATACCACTAAGAAATGGCGCTAGCTCCCCACCGCCGTTTCGTGTAGTAAATACATTACAAAACTTATTGATACAGGCTTTTCTTTCATGAACTTTACATGTTTGGAGGCAGAATGACTCTAGACTGCAATGAGTTGTTGTCCATATTTTACGCGTACGGTAGAAAATTTATTCAACACACCCGGTGCCAGTACGAGCCTGAACCCCGCCAGAAAATGGCTGTCATAAAATTCTACTCATATTTATTTAGAAGCAGTACGACTCCTAATTTCCATTTTAAATTACATAAAAATGTAATGCTTGCACTCCTATAATGCAACTCGTTCGCTACTGAAGTAAGAGGAAAACAAACGCCGTCGATACATCACGGCGAACTCTCACGAAACGTCGAAATGGCCTAACGGTTCTCGCAAAATGTTTGGAACTTTCTGAAACAGTCGTAAACCGAACTTCGGATGTTTCGCCCCACCCCTAGTTTCTTGTGTAAAGGCCATATTCCGCTGATTAAATTTACACAAACATCGTGATATGAACTGCTAGTCAGCGATGAAGAACAAAACAGCGGCAAGCTAGCACCGAACACAAGAGCCCGCGTGACGCGAGAAATTGATTCTACCGACGCCATGATCAGTGGAAGACTTCTTTTTTTCCTGTAAATAAACGCAAGCCTTTAATGGAAAAAAAATGTATTGAATGGAGACGAGGGAGTTCGGCGAACCCTAAAGATTGACGTCAACGGGCTTCACGGACGAATTCCTTAGTTTAACCCCGGTGAAAACTGGCCTTTGTGGCTGGAGCGATGGGAATTCTTGTTTGAAGCCAAGGATACCAGCAGCCCCGTGAAGAAACGAGCAGTCCTACTCGCTTCGGGCGGTGAGTCGACATTTAACACCGTACGCGCCTTACTCGCAAAAAAAAAAAAAAAAAGCTTTTGGAAGTTTGTTTGGTGATATCGTGAAACTTCTCAACGAGCACATCCACCCGAAGCCGGGGGAGATACTCACCCGTTTCAAATTCCATCAGCGTAACCCAGCGCCGACAGAGACTATCTCTGAGTACGTCACCGCACCCTGCAAGATCGCAGCTCACTGCAACTTCAGAATGGTGACGAACGTGCCTACCATGACCACGTCCACGACCACGTCGACGACCACGTCCGCAGTCAGGCAAGTCGCAAGTTCGTCAAATGGCGTGGCAAAAGTGGCCCAGGCATCACAAACTCTGGAGGCCGTTTCTACTGCCACTGGAGGTCATGCTAAGGGATCGATTGAACTGTGGCATTAAACCTCACACCTTCACCAGCGATTGCTGGTCGAGCGAAATATCCCCTTTGATCAAGCGCACGCGATGGCCTTGGTGACGGAGTCTACTGCAACTCAGCAACGCCAAATACAAGGTTAAAAGGAAGGCAAGGCGCAGTGTTCCACAGCAGTTAAACCGTCTAAAAATCACAAGTCGACAAAAAAAAAGTTTTCCCTGCACAGGGATGCACTTACCGGATGACTGCAAACACAACAAAGCAACATTCGAATTTTACAGCAGAATGGGTCATCTTGAAGAGGCATGCTTCAAACGTAAAGCTCAACAGAAATACCAAGAGGAATCGACATGTCACACGCACCAGATGACAACGTCGCAGCATGAGACGCTTGGTGATATTTTCGCTGTCAACAGCGTCACACAGGGAGACAAACCAAGGATCATCGCGGAGCTGCTGGGGAACGGACAACTTTCCATGGAAGTTGACTCCGGAGCCACCCTATTCAATCATCAGCTCCGAAACATTTGAACACATCAGCAAGGACACCCGCCTTAGCTATTACCTTAAGACCCTCCTTGCACGTCTCGACTGAAGACAAGATGCAATTGGCAGGGAAGGTACATGTTAACGTACAGTTCAAGGACTGAAACGTTCGTCTGAACCTTTACGCCAATACCAAAAAAAAAAAAGAAAAAAGCAAGCCTCCTCGGTCAGGACTGGTTTCCTACGCTTGACATCAAGGTATTGGGAGTATACGCTATGTCAGCGACAACTCTTGAAGACCTCTTGTACGCCACGAGCACGCGTTCTCGGGAGAACTCGATGAGCATATCGGTGAACCACTGCACATCGACCTTAAAGAGGATGCGGAACCAAAATTTCTAAAGTGTCGGCCAGTTCCCTTTGCTCTGCGTTCCGCAGTACAGGGGGAGTCGTAGAAGGTTCAACATGGCCAACTTTCTGAGACAAGCTGTTTTAGTTCCCGATTCTCACGACACGTGGCGTATCAACCTTGAGCAAGCTAGAGTGCCGATAAACGGAGAATTTGAAACGCGCGACCGCTATCTGAACCTCCTCTTCTGTGCATCTCTCCGACCTCCCACCCTTTTCACCATTTGCGTCCGGCCAAATACTTTACCAGGGGGAAAACATTCCACTCCGCTCATTTGCATTAGACAGAACGCCTACAGCGCCTAATCCAGCCCTGTCGAAGGGAAGGACCGCGCCGCGTCTTCTTTTTTTTTTTTTTGGCAAATAAGCTATCATCACCAGCAGTCGCAGACATTTCACGACTACGCGCTAGCCTACGTCGGTGGTCGGTCCGCCAGTTCAAGCCAGTGTCTCAAGGTGTGAAACAATGCCAAATGTGTTGCGTGGTGTTTTCGTTTGATTCTTTTTCGAAACGATGCACACAATATACCCCGAGTTTCAGCAAACATTAGTTTAGCATAAATTTCTGAATTTGGCTTTTATGAGAAAAAGAATCTCCTCGATTATGTGTATTTTGCCGTTTTGCGTTCAAGAGACAATCTGTTGTTTTCTGGACGGTGGTTTAAAAAGCGCAAAGAACTAAGAAGGAAAGGAGGGGACAGGACAGAGCGCTTACTTACAACTGTCATATTTAATAGAGCATCTATAGAGAACGACGGGGTGGAAGGGAAAAAGGAGAAAAGAAAGATAAAAATTAACTCTCTGCGGCTACACAGACAACATATTTAGTTTTAAAAATCGAAATAACAATTATTTTAACTTCAAGCTAAAGGCAAAGTACTTGTCACGTAAGAAAAAAACGTCTATAAAACGAAAAGAAAAGAAGAAAAAAAAGGACTTGGAGCAAACGCCTAAGAAGTCTTCAAGGGAAACACCACTAGAACTGAAGTTATTTTTGTGTTTCAAGTCTTCAAGGGAAACACCGAAGGAACTGAAGTTCTTTTTTGTGTTAGGTTCACTGATGGGCGCGCTTATACACTTGTCACCACTGGTGAGGATGGCTTGAGCCTCGTACAGTTCTCTAGTGTTTTTTGTCATGGAACCGCTTGAATGATGGTGAGCATTTGCAGTCCCTGACAAGCACCACAAGATGTCGGGTTGTTTACTCCGGAGTAATTACTCACGCTACCCTCCTCGATCGGGGGGTAACGTCGGATCAAATCGAGTAAATAGGTCACGTGATCTGCTCGTCGTCTGCTTTCTGCGCCGACAGCCGTCAAAGCTCGCTTGCTCCGTTGGTTTTGGTTGCGGACCTTCGAAAAGACAAAGGATGGGGGCAGCATGTGTGGATATTGCGATTTGCTGTTTTCAACGCACGAATTGACTGCATTACATCCAGACCGTGCACCTTCCCCGGGAAATTATAATTGTTATTATCAGAGTGCGAGCGTAAACAGGGAGCTTCTCCGCATTCTCGTCCTGGGCGTTGGAGGGAATGCCGTATTCTCACGTTCAAGGCTGAAAATGTTTGAACGCAGTAAATAACAAGGTAGTATTTTTGTTTCCTCCAGAGTGTGTGTAATGAGAGGATAACGCTTGTAAAGCTGTGAAGATTTCGGTGATTTTATTGTAATCATATGCGCGTCAAAGCGAACGTCAGGTTCATGTCATTTTTGAGAAAGCAGCCTCGTGCTGTACCACTACACCATGTGGAATCAATTTCTACAAAACATAATCGGTGCAAATTACAATGCGTGGAATATGCATTTAGGGAGATCGCGCTGATTAATAAAAACACATTTTTTTTATATCCAACTGTAAGGAGCAAGTAATTTTTATCTCAATATACAGCTCAAAAGGAAGGTGAGTAAAAGGAGCTAGTGGATCCACCGAAAGAAAAAAAAACGCATCGTCATTAATATTATCGTCTCTTCATGATCTTTATGATCATGATTTCTTTATGATCAAAAGGATCGTCTGCTATTTTCTGCCACCGCTGCTGTGTTTTCTTTTTGCCGTAGCTTAAGACGAAGCCAATCCGCGTAGTATCCAGGTTATTATCCCGGCCGTTCCAAAATCGAGTCGCGGATCGTTTACTCGCGATGTCACGTGGTATTATCCTCTGACGTAGGAGGCAGGTTACTCGGGTAAAATTTGGAACACAGCCAGCGGTGCCACCCCCGTCTCCCCAGCGGACGCGCCGCGAATGACTACCGAAGTTAAAATGCACCTAGGTCGGGACGCGCTACCTGAAAGGACGGCTGAGGCATGGTTGTATAAAAACAATATTAATTGTTCCGCAAAACCTTGCAAACTAAAGATTATAAAAACATCACGCGCCCTTCATTTTGTACTAAACTCCAAAAAATTTCATAAAAAAAGGAGTCTTTTCAGTTTGTTTTTACGCAAAAACATGCTTCCTAAAAGCTCAAGATGACCGCAGTACAGACAAATGATAAGGAGTGGCGCTGTTGTATTTAGCTCGGCCTCGGTGGACGCCAGCGGCCCAGGTTTCGACGGCTAGTTTCCCAACTGAGTGTTCTAGTAACGTTGACTCGATCGAACTGGCAACCCACAATGGCTGCTTAACGTGGGGAGCACGGGTTGTCGTACCACAAGCGGCACGTGAGCAAGCGCTGAAAGTGCTGCATGCCGACCATCCTGGTATCGTAGTGATGAAGAGCACTGCCCGAAGCAATTTCTGGTGGCCGAAGGTTAGGGCGACCATGTCCCTCAAGGGAGGAAACGGGACATCGCAGCGGGGAAGGGAGGGGGGGGGGGGGGGGGGGGGGGGTAAAAAATATTGAGATTGGGAGAAAAAATTTAATTAAATAACCGCTAAAAATGGCGAAGAAACACACACGTGCGTTTCTTTCGCCATTTTCGAAAAATAGTGTACTGTTGCCAACAGCGATTTTACATGCGTGCTATACACCTTTCCAAAAAAGGCTCGACCCCAGGAGCAACAAGCCGTTTTCGATCCCAGTCACTGAGTTTGAGGCTAGTCTCTCACCGGCGTCCCTCCTAACCCTAACCGAGTGGACTGTGATTTCAATAGGTGCAGCCTGCGTAGGCGCACTTTTAAACGCTGCTGGCGGCTAAATTTTTGTCTTTTCCCGGTATATTTTGTGTTTCACGGTACATGTATTTTCCCGAGGACATTAAAAAAGCATTGTGCCACATTTGAAAAAAAAAAAAAAAAAAGCAAAACAAAAAAAAAACTGTAAACTATTTTTGTTGGATACGCGCGCGACAGAACGAATGCGACTGGTAGTTATTATTTTTTTTTTTTTTTCTTAGGATAAGTCTTGACGGCGCCGCGGGATTTTCCGCTTGTGAAACGACAAAGCGCTTTGCTGACAAAAATAAATTGCAACAAAAGAGGGCCGAAAGGCATGCATTTTTCACGCTCACACATAACGTGTTTACCGATGGACAGGACACGGACATACAATTGAGGAAGTGTTAACATTCGAACAATATATCGTACGTACCACACGATGCAGCGCTATCCGAAAAGAATTTATTTGAGAAAGATCTCAAATAACACAGGCACAGTCGACGACAGTCACATCTTGACGATCCGACGGAATCCGAGACGACTTCGTTTTGGGGCACGTTTTGGGGAGAGCTTCCTTTTTTCACAACCGCACCAAGGCAAAGAAACAAACGCGACTGACCCGTTTATCACCCCAACCCGGACAACTATTTTTGGAGATGACTGAGGATTCTACGCGGATTATCTCTGGGAGGGGGGAGAACAATGTTCGCGAAATCGCGTCGAGGGTCGTTCGACGTCCTTCACCTCCTTCGCTTCCCGTGAATGTTGAGCAGAAAAGCTTGAATGGCAGGCACTTACCAGCGTTATTTCTCACAATAGAAAATAACACAAAAAGGGTACGCAGCACGCATAAAAAAAAATTAAGTGGAAACTTTCAAAAGGGGCGACAAAACGTCGAATGCAAAACCGGAAAAACGTAGGTAGAGAACCGCGCTGAGCGGGTCTTCACAGTCCCAGAGAGTGGCAGAAAAGTTCTAGCTGATAGAGGGCGCGAGAGTCGCACCAGCCGCATCAGCATCAGCAACATGGCGGCGGCCTAGAAGCGTTTTTTGGAAAGGTGTATATCCAGTAACTAACAAAAAAAAAAATCTACACACGAGTTTTTGCGAGAGAAAAAGTGTTTTCGGGCAATAACAGTACAAAATTTTACTATCTTGGTAAATATTTTATAGTACCTACGGTTACTTTTGTAAAATATACGTGTAACGAGTAGGCATAGTTTCGGTTTTCTTCAACTCGCTTGGTGAAAATTTCTAAACTATGCACTCTTGCATAAAAGGGACATGATTCTTTATTTGGACAAAAAGACGGGACTGCAGAAGCGGACCTCAAAAACGGGATTGTCCCGGCCAAAACGGGGCGTCTGGTCACCCTACCGAAGCTTGGCTTGGACATCGAAGCTACCACGGCTGCTTGTGAGACGTGCCAGAAACATCAACGAGACAATCCTGCAGAAACATCAACGAGACAATCCGGCTTGAGCGGTGTCGCCGTCGCCGTCGGCGTAACCGCGCGTTGCATGCAACTCAGGTTGCATGCAACTCAGTGTTGCATGTTGCCACAACCACACGTTGCAGGCAACTCAGGTTGCATGCAACGCCGAGCTGCATGCAACTCAGCGTTGCATGTGGCCGTAACCGTATGTTGCAAGCAACTCATGTTGCATGCAACGTGAGTTGCATGCAGCTTGGGCAACCCCCCGAAGTAACGTGACCCCCAGGGCCCGTTTTCTCGAACGCGAACCGTGGTTTAAAGTTAACTATTGTCCCTAGAAGGGGGAATTCCAGGTCACGTGACTGGGAGAGCAGGGGCGCCGAGGGAGGAGCAGTACCTAGAAGCAAAATGGCCGCGGCGTCGCTTAATGAGGGCTAATAGTTCTGCTTGGTTCTGCTGAACATTCATTTCGATCTGGCTGTTATATTAGAGAGTTTTAGTAGATCGTTCCCATGACTCCGATAACGATACCCGATACTCCGCCACCGCCTCCCTTGTGCATGCATAGTATCGTTATCGGGGCTATCGGAGGTATCGGAACGATCTACTAAAACTCTCTAATAATGACTCACCATCAACCTATTAGCACGTCAAGCAAAGCGATAGTTCAGAGGGACTACTAAACTAACCGACGGCAGCATTCCGCGAACGCATCACTCTTCAGCAGTCCGGGATCCAAGACATATGACGGTTCATAAGCCTTGCAAGGGTTTTTATGGTGAGTAAAAAAAATGTTTTGCGAACGAGGGTTGGTACATATTTATACTAAGACGTTTAATTTGTTACACTATGCACGCCAACTCGTGAGCAGCGATTACTTTACGAAGAAAGGGGGTTATCCTCAATAAAGTCTTCGTTCGGGGTGAACAGCTGAGACATTGTACTGTTTTTTTTTTTGTTCACACACTCTAAGAAAAAATGGAGGAAAAAAGTAGCAACGGCGCATCTTCCTCCCTTCTACTGACGCGCCCCCAAGCGGACACGAGAAGAAGGGAGGAACAAAACGTTTTTCTCCTTCTCCTGGCTGACGGGAGAAAGCTTTCGCCCTCCCGACTCATCTTCTTTCGGTTTCGTTTTTCGAGCACGTCGCGCACGTTGTTTAATAAATTAATCTTGAGTTGATTAAAATTCAGCGGCAGCGAAGGCCGCCTATAATTCCGTCTTCTAGTCCAAACGTGTAGAACGTTTCGGTTGCATTGACGTTTTTACCACTAATTTTATCAAACGAGCAAACGAAGCCGCTAGAAACAGCGAAGTTCCAGAGCAGTGCCAGCAGCGCCACGTACACTGGGGGATGGCCGTCTCCGGATTGCGGGACTCACGCGGCACGGAACTACAGTAGTGAAACCACGCGGAACTGTGTCTACGTTTTCGACGTTATGGAAACCGCAGGAACTGCGTCCAAGCCAGGCAGGTTTTGCTGCCGGCTGCCTGGGTGCCTGCCGTGCTGAGTTCGGTTCTGTTTTCCGATGCCGAGTGCAACGGTTCTGTTTTCCGATGCCGAGTGCAACCGGCGTTCAACGTGGTTCTGTATTTGTGCGTGTCAGCAACTTAGCAGCAACATCGTGATGGCAGTGTTGTGGGTTGTGAACAGGATACTGGAATTATCGCCGATGTGACCGTGTGTTCGCGTATCAGTGGTGTAACAACAAAATGAGATCGTAAACTGGTCGGGCATTGATGCCGCTGGTCGGGCCGTGATCGGAGGGGGCGGGGTGTCGCAGGTTGACATTCCGCTTTACATTAAAAAGTTTAATATCACTTGAGGGATTAGGTGCAGTCGATCGGCGTGCGGATAGTCATGTTGGAATGCTGGTCTGAACAGTAGAAGCTCCTA
The DNA here is from genome assembly GCF_016920785.2 of Ixodes scapularis. Classification (NCBI taxonomy): domain Eukaryota; kingdom Metazoa; phylum Arthropoda; class Arachnida; order Ixodida; family Ixodidae; genus Ixodes; species Ixodes scapularis. The sequence continues at coordinate 72,058,388 of NW_024609838.1, forward strand.
TCGCTATCGTACAGTGGCCAATGGGACTGTGGGAAATGGCTCGACCCCGAGAGCGATTGCGCTCTGGTGCAAGGACTGAACAGTACGAAATCGTAACGGAAAGTACGTATATTTACAGTATGGAATTTCGGCATTAAAAATCAATAGTAGGTGAAATCGAAAAAAAAAAGCTACCCTTTATTTTGCTGTTTAAATATACTACGGTTCCTGGAGAAACTGCCCTCCAAGTGGCGCGCTGGGATGAGTGCTAGTTTTCGGGCTCGCCAAGGCGTAGCTCCGTACTCTTAACACCTGCCGCAAGTCGCGGCTTTGACTGCATTCAAGTTGATCGAAAAGCGATTTCTCAGCCCGTGAAGCATCACTTCCAGCTGAGTGAATATCCGCTCTACAGAGATTAATTCAAGACGGCAATTGCAGCTTCGCGCGAACATCGCAAATGGAAAAACCAATAGAAATACAGGCTACGGCGTGCCGTGTGGGGAAACAAACTCATGGCTTCGAACCGCATTGGAGCGGCTTGATTTATTGGTTTTCAAATAATTACGGCATGATCGAGCGTTTACTTTTTAATAAGAGATTAATCCCCTGAGCCATTCAAAATACTCTCAGAGGTATGGGATTGCTGGAAAAAAATCAACATGCTGGGAATATTTTTTATTGCTTAGGGAGTCACCGAAAAGTTCCGTACGTTCAAAACGACCAGTATAAAAGACGGAAACGCGGAGCATGGGTGTAGTATTCGGGTTAGTGTGGTGTTCCGTTGTACTGATATTTGTGTGTGCCGTGTATGTGCTCAATGTATGTTCACCTGATGCTTGGAATAAGCGTAATGTGTGTAAACTGTGTATAGTAGAGGATCCCCAAGTGCAGTAGTGGCTAAAAAAAAAAAAATATTTTTTGTAGAACATGAATTGGGCGGTACCTAGCGCCACCTAGCCTAGCTACCAGCAATTACTCTGCTTGACCCCGCCATCTGGTGGCTAGCGATTTAACTTTTCACGCCACGCGATAAACAGCGGCTTCGAGTTTGTTCTTTCGAGAGCGGCTTTTGGTTTCGCGGATTGAGTTTGCCATTCTCTGTGATATGCGTGCGGTTGAAGAAGGAATTGTGACTCGAGGAACACCAAAGGTAAGACGGAAAGTGCGCGAAGTAACTGGGTATCGGCTGTCTCCGTTTAACATCGCAGTGCTGTCGACGAGAAGACTGAGTAACTGCTTTCGAAACGCAAGTTTCTGTACCTAAGGGGGGAATCTGGCTTCGGAAATAAACACAGTTTGCGGAAAGCTCGTGTTACGCTTTTATTTGCTGCTGCTCTCGTCCCGTACAAGAGACGTAGCTTCCTCGTCAAGCCTTATTGGGCTCGATTTGCTCGATTCGGGGCCGCCATGTTGAGATGCAAGCGACGGAGGAACTTTGCTCCCCTGCTTCAGGAACGAACGTTTCTCCCTTTCTAAAGGAACATAGGTTACAAGACCGTTCCTCCCCTAAGGGAGGACTATCCATACCCTTTTTTCTAAGAGTGCAGTGCGCCGACAGTATGCCGACAGCATTGAGGTTTCTACATATCCTCGGTGGCCAGCAATTCAACAGTGACGAGAAGCCGGTGACGAGAAGCTTAGCTTCTCGTCACCGGTGAATCGGTTGGGCAAACGGAAGAGAGGGCAAACAGTTGAGATCAACAGGAGTCGCAGAAACGTGCGTCGCAAGGAACGAAAACGAGACTACCGCACCGGCGTTGCCAGACTGCAAGAAACACGGGAAAGTTATGCGTTGTTTAGGGCGAAACATATTGAAAAGAAAGGTTTTTTCCATTTTCGAACATTCGTCGACAAACTCTAGCAAAGTAGCTAAAATTTCTTCGTACCATCGGAAGCAAATAAATTGGTCTTCAAGTACAACATTACTATATTTTGACTTAAAATACCATACTAGATCAATGACAACCAGCGGAAAAAGAGGATAAACAAAATGACTTGGTTCTTTCACCGATAGATGGCGCATCTTATTGCCCAATCAAAAATAATTATTGTTGTTCTATATCCAGCCGTTTATTACAGTACCTAGGTACTTTTCCCTTCCTAGGCACCGTGGTTTACCAAAATGGGTTTACCATCGCTTCGAGAAAACCGGCCCTGGTCACCTGACCCACCCAAGCAACTCATGTTGCATGCAACCTGAGTTGCAGGCAACCCCCCGAAGTCACGTGACCCCGAAGTCACGTGACCCCAGGTCACGTGACCCCCGAGGTCACGTGGCCCCCAGGTCACGTGGCTCTCCAGGTCACGTGACCCCCAGATCACGTGAACCCCTCACCCCGCGCCTTCCCCTCCTCCTCAAGAGCTGCGCTCTAATTCGGCGTTACAGGGAGTTGTAAACGGCTTTCATTTTTTCCCTTGTTATATCAGTATCGCGTGGTTTCTTTCGCAGCTATTAAGCGTACTGCCCAAGTGATAGCGTTGCTGAACGACCTGTCATTACTGGGAAGGGGGGGTCGATATTAATCAAATGATCTCCATCAAAAATGAAAGCGGTTTACAACTCCCTGTAACGCCGAATTGGAGCGCAGCTCTTGAGCAGGAGTAGGGAAGGGTGCTGAGGGGGGGGGGGGGGGGGGGGGGGGTCGCGTGACCTCGGGGAGGGGGTCACTGACCTCGTGGGGGGGTCACGGGACCTCGGGGGGGGGGGGGGGGGGTCACGGGACCCCCCAGGTCACCTGACCCCCCAGAGAAATTTTTCCGCTAGATTTAGCGGGGAAATTTTTCCGCTAGATTTAGCGGGTAAACTTTTCCGCTAGATTTAGCGGGGAAATTTTTCCACTAGATTTTGCGGGGAAATTTTTCCGCCAAATTTAGCGGAGAAATTTACCCATAATGCACCGCGCGGTTACGCCGACGGCGACGCCAACGACGACGCCGACGCCGACGCCGCTCAAGCCGGAAACGGGCGCCTAATCGCTGCGCTCTAAAACACGCGAATAATAAAAGTAGAGGATAGCACACACTCTAGAGGCATTAGCGGAAATGAAAACCTACAATTTTTCACATTAACACTTGTTCTGCGTCGCGAAAAACTCCAGTCGAACTAGAGTAGTACACACCGAGCAGCGACGACGACGAGGCTGAGAGGAGGGACGAGACGAGGCCATGTCCGCTAGGCTCTGGACATGAAGCGCGTGTGTCACCGGCGCTTCGTTCTTCTTTATTCAAGCCTCTTGCCACAGTTCCTAGAGCACAGATCAGCAGCGCTACGCGGTGGCCGCCGCTCTTGCCACTACAACCCTCTAGAACACTGTAACGACGTGCTGGTACGGAGGCTGTGATCGTTATAAAGTCAGCTTCAACCATTAAACATGCTCCCTCTTGCAATTTTTGATGCTACGACTGTGGATACCTCCCCCTGCGTTCCGAAACAGTAAGTGCGTCGCTAACGCTGGCCATCGGCGATGAAGCAGACGCCGCCATCTTGTCCGCGCGTCTTTTGCTCCCGCGGCTGCTTTTGCTCCCGCGCGCCTTTCGGTTAGTCCTGGTCGAGTACAGTTAGTCCCCAGCATTTTCGCACGGTACCTAGCTCGAACCAGATGGTCTCTTCGGGGAGAAAATGGGATTTCGGAGGACCAAATGCTGCCGTTAGTCCTTTGAGACCATCGTTTTTCTTAGAGTGTACACGCAAATGGCATACCAGAGCTGCAATCTTGGCTTTGCGAATCTGGGTACAAATGGCTTTTTCCTGAAATTTTTAATGACCTGTTAGAAATGATGGCTCACGATGTTCTTTGCTCATTGATAAGCGAAGTCCGCGTAGCAGGGTATTTTGACGTTATAGTGGATGAGGCAACGGACATGTCGGTCAAAGAGCAGGTATCGATTTTCTATAGAATTGTTAAAGATAACTTCGAGTTACAGGAGCTATTTTGTGTTTTTTTATAACGCATCAGACTCGAAAGCGACAGCACTCTTCGCCATTCTCAAGGACACCCTGCAGTTTTAGCTTGCCGATTGACATGTGGCGGGGGCAATGTTACGATGGTGCCGCAAAGATGTTGGGCCAGCACAATGGGCTCCAAGCGCTCATGCAACAGGAAGAACCCCGAGCTCTGTACATGCACAGTATACTAGCGCATATCCTTAATCTTGTGTTACAGGACTTGAGCCACAACATGAACATGTTTCGTGACTTGTTGAGCATGATAACTGATCTCATAAGCTTTGTAACGTCCTTCCCAAAGCGTGTCGGTTTGTTTCTAGCGCTGCGACAGGAAGACAAAAATAGAAATTTGAGAAAATTTTGTCCCACAAGGTGGACCCTCATGGCTGCTTCTCTCCGGTCAGTCCTTCGTAATTATAGAGAGCTGATGGTATTTTTCAACCGTTTAGCAACTGACTAGCGGAATGACGCTGGGGCAAAGGCGAACGGATTCCTGGAATGTCGAAATTCAGCCCATATTTTACTCTGAAATTGCTGTTCCTAATATTTCCGCAGTTCGGAACTGTAAATATCGCATTGCAGAAGCAAACGCTGATATTTAAAGGAGATGAAAAAAAAAATGCTCGAGGTACACCTAGGCATTTCTTATGAGTTTTGAATGCGAAAGCATGCAAGCCGCTCGTCCGCTGCCTTTGTCGTCTGCTGCCTGCTAGCGTGCGCGCGCGCTTCGGGATCTCGGAGGCCATGAGTGCTGGTAAAAAGTACGGACTGGGGATTTCAACACGGTGGATGTGAAGAAAATTATATTTTTTGAAAAGAATTTGAATAATGACGTTATTGTAACCACGAAAAAATATATACACAAAGTCAAGTCTGAATGTTCTGCTCACTCGCCGCCGCACTTCTGGTGTTGTCGAAACCTCGAATGCCCTAGGCGTTTTCCGTATGGCGAGGGCTCGATGCTCGGTGCCGGCGGTGGTTCCCCGGCATGCCTGGTTGGTGACCCTACGGGCCTCAGCCCGTGGGGCTGAGGTTCGTAGTGTCCGTCAGGCAAGCAATGTCCGTCCGGGACATAATTTGGCTGCTGGGGCCCACAACATTGAGCTGTGTTCGTTCCTTCTGTGTTCAACCCCAAAACCGCGCTGCACGAACTTGCCTGAGCCGTCACATGTGCGATGTTTTCTTCTTTTTCTTCTATGTCCCGTTCACATCATCAGACCATGGCGCAGCGGCCAATGGGAGCCCCGTCGACGCGCGCCAGCCATGGAACCGAAGGCGAATCGCTCATAGTGGGATCGCGGCGGAAACTAGGAGCCGTTTTCGCGTTTCACACTGATGACGTCAGCTCGCTCCATGAGACAGTTAATGCTTTCGCATTAATCACAGCCGTTAGGAAGAGTTTCAACCAACTATAAAAAAAAAGGATTTTCTCCGTTTTGGAACGAGACATGTGCAGGGGCAGCTGAGCTTGACGTTGACGAACCATCTGCTCCAGCGCAAAGAGAAATAAAAACTCCGCGTCTATATGATAACGAATCCGCAAGACATGTACACCCGTCCTTCGAGGACATGTATCGATAGGTAACCGTACAAAAGCTCACCCAACAGAAGCTCACCGGAAAAAAGCTCACCCGTTTCTTCACAGATCCGGACAAAAGCTCACCTCATTTTTTTTTTTTTTTTTTTTTTTGCTATTTGGGTGGAACACGGGCTGGGATAAAGTGCGGACGCGATGGACATTGCACCATTTTTAGGAGAACTCGCATCCCAACCTATGGAAAGGTGTCGACAGATAAGCCATAACAGGCAGAGAAGCAACGATTTGGGACCAAAATTTAGGTCACTGAAGCTGAGTGGGCGCTGATAAGAGAAAGCTTGCTTGACTCAACGCCCAAGAAACTTCCCGAACTGAAGTTTTTGAACCCCAAGATTGACCGGAGAAGCGAAGACACCCTTCGGTGACCTTCTTTGGGCTCCGAGGTTTAGGGTAATATTTGAAGTGAATGGCTAAGGAAATTAAATTATTTCCATCATTGAGCGTCGTCGTAAATGTATTTGAAATCAAGGATTATCTCAGGGTGATGTGAAAGGGAAACTGAAGCAAAACTGTAATATACAAACCATTGAGTTGCATTTTTTAAAAATATGTTGAAGGAACGGGAGTCGGGCCATTTGGACAAGTACAAGACAGATAACCAATGTAGGAAGTTGTGCGGGATTTCGATAGGCCGGCGTTCCTTCCACGACAGCTTGTGCCCGAAAGACTAACCTACATCAGGGAAAAGTCTGCCGGTGACATCGGCGACCAGCTGGACTGCTTTGATTGCACGTATGTCAACGGCCCCGTCCGTTATGCTTCTGCTCCTTCTGTGGCGGCACCCAAAGAGAATTCTTCCCTTTGCCTGACAGTGCGCCGACCACGACCGGAGTCTTCCCCGGAACGGTGATATGTACGACGCCGCTGTTCAAGATAAAGACCGGACACCTGCGAAGGATGGAATACTCGGCTCCAGAAGTTTGTCGGCCACGCCTATCTAAGCGTCTGGAGGCTGATGGAATGCCTAGAGAAAAATCAGGCGCTCGTTGCCACGGCATTGACACAAGCCCGGAAAGGTAAAACCCCCAGAGAAGCGGGTCCAAAAAACCACTCTGCGCCTGCAGAATCGTCTGAAAAATATTTTTGCGGGGTTCCAGGTACACCGAGATTTACCAAGACTGCTGGGGGCAGTAGGGGACTGCATTTGCTTTTAACCAATCGATAAATGAACTTGCTTCTACACTAATCAAGAAGCCATGCGCCTGTCAAATTTAAATTATCGTTGCATTTTAGTGCCGCACGCATGCACCTAAGTTGTCCGCACTCGTGTCAAGACAAACATGAAATTTCCTCCTGGTGAGCTTTTGTCCGGGTTTGTGAAAACATGGGTGAGCTTTTGTCCGGTGAGTTTTGTCCGATGAGCTTTGTTCGCTGAGCTTCTGTCTGGTGAGCTTTTGTCCGGGATTCGTATCGACAGTGGTTCTATGAGGCAGTTGACGCGGTACACTCCTCGCTAGACGAACGGTATCCGCACTCGGTGTGGCATGCCACATCGAGCGAAGCATGCGGCTCACATTGAGCGCTTTGTAACAGGCGAAGAAGACAGCTGAGGCAGCTCTGTGAGTTATACGGAACAGATCTTGAGTATGTACGCCTTGAGCTGCACCGTCATATGCTCATTGTTATTGCGAATCAACGGAATATATACTGATCAGCAGGTTTTAGGACGGTTGTAGAGGTATTCCCGAGCGCTAACGGCGAAGAGTTAAGGGCCCTCTGGCCAGAAATGGCTAAGCTGGTTAAAATTGCATTAACCATTCCTGTCAAATCATACACATCACAAAGATCGTTTTCCTGTCTCCGTCGCATAAAAACGTATTTTAGGTCAGCCAAGGGACAGGCTCGCTTAAATTATGTTGCACTTTTGCATGAACAAAGATCTCACCCTCAGAATAAACCTTAATGGCATTTCAGATGGCTTCATTAAGGGATCAACTGTACGGCGATATGCTTTTTTAATTGAGGGCTGAGCTTTGTGCAAAATTGCAGTGTCCGTCTTTTTCGTTATTTTCTTTATATACTCCGTTCAGTTCCTCCGTAAATCACTTGTTCATTTCTTAATGTTGCCTTTCATATAAGAGTTTCCAGCATTTACTTGTCTCCGGCGGAGTTCGTTTCTTGGGACGGAGTGTCTAGAGTTCTTTGCAGACGGAACAGTAACAGACGCAGTATAGTTCCGTCCAAACGGAACGATAGCAGGCCCAGCGGAGTTCCGCCCAGACGGAACGATAGCAGCCCCAGCGGAGTTCCGTCTATACCCGTTTTCACCTCAAGAAAAAAGCAAGTTTTGCGCATTGTTCATACGCGGCGCGAAGTAGTTCTTACGAGATTGGGTTATCGAAGGAAAAAGCGATGCTTTTGGCGTTTGGAACTTGTATGCCTTAATAAGATAACATATATCAAACCTACAGTTCACCCTACCATATATCTTAATTATCTACATAAAGGTGGAAATCAGTAATGCTCCATGAGAAGCCGGACTTTTTTTACTATGGTTCTTGAGGTGAAAACGGGTTATAGACGGAACGACAGCAGGCCCAGTAGAGTTCCGTCCAGACGGAATGACAGCAACCCTCGTAGAGCCCGGTTTGTTCCGTCCCGAGGGCGCATTGGAGGGTATTGCTCCTTTTCGTGTCCAAGCGATAGCAACAATAACAAGCTCTCGGTGAATTTTTGGGGATGCCAAGGGTGTTTTGTCTTGCGATTATTTACAAGGTGGAGCCATAATACCACGTTCTTAATACGCGAATCTAATTGCAAAATTATGCGCTGCAATCAAGGAGAAAGGTCGTGGAAAGTGGAGACAGAGAGTGCTCCTTCATCATGACTAAGAAACCAGCCTCGATCAGGTCTCGCATTAGAATGGTTGTCATTCCTAAATAAAGCTTTTGAAAATTATATTCACCACAATTGCTGGGTTTTGCTCCCAGTAACTACAAACTCAAAGAAAAAAAAAAGAAGAAATAAGCGAAAGGAACACTTGCGTGGGAGGAGATTTTTTATGCGTATATGAGGTAATAGAGGCCGGAGATGCGTGGATTGCAGAGGTTGGACAAACTGTTTTCCATGAAGCAGTAGAAAGGTCATAGGATTGCTGGAACAAGTGAATTTAACTTAAAAAAACACTAAATTAAAATTAACATAGGAGCATTGCCAGTTGTTACTCTGGAAATGGGTCAGGCGTTGAGCATATAGGAATCAACACCCGTGTATATGCTGGACGGAACCTCAGTGGTGCGTCTCTCTTCTGCTGTGGTTTGCAAAGGTTGGACAAACTGTTTTTCGTGAAGCAGTAGAAGTGTTATAGGATTGCTGGGACAAGTTAATTTAACTTAACAAAGACTAAATTAAAATTAAATGAACATTGCCAGTTGTTACTCCAGAAATGGGTCAGGGGTGGAGGCTGGAGCATATATGAATCAACCCCCGTGTATGCTGGACGGAGCCTCAGTGGCGCGTTTCTCTTCGGCTGTGGTTTGCAGAGGTTAAAAAAACTGGTTTTCATGAAGCAGTAGAAATGTTATAGGATTGCTGTAACAAGTGAATTTAACTTAAAAAGGACTAAATTAAAATTAGCATAGCAACATTGCCAGTCGTTACTCCGGAACCCATGTATGCTGGACGGAGCCTCAGCGGCGCGTTTCTTTTCCGCCTGGACGGAACTTTAGCGGCGGTTATAGTTCCCCCTGAACGGAACTCTAGTGGCGACTTTCGTTCCGTCTGGACGGAACTGTAGTGGTTCGTCTCGAAAGAATTAGAGTTCCGTCTGAATGGAACTCTAGTGGTGACAATTGTTCCGTCTGTACGGAATCCTAGCCACAGCCTTCTTGGTATTGTATAACTGTTAAAAATCTGTTGTTGTTGAAATTGTTGGTACTTGCACATTTTCCCTTGATTCTGTCAATATGATCAAATTGTGTTTTATTAATTGAGTCATGCTTGCGTCATGTTAATTCGTCAAGTGATTATCCGCAAGAAAGTGACCTGCAGTGACGTCTTGTTTGCTCTTCCATTTTCTGAATATGACAGTTGGAGTTACTTTGCTGTATTTAATAGAATATGAATAGCTTTTGGACAAAAATGTCACATGTGAGTTGACAGCAATGATGACATATTTGCCTGTTTTCACTTGAAGAAATAAAAAAAGAAGTAACTGACGATACCTGAGCGCCTGCACGTTTGGGAAACTGCTAGGAACCAGCGTCTCCCGTCAGGGGAGAGATGGTCTATACCCTGACTCCTCCTCTTTCCCCTGGGTACCCCCCCCCCCCCCCCCCCCCCCCCACACACACACACTGAGTACAAATAAAGTATTATTATTTTCATTACTGCCTCCGCACAGGATAGGAGAGAGGGAGGAGGAGGTAAAATTGGAGGGAGAGAAGTGAGAGAGGGCATTTGGATAAGGAGGACGGTGTGGAAATAGAATATGGCAGCAAAATCCCACCTCCCCCCCGGGCTTCTCCGTCGTTGCCACTGCCAGCACCACCCACATGGACTCTAGTCAACCCATCAGCAGTAACGTTCAGCCAGAATACTACAACGACCCACATGCGCTTGCAATTACAGCAACGAAGAGAAAAGTTTGGTGTATTGTTACGATTTAAACCGCAGGCAAACGGATTTTGCATGGGCCTGGGTGGGAGCAGTTGCCGTCGAAATTCGTAAGTATTTAGTTGAACACGTCATATGAACATATATCCGCTATTGCATTGTTGGCCACCATTTTCCCATTGAATATTTCTGAAAGGCGTTTATATCTTTTAAACAAAGTAATGGTGAGTGCTGAAACTTGGACATATGTTTAGGAGTGCTAGTGCTGCTTTTGGGTGGAGAAAAAACAAAGAAATTTGTCGTTAGTTGTTTACCCTTACAAAAATATGTATGGACACTTCTAGGACGTTCTATAGACCAGCGTCCATAGGGAGGACAAAAGGCATCTATAGGCGGACCACGACCTCTGTTGCCTCCGTGAAGTCGTCCTATGGCTGCCCGATAGAATATTGGCCAACGGACGTTCTATGGACGTCCTATTCTATGGATGATGTGTGGTCATCCTATACCCTCTCTATGGCAAGGCGCCATATAGAGTACATAGGGACTCTATAGGGTGTCTACACAGGGTATTTACGGTGTCTATAGGGTGCCTGTAGAAAACCCATACGAAATCTACAAGGAGTCCCTAGGGAGTCCACAGGGAAGCCATACAATGTCTACACAGGGTCCTCATGGGGTCTGCAGAAAAGCCATACAAGCTCTACAGGGAGTCGCTACAGGGTCCGCAGAGAAGCCACTCAGTCTGCAGGGGGTCTGCTATGGGGTCCGCACCGACCAACGTTTCTAGAGCAAGTCAGTTGGGAAACTGCTAAAGAGCTTGATCTGAAAAAGCGGCGCCCGATCTGTACTCGAAAACCAAACTAATTGCGATCCCAACGCCACCATTCCACCCGCAGCGGCCACTCGGATAACTGCACGACCGCGTGTGTTGGTTTGGGACTATCGATATTCGACAGCATGTGACTGTTCTGCTTTGGCTTTAATCGGCCACTTTGGCGCCGAAACATATACGGCAAAAAAGGGGTTTCAGGGATGCCAACCCCGTCTCCCAGGCGGACACGCCGCGAATTGCCACAAAAGTTAGGACGCACCCAAGTCGGGACGCGCTACCTGAAGTCGCCGGTGAGGCATGGCTGTAAAAAAAAAAATTAATAGTGCCGCAAAACCCTGTAAGCTAAAGGTGTATGCAAACATCACGCTCTTGTCAGTTTCTACTGATCTCCAATGAAGGGTTCTACAAAAAGAGCTTTTCCCCATTTGTTTTTACGCAAAAACGTGCTGTGTAAAAGTCATGTTAAAGAATGTAGGGTCCTTAGGGGTCTGCAAAGAAGCCATACAAGGTCTATAGGGAGTACGTAAGGGGTTCACAGGGAAGCCATACAGGCCCACAGGGAAGCCATACAGGGCCTACACGGGCTCCTTATGGAGTCTGCAGAGAAGCCATACAGGGTCTGCACGGAGTCCCTACGGGGTCCATAGAGAAGCCACTTTAAGCGATGGTGGTACCGCGGTGTGAGAATCGCACTCCCTAGCTCCTGGATGATTGGCATCATAATAAAATGGCTTGCCTACACTTTCCTGACGTGAAAAAAAAAACATAAAGTAAGTCTCTGATACTGCGCGTATATAGCAAAACTACAATTACTTACGCGTCGCGCGCAGACCCAGCCTAGTATACCGCTTTGTAACGACGATCATCCAGATGACCGCAATTTTGATAGGCACCAGTGAGCCCACTATGGGTTGTGAAAGTTGCGAATATCTACGGGGGCCGCAGCGACCCACATATACCTACCTCCCACTGAGAAAGTAAAAACATTATTCCGGCACATACTAAGCAGTTCCATCTCCACAATGAGTATACCCTGAGGTTGGATATGCCCCTAGACATCAATGTAACATATTGATACCCGGAACTTAATTAACAACTCTTTAACTCGGACACCTCGCTACACCTAAAGAAAACGTCTACCCGGCATCACTTTGTTAATGCCCCAATATATAGCTCACACCATAGAGAGGCAATAGGATGACCATAGACTCACCGGGACCATAGAACGGAAATAGGAAGGAATGAAAAACTTTTTCTTTCGCGAAGATCTCTATACCGTTTTTGTGTCCAATCTGTGGCAAACCAATGGTACATAGACGGTCTAAGAACTGTCCACAGGAATCCATAGGATGGACAAAGAGGTAATAGAACGGCAACAGTACGGACATAGGACGTCCATACATATTTTTGTAGGGGTATACAGCAGGAGTTCAGTCTGCCAGAACATGGTGACATTGTTACCCATGCACTTTAGATAAGCAATTTAGCCAGTGCAGTAAGACTGCTAGCCTGGTTAACGTGCATCACAGAGTAGTGACACATGAAGGCACGCTGGTACGATGTTCATCCAGATCGAAACGGGTGGGGTGGGGATTGAACCCAGGATCCCTGGGTTTTGCAGCGCGAGCTTTTGCTCCATATGCTCCGAGCTGGTGTGCGCTAGCCAGACATGTACACGTTACCCCAAAAAAGTAACTAAATACCGTTACTCGTTACTTTCTCAAAAAGTAACTAAGTACGTCACTCGATCGTTACCGATTCTCAAAAGAAACGCGTGAGTTACCTCAAAAGTAACGAGTTACTTTTCACGTTACTTTGATGACCGAAAACACAACTGTTTTTGTTTCATGGTTTATTATTTTCTTTTCAGTAGACGTTGCACTTAATTAAGGCCGGTTTTCACATGCAGCGAAGCGCTCATGCAGCGTTATTCATGTGCTGTCAGCTACTTATCGTCTGCCATATGCAACAGTTTTGACGGTGCGACAGAAAGCTGATGAACGCTCCCTTGAGCACGGGCTTACCGCGAAGTCAGCGCTCCGCTGTATGTGTGAACGGGCCTTTAAACAGTAGTTGCCTCTCGAAGTTTTCATCAGTTATGTTTCCCCGCTTTCTTGAGGATGCATCTCCGGCGACGCTGAAGAGTCGTTCTACCGACGCGCTCGAAGGAACGGCACTGTTGTGTTTTAGGAAAAACTAGTGGATCTGGGATTCCCCTCTCTCTTGTGTTCCCTCTTTTTCTAAAGTTCTTAGTTGACAATGGATTATGCGCCTTACCGCGTGGGCAACCTACGGGCTTACATTCGGTCCGTACTCAGTTCTAGAAAGTTCAACCAACGAACCTCACTGTGTTCGCTGAGTGAAGGACATTCCCTGCTGTAAAGTTCAGTACAGCAACGTTTATCGCTGGACACGTCAATCGAACTGTTCGACTGACGTGTTCAGCGATATACGTTGCTGTACTGCGATACCGTTTAGTTATTTTTCGGGTTACCCACCTACCGTTCTCGCAAAAGGCGCATACTCAGGTCAGAATAAAATAAATGCCGTTTAAGTGCTGTTGTACACGTTACTCCTCAAAAATAACGATATAGCGTTACTCGTTACTTGGCCTTCAAAGTAACTAAGCCCGTTACCCGTTCCTTTTCCAGAAAAGTAACTATATACGTCACTCGTTACCGAAAATAGTAACTATACTGTTACCTGTAACGCGTTACGTACATGTCTGCGCTAGCCCACTCGGCCACCGATTCCCCTCGCCCTCAGGGCGATGCGTAGTTTATATTGGAGTAAAAGAAAACAACCCTGTAGCCTAGCCTAAGTCTTTCTTAGACTTAGGCTAGGTGGCGCAAGCTACCACCCGATACAAAGGGTATAGCCAGTAACATCCATCCATCCATCCGACACCCTGTATTGTATACTCGCAAAGCGCGCACATTTGATTTTTTGGGGGCGCCCTGTATACTCGCAAAGCGCGCACATTTGATTAATTGTAGGTGTTCTTGTTTAGTGGATAAATACGATTATCATAGCGCATATGTAAAACACTGGCATGAGACGAATGCCAGCCAGGATGCCATTGCCGGGAGGCATCCGCTTCCCTACTTCACCACATTCAAATGGCAGTGGCCAAAAAGCGGGGGATCTCCCCCACTCCGCGACCTGCCGGGATCGTTTTGCAAAATCGAAGCGATCCTTCAATAAACCGCGGACGACGCGACAGCTTCAAAAAATGGGAAAGAGTGAGAAAAAAAAAAGAAAAAAGAGCCGGCGCCTGGGGCTTGCATAGCACAGTGAGGGAATCCAGGGTGCCTTCATGTGCTCAGATGAAGGCTCCCTACCCTACTCCACACGCGGGTTGGCCATGAGGGGGAACGCGCAGCGCACTGTTTTTGTACACACAGCCAGCCGGCTTCTTCGTGTTGCTTCTATTTTGAGCAACGACGTTTCCCCAAAAATACAAAAATTTCTTCTATTTTTTTTTCAACGGCGTTTTTTTTTTTTTTTTGGGGGGGGGGGGGGGCGGGGGGGGGGGGGGGTTAGGGTAACCACGAAGGTCGGGTTGTTGGTTCCGGGTGGAGAGCCGATCGCGAGGCGGTAAGGCGGTCTGCGCGAAAAGAAAGCCCTTCTTGAACGGAGACTGCCTACACAAATAAAGTATTTGGTCTACAAATGTAGCGAGTTGAGGGGGAAAAGTTTCCCAACTCCCAAGGCAAGAGAAGGGCGACACAGGTTGTAAAGGGAGAGATCGCAGTCGCACTGCAGCCTGTGTTGAAACGCTGCTACCACGGTGGTCGTCGGAGACATCTAAGAACCGCGGCATCTTCGCCGGTATTTCTGCGTCTTTGTTTCCGAAACACAATTTTGGGTCTTGGCGAGCCAGCCTGCTATGTTCAGGCGGGCGCCCTATTATGCACCCAGACGGTTTCAGCGTATTTTCAAAGACGACCATAAAAACAGGAAACATGCTGAAATAATAATAAAAAAAAATAATAAAAAAAGGCATTGCCACTGAAGGTGCTGGAACGAAGGGGATGTCTTTCCTCGTCTCCCAGAGTCCATCTGCTTCCTCCTCCCCAGCCTTCCTTCTCCTCGCCCTGTCACTTCACTAAAACTGCAGTTGTAGATTTGTCACTGTGAAATCGGCGGACGGTTTGTTTGGACATTTCAACATCAAAGCATGTACTTTTTTTTTTTTTTTTTTTTTTTGACTAGTGCAACGCTAAAAATACACAGTATTTATAGTTTTACACGTTTAATCATTATGTCTACCAAAAGGACGCTCCTTGATGCGTGGTTGCGGGTGCCCAAGAAATTGGCAGTTTGTCAGAGAAATACACAACCTTCGGCACGGCAGCAGCGGTCCGTATCATACCAAGAGTCACCCAGAATTTACAAAAAATCCGATAGGTTTTGTTTCAATTTTGTGTGTGTGCATGAGTAGCAAAGCAAGAGGGAATTGTCGAATCTTAGGTTGCATAAACTGCATTGCAGGAAGTTCACAATGTTCCGTTGTTCTATGAAATAACCGCAAAAAACAGTTTTGTAATATATTGCGAAGGTATTTAGCACACAGACGTAGTTTTATGGTGGAAGTAATCAGTAAAATTTCAATAAAATTAGTTCACTAAACAAAACAAAAAAATTTTTTTTTTTTTTTATTTTGCGTATGAACACCAAATAATATGTTGGGCCACTGTGGCGTTAATTCTGGCGAAATAAAGGCTATGTTATGTAATATTGTATTTTATTTTTATTCCACCCATTTTTTCAGTCATAATAAACGCCTCAGTTTCCCAGAAAAATGTTTGATAGTTTCGCGAAAAAGAGATTTCGCGAAAATTTACCCATAAAAAACTGCTTTTTTTCTTTCCTTTTCTTTCTTTCACTAAAAAAGTTAATCTCTTCATTTTCAAAAAAAAGATGATAATAATAATAATAATAATAATAATAATAATAATCCACCAAGTTCGGGCATCTCTGTAGTAAATCGTAACACGCACGTTAGCAAGAAAATTGGCGCATAGAAAAAATCACAAGGGTTCAGGCGAGCTGGTGAATATTAACCATGTTGAATAGAAGGGACAAAAAATAGACAGGACGACATCTTGAGACATCGTCCTGTCTATTTTCTGTCCCTTCTATGTTCTGATGTTTCCTTCTACCCCAGTCTCAGGTTAATTCAACATAACGAAATTCGCGCGGTCACTTCAAAGAGCTAACGAAACATCTTACGTGAACTCCCGGTAAAGTATGTCAGATCCCCTAACCGCTTTTGGTGGGAATTGGTTTTAAAAGTCAGATTTGGGGGTTTTACGTGCCAAACCAACGACGGGCACCTGAAACGCCCAAGCGGAGGACCGGGGATTCATCTCGACCCCCCTGGGGATCTTTTGACCTGCAACCAAAAGCTCGGTTACACGGCGCCTTCTCTGCAATAAGCCCCCGTCATGACGGTTGCGGGACTTCGAGCCCACCACCCGGGGAAACGTAGGCCGGCGCTTTGCCTTGGAGCCATCGAGACGGCTAGCTTTTCGATTTAATTCCCAAAAGCATTGCATTGTGGTGACGTGTTCTAAAGAAAGTCGCATTTCTCTTAACGTAGAAGAATAGTTGTGCGTTTGCCTCGGTGTGTCGTAGTCGTAGTCGGTTCAGCCTTGACACTAACGCGCACATAAATTCGCCTTCCACTAATGTACATTCTTCAACGCTATAATGAGACCAATGGCGGCCTTTGTCGATTATCTTTTAGTTACCGATATTTCTCAAATCGATTAAGAAAGCATATTTAGAGTTCAATGTTGTTTATCCTGTGGAATTTATTGAGCACAGTCTGTAAAATTTATAATAATTATAACAGGCAAAGTGTGTCTTCCGTTGAAACTCGTTGGTGTGGTACACATTTCTGTCTCGTCAAAACGCTTCTAGATGCTAGCCAATGATCTAAAGCGCAAAGATGTTACCGAGTTACTTTAAAAAATTAAAAATGCAAAAAAAAAAAAAAAAAAAAAAAACGTACGAAAAGCAACAGGTAGATCATTAGACGGCCGCTAACTTTCAACTTCTTTGGCCGTGTTTTTTTTTTTTTTTTTTTCGCTTTTAAACCTTTAAACGAACGTGAACCAATTACCCCAATCCAAAAAAAAAATTAGTTCATGTTATCGAGCTTTTTTTTTCGGTTCCATTGTAATTAAATGCTGACGACCGCATCCACTGGTGGTAAGCTCGGTCTATATGGCGGAGCGGACGCTTCTTTGAAATTTTCAAGATTGTTTGTCATAAATTTTTACAAGAACAGAGCTACGCCTAGAAACTTCACAGGAAGGCATCCAGGATTGAAATACACCTTCGCTGAAAATGTGAGCTCTCTATGTGAAGGCGCCCGATTTTCCAGTGCATTTTACATCGACACCGTAGATCGGTGCCACCGTGTAGCTGCCACTATTGGATCCGACTGCGTCAACATTTCATTGCTCCGTGGCAAGAATTTTGGATAATGTAGAGATGCACGGTATAGGAAATGATAATTAACCTTCTGTAAACAGTGAAATTTCGGTAATCACTGTTTTTTCAATTTTCATTTTTTTCACCCCCCCCCCCCCCCCCCCCAACTGCACCCTTTATTTCGACCGTGAGCCCCCCCATGTAAAATACACTTCCGGGGTCGCTGATATAGAACTATGTTTGCAGATGGAAGAAGCATACTGGATAGATCATCCTGTTCCATTGTCGCCTCAGTGTCCTAGGCTGAGTGAGCAGGGACGGTTTTGCTGCACCCTAAAGTGGTAAAGGTGTGGGAAGCGGCCGGCCGTACTCCTGCCCCTGGTTATATCTGGGCAGGTTCTTATAGTTGCTGGAGGCCCGTGTTTCAACGGGGGCTCTCATGAAGATGAGTAGGCAAATGCAACCGGGCGCTGACTTTATTTTCATGCAAGGCTGAGATTCACCACTTCGTCAACGGGGCAATCGAAACCGAAACAATTGCACTCCAACACGGGCAGTGTTGCGTGCGTTGCGACGACGCTAGAGGGGGTGGTGAATTGCAGATTTAGCGTGGGGGTAGTGAATATGAGGAACGCAGAAATTGCTGCGATGTAACTTTAAAGTTTTATACATAAAGACAGGGGACGGGACAACTCATGAAATATGTGTTGTCCCGTTTCCTGTCGTTATCTATAAAACTCTTAACGCGCTGCGCTGCCCACCAAGTATGCTACGATAATGTTCTCAACCTACAGCAAGAGCACTAATGCAGTTATTTTGGTGTACGCGATAATCAGTACAGTAGTAGTTTTGGTGGAGTAATGAGAGCGGAGTGGCGGAGTCCCCGCGCACGCTCTAGTTTCTGTGCGGGCTCCTAGCGAGAAATAATTTTAGACTTTGCAACATTGTGCCACCAGTAGATCTAAGCAAATCCAAGCCAATCCAAGCTGCCTGCATTTGACTGACCGGCTTGCTTCTAGCTCTGAATTTTGTCACGGTTCGTGCGCTTTGACAGCTAAACTTCCCGTGAAACTAATTAATCTGCAAGTGCATCGAATTATTCGCACCGTACTTCCTTGAGACATGTCTGGAGATTCGTCAGAAGTAATAGCCATCGACGGAAGCGTCATGGAAGGGGTAACTTGAAACCATTAGCCAGTGGCATTCGTATTCGGTTGCGGCGGGCTCCGCCTGTCGTGACACGTTTACCGAAACTCCAGGCCATCCAGGCACCCCCTGTTCTTTCTCCTCTCTGCAGGGTGGACAAATCCTCCGCATGGCCATCGCGTTCAGCACCCTGTTTCGGAAGCCTGTGCGAGTGTGGAACATCCGAGCCGGCCGTAGCAGTCCAGGATTGAGGCAAGCGCACCATCCTTGATAGCCGTCCCCTTTCCAACCCAACCCTTTCCACTTTAGCAGAGCGAACGCTGGAGAGGAGGCGACCTCCTCTCCACCATTCGCTCTGCTAAGCAGGTGGGAAGATCTTCCGCTGAGTTCGTAACCTGTAATCGACTATACATAGCTTGCATACGACGTCCTTCGCGGTCATGACAGTATTTAATGCTCTGCGAGCGTTCGGTTCGCCGCGTTAGTTTCACACCGCAGAAGTTTTAGGTCGAAGAAACCAGTAAGTAGAAATAGCCGTCAGAACCCTGCAATGGCTGCACTTGCAAGCTACATGAGTGTGGGCCAATTGTACAGCCGCGAGGCTCGCAAAGGTGTGAGCCGTGCCCCCAAATATCCCCGTAATGTGGCCCGTTGCCCTTTCGCAAATGTTCTCCATTAGATGCGGAGCACTATATTTTGTCTCGCCGTGAGGCTTGTTCACACCTTTGCCTTGGGGCGTTATTGACTGCATTGTGGTTGCTCCTACCCACCTGAATGAGGGAACACACTAATCCATCAGGTAGCCCTGAAAATGTCCGTATAGCTAGACCGAAGGTTTTGCAGTATTCGCGAAATTAAATCTAGGTATGCACTATGTATGACAAATGGTATCTCGTGACATTGTCAGAAATATTTTAAGCACATGGTCAAAGAATTGCAAAATGTATACACAGATCGGAAGCATTCTAGGCAACCCCATCGATTTCCCTGGGGTGTTTTTTTTTCGTAAGTGTCTGCAAGCGGTTGCAACATATATTGAACTAGCCTTAAGATGGACTCCAATCATGAGCCAGTAAAAAACCACATGTTCTGACATCCGGGTTAATGCGCGCGCGCATCTCTGAGCTCTAAAGCCCTAGGTTGGGGCAGCACTTAGTTCCCAACCAGCTCATGATTGGACCCGACGGCCGGTAGATTTGGCCTTTGGTTCATCGTAGGGTGAGGCGAAATAGGGTGCATCAGTTGGAGACAGATTCCAGGTGCTGTATTGCTGCTGCTTGTGTTTGGTATGGCCCCACTACTGAATGCCACTGGCAGTCATTAACTGCCTTGGCCAAGGGGGCTAGATTGGAGGGGCGGGTACGCCTATCTTCCCGGAGGAGAGTGTGGTGGAACTGCGAGGAGGAAAAGGATGGCACTGATGAAAAGGGGAAGTTCCACGAGCAATACTGCTTAGAAGACAAGGCCTTTCCTCTATCAACGTCATCGCTAGTTGATCCATGCAGCATTGCCTAGCTCGCGTTGCTGCAAGTACGTCTTAGTCTTGCAACGAGCAAGGTGCTAGCAGGCAACAATGTGGAGACGCAAGTGTCTGCTACTTTGCCGCACACTGTTGTTGCGTTTCGACACATTTGCCGCTTAAGAATCCGCCGCCGCCGACGTGTTGCACAGGCCTCGGCTTCTAAGGGATGATGCCACGAGCCAGTCAGCAGTGTTGTGCACCATCATCCTGCAGACAAATGGCACTCGGATGAGATGGAGGATGAGTGGTGAGGAGCAAACTACAAGAGTGAATCCAGAAGTTATAGTGTAAACTAAAGCTACGCCTTCACTCTGACTGCTGCCAAAGGAGATGTAAGGCTATAGCATTTGTGATCCTTTGCTTTGGGGATTCCGCAGTTCTAGGGCACACCTTGGGCTCCTTGCGTACATTGTGGTACCAAACCCTACACAGTTTAAATCTCCCTGACCAGTGCCATAAGCAAAAAAAAGGGGGGGGGGGGTTGGGGGTGAAGACCCCCTCACCCAAAATCGTTACTCTTTTCCTTTTTTTTTTTAGTAAAGGAAGACAAATATTGAATGACTACCAAATTGTTCCAGCCAGTCAAGGGGTTGGGGAGGGCCGTGTCCTTACCCGTGAATTGTGTTGTGCAGTGTTGTGCAAAAATGGGACAAAGCCCCCCCCCTCCCCCCCCCCCCCCCCCCTTTTCCTGATCATAGAAATCCCAACTCTCCCCTGAAAATAATTCCTGGCTATGCTACTGTCCTTGGCCCATTCTGTGGCAGGATGCAGTTGCTGGCCATGGTACAACAAAGTATTATTTTAGAAGTGGTAATATGGGTGTTGCCTCGCATATTTTTGTGGGGGACTCGAGGCTCCCCCCTTCCTTTTAAGTACTGCAGTGGCATGATGGGAATGTTGGCTTTTTGCAATGGTTCAGGCCGCAGCATCTCAGTGGACTGAGGTTGGTGAGGGACATCTGCAAAGGGCGCCTGGAGAATGCCGCCATTGGATCGACAGAAGTGACCTTCTACCCCGGTCCGATAAGGGGCGGAGAGTTTACCGCCGACACGGGAACAGCTGGGTGAGCACCAAATCAATCGAGTGCACCGTTTTCTCTGGTCTCACTCCAGAGCCTGTATCACTGTGCATGACTACGGTTCATAACCTCTAGTCCACTTAGATAATCTTCTTTGACAGTTGCATTTTTAAAATCGTCACGTGGCCTTTCAGTTTTTATTGTTCTTTTTCGAATGGATATTTGTTTTCGTGCATCAACCTAGATGTCATAGCCATTTCGCTACACACTCTTTTTGGGTATGCCGTAGCTGCTCGAGTTGAATGTATCCTCTCGGCGGGAAGACCCACACGTCTGCTTTACCGCAGGGCGTGGAGAAAGCCAATTATTTTTGGATACGGAAAGTGTCCAGTGAATGGGCATGCACAGATAAAGTTCCGACCTCTCCTGAAGTACTTAGTGCAACGTCAATGCACTCGAAGTCCCAGAACACTTTCGTGCTTGGGCTTAAATGTTGTCTGCAGAAAACAAAACTATGTCAAAACATTGGAACGACATGTTTTTGCATTCAGCTTGAGCATGTTTGTCTTTTATTCTGTATTTTTCTTTCCATTGTAGATCTGTGCCTTTTGTTCACTGTAGGTCTGTACCAACAGGCTTGCTTCAAATCTGTCCACTTTACCCTCGTTTCTACCTTTTTAGATTGTAACGGTTGGTCAGTCTTTGCCCTGCAGGGAAGCTTATGCACCCACTGCATTCTTTACAAGGTCTTGCTAGAGTTGGATATTAATATGCCTTCTCTTTAAAATGTGCTAGAGTGCTTTGTTCTGTTAGGTAGGTTACAAATTTGATTGTGCTAGCTAGGCTTAAGGGCTGTCCAGACAGGACACTGCAGGTGCCACACAAAACAGAACTAAGTGCGCACTCTTCTCGTAAACTGTGAAAGTTCCGGCGCGCACATATGTTTTCCACGAGGACATCAACCATGCAAATTTTACGGCTTTCTTCTTGCCTCCTCGCTGTCGTCTGCTCATCTTTTTGGGAAGCTGGGGACCGACAACGACAGTGGGGGCCTTGACGGCAGCCAGCAGGGCATGCGAGTGACTGTCCCAACTCGTGTGATGAGTGTGCTCCAAGCCTCAGTCAAAAAGCGCAAGCAAAGGGTAGGTTCCCCCACACCCCCCCTGCAAAAAATCTGTGCCAAAGCGGACCGGAACCAGAGGAAAACCTCCACTTCTGGTACAGCAAATGCCGTGCCCGGCATCTGCTGCATCCTGTTTGGACAGCCCTTCAACTAATTTAGGCATTGCGGTAATTGAGTGAATTTCAGTGCCAGTGCCATTGAGCATTGAGCCATTGAGCATTTCAGTGCCATTGAGCATACTATGGAGGCTCGTTCGTGTGTTTAGCGCAGAATGCGTTATGTGGCCGGCTCTTAGTCACGTTTTTTTTAACGTACTCCTGTAACAAAAGAACATCGCACGAGTGCTGTGTCAGTGTTTGAGTGAAACTCACATTTGCCATGATCAAACTCGAGTCCCGGTCGAATGCTGATGCAGCACTCTTCTTTAGCCTGTGCCCTGGCCTCCTGTGGGTGACAGAAGCTACGGCTGGGAGGGGGCTTGGAGCGAGGCTGCTTGCACATATGGAGGAAGTGTGCAGGGGACGGGAGGGAAGAGCACATACTTGGTCGGGGAGACGCCAGATAGCGGGGTTGGAGGTGGGTGTGTGACCGCAAGAGGCACCAACTTGGCCTTCCACTCTCGCCGGAGCACTAGGTTTGGCAGGGCTTTCTTATAGACGTGCTGTGCTCGCAGCGTTCACGTCATCGAGGTGCAAGATGCTTCTGAAGTTCATCCGAGCAGCCTCGCCGCAAAGCAGTGCACAACACTCGCTGTATTACCACTGCCTTTGGCACAATAGTGCGAAAAAGGACAAATTTGTCGTCCTGTTGATTTTCGTCGATTCTGTCGGTTCTGTCCCCTGGGATTCGATTTTGGTCATCGTGAAGGCGAGATCTAATTTGCTTATAGCGGAGCAAACCATGATATCATTCGTAGACGGTTTGTGCGTTAATGCGAGCGTTGAATGCACTTCATTCGTTACAGTCATTTGCAGAGGGACATAAATCTGGTCTCTTAACAGGCCATAAAAATTGTTAATCATCTGCTACGAAGTTTGTGCTGCGGCAAAGTGAGATCGGATGCAAGCTGAGCTTGTGATCGTCCACCATTTCACGTTGGAAGCCATTGACAACCTGCACTTCTTTTGCACATCCCAAGTTGTTGTGCTGCTGTACGCAAGCTGAGTTCGACCGCTTGTCGAATAACTATACGAGAGGCCGTGAAGCCTCTCTTTTAAATTTGTTTGTTGGTGAGACATTCTCACCAAATATTGCCCGACTGTGAACTAGCAAACGGTTCAGAAATGTCTCATTGGTTGACTACACGCAAGCTGTGGCGTGGAAGGTAGGGTATGCGCGTCTCGAGCAGCCGAGAACGCTCCCAGCTTGAAGTGGGCCCCCTGTGTCCGGTGTCTGCAGGAGCGTGGTGCTGCTGCTGCAAGTGGCTCTCCCGTGCCTGCTGTTTGCAGACGGCCCTTCGACGCTGTGGCTTCGCGGAGGAACCAACGCGGAGATGGCGCCCCAGATCGACTACACACTCTCGGTTAGCTCCCGCGTCGTTTTGCATTCCATTCTACATTCGGAGAGACGCCGAAGTGCAAGGCGGAGGCAAGCTGGGCATTCGTGGACAAGCTCCAATCTGAACCGGTGACAGTTTAGCCACGTAAATCGATTAGGCAGCGACTTTTTCGGCATCCATCGCCAAAAGGAATTTGAGTGTTATTTTGATGTCCGCGACGCCACTTTCTGAATAACCTTCCCTGAACGTTCTGTTGATAAGCTGCCCAGAGGACTTTGCAAATGTTATTTCAAATTTATGTAACATAGCCCGTTAAGTACATTGTTTTTCTTGTTCTATTCGCAGGAAGTAATAACCAGTGTTGACTGTTTGGATCTGGTTTTCGTACTACTGGAGCATAGCATACTTTATATACACTCATTGTAGGCCTAAGGGACAGTTTTGTTTGTTCTTTTTGCTTTTTATATATTTTATATTCTTTCTTCTATATTATTAAATAAATAAAAATAACTTCTACCCCATACTTGTCATGTTTGGGGTGAACGGTAGTCATAAATTAAATAGACATGACAATATTTTAAACCTTACTTTGACAATCCCCATTGAAATGGTTTTTGAATTATTTTGAGGTTTCCTGCCAAAATAGTAATATCGTAATTTTGTTTTTAGTTTTCCACCCGTTTGTTTTTGTTTCCAGTCTTTTGGGCTTTGGAACTTCACAGTTGAAGGTGATTGAAAGTGGCGGTAGAAAAAAAAAAATACCACCTTGCATGCAGTCGGTGTTGTGGTTCAACATGCTTTTGTGTGACATCAAATCGTGCAGTCTGTTGGGATTTCTATGACCAGCTTATTTAAGTGAAGGGTAATGCAAGAAAACTTTTGAAAGTAGTACAGCTCAGCTGTTGGGCGTCTCAACATTAGCTTGGTTGTACTCAACATCACACAATACAGCACCATTGCTTTTCATGATTTATCTCACAATATTCATATAGACAAAAGGAGATAACTAAATCTCTTAAAAAATTGCATAATAAAAATTGCAGCGGATTGTTCGACATTTTCTGTTGAAACTCCTTTTTCCTCCTCCCTCCTTCTCCTCCCCGTGACGTCATTACGGGAAACGTCCCATAATGCGATGCGCGGGCTACACGTGACGTCACATGTGACATCACTATGGGAGACGTCCCATAATGCAACACGCAATTACGCCAACGGCAACACTGCTCAAGCCGGAAACGGGTGCCTAAGAGGTGTGCTCTAAAAGTGTATATCTTGTACAACCACGACGCAGACTGAAATGTGATAATTGTTTGGTCGGTGCATCGGAATGTTTGTTATTCGCTTGCACCAATCAAGAAACATTAAGGAGGCAATGTTTGCATTTGTAACACTTTTTTAATGTTTTGATTTATTTGGTGGCCACCTCAGACTCGTCATGCACAAAAGAAAAGCGAATCTAAACAACAAGCCCAAAAACACGGTTTAAGAAAGGGCGGGGCCCAGATGCAAAGCGAGACTTTGCAATCACTGGAATATGCGCTCACACCTTAGTGGAGGCGTGGAGGCACAAAAATCGTTCCAAACTTTCAGTGTTATATAGTGTATAAACTTACGTTTGTTACTTGCAGGCAAGGTTGAGGTCCAGCTTGCCTTTGTTGTGGATTCAAAAATTTTAGTTAAACTGTGTGTGCCGAAAAGATTGCCGCCGGGCGCGTCACGTCTAGGTGGATCAACTGTGGAGCACACACACTGAAGGTATTTTCATTGCCAAGTACGACCGAAGCCAAAGATTCTTAGGTTTGCAACTTGGAAGAAAGATTGTTAACATAGCAGCTTGGGCTAGTTGGTTCCACCTTACGGCTTCACGGAGCATAAACGTCTCACAAAACAGGCACTCACTCGATTACAGACACAAAAGCATACACACAACGCTGACCAGGGGACCAGGAAGCTTAGGTTCAAAGGAAGATATGTATTAGGCACCGATGTACCTACTAGAAATAATGCTTGTTAATGCAGCAGCTTAGGTTAGTTGGCTTTCCATTTTGCGACTTCACAGCGCATGAACGCCTCTCACTCGATTACATACACAGAAACATACACACAGTGCTGACCAGGTAACCAGGAAGCTTTGTAGAAGTTTGGGGCTGCAGTGTCTGTAATCAAGTGTGTGCCTGTTTTGTGAGACGTTTATGCAGTGAGAAGTTGTAAGAGGGAGAAAGATACCCGGCAAACATTGCAAAAAGTTTGGAAATTGTGGGATGGAACGGCAGCAGACACTACGACTCTGCTCAAAACTGTCACATGGCATGATGAACTCTCGTGGGCTAAACAATTTTTATCCCATTTCTTCGGCAGGTTTTTCAACCTGCTTTGCAGAAGTTTGGGGCTGCAGTCGACATCCGTGTACTTAGAAGGTACCAGGCTCTGGGCCACCTTTGTCTTATCCTTTATGTCTGGCAGTAAAGCCAGAATGTGCTCGTGGGAATGCTGATGGAGTGTCTGCGAACAAAATATTTAGAAAGTCAAATTTGTCGTATGGATGTCTAGACAAGCGGACTGTTGGCCTTCCTTCGTGTGCCCACTGAAAAGTGGTAATTTAGCCAGTGCGGTATTGCTCCTGACCTAACAGGGGTTCGTAAGGTCCATTGACGACCGCATGCTGGTGTGATAGTTGTCAATTTATATCGAACACAGGTTCCAGAACCAGTGCAAAATGCTGCTGTTTTGTCACTCAAAACTTTAAAATATAACGTCATAGACCAAGTTTTTATTTTAGTCTTTTTTTAAACGACACACGCAAAGAAAAACAAAATTTTTTTTTAACAGCCCAAATGAAAAAAGGATGTCATAAAATAAATTTACGAAAAAAAATACTTTAGAGCTATATTTCTGGCGGGAAACAAATTTGTAGTTAACGCCCGCGGGAGCCCACAGAAAAGTGGCCGCCGCACTCATGTGACTGGCCGCTATTTGTCACGTGGTACTTGCGCTCCTTCGGGAGCTTCCTATGGGCTCTAAACGTTACTCATTATTCTTCGTTTTAAGTGTAACAAAAGACAAAAAAAAAAAAAAAAAAAAAACAGATTAATGAGTAACTTTTAGATCCCATAGGAAGCTCCCGAAAGAGCACAAGCACCACGTGATAGACCTGCGAGCCGGTCAGAAATTGACGGCGGTGGCGCTTCGAAGTGCTCTTTTCCGGTGGCGCACCACACTCGGCGTGCTTTGGCAGCCCACGCTGCCGCTGAACGCTGTTTGTGTGCTTTGTTTTGCCTCAAGTCCGATCGCTACCAATGCCTTTAAATGGTGTCTAGGATGGAGCCAATCTATCCTAGTTACCATTCAGTGGGGTCCAATCAAGCTCGGTCAAAAGCACCAGGTCACAACATTTTTTGTGTTTTGCGTGCGTGTGTTACTGCCAACTGATCCAATCAAGCTAAAAAAATATGTCGTGACATTGCATTTATAGTGTGCATGTTTTTTGTTTTTTTTGCCATTCCTTGGTTCCACTCAGATTTAAAGGGAAACTCCGCTTCGTTCTCGGTTGCTAGCAAACACTGCGACTCTCTTTAGTATCATCTAGAGAGACCGAATGTCAAACATTATAACGTAATACCACCTAAAAGATCACTAAACCGGCCGATAAAAAATGAGATGCGCGAAGTCACGAAAATCCGTTAATTTAGCGGGCGACGTGCGGCGCAGCCAACGTTGTATTTCCGTTGTGGCTGACGTATGTTGCATACGCAGTTTTTTTCTTGGTATTTTCTTTTCCAGGGAAAACTTACCGGGCGGCGCTACGGTCGCGCTCCACCTCTGAGCAAGCAAAGAGGCGAGACAAAGAAAAAAAAATGAATGAGAACAAAAGGAACAAAATGAGGGAGAGAGAGTTGTACGGGATCAGACTAGCCGCCTGGGTTGCCGCCTACATAGCTTGCTTCGTCGCTGCTTGTTCGCCGCCGCGACTCCCTCCTCCCTCCTCACCCTTCCTCTCGCATCCGCGTCTTTCTTGGGTTACCGCTGGTAGATCACGCGACCCCTTGTATTCCACGTGGGTGCGTATGCAACTGACGGTGAAGGTACAATGTTGCCCGACTGTGCCGAAGTTTCAGTTTCGGTTTGCGATTATGGTAAATAACAAGATCGCACGAGAAATATTTTGCTTTTAATGAGACAAACGGTCTAGGGTTGTTTTGAAGTACTTTTCACGTTTATATCACCCACTATCCCAAAATTTCCGAAATCGAGCGGAGTTGCCCTTTAAGGTGAAACGGAGTATAAATGCAAAATTAAGTGCTTAATAAATAAATTGCAGGGGCTACTTTCCCAAGGGAGGTGGCCAGATCGAAGTCCACGTGGAGCCAGTGGCAGCACTCAAGCCGGTAGAGCTGGTTGAGCCGGGGAGGGTCGTGAAGGTCACGGGAAGGTCGTTCGTGGCCGGGATGTTACCTCCCAAGGTAACATTCTGGCAGTTGTCTTCTAGCTCACTTCACTAACTCCTTTATGGTTGAGACCTTTTTTCCCTAAAGACGCTTCTTAGTGGTCAGGTTTTGTTGTTGTACAAAGAAATTGTACAAGAAAGGGTCAATGCGCAGGTTTTTGTTTTTCTCATCTAGCGGAGCACATACAGTGCTTGCAAGCTGTTCAGGTTTAAAAGCGTCAAATGGAAATATTGAAGGCAATAAATCGGCACCGTTCTTCCATTCGGTTTCCTTTCGATGCGTCCACTTCTGCGACGTTTCGGCGGTTTCAGATTCTGAGTCGGAGTTGCTTTATTCGCGACTCCAGCAAAACGGACGCCGCCAAGCGGGAAAACCGGGAACCAGCCGGTCCAGGTCGCTCCGCGCCCCTCCGCGTCTCTGGTGGCTTTCGCGGAGACGTGTTGTCGGCGCGGTGGCGAACAATGTAACTTGACGAAGGTCCGAATATTTCTTAAGTTCGCCTGAGTGATCATTAGTGTGGTGAAGCCTCAGTAGATTGTTTTCTTCTATTACGTGTTTGAATGCCCGTTTACTCCACAGCACACGGTCGCGTGCTTTCGATTTCTTGGATGGGGAGGAATCACGGAAAATCTTTTTGGTTTCTTGTCTGTTTCGAATCACATTCAAAGTGACGACTGCTTGGTAACTGATACTGGATGGAACATCAATGTTGCAGTCAAGTGAATGGGAAGGTTCGATAGCTGCTTTTCTTGAGTTTGGTTGTGTTAGGTTAGCTTCAAGTTTGAGCCACCCACGCCGGTCGGTGCGTTGGCTATTCATCTTGGCTGTTTTTCGCCGAAAAAGCCTCTGGACCACACTGAAGGAGTTGGGCTGATTTCGCAATTACTTGATTCAGGAAAACTTGCTCGCTGCAAATGATGAATGAGGGAAATTATCTGTTTTCAAAAGGTGGGAAACAAGTCTCGCAACGTTAGATGCTGTCACGGCATTTTGACCTATCGCGCCTCCAAGATTTATATTACGAGGATGTCGAAGCCAGCAGCAATATACGTCTACATTGGTCAGGTTGACCGGCCACAAAAAAAATACTAATTTTCTCCGTTCACGATTCGAAGCAAAGTTCAATGCAGAGAGGTTCTGCGTGGATCTTCAATACACACTCTCTTCAGTTTGTCTCCGTGCTGCCGGCTATAGAACCATTTGGCTAAGTTTAAGTAGTATGTCTCTGTCTGTCAAATATACTTTTATTCAGCAGCTCACCTAATAGCTAGTCAACTAAGCTCATATTTCAACCCGAAGGATATACTAATATCGCTTTAGTGGGACCATAGTACGTAATATAATACATAACCCGCTTGTCAAAATAACTTCTCGATTGCTACTAAAACCTGAATTGAAATACGAGTTTCAGCTGCTTAGTGGGGCACCGGCGGGTTAACATGGTCCTTGGCTCAAAAAGCGGTTGCTTAATTTTCGTAATTTTCCTGCAGCCTGTGTTGTTGGCCGAGCAGACGACTGGAGCTGTTTCGTAAACGCGGATATGCACAAAAGCTCGATTTCGCGGACAGATAAGTCGCATGGTCGAGGCATGCGAGTTAGCTGAAAAGTTACTCTCTGTGGAACAATTCTATAGTCATCGCCGCTTTCCTTAGATGATCAAATCTGATTAGTATATTACCGTCTATCCGGAGCCCGTAGTTTCGGTTTTGAACGAAATCTCCGAAACGAAAGTTTGACACGAAAAGGACAAAAAAAAAACAAAACACCGGCAAAACAAAACTATGTTTTGCAAATTTATCTGCACCGGCTGCACCTAACCGTCTCAGTTCAAATGCCTATAAAATTGGGCATTAAACAAAAGAAAATCTGTTCAATTGAACGCGCCACCTGTTCAGGCGGCCCGGCCGAGCCGCCGCGACCTGGACTCAGCCGCCATGTTTGTTTGGCGGTGGCGCCCCCTATAGGTCGCTGGAGTCGCGAATAGAGTTTCTCCATCGGATGGTAAGCTCTCATTTGAGTTCAGTTTTGAGAAGCGTTGAAAGCCTGAATCGGAAGCGCTGGCTCTCCAATTGCAGGAGCAGCCGGCATGCGAATAGACCATCTCGCGTGTGTCACGTGTGCTAAGCTATCTATCTTCGTAATTATAAATAGCCCCAGCAAAGTGAAACACCATGGGAATATAACGGTTATAGTCTGCCAAGGACATAACACCTCCCGCGGTTTCAGATTTAGACAAGCACTTTCAGAAGTCTAACTGCCGCCGTAATGTGTAGCAAAAATTGTCAAAGGGTTATGGCTGGCTCAGACATTTGTGTTCAGAGTGTGGCCAACTGCATTACACTCTGTGTTGTCAATTCAGAGATCAGAAACCTGCAAAGGAGTCCTGGAAAAAAACGCTACATTTAAGGTGCAGGCCAAGAATGAGTGTTTTAACATCATGTTTCAATGTTTGCCTTCATAACACCTCATAACATAACATCTATGGTGTCGCAAGAACCGTTCTCACTAGCAACAATTTTGTTGAGAGTGAGCAAAAATAATGACACAGCGACTCTAACTTACCACAGGAATTAAGCTATTTACGATTAATCAATGTAAACTGGAGAACATTTTGGACTGCCAGAAAAGATGCTAATGTGATTTGAAAGGCATGCTTGGGAGAAGAGCTTGTTGGTTCAAGTGATGGATGAAGAAAGAATAAACAGTTAACACTGGGACAATACAATCACATCTTTCACATTTGAAAACAGCTACAAATCCTGCCAACTGCAAAAATGACAATTTCTGCCGCTAGACAACTGAGAAAACAGCAAAATTTAGCGGGAAAACAGCTAAATCAGGAACGCTGTTTATGACCGCTTGCGTGCATGCTCAAAATCTGTTCCCCGGCCCATTAAAGAAAGACGACAGTGAGCAGAAGGCGATTATTGGTATGGTCTATAGTCTGTCTCGTCGTAGCATGGCCAATAGCTAAAGCTGTTGCCCCGGTGAGCTGACAAGAGCGACGAAGCGAGGTACGTGACAGCATGCCGCCAGAGTCTGCACTTGCTGCGGACTCTGGCGGCAGCAAGTGCAGACTCTGGTCATTTTAAAACAAAGTCATTTTAAAACAAACCGTAGTCTGAAACTTTATTAGCTTACGCATGGTGTCGCTGTTTGTGATACCGTTAAAAAATTCTGGTCAAAGAATATTTTTTATAACATTTTGTCTCGGTCTAACCAATTTCTTTTTTTCTTGATGCTGTTACTTTGTCTCACCTTCCTATATTGAATATGTGTACATACTTTGTTGTGATGCATTATTTTTTTTGGTCTTGCTATGGTCCATCGCCGCTGTATCGCATCTCTGTATGTTTTCTGTTCATAGGATTTATTTCTTTCTCTACTATAATAAAATAAAATGAAAAATTACCAGTGACCTTTGTATCTCGAAAGTCTCAAAATGCATGGAATGCAGTATTCAAAGAGTGATCGTCTGAATTTGTTTAGAAGACATTGAACATTCGTTTCGAAGAGCGAAGAACATAGTGTTTATTCATTTCCCCGCTAAATTTAGCGGGGAAGTTTTTGTCGCATCAAAGTCACGTTATGTCAAATCACGGCATTACATGGCCACAGCGGGGATGTCGAAAGACGTCCCAGCTGAATTTAGCGAGGAATTATGTCGCACGACCTGACATTATGCAACGTCATCACTGGACACCACCGCGTCAAGTCATAGTGTCGCTCAATACCCCGACCTCCCATGACGTCAATTTCCCCACGAAGTTTCGCAAAGAAATGCGTGGACGTACAAACTTTTGGGATTGGGGGGTTCTGTTGTAAAGCATTCTGTGCTCTAAACCAAGATCTGTCATGTTCTGTTGGGATAGTACGAAGCTTGTTTCGAAGTTTGATGGCTTGTTTTGTTGGGATAGTTTTTCGGGTAGGTCAAAGAGTTCAAAAGTGTTGTTATGAGATCACCCCAATGGACTGGTCTGCGTTTCTCCATTAGCTGGCGCACGTAATGGCCGACACCGCAGCCGGGATAATACAGAAGCGGCTGCCTTCGATCGACGTGTCAATCGAACGAGTCAAGGAAAACGAGGCCGACGTGATGGGCACCGGCAGCGGGATCATGTGAGTGCCCTTCTTGCTTCCCGGCCGTTTCGTATTAAGGGTATGGGTCCCAAAACGTGTCTCCGACTGGGGTGACACTCATATTCTTTAGTGCAGGGTTGCTCAAACTTTTCAGGCCCGCAACCCCTAAAGTACTTGAACGCCGTCTAGCGACACCCACCCCTTTTCTCTTTTACAGCAGTATCGAAGCTAACAGTAGCTCGGCTTCCTTATGACCCCGCGACCCCCACTTTCCGCACCTCTGCATTAGTGAATAATTAAAGCATGAATGTGGGACCACTTCGGAACTGTCGTTCGCCGTACTGGTCAATCGATCTTCAAACACGGAACTGCGAGCAGAATGGACATAAGTGCGAAACAATCGCACGACAACTGGTGCACGCAATGTCTTCGTTGTCTGCTTCACATGCAGGAGGAGCGGAGAAAGAAATCGATAGCCATGTGACTTCTTGCAACTCTCTCCTCCACATTTCCCCCTCCTCATTGGTCCGCTATTCGGCCATGAGCCTCCGTGCTCATGTGTCCGCTTCAAAATAATTGTGAAGAAATGGGCCGAGATTGCTGCTGCCACCACGCTGATTCCCCAAGAAATGCGTTAGCATTTCGCGCAGCGGTTATACTGTCGAGACCGGTTATAACGAAGTCGGTTATAACGAAATAGCGGCTAAAGCGAAGCCATTTTGATTTCCCATTCCCTTTTGCACTTTGATAACCGAAGTCGGTTATAACGGATATGGCGAAGTGATTTCCGATTCCTGTTGACTTCGTTATAATCGGTCTCGGCAGTATAACAAAGCATGTTGAATTCCGCCTCTCAGCACTTTTCCGCGGGGTGAACATTCTTGAAACCGCCCTTCCTGGTGCAAGCAGATCCGGTCACTTGGCGTTTGCATGAAGGACGGCGGCTCCACAGGATCGGCTGGTTATAGAAAGCGACGGCGTGACGTAACACCCAGCAACTGATATGCAGTGGGGGACAGCGGGTTTAGGGCGTACTTGGGCCTCCGGTGGAGCGCCATGAGGCTACACGTACGGTGGTCTAAGGTGGGTTAATATTTTGTAATGAGGCATCTGCAGACTCGCCGTGAAGCTGCGTGAACAGGGGGGGGGGTAACACATGCCCCGGTGATACACTTGCCGTCCCCCACTGTGTGGCACTGAAATTGACGAAGGAGTACGTTGCCGGCAATCTTCGGTTGGCAGGTGCTATGTCACAGTGCCACTTATAACCAGCCAATGCAGTGCGGCCTCCATTGCTAGTGGGGCTGCGGCGCCATCCCGTAGCGACATTGCAAACTTTATAGGTGCGCACTCCAAACCAGTTCAAGGTCAGCGCACATACCATGCAGAAACGCGAACGTATTCAAAGATACACGACTGCAGCAAAAAATGTATTGGGTGGTGTCTCGGCACCATTATAAATCGCCTGGCAAAATATGACATCTTTTTTTGGGGGGGGGGGGGGGGGGGCGGGGGGGTCGCGGGGCAAAACTTAAGGAAGCACTTTTAATGATGCAGTAAACCTACCAGTCGGAGACGTATTTCAAGCACCATGATCATGTGAGCCAGGGCCATACCCAGAAAAAAATTTCGGGGGGGGGGGGGGGGGGGGGCGGTTTTCGGGGACAACGGCGGCCATTTAGAAAATGTCTATTGTCTTATTTTCGCCTATGAATCATGTGCATCGGTGGCATATAATGGAGAGTTATAGCAAACCGAAGAACCGGTCCCGGTTTGGTACCCGGTAGCCGACCGGTGCCACTGCGCGTGCGCAGAGGTGGAGATTAAAATCGGCTGGCTACAAGTGCACCGACCAGGGCCGTACCCAGAAAAACATTTCGGGGGAGGGGGGGGGGGGGTCAGAACCCTTTAACCCCCTTCTGATTACGGCTCTGATGTGAGCTAATTTCCTCGCCCAAATGCCATCAGTCGTTTCACGAGTTGTTTTTCACCCCAGAGTCATGGCCGAGTCGTCCACTGGATGCTACAGGGCCGGGAGTTCGCTCGGAAAGAGAGGTGGGTGGTCTTGTCTGACCTCGGCGCATTCTCAGGTCGCTGCGTTGTTGTCTATGAACAAAGCCTGCACATCTGTCGCATCTGCCGAGTGGAGGGAACCTGCTTGCGAAACGCGAAGTAACGAATCTTGCGTCTTGCGAGGTACTGCGCTCCAATTTTCTACGAAAGTGATACGTGGTTTATTTCATTTTACGTGCCAGTGAAGCCGAAGCTAGGAGCACGAGCATGCTACCACAAATGATGCTTCCACTGCACCAGCGCCGAGGCTCAAACGCCGAAAGCCCGGAGCTCATTCTTGTAGCTACTGCTATGCTCGCACTTAGTTCTTTCCTGACCACACCCATACCGCGTTTATCATTTGTGATTGGCAGGTACGGAGGCCCATTTGAAAACTCTCACAAAGATCCCGCGCTCACTGCACCTTCTCATAGGGAGCCAAAGACTACAACTTCGTTCGTTTTTGTATCCCTTCATCTTTCCGTTCATCAATTTTTTAGCCGAGCGTGAAACCAGTGATGCGTCGTCCTTACCGACGCGAATCCGGGTTTGCCACATATCTGTAAACGTGGAAATTCTTGTGAACCCTCCGTCGGTTTTTTGGACTCGGGTGGCAGTGCAAGTCTTATGATGGAGCCAGTTCAGCATATTCCAGTTCGGATGACCTTTGCTTTACCTCATTGAGAAGCTACTTGGCCCCATGGCATGTCAGCTGAGGGGGAGGGGGGGTTGGTTTGATTTTTTGGTAGCTTGAAACCCTTTTGAGTTAGCTCTCTAGGTTTAGCTGAGCTTTTTGTTATGAAAATGGGGGACATATTGTTTACAGTAAACTTTCGTTAGTTCGACCTCAATTTGACTTCTCGTTTAATTCGATCGTGTTCAAAAGTCCCGGCGAGCACCCATGCATTTCTCTGGGACGAAAAGTTCGATAGTTCGAACTCGGAAAGAATCTGCATCGGATAATTCTTCCGGGGCGAATACGCGCGGGCTCACATTGCACGGCACCACGGCAGAAAAACCACCAACGTACGGCGAAACGCGGGCCCTTTGCTGCAAAGCCGAACATGCTCAAATATGCGTCTGCTCCTCTACGCCGTTGAGATGGATCGTAGCGAATGACACGATTGCGCAGCCAATCTGGCGTGGAGTAGTGCGGAGAACATAGCGCATGGTCGGGTGCGGAGGCAGCATGCACTCCAAAGCGCTTTTCTGTAGCATCGTGTGTGGCCCATCTTGCGCGCCAAAAAGCACAAACTGTCGTTTCCTTTTTTTTTTTTTTGGCGTTGACGGTCTGGCTGTTTAACGCCTAAAAAAGCACGCACATTTTTTTTTTTTTTTTTTTTTTTGTTAGAGTTTGCTTTTTGAGGACGTGACATTTAGTTACCGTATTTACTCGAGTAATAGCTGCACTATTTATGAACAAGGCCCCTTGCTTCTACTTTCCCGCAAAGGACATATACAGCCAATCATTGCATTGCGCATAAGTAACATAGTGAATAACTAGATCGAGAACACGAGTCTCCATACAAATGCAACTTCACAGATGGTATCTTTGTGTGAAGATGTTATCTCTGTCCTGTGAACCGCTGGAGTCATGATGTTGATCGCGGTGATTGGCAATCAGCGTGCTCCGCGGAAAAGTGAACCATCGCGTGTTCTGCATAAACAGTGCGGCTATTACTCAAGTAAATACGGTGTGCTGCTCTCCGGAGCATGCTTTTGGACATGCGTTTTAAGTGCAGACGGTGGCAGACCATCCGTGAGTACTTTGGACAATAAAAGGAAGTTCAGTTTTAACCGTCTTTTTGTCCTTTTTTTAATTGAATCATTTGGATAATCAGACCAGACTTCAAGGTACCGTCGAGTTCGAATTAATAAAAGTTTACTGTAATTTATTATTTGGAGGCACTTTTTTATTTATATATATAGATATCGCTAAAACTACCTAATTTCAACCATAAAAAAAAAAATGTTTGATGAATTAAGCTTTTTGTTAGAACTCAAGTCTGCTTTCATTTTTGCATCATTCAAAAGCCCACTTATTTAGCCTCATCTTTATGCATGGCAGCATATTGCAAACCTAAATTTCCTCAAGAAAAAAAAAAGTAACAAAAAGTCCCACAAAACAGCTAGGTATTTTTTTCATGGTCAGGGAAGAAACGGAATTTGTTTGTGAAACTAGCATGTGGTGAAGGTTTTGCTTCCATAAAAAGTCGCAAATGATATCAAATGTATTTTATGAGCTATACCCGTTTCTGGCTAAGTGCAATGGCATTGCTGTGTGTTTATCTTTAGTCGGTTATTTCTGTCTCGATTTGTTTCTCCCTTTTTTTTGGTCTGTCTCTCAATTTGTGCCTTTTCCCTCTTTTTCTTCCTCTCTTTCTCTGTTGTGTTCTTAGTTCTGTGTTGACAGAGCAGGCATCATTATCATCATCATCGGCAGATTGGTTCTTATCGGTTCGCTTTTATATGTTTCGTTTTGGTTGCTTCGAGTAAGAGGGCATTCTGGCTCGGAAGAGGGACTCCTCTTTTCGCCTGTTCTTACCTCCCTACGCCTCTGTCGGCTCACAAAGCCGTGTGCCGAATCTTCAGCGTCACCTAAGGGACATTGGACACGGGTGCTGCATCAGCTTTCGGCCAGTGTTTTCGGCGATTGAACACGGCCGAATGCCGACGCGTCCAATCTGCGTGTTGTACTTCTTCGGCTGACGCCGAAAGACTCTGTTACCTCTGTCAGTTTCTTCTTTCTCCTCGGTTTCATTTGAGTCTCGTTGCACCGTGTTCTCTTCCAGGGTCGCCCGCCGAGGCCGTAGGCGAAGTGGCGGCTCGTGACCTCCTGCGTGAACTCGAGAGAGACACCTGCGTCGACAGCTACCTCCAAGATCAGGTATGTTTCTGCAAGTGCGTTGTACAGGCTATTCTCGTGTGGCGGGTGTAAAGGATATGTTTATAAATAAATGAATGAACAGAGTTCGTTAAAACTTCTAACAAAGGTGTCGTTAGGTGGTGCATTAATCATACTCAAAACTTACTAACGTAGGTTTCAATAAAAAAAAAAAAAAATCACTTTTTTTTTGTAGGGAGAAAAATGGCAAAAGCTCGGTTGATGCTAGTCCTCACAGGTGGCACCACACATGCGCACATCTGCTGGACCTGCTTTTGGGTATTCGTGTCAAGGAGGCTTTCATATTTTTGCTTTAGATTGCACCGCCTGTGAGTTGCAGCGTCAACTAAGAAGGTTTTTGTCATTTTCCTCCTCGTGCATGGGAAAATGCAGGTTTTTCTAGGCTTTGTTTTATATTCGTGAAACCTACGCTTGTGAAGTTTGAGGACGATCAAGGCACCACCTAAAGATGGCTTTGTAAAAAGTCTCTGTGCACTCCGTTCGTTGGTTTATTTATAAAAGATGTTTTTACTCCCGAACAGCGTTCGGAGAGCTCCCTGAACTTTGTACACGCCTCACTCGCTGCCCTCTCGACCCTCGCCTTGTTTTCCGGCGATGCGATCGGAGAATGTTTGGCATCGTGGTGCGGTGAAGACATCTTTTGCAACGGGGGAGCAGACGACACACCACAGGCTGACGACGGCCAAACTTGGATTGTCATTTTCGCTTCAGGTTTATCCGAAATCTCCAAAACTATTCTGATTAAAACATTTATTGTTTTCGATTGACATGAAACTTTTTTCAATGTCCACCGAAGCTCATTTATTTCTTCGGTAAAAACTGAAACCAAATTGCATTGAAAATGCCTAGATGCGAGTGGGAAACCAAGTTCTTTTAATTATTGTCGTCAACCGGCTTTTCAGATTTCGCAGGAACCAAAAAAACGTCCGAATGATAGAGCAGTCAAAAAAAATCAGCAGATTAAAAGACTTGCCTTTATTACGTCTAAGCGGGCTTAAAACAGCCACCAATAGTGCCTTGGTTCAGGTTACCCTGCACGCCTTGGTTTAGGTTATTCCTCCACTTGCATTCGGCCACTTTCTATTAGCTTGAGGACTGCTGCCTTCTTTTCTAATGTTATGGTCGAGTACTTTTCGCACTTCTTAGTGACACTTTGCGTTGGTGAAAGAATGGATGGGGCCATGATGCCCATGCCAGAGTAATTCGAAAACACGATTCACCGAGACAAGATGAGAGGCGCAAGTCCACGACTGCAGAATGGGGAACGAACAAAGCAAAATGGTAAAAGTGATGATGACAATGACTTGCAGCTAGAGAGAAAAAATCCGTAGCATATCGCCACCTACTGTAAAATATTGAGCATCCGCCCATTCCACACTGAGCGCTCCTCCATAAATGTTGTAACACATGAAAAAAATATCCGCAGTACAAATATAGATAAAATTTGTGACTTTAACATGTGCCCATCCCCCACTTTCTTGCAATTATCTCTAAATTTTGAGTGGGCGCTTGATCGGTACTTTGTGGTAGTGGTAGGACTCAGCACTAGCAGTACTCAAGTGGCGATGCTGAACCAAGCTGATCCATGTGCAGCCAACATAGAATCTAAAATGGCTGCTTCTCGGTGGTCTCTCTTGCCAATCCCTCGCGACAATTTAGTCTGAAACATTGAACTTTCGGACTTCAAGCTGTCCGAAACTTTGATCGTGAATATGCGCTATTTCCGTCGGGCAAGTCACAGTCCCTCCTTTAGGTCCAAAATATCTAACAAGTCCGAGTTATCGGCATCCGAAAAATTGGTCGGTGACTGTATAGCCGTTAATTTGCTGTTAAGCCAGTTCACACATTCATTTCTGTGTAAAATCACCACTAGGGACAGTGCTAATGCAGTGCTGGATCAAGGCTGTATCACTAATTAGTAGGGGTGTGCAACTAGCCTCTCATTTACTTTACTTTACTTCATATAACCTCTCATCTACTTTGTACGTCAAGCACTTTCTAGATGTACTTTACCCAATACTGTAACCAGGCTAGACTGTATCTCATGTACATCCGAGCAAAGAGTCGATAGCTCCTTTTGAACTCGGTAAAGTTTCGAAACGTGAACAGCTGTTTGGTACGGCAGGCCCGCGAATGAGTCGCCGAATAGACACGGCGTGTCACCAGCGTAGCCTAGAACAGGAGCAGAGAATTAGGATGCTTTAGGGATGGTGCAGTTAAGTCAGGTCGAAACATGTTTTACTTCCAAACAAGTTGTTGGTTCATGAGATTCAGGCAGTGGTCCCAAAGTTTTCAAAGAGGTCTTTGCATTAGTGTATCATGTTGTACAAATGTTGATACATGTCGATACATTCTATGCTACCTCTCTAGGAAGTGTACCAAGTGGAGAAAGTGTGCACATATGCAGTTTTATCGGCCTCGAGGTAGTGCAGCAACGTGCCCTGCCGTTTGCCTTTTATTCATTTTCTATACCTGGGGCTCCCTGTTTTCGGTATTTACTGATAATCACTGAATATTAATCCCATGGCCGGTTTTATTTGAATTAGGGACAACCGAAAAATCCCAACTTTGAGCTCTCCTTAATCGAGAAAACTCCAAGCTACGAGGGAACAGCTATTTATATAAAGCTTTACTTTGGGTTCACCCCCACCAAACTGTCTGCGAGGCTGCTTGCAAGTAAAAAAATAGGGCCAAAAAAAGCACCTCTGAATTTAAAAAAAAAATGATTCAAGCTCGATCGTGCCAACCAAGACTGGCCAGCACAAAACATGGTCCCCGGTCGTCGTTAGCCAGAATGGTACCGAGCAAACGAGCGCACTGCATGGTCACTACTTTCTATGGCTCTTGTGCGACGTGAGTGAGGTGAACAATCGCGTGGTACGACGTTGCACTGCTCTTGCTGGCACGTCTTGCCGGGAGTGCAATTCTTGCAGAAGAGCTCTGCTATGCAGCTCAGTGGCTACCGACCCAGGTTCAATCCATGCTGGGGCACCTTTCTTCCGTTCATTTTTGTGGGCTTTTGTAAACTTTATATATAACCTTAACGTGATGTGACGCTTCCAGTGTGTTGCTCGTTCGTGATGCTCATTCAATCTTCTCGTAGAAAACTGCCGACAAAAAACATTCTGCATTAATGAACCCCGAAAACGGAAAACCCTCCCTTTAGCGCACATATTTTTCCCCCCCGCCCCATTTTACCATAGTGCAGTCGACTGCAACATGGTAAAAAAAAGATGCTCTTCTCTCGCAGCTGGTGGTGTTCGCGGCACTCGCAAGCGGGAAGTCGCGAATCCTGTCCGGGCCGTTGACGCTACACACGGAGACGGCCATACACGTTGCTCATCTACTCACAACGGCAAGTGTGCTTCTCTGTCCTTGGTGCCCGCGCCTCATGGGACGTGCGGCTTCTAAAAAACGCCTTTCTCGAAAGTGCCTCGATAAGACGCGTGCCATATTTTTCGGACCATAGTCCGTGCCTGGTGTATTGTCCGCACGAGCAAATTTCGGTTGAGAAGAAAAATCTTTTCCTTGGATAATCTGCACCAGGTGTATAATCCACTTGTCCGCTTTATTAGCTCACAAGGAAGCTTGTATCATACGGCGATGGAAGTGCTGCGCCATTCGTGCCAAGCTGCACCTTGAGTGCGAGTCTGGTACATGTAGCGCCAAAATGTCATTTTAGGGGCGAAGCTCCTTAGGGTCTAGCCTTATCTGTCCGGCGTCCGTGCTCACATCGATCTTGCTGTTGCTCGTGCTCGGGAGCTCACGTAACTGCAAAGAAAAAAAGTGTTTTTTTAAACAGCCGAATTGGAACAAGCATGTTACAAAAAAAATCTTCCGCAAAAAAAAACAAACAAATTTTTTCTAGCAATACTTACGCCACAGGACGTAATTTAGTCAGGGTCACAACTTCTTCACATTTGAAACTCCTGCTCTTTCGACGCGCGCGGAGTGGCCGTTATATACGTCACTCTGTAACGTATAGCTACCACTCTGTGACGTATAATACAAACTTTGTGGCGCGCAATTTAAAACGGACGAAATAGCCGCAAACTAAAATCAGTCTCGCGCAAGAAATATTGCTTTAAAAAATTTTGTTTTTGGCGGAAACATTGTTTTGTGACATGCTTGTCCCAATTAGGCTGTTTAAAAGTACTTTTTTTTCTTTGCAGTTACCCTTTAACAAAATCACTGAAGCACCTCAATGACTGCTTACGTGAAACAGATCCCGGTATAGTTTTTTTTTTTTTTAATTTATAAATAGATTGATTAAGCAAATGTTTCTATTTCAAAAACTATTAACTGTGATGGACGTGCCATTTGACATTTTGGAGCGCAGCCGACTATGAGCCGATAGGACCAACCAAACAGCAAAAAACGCACATCTTAACTTGTCATCTTCCTATTCATGTTCTTTCATTAACCAGACCAATCAAGTGCAGCTAATGTTCCGTGACTTGCAGTTTTAGTAATGTTTGTTGTATGTGTTCGAGCCTTCAACTGTGTTCTGACCTAAGATGACACAAACTATACAGTATGAGAAACACTGTTTAAAAATGTACCAATTTCCTTTCCCTCTATACTTCTCTAAATATTAGGGTTGACCAATTATTTAATTTTTTTTTTTTGTTGTTGAAGCTTATTTGGCACAGGTGTGTCGCAATTTTTAGCAAAAATGGCATTTTGGCGCTAGATAAAGCAGACTTTCGTTCGTGGCACAATTTGGTATAAATGGCGCAGCACTTCCGTCACTGGACCAAGAAGGTCGAGCATGCAGATAGGTGTAATATTATGAACAAACAAATGGACTGGTTTTGATGTTACCATTATTCTGAGCATCAAATGAAATGCATAGAATTACATATCTTAAATATCTATATAATCAAAAGTAACCGTTTTTTATATAATTACAATGTCAAAGCTTGATGTTTTTGGGAAGCCAACTTAGTGTCTTTTATATACTGACTTCGCTTCTTATTATGAATGTTTCACTGCTATCACTAAGCAAGGCTGTGCACTCCTTAATAATTATCCTTTCAACCCTCGTGCTGTCACAGAGTTGTCTACATACTCAACAACATCAGAGGAGGCACAGTGTCCTGTGCCTGCTCTGATATTGTCACACAAATGCCGACAATAAAAACGGTCTTTTACGAAGTCAACTGTAGATGTTGTACGCATAATAAGTGAATTTAATTAGGCAGCAGGTATAAGCGTGGAAGGACGTTTAATGAAGTAAGGCAAGAAAAGCAGTGAAATGTGACAGGAAACACTAAAACGACGCATTCACCTAGGTGCGGAAGGGAGGCCGGAGCAACAAGTTGAAGCCACCTTACGGCGGTCACGTTGTGCGATTTCGAGGGGGCAGCATCCATGTGATGGAGGGTGAAAAGACCTACAGTTACTACTCTGTCTTTGCAGACCTATGCCTCGTGTCTCTTTATGACAATAGGGTCTCACGTGACACGAAATTTTATGCCAAGTTGCACACTGTACGCTTGACTGTGACGAGATGCTGACTTCAATGCGTTTCCGAGCTCCGTCTGGGAAAACCTGGAAGTGTCTGCACACGTTTTACACAGCTATTTGTTCCAAGTGTCCAATGACACAGTTGCAACAAACATACAATCTGATGTTTCTACTTAATTATGCATATTTAGTGGACTACCTCTACCAACAATTTGTGCAAGGTAAAATAAGACCATGTAACAAATACCTATCTAGGTATACATGGTGATTGAAACCTGAGACTGTGGTTGGAAAAACGGAAACTCGTGAAGTAGGAAGAAAAAGGGACAGACAATGCTCAAACTCAGCTAAAAGCTTTATTGCCTCTATGCCTTACACACACCTCCCCCGAACGTCGCCATGACCACAATGGTTGATCACCGAGCTACAAACAATACACCAGAATCACAATACACCGAACGGCAAACAATACATAAAAAAAACAAAAGAGAAGCATGGCCTATCGTTTCAATCTTCACCCAGTACACGGGGTCCAACGCAAACAAAAGCACAAGGTCGTCACCACCGCACCCGGAAGGACTTCGACACGGACAATGTATCACAAGCACTGGGAAACACACAATGACCGTTTCTAACCCCCCCCCCCCTTTCCCCTGAACTGAACCATGAATCATACACAGTCACCAACAATGCCCCCCATTATGATCCCAAACCCAACATGGCAAACAACTCTGCAAAGCAACCCCCTCCCCTCCTAAGTTCACCCCACTTAGGAGGAAAGGGGGTTGCTTTGCAGAGTTGTTTGCCTTTACAGAGTTGTACCTCCGTGGTATGTAAAGCATATCTTACGTTTTGTCTCGCTTTTTACTGGTGCAATGCCACGAGAGCCAAAGTTCATTAATTACGAGAAGAATACCCCTATTGCTCATTTGGTAAAATCGCGAGGCGCTTGAATCGCATCTTTCCGCACATTAGAGGGGAGGCACTAAAAGAGGGGGGGTGTAAGTGACTGTGTATGACAAAGCTCTGCCCCCACAGGTGGCATTCTCCTCAGCGGGTAGCGTATATCATCTCCGTTGCAAGTTCTTTGTTCGCTGTAGCGTTTCTGCCAGTTTTTATTCAACAAAACCAACGTGCCCTTTAAGATATCACCTCTACCCTTTCTCAAAGGCCTAGTAAAGAAGCCATAGATTTTCAATGTGCACAAAAAAGGCAAGGCAGCCATTGCTATTACTAGCAGACGACGGCAGGCTGCTTTTG
Source organism: Ixodes scapularis (assembly GCF_016920785.2). Classification (NCBI taxonomy): domain Eukaryota; kingdom Metazoa; phylum Arthropoda; class Arachnida; order Ixodida; family Ixodidae; genus Ixodes; species Ixodes scapularis. The sequence continues at coordinate 72,102,261 of NW_024609838.1, forward strand.
AGTATCCTCTATCTTCTTGTCAGTGCCCGGTACCAAGATGTCACTGCATGTTGCACGAGGAGTGGACAAACTCACCCGCCATGTAGTAGTCGCCATGTTTTTTTTTTTAAAGCAAAGTGTGGCAGAAAACTCTTTTGTCAAAAGCCTGACAAATGTAAGGTTTGATCGACTTAAAAAAAAATTTAACTATGTGTAAAGCCGAATTTTCTTGTAAGGTTCTGATCAGGCTAACATTACTAGCATTCCATAGAACCTTGCTCTTCGAAAAAACAAAACAAAAAAGTAACATTCTGTAGAATGTTTTAAAATAAAAGATCATTACAATTGGAAAAACTAACTCGGACTATGCTTTAAAGGGATACTGAAGCGAAACTTGAAATACACCTATTATGGTCAGAAATAGGTTCAATATGATCAATGATATTCATAAATCATAATCGCGCGTTTGTATTTTGAACGGATGGCTATATTTTTCACCCTAATGGGCCCGATTGGACGCGCGCTCAAAAATCGGCCATCGGAGAGCGCGATGCGTCTTGGGATATTGGGCGCATTCGTGACGTCACTTGTGCCAGACGGGAAAGGCTACGGCGTGAATGTTGTGGTTACGAGCGTTGCCACTTGGTGGCGCGTCGACGATTTACGACCTGTGACAACGTGGCCGTTTGAGATGTGCAAGGGCTGCACGCATGCTGCACCACGGCAAGTCGGCAACCACGGCAGCACTGACAAAACCAGCTCTGAGGCCGAATTCTCAAAGCGAACTCACGACGAAAAAAGTGCGTACGACAAATTTGAGAGAAAACCCGTACTCTCGAAACGAAATTGTCGTAACCTTTGCGCAGGTTACGACAGAATCCTACGACAGCTCCGAAGCTGTCTTACGCACTTTTTACGATCAAATCAACAAGGCCGACAGCGTCGCTCAGTTACTTGGTATTGGCCACCAACGGACATTTATTTTTCTACGTGCTCTTCTCGTGCGTCCCGACTTCAACCAGCAAGAAAAAAGGAAGGAGTACTTAAAACAGACCACGACGATCAAGAACGCAGGATCCACAAACACACGAGAAGAGCTACAACGGCCACGATTCTGCCGACCGAGCGAGCTCGGCAGAATATAGTAGGCCTAGCAGCAACATCGACTCGGTGCACCGTTGCTCCGGCGGTCCTTGGCCAAGACCGTCTCCCCATGACCGGCTGGCCTGCTGAATGGAATATGCCCGCGCTACCCTTGTGGACCCTTCCCGGATGAGTAGTTTGATCCCTGAACTAAATTTCAGAGGTCAATATTTTCCCCTTGTCATCTCGATCTCCTTGTTTTCCGAGGCAGCGGTGACGAACGTTGTCGTCGAAAAGGGACTCTCATTGATTCTATCTCCTTGTTTTGTGTGATGTAGAGCTCAAATAAACGCCATACGGATTACCTTCGCAACTCGGTATGTACACTCTGTTATTAGTATGCCATTTTTATTCTGACTCGACGCTACGTCACTGTCGAGCTATAGCAGTTCGTGGGAGCTACGCGATGTCGGTCTAGCCTTTCTTTGCCGAGTGTCATGTCAGTATCGAGTTGCAATCATAAAAGATCGGTCCAGAAGTGCTTACCGAAACGCGGTCTAGCAGAGCGAATCCAGCACTTCGATCAAACGCGCGTATCCGCTCCGAGTGTGAACAGGTATTTGCGTAGCTCTTGCTGACACCCTCGTAGTTCAGACATATCCTTTTTAACGTCGGCTTGCAGCTCGCGACTCGCAGCAACTAATACCGGCCGTGCCAGAAGCATGCTCGGGTCGTGTCGTGCAAAGAGCCGCAACGAGAACGAGCTCACTGTGGCCAACTACGCTTTGGCTTTCTCTGCCAAGGCTTTGCAAACGCGTTCAGGCCTAGGCGAATTCTGCCGGCACGCCGTATTGCCGCAGAACGGCGCTGCTATTATGGCACAAGTGATGTCACGAGAACTTCCCCCATCCACCAGATGAGAATTTGAAATCGTTAAATTATGTTTAAAATTAGTTCTCCTGTGTTTTACAGCGCAATATTTATATTTCTGAGGTGGTGCCTGTCCCTAGCCCATATTTATGCAACAAGATCGGCACTAAAATTTCGTTTCACTACCCCTTTAAAATGAGATGAAGGGGGGATCTCATTCTGCGGTGTACGCCAGAGCGACAACGCCTAAGACCGTTCTTCACATCTCGCGTCTTGTTTTTGCAGGCCAAGTTTTCGACGGTGCCAAAGGGGGACTGCGTCATCTTGGAGTGTGAGGGAGCGTCCTGCTCTCCCACGAACGCGTAATAAAAACTTAATTTATCGTTAATACTTTTGCCACGCTTTTGACTCTCTGGGGGTCGTTGTTACACACGCCACCCAAATCTTCTTGGGGCGTGCCGAGTTCCACAATATCTGCTGTAGACAAAGGAAGCTCGCCAACTTATCGTATGACAGCCGCACCGAGGTTTTATGCGCGAATGTCTGACCGTTTGTAGTTTGTCGTGGAAGTCTTTAGAGGATGGTCTGTTGGCTTGAATGGCTTGGATTGCTCGTTTGGCCTCCTACAGTTGCTTCGTCTCGGACGTTTTACTTTTGATAACACTTGGTTGCACGTGCCACCAGACGGAGGGCAATAAGCACATGCTGGAGGTGGAGCATCTACTTGGCTCTTAACCTGTTTAACTTACTATAGAACGCTTAGGTTAGTTCCTACCGTTGCGTGCCTTTATGTCTAAGAGGGAAAAGAAAGTAATTGCTTGTTTGTCCAAACAGTGTCGTGCTATGCACAGTCCCAAACGAATGAAACGCGACTGCCTCTCATGCTTGTAGCGCCACCCAACGCTGATTAGTGGAAGATATCGCGCAGCCTGTGAGGCATTTCAAAAGTAGTGACGGTGCCAACTCTTAGCAACCTCGTTCTGGCTTCAAACAGCAATGAGCTCCCGAATAAATTATCATACAACTGTTCCTTCTTTTTTCTTTTCATTTTCCTGCATTGGGTTTATAACAGGTCAGCTTTAGTTATTTAAACGTCTGCCCTTGCGCCGGTTTAATGGTTATCTGCGTAATATAGGGTGTTGTTTGCGAGAAATCCGAACCTGGCTTTTTGCACTGCAAAAATAAACTGCCAAAGTTTCAGCACCTACCGTTATCTTATTCAAAAGTTATAAGTGATTTTTGAAATTTTCAATGGGAAAATGGGGCCCATTTTCGCCCTTTTTCGGTTTCTGGCGCCATAGAGCTCCATGCGCTCGAGAGCTCCGTCGGCCGCCATTTTTCCATTGAAATTTTCAGAAAATCGCTTATAACTTTTGAATAAGATAACGGTTGGTGCTGAAACTTTGCCATCTTGCTTGAACGAATGGAGCTACGTTTTGACAGAGTTGGAGCTCCCGCAATGTCTAGTTTATTTGTGCGGTCCGAAAAGCCAGGTTCGGATTTCTCACAAACACCCGATAGATTGAAATAGGTAGAGACAGAGCCGTATATGTAGGGAGTTTGGTCAATGGGAGGCGCGGGCAGAGCCGGGGCGTGCGGCAGACTCGGAAAGAGGGCTTGGCATGCTCTCTTGACCAACCAGAAGCCAAAAAAAATTCCCTAGCGGTGGTAGCGAGAAACAGTTCTGATCAAAGGTCTATGTTCGTATATGGTTTTAATAAGTGCATAAGAGTGAAGTGTAGTAGCTCTTTGTAGTTGAAAATAGGGTGCACGTGTTGTTTTGATCATGATCATGCAGAAAGCTGTAAGAAACGAATGCGCCGCTCAACTCTGTTTTGCATGGACAGAATGTGATCGCTCGGACGGCCGATTTTCACCTCGGCGTTTGGCGTACGGATTATGTCGATTGTTCCGCTAGTCACACTCTTCCACCATCATTTTGGATGAGCGTGATTGAAACATCACGTGTACCATATTTTCAGTCATCGAGAGTTACTCTAACGCAGTTATCAGGTTTGTTTTTCGCAACCACCACCAGGGTATTATTTCCGGCTTCTGGTTGGTCACATTCGAATTTCTGAAGACGCCTTGGAACACGCCCAGTCCGGTTTCAGCCAATGGCACCTCCTCATTTGTCTCCTATACTTCCCAACGAATGGCCAAACTCTCTACATATACGGCTCTGGGTAGAGATATTGGCACGCTGGAGAGAGAGTGCCATGCTCGCTTCTTGCCGATGCAAAATTATCAGGAGGGAAAGGCACTCCACGTATTGAGAAGCCTGCATGACAATTGGGATATCTGTACATAGTGTCTCAAATAGCGCCATGCTCTTTCGATCGACTTCGAAAATCGATTTCTTGACCTGTCGTGCTACGATTTTGTGCAGCCTTGCCCACAGGTGGTGAATTTTTTCTATTAAATTTGCAGAGAGTGAACTTATCTGAGGAAAACCTAAAAAAAGAAAGAAAGCTTAACTCCTATGAAAACGCAGCTTCAAACAATAGGGCGCCGTTTGGCACGTGAGACGAGATGACTCAAGCGGTCGCGATGCCAACTGCCGCCAAGGAACGTGCATATGACGCTAAGAGCCGGCATCAAATAGCAGACAATATTTTCAACTCTGAAGGGGCACGAGCTTTTTTTATGTCAGTTTGCCAACGCATAGTTTTATCATCTTTAATAATAAAACACATTTAGTGGACACATAATCGATTAAAAAATGGTTTGTAGGGTTATCTTGGACCATTTTCTTGGGGGGGGGGGGGGGGGGGGTACTTATGTCGTCTGCTTTGCAGTTCACGATGAAGCATATGCTGCAATTGCCTCTTTCAGAGTTCTCGCCATCCGCGGATCGCACGCCGCTTTTGTGTCGAAAAGATTTTCTGCTGATGACTCTGGCTCTCGGCACCGTATGCTCGTTCATTGGTGGCAGTTGGCGTCGTGACCACTTGTGCCATCTCTTGTCTCCCGTGCCAAACGGTGCACTACTGTTTGAAGACTGGTGGCTTCGCTGTGCTTCCATAGGAGTTAAGCCTTTTTCTTTTTTTACTTTCTCCTCAGGTAAGTTCGCTCTTTGCCAATTTTATAGAAAAAATGCGCTAGCTGTGGCCAACGCTGCACAAAATCGTAGCCTTATTTTTCGGGACACTCAACAAAATTTCTGGACAATTCGGGACAACAAAGCTTGTGAAAACAAGATGGAAAGCACACGCTAGACATCTCCTGATAACTGACACTATTATCGGAAAAATGAGAAAGATTGGGACATGTCCCCAGAATCCCAGCTCTAGTCGACTGGGTGGACCTCTGGTAGGTCGTCATTGCACTGTGCTGGTGGCAGTACCACCGGGACTACCTGGGTGGTAGTGTGTGGTTGCACGAGGTGCCATCAATAGGAAGGCCCCGCAGCACCCCTTATTGAATTTGTTTCTAGCTTTTTTCTTTTTTATTTATTTGAGCACAACTCTTGACACGATGCCATATGGTTGATAGTGCCGTTCATTTTTGGAATGCGGTTCTCGGCTCACAAAACACTCGCGTGGGCCACTACTCGCATGTTCAAAGGAGCTGTGCAACAATTTCAGTGCTTTGCTTAAATAATTTGGGAGTTGGTGTCTCGACCTCTCTGAAATAAAGAACAAAATGCCACGTTTGCCTGCGTGTCCTAGCTTTTATATTAAAAATGGACAAAGATTGAGGTTTTCGGCACCTCTCAACTCCTTCACCATCTTCCGAGTCACGTGCGCTGTGACGTCAATGGGGGACACGTGGGGTTCCGGTGAAGCTCTCTCTGGAGCCATCAGTGGCCATCAGTGAGCAGCAAGGAGTCGCCCGCTCACGACTACTTGACCACGTGCCTCCGCAGTGCGATCAACATGGCGAAAGGAGGAAAGTCTCATCTGGGTCCGGCCATCCCCGTCCCCCTCCGGTTTCTGGCAGCTGTTCGCGGTGGCAGATAGAGCTGAGGATTTTGTTGACCTCGGATAGGTGGTTCCTGATTAAAGCTCCGTATAACGAAAGTTTTGTCGATGATACCAGGTTTTTGACGCATTTATATCTATGTTGGAACGACAAGATTTATAGAAATTTTTTTACGAGTCCCCCATTGACGTCACGCCGCGTGGTTCCCATAGCCGCCGCTCGCGGCTGCAGGTCGGGGAATATTCTAATTTTTTCCTCGCGATTACGCGGCGGAATCGCAACATTTCGAGGGTTGGAGATATATTTTCTGTCCTTTGTGACAAGATAAATAATGCCAAAAGTAGAAGATCCAAATTCTTTTAACGTTAAAATCGTTGCAATGCTTTTTTAAGGTTAAGGAGGGAGGGAAGGAGGCGGCACGGCCGAAGTTTGCTCAGGGCGCTTGATGGTGTAAGGCCGACCCTGGCTGGTAGTCATTCCTGCAGTAGTCATATCTACTTGTCTTTGAAGGGAAGAAAAAATTGGTTGTGCGAAATGCACGCTGCAGGAGGTACGGGCAACGTTACTAGGGGCTATGCAGTCGATGACACCGCAATGGCCGATGGTGTGGCATCACTGCAATCCATGTTTGAATAAAAGCTTCGCGAAGAGCCCACACGCAGTGAACGTGTTACGAAAAAATGTGTTCGCCTTTTAGCGTACCCGAAAGAATTAAAGAAAATGTCGGAATTTGACTGTACAGATAAAGAAAGGGTAGTTATTATGGCACGCCCCAGGAGTGGGGGAGGCGGGGGGGGGGGGGGGGGGGTGCAAAGAGCATTAAAATCGCGTGAAGAAACGAGCTGCGGTTCGACCAGCTGCGTCGCTGTGGAAACCGAAACCAGAAGAGAGACCAAAATCGAAACTTAAAGTTTATAATCCATTTCACCTATTTAGGACTGAAGTGATTTTTATAAGAATATATTTTAGTGCAATTAACTTCGTTTGACATGACAAAACCGACAAAATTTTTGGTTAACTGAACAACAAACGCCCTAGGCTTTAGTGCAGTAGACATCAACAAATATGAAAAATGTCCATAATGGTCGGTACGTGCACCACGCGCATTCTGTCATGTGCAGCTCGTGCTTTAATTCCGGTCGTTCTTTGTCTTTACGGTTAGTGACAGCGACGGACAGGATGCCGCAGGAGGTAAGCAACAGTTCGACGTCACGGGCGTGGCATTCTACGCACCAACACATGGCTGCTTTGCTTTACAGCTTTGTCTTCGTGAGCGCGGTCCCCTTTGTTCGAGTGAGTGTTCATAAACGTTCTTCGAACACGCAAGAAAAAGAAGCTTGCCCCTAGAGCTCTCGGGCTGTGAAATTACCGTCCAGTGAGCTCGGTCGGCTCGTGCTTGTTACTACATTCTTTGCAGTGTTGGCGCGGCTCGCACTTACACGCATGTGCTTCCATGCGCTCAAGCATAGCTATCAAGTTTTGAGCGGCGCTCCAGGCGAGCAAAATAGAATATTTGGCTCGGGTTTCCAACATGCGTCAATACGCTTCCCCACTAGAGTTTTTTTCTACTCCGTTCCATTCTAAGTGCCAGCAAAGCAGAGGCTACAAAAGCGAGCTGCGAGCTTTCAGCGGTGTTGATGTCGCTGGCCTGTAATAAGGCGGAGCCTCCTGAGGGGGCGGTTCACCGAATGATACTTTAGCGAATAGTTGGGCGCCGCGAAGCGGCGTTCACGTGTGGGCCAATACACATACACATGTGGGTTCATATTTTTTGTAATGAGCCGCCTCAGACTGTCGCCGCGAAGCGGCGTAAAGCGCAGCGCGGCGGGTGGGTTAACGCGCGCCCCCGTTATTGCCCCGGAGGCTCCGCCTTATTACAGGCCAGCGACATCAATACCCTTTCAGCGACCCTGTCAAGCACGCGCGCTCGTGCAATACGAGCATCTTTCAGGAGGACGTGCTTTTGCGAGTAGCTTCGGCTTCGCTGTCACGTAAAGTAGAACATACGTGCTCGCGGAAGCCAGTGGCGTCGGAAGTATTTCTGAGGTGGGGGGGGGCAACGGAATTGGGGTGGGGTGGGGGGGGGGGGTGGGGGGGGGGGGGAGGGATGAAGCATCTAGAACAGTATGGATATATAAAATCGAAACGCTCAAAAAACGTTTATTTAGAACGAATATATGTCCTTCCTCTTTTGGAATGTGGTGATCTTGTTTTTCTCCCATGTTGACGTCTTCAAACAGCGTGAAATAAGAAAGAGCTCACTGGTGCCCGAAAACGGTTCGTCGTTCAGCCGTCCTTGACACGAACTCTCTGATGATAGAGTTCAGATCAAGTTTTGCTGCTCGCTCACTATTTACGTGCAGCAGCATCACCTGAGTCAGTCGCTTTTGTGACATGGTAGCTCTGAGGTAATTCTTGATACGCTGAAACTTCGTTCAGCTGATGCCGCTGACGCTGGCACAGTCATTTTAAGTGCCGCAAGGCGCATCACCTCAGTCATCATCCTCTTGACCTCTGGGACTTGTCCGCCCAGAGCACGGCACAACTCGGGTACGGAGCCGATCTGACCGAGTGAACCATGTTCAGCTGCCTTTAACGGCTTTCCGGGTGAAAATCAGTAGCGTGGGATCCTAACTTCCTTTCAAGTTCTTCTGCAGTTTGTGGCTTCTCTTGAATAGCGCATAAAATTTTTTGCTCTAGTTGTGCGAGACTCTGCATGCCCGGTTGCTTGAATCGTCTTGCAAGCTCGGCGCGAACACTAACTAATGCTTCGTAGAACTGCTTCCGAAGGCCTGTCTCCGCGACTAGAAACGCTGGTTGACAGGGCTCGCTGCTCTGTGCGAACCTTCTTGGAGGGCCGCAAATAATTGAGCCCTCGAATAACTAATCCCATGATGATGAATATCATCATGCCACTCGTAATGCGAGGAATTCATGCCCGCGAAATATCTTAAAAATCGCACTCTGAGAAATTTGCGAAATATCGAGCTCGCGAGCCGCCATTACTAAAAACTCTCTGGGGGGGGCGGTCGCCCCCCTTGCCCCCCCCCCTGTTCCGACGCCACTGCGCGGAAGCTATGAACGAAAGCAAAGATGAGAGGAATGTTTAATGGAACGCTGCGGCCGCGAGCTGCACCATTCTTTTTTAATTTTTATTTTTTTTAGAGGTTTTGTTATCGCGCAACTTCAGATGCTCGCATTTGAACGTGGCACCTGCAAAATCGAATGTTACAGAGCCACCTGGATGGTTCAGCCATCATAACATGGTCGCGTCTTGCGGATGCGCTCGCGCCCCCTGCCCCAGAGCAACGGGTCTATTAGCCCCGAGAAGTTCGCGTGGCGCCCCCTTACGGCAAACCAGTGGGACGTCACGGCGAGGAGAGAATTTTTCCCCGACTCGCCCCGCATGCCCTGTGGAGGCTGTGATGACGCTAGCTGTCGGCGCGCTCGAGTCTATTTTATTTTTTTTTGGCGTGTTTTCCGTAGGAAGTGTACATTTCTATATGTGCCTTTATTGAGGTATTGCCTGTAGCTATACACCTATTTTCAAAGTAAACAACAACAAACAAGATGTCGACTTCCGGTTGCCGCGTCAACTTCCGGTAGGGACAGAGTTCATGTGTTTTCTTTGGTACTCGCGCGATGACAAGCTCGTATTATCGGAGTTTGCCTTCGAATGACCGTGTCCGCTATGAGCAAAAGTTAACCTGTCTTGGCGGCTGTGCCATTATCGACCCATTCGACCCATCAAATGCCGGACTGTTTAATGAGGAGCAGCGCTTGTATCCTCAAGTGACTTGGCCCGAGCTGCACGATTACTTGATCAACACGCCCGGCCTGTTCACCCGTGAGCGGCTCAAAGCTTACAAGTCCCTGGAAGCTTACAATTATTTTATCAGCGGAAAAGTGACCAAGGTAAAGGTTTGCCAACCGAGGAAAGCACCGAGCGTGCGACTGCTCCTGGGCCGAGTGACCGCTGGCCTGAAAGAAACGAAAGCCTACGACGTGTGGGTCGCCGCGGAGCAGTCTGGCCCCATCCTTTCCGCGCACTGCACCTGCGTTGCGGGGTAAATATTTCTTTCTTTTTTTAAGCACCCTTCGTTGCCCATCATTATCAAGCGTACATTCAGTTTTTACGCACTTCACTTACCGCATCAGTATCAGCACTGCGTGCACTGGCTAGGCTGCCCACCTATCGCGGAAACTGGGCGTGCCATTCAAGACAGGCAAACTAACACCCCGACGTCTAAGCATACACAACATACTTTTAGAGATTCACTTTATCAGAAAAATAAGAAAACTAAGGCTAAGAATGGTTCGGTATTAATTCCTCAGATTAATTTGGAAAATACTAACTCTGACACATCATCTAACTAAGCCCCCAGCTGAAGCTTTGTTGGAGAACAGGTTTACAAAAATTGTTTCGTCTACTAGGCTGGGCGAGGTATGCAGCCACGTTGCAGCCATGCTGTTCCACGTTGAAGCAGCCGTCCGAGTGGGTGGCACAGCCGTGTCAAGCACATCCGTACTCTGCTCGTGGAGTGCAGCATCAAGCTCGGGGAAGTAAGCATCTCAAATTCTCTCTTATGTGTTGTGCTAATGTATACAATATTTTTTTCCACTTATAAAAACCTGGCAAAGTTGCCATATATTATATTTGGCACAAAACAAGTTTCTAATGTGCCAAAAACTTTGCATACTTATGCAGGTGCAAGCATCCAAGATTGCAGATATCAACTTCTCAAAACCAAGGAAGGACCACCGTGGCAAAGTACCAGAACCATCAGATAGACAAAACATGCCATCATCATCAGCACCACAAGCCAAGGGCAACTTCTCTCAGTTTCTTCAGTCAGTGAAGGTAGTAAGCTGTCCTTTGCAAAGGGAGATCTGCCCATCATTAGTACATGTCAGGGTCATAACTGGGATCACCGCACTAGGTCAGTGGGTAGGGGGTTTAGGCTCATAGCGTACGTCTTATTTTGTCCATGCAATGCCCAAGACTCAAAGTTGTCGGTATGTTGAACAGATTATCCACACTTGTGGTTATATGTCATCCATCAGCAAGAGTGCTCGCTAAGAAACGATATGCCATCATTCCTGCATTGCCTTTTTAATTATGGTGGCACCAGTGATATTTGTTCAGAATGTAAATGAAACATAGGAAGTAGCTATCAATAAGGCAATGTTGGAAGGGATTTCGATCAAACTATCCTTCACGGAAACAATATGTCAATGAAATGTCACTCGGTGGAACAAACATTATTGGCCCATTAAATATCCCCTCCCCTTTTTATCTCCTTAGCTCATGCGGGCATACAGTGTTGAGCAAATTTCATTGCTTTTTCTATTTCATTTTAGGAGAGTTACCCGGATGCAAAGCTCTTCAAGATGCTGCCCTCAAGGTTTTTAGACCGAGAAGACACTGATACTGCTTCGGAAGACGAGGGTAGTCTCGAACACCTGCCGCTACCTCTCACAGATATTTACAAAGAAGATTATATTAATTACTCAGAGGAAGATCTGGAGAGTATCCTGATTTCAATTGAAGACTCGCTGTATGTGAGTAAAGCTGAGGCAGACTTTCTCAAGAAGTCAACAAGAAAACAGCGTAGCTCAGAGGTATGGTTCAAGCACAGAGAAGGCCGTTTGACTGCCTCCAATTTTCACAGGGTATCAACCCTCCGGAGCACATCCAGTCCGATGTCGCTAATACAGGACGTGATGGGCTACAGTGCTCGAAAAGGAGCAAGCGTACCAGATGCGATCGCATGGGGAATTGCTAACGAACCTAAAGCTAGAAGCCTGTTTGAGTCGGTTGAGTGCCCCAAGCACACTAATCTCAAAGCAAGGCTTGCGGGCCTTGTTGTGAACCCGACCTTGCCATTCCTAGGAGCTAGTCCGGATGGCTTCGTAGAATGCGGGTGCTGTGCAACCGCAGTCCTGGAGATCAAATGTCCCTACAAGTACAGATACGGGAAGCTAAAAGAGCTTGTAAAGTTGAAAGAGGTCCAAGATGACGGCTTTTGCCTTGGGCCTGACTGCCGACTGAAGAGGACACATTCGTTTTACTTTCAAGTGCAAGGTCAAATAGCCATTTCAGAGGTGCAGCATAGCTTCTTCGTCGTTTACACCACAAAATCCATGGTGATTGAGAGGATAGACAGAGATGAAGAGTTTTGGAAGATATTGCTGCCTAAACTGCAAGATTTTTTTTTCTGCCGTATTCTTTCGGAGTTGGCTACGCGACGTCTAGATCTTGGACGAAGGAAGAACGCAGAGAAATACTGCATCTGCCAGGAACCTGAGCATGGGCGCATGATCGCTTGTGACAATCAGAAGTGCCCACTAATTTGGTTTCACTTCACGTGCGTGGGCATCAGTAGAAAACCACATGGCAAGTGGTTCTGTCTAAATTGCAAGCCTGCCTAAGCTGGCACTGAGAGAGCGACCACCTAGGGGCATTTGAGTGAAGCATTTTTTCTGAAGTGTTGTACAGATTTTCGCATATGAAGTAAAATTCTATTTTGCATTTCAGGAGGCTGTGCCTATTTACATGAGACAAAAGCCAAAGTGTGTGTTTGACGTGGTTTTATTATTTTATACACTGTATGATACAATACTGCCAAAAATGTGTTACGTGTGAAATAAAAAAAATGTAGGCAAGTTATACATAACACTTTCTTACATTGTAGCTGGCGCTGCCGACACGTAAGTATGATACTTAGTGGACATTATGCGACTTTGAGGCAGTCGTTCTTGACCCCGTTCAGCTACAGAAAAAATAAAGACATGAAAACATTAAGACGACACTGCCTCACTCCTGGCAATTTCAGTCTATTCCTACTATAGTTGGTTCACCTTTTACCCCAGCTGGAATAAACTTACTGTTCCATAGAAGTAGTCTGGAGGCTAAAAATCTTTCCTTTCATATTCACTATTGCTGCAGCTATGATTAGGATCTTGTCAATATTGGCGAGGTTCTGCTCCCGTGTTCTCTTTAACTGCGAGATTGGCAAGATGCTCTTCAAAATTCTGAAAGTTTTCAGCTGGCCGATGGTCCTCTCAACTTGAATGCGTACCTGGGAGATCCTTCGGGATATTTCAACGTCTTTTCGACTGAGCTGTGGCTTGCCACGAGTTGATGCGGGGATAAGGAGCGATGCGCCATGAAGGGCCAGGAGCTCCTCAATGTGGAAGCCCCGGTCAGCCATAATCAAGTCTCCTTCTTGTACAAGATCAAGAAAACCACTTCGCTTTGTGAGCTCTAGGTCACTCACCCGGCCCCTCCAGCACTGAGAAATGTATGAAATGCCTCCGCTAGGGCAGATGCCAATCAAAAACTTCAAAGTATTATGATGTTTATACTGAGAAAACGTCTGAGAGCGAGCTTTGTAGCTTAAGGGTCGTTCGATAAATACTTCTGAACAGTCAATCGTACAACGCAGGTTGTTAAACAGTGGTACTTTGCACAATCGTGGGAGCCGCCTGCGGATGGCGTCCATGTGCGGCCAGAAAATGCAAGGTCGAAGCTCCGTGCTCAAAATGTCAATCCAGCTGCTGCAGATCTGCGATACAGAGGAGCAGGAGATTCTGAATCTTCTAGCGAGGTCCTTGTTCAGCAGCCCCAACCTCAGTTTCATCAGAACCATTAGCAGCTGCTGAGCATGTGGTAGTATTCTTGAATGCTTTGGCTGATAGTGCCCCAGTATGTACTGGAGCAATGCCACAAAGAGGGCGCAATTCGGCAGCCCGGTAAAGAACTTCACGCCGTCCTCGTCGTGGTAAACGTCAACCACCGTTCTTAGGTCGCAAACTTCCTTCTGCAAGTGCTTGCACTCATCTTTTAGCTTCTGGTTTTCCACGAGGGCGTCAATGTCACTTATTGTGATATCGGTACCACACTCAAGAGATACCTTCTCCCGTTCCTCGCTTGCTTCATTTGAGCCCTCTTCAGGTTCTCCCACTGCGGGTGAAGGTATTGGGGGACTGGGCTCGGCAGCTCGTACCTTGCGCGTCCGGGCGGAAACACGCTCGTACCGCTCCAGTGCCTTCTGATTTGCAGGCGTAGTACAGCCTACGCCCCTGGGCATCGCCACGTTCGGCACCCAGTCCGGGTGACTGGGGGACACCGATGGAGTTCCTGAAAAGAACACAAGTTACACTCCTGTCATCACCACGGCATTGAACAATTTTAGTAGGCTTACAAGAGCTAGAATAATGAAAACAGTGACTGACTGAAAGCAGATCTTTATTTTGAAATGGGTTCACCCGCTCAGGGTGAACCCATTGCAAAATGAAGCCTAGGGTGCCTCCTAATCTGCACCTGTAACTGCCTGACACGTAGGAAATCTCGTATAAAACTAGAAGGTTTTCCGCGGAAGCTGCGGAGTTTTGTTCTTACCAGTGATGAAATGCTTGCTGCATATCCTCGTAGCATATGTGGGCTCGAAATTTTGGCGTCCTATCGCGTTGGTCCAAGCGCGGCGGTGATTTACATCCTTTGGGAATCGGTAAAATTTAACTTCCGACAGTAGATTCGCACCGCTTCGCATAGTGCACCCATAAGCACAACACTGCGGCATCTCGGACACAAATTTTCAACTGCAGGAACATAATAAAACAACGTAATGAAAGGCTGTGTCTTCGCGCTCAACCAGACGTCTTTTCCGATAACCGGAAATCATTTGGGCATCCAGATGCCCGGATGAGAGAAAACCGGAAGTTGTCGAAAATAGGTGTATAGGCGAAACTTCAACCAACATTTTAAGCATGGTTGACACGGCAGGCAATGCATGAATCGCAGCTAGTATATGAAAATAAAGAAATATGGCCACAATTGCAGGAGCATCACTATAGACTTACATCTCGCACAATAAATGCTGCTGATGGTCTCAATTAATTGGCAGGTTATTATACTATTTTTTTTTGCATCTGTTTTCAAACAAGATCGCCGAAGCAAAAAAGCTGCATGCTGCTCGAGCAACATGCTAAATACAGTCTGGGCCACGGGGAGAGAATCACAAGTAAGACAGCCCAAGTGCAGGGGCAAAGTAAAAAAAAAAAACAAGCAACTTTTATTATATACATTGCTCGCATTTGACCCTTCCTGGATTCGGATAGTATTTCAATAGACTACACGGGTGGTATCTGCGGACTTGTTTATATCAACCCTCAAGTAATGTATAACAAACGTAAGCGAAGGTGTCTAGCTCATTATTAGTCCCTTAAGCCCTAAAATTGGTATTCTACTTAAATCAAATTGTCCTGAAGCTAAAATACCAGAAGCTTTTCTCATGCAGACTGTCGCCCTTCACAGGTTCCACATTTTCTGCTACTAGTGCTGCATCTACCACTGGACAGACGTTCAAATGCTTTCTTTTACTCCTGTTTTCCTCTGTTGTCAGAGAGTCCAGCTGTAGGGAGTTTGGAGGCTGAGGAAGCTTTTGGAGACCTGCAGCAGTGTCTCTTTTAATTGGCAATGACAATTCAGACCTAACAGTGTATTTTCCGAATACCCAAGGCTGGAATAAAAGTGTCAGAAAAAAGTATAAACATTCCAGAATTCCGGCACTATTGCTGTGCATATTTTGTGCAGTTCAGTACATATCATACAGGCAACTGGGGGCGATTCGGCCGATTTTGTTACTACCATACAAACTAATTTCCAGTAATTGTGCATCTAAGAAATACGCCTGCATACGTGTATAAACTATATAATTAATTCACGAAGAAGCTACATTTATGTAAAACAACCCTGTTCCACGAGCACTTCAAAGATAATCAGACACAGGGCCTTTAAAACATCTGCGAACCAGCGCATGCAGAGTGGCAGTGCAAAGTCGGGGTCGCGAGCTAATTTGCTTACCACAAAGGCCCATGATATAAATGCCACTTCAAATGCCTTGAAAGCGGGATGTAATATCGTCCTAAATCATGAACATGCAAGGAACAGAATTCCAGCGTCTGAAACACTTGCGCCACCGCTTCACCGATCCCTCGCAAAATTGCCTTGTGTCGTGTGGACGAACGGGGACGTTCATCGGCGGAATTGCCTCCACCGATAGCTTTCGGGATTTGTAACCCAATTTTAAAGGTAAAAGGGACAAGCAGGCTTATAAAATGTACGGAAGCACGTCAATATTCAATATCTGCCTAACTCAACGTCTTGTACACCAGGTAAACAAAGTCCAGCTCCTCGAAGAGC
This sequence comes from Ixodes scapularis, assembly GCF_016920785.2. Lineage (NCBI taxonomy): Eukaryota > Metazoa > Arthropoda > Arachnida > Ixodida > Ixodidae > Ixodes > Ixodes scapularis. Next base: position 72,118,324 of record NW_024609838.1, read on the forward strand.
TTGCGGCACACAACGCTAAACCAGGAAACCGGTGCTGGGAAGCGAGCGGATGTGAGATCGCGGAGCGGAGTCATCCTCCTGACGTCACGATACACCTCACCCAATAGGGGCGCGGCGACCGCAGCGACGCTTGTGTTCGCTCTCGGGGCTAATACTGACAAAGCGTGGCAGATCGCCACGAGACGAGACTGCCAAAAGTGACAGTGATGTGATTGCTGCGCCAATTGCGCCAAGGGGCTAATCCTGCTACATCCTGCTACATTTTTCCAAAATATGGGTAATCTGCGCCAGAAAACCAATGGACCTTTTCCACATACCGACGGCACCAGGCAATGGCTGCACGAACTAAAAATTGAGGAAGTGACCTACCTGCGCTACCAATCGAGAATGGGAGCAACGCTACCAGTTTCTTTGCTCTCTGAGCAGCGGCGCCTGCCCAACACGACTTTAAAGAGGGGCATCCGTGGCTTCCACCCAAACGTCGTGTTTTCCTTTCTGTTGACATTCTTTTTTTGTGAAACACAATTGTATATATGCTGCAGTTACGTGTTCTACTCGCTGATATTCAGCCTCCTTCCGAATTCCCTTGATTTTTCGTTCCGACTTCCGCCGCTTGGCATCGGGCGCTCGCGCGTGTGCAGAATGCTTCTCGGAAAAGGTCCTTTTCGGTCGCCTTTCAAAACGGGTGGTTCTCATCTGAACCCGTTCGCATTTCTACCTTCTCGTTTTCACCTTCCCATTTAAACCCATCGCAAAACAACTTTCGATTTTCTCCCTTTCTCACTTAAACTGTTCTCAAAACAAACTTTCGGGTTTTAACCATTCTCAAAATGACTTTTCTATCATTTTAACCCTTTTCCTTTCAAACTTTCTCGAAACATATTTTCTGGTTTTGACCATTCTCAAAAAGAACTGAAATCAAGGAACCAGTGCGTTTCCTGCGGCAGCCCACCGATTGTGCCATTTTCAGTTCACTCAATGCGTGTGGGCTACTGTACAAAGAGCCGGTCTGCGGACCGATCATGCTCAGAATAGCGCTGCAAGATTGCTCATAAGAATGTTGGTGGCGCTGGCATTCATACCAGTGAGTGATGTTCCACGGGCTTGGGCACACTTACGGCTAGAAGGGACTTCTCTAGACGTGTCGCCGGCATTGTGAATGGGCTTGACTATTTTGACGGCACGTGGATAAATGGTAACTTTGCTCTCCAGCAATGGAACCAGAATGGCAACAGGTGTTCATGGACTAACAACAGCATTGAATCATGGCACAGAAAAAACTAAACACGTTTGCAACACCCTGTAACGCCGAATTATAGTGCAGCTCTTGAGGAGGAAGAGGAGGGAGGGGTACTGGACTCACCCTCCCTGCTACTCCTCCTTCGCCCCCTCCCCTCATCCTTCAACCTTCTCCATGAGTGGTCCGTGTTTTGTGGCTGTGGTCATTTTAAGTAGTTTAAACAATTACAATAAATCTTTACGGAATTGTAGATCACTTCCTATGTTGATAATGTTTGTGGGAACCAAGCTCCAGAATAAAGCTTTCCCGAGCATGGGATCGGATTGAGGTGCAATGACTCATTCTGCGGCCAAAAATGTTTTGTACTATGCGTCTCGAGAAGAGTCAGTAGCCTAACGATTAGCCATACGGTTTGAATGGCATAATGCTTTGCGAATCGCTTGCAACCTGACGGTATGGAAAATAATATATTTCTGTAAACATATTTCAAATGCAATGGATGCTATGCAAAAGGTTTAATATGATCCATGTGTCAGGGAATTTTAAGACACCTGGAAAAGTCGGGGAATTGTCAGGGAAATTTCCAAAAGGATTGCCGAGTCAGGGAATTTATCCCATGCTCGCCCGCTTATGCCAGAAGCGGCAGGCACGGGCAGGCATAGCCACGAGCGCAGTCAAGTGCGACGTCGCGACCCCCTAGGCGCGCTGCGCTTCACACGAGAGCATGTGCGAAGCTGGTGGCTCGTCGTTCTTTTAGTACACTCTAAAGCCATTAAGCAAGCTACACTTTAGAGTATGGCGGCTAGAGAGTTACAGTTACTAATGAAGCAGAGTAGCAGCAGCCATTTTGTTTAGTTGGTGACTCTAGTCAGGTGGTGTTGCTCTAGTACGAGGAGAAACAGTTACTCTAGCCGATACTAGGTGGCACGAGTCACCACTCACTCGAAAGTGAACAGCCGTCGTTCATTCATCTACCCTCTGAGAGGCGCGCGCTTAGCGATCCATTCGTTTGTCAGATATGGTGTTTTTGCGCTTCCCCGTAAACGCAACCTGGATGCCTGCACTCTACGAGCTCTGCCACTTGCGTTTGTGGCTTTAGGTTGGGCTTTCTATTGTGTTATTTCCCGAAAGTGGTGATATGCGAAAGTGACTATGTTGCTGTTGAGAAAGTGCTCCTTCAACCTCAACTGGACAAACCCGGACATATACACAAATGCAAGTTGGATGTGGCCCATTCCAAATTATCCAAATAGTGCTCGCTGCACAATGTGCTGCAAGAAGTTCTCCCTGATCAACATGGGGAATAGGGCGATTACTACTCATGTTGAGGGTAAGAAAGATCAAGCTGCTATGAAATCTCTGCAAAGCGTTTCCCAGACCCCAATCGTGTTTTTGCGGACTTGCCTTCCGCGACAGCAAAAGAAGGAAGTCACAAAGGCCGGGGATCATGTGGTGCTTGAACACTATAACTACTCATGGGTCTTTCCGTTCAGCGGAAGCGTCTACCTTGCTGTTTCTGTTGATGTTCCCCATGCGTGAGACCGCCAGAAAAATGCAGCTTGGAAAAGACAAAGTGGGATACACCATATGTCATGGTATCGCCCCATACTTTCAAGAGAAGTTGCTAACAAGCCTCTCTAGCGTGCCATATCTGGTGGTTGCTTATGATGAGTCACTGAACAAAGTAACTCGGAGAACAAATTGATGTACTGATCGGGTGCTGGGACCAAACTCCCTGGAACAGTAAACCCAGGTCAATGCTGTATTCTAAACATCTTCTGAGGTTTGCTTTATCTAACTTAAAGAAAGCATTTTACGTTGTGAATAGTGTGTATCTACTTCGTTCCAGCTTCCGTCCGAGCGCAGCCAAAGCTATGTGTGGCCGGAGCCAATCACATGGCGGCAATTGGTCACGCGATCTTGCCTGCACTTTTGTAACACTCCGCTGCGCCGCTGGTCGTCCGCGCCACCCGCGTTCGCCGAGTATTTCGTCTGCTACGGGTGTATCAACGGTACCATCTGCTACAGGTTTAAAATGTGTCCTTCCACGTTCTGAAATTTAGTCACAGGGAATGTCAGTACGTAGGCTTGCCGCTGGCGTCTGTGTCCGAGCTTTCCACCCGTCTGGCATTTCGGCATAGTTTTGAGATGTAAGTACACATTGCAAGGTACCCGATGACCCGGTCGTTGATGTTTCCTTGTAATGTCTGGATATACCAGAGCTCGAGGCGCAGTCCTTTCCACCAGCTTCTCGGCATTCATTGTGGTCGGTAGGTAAAGGGGTGCCCTGATTTCGCCGCGTGTCAGTGAATTGTAGTGGCCCGGATGCTTTTCTTGTTTACTATGCATTCGCAGTACGACGTGGCCGGAGTCTCCTGCCGAATTTGGAAGTAGACATTCATTGCGACCGCTCGCGCCTGACGCCCGAACGTGCCTTTGCAAAAGGACGTTCTGAAGCGACTCGGTGAGGAAAGCAGCGAAGCACATGGGAACGAAATGACACAGAAGAACCGAGCGCTGCAGCCGTGTTGCCAGCGGATGTACGCGTTTTCACCAAACCACATGCATTTACATATATTAATAAAAACATAAACTTCAGATATTTAATTCCTTTCGTTGCAAATCATTCTTTGCAGTACATATCTGGAATGTTGTGCAATGTTTACTCACAAAACAGTTATTTTCAAAATATTACTTTTGCGCACTACTTTGTGGTGCGTAGGAATGCTCTTCTCGACGTTGTGAACCGTCCCTCAGCCTTTGGCGGCGCTCGGACGGAAGCTGAAACAAAAGTATATCACATATTGTGTTTTGGTGTCGGTAGTTGTGGATCAGGGAATTCAATTAAAATAGTCGGGGAAAACCTGGAAAAGTCCGGGAATTTAAAAAAAAAAAAACAATTTGGTAGACACCCTCAGGGTTGGAGATAAGCTATAGTTTCCACCAGTCGATTCATTCCTGAAGTTGACTACAATTTGCACTGTTTTCTGCTTGTGTAGGTTCTTCCATGAGGCAAAGAGGACCGATGGTGGGGACTTGCCCATTTTTAGCCACTGGAGGACGACTGTGGCGACCCTTCTGCTCCAACTCTGCTCCCTCCAGTCAGTCTTCAGGTGGGATTGAATGATTACTTGAAAGTGTGGGAGAGCAATCTGTTTGAGAGATATTTCCCGACAGTCCAGTTCTTCCATGAGGGACTTCATGAACCCCAAGGAAGCTCTTGCCCCATGACAGGGCAAGAAATGAGGTTATTGTATTTTCCGGGCTATAGTCCGCGGACTAGTTGAAATTTCTGGCTGTGCGGACTATCTACGCGTTATTTAAAAACAAATAAAACTTTAAATGCCGGGGAAAGGATGCTTGTTTCGGCTCCGTTTGTGTGAAAGCCATACTGATGCGGTTACCTTGGTTTCCTTTTAATGAACACTATGAAATGACTGCATTAGCGCTTTAACTTGGGTTGATCTTTTTTTTTTTTTTCTTCCCGGTGTTTCGATTGAACAGGTGGGACTAACAGCAAAAACCGTGTAACGCGCAGGAGTGCAAGTGGATGATTTCCTAAAAAGGATCACTGTTAAAAAGTAAAACACGCGCAAAATACAAAAAAAACCAAAAAAACAAAGTCCCTAGAGCGATTTGAACCCGGAACTTTCACGCTGCGACGACAAGTACCGGCGCTTTAACCTCTCGACCATAGCAGAAGGCGCGAGCCACAGGCGCCGGCGGAGGTATATAAACATACTGCTACCGCTTTTATCTCGTGTGGTTTTTTCTTTATTTTGGCTACTATTTACCCTCCCTGGCCGTAACTTTACCTGCCACTCCTACAGTATAAAGGGGCGGTCAATTGGACTCCAGTTGAAAGTCCCTGCAATCAGTTTCTGCGAGCGACATTAGGCTTTTGTGCTTGAAGCGATGCGGATCACTCCGCCATTAGGCAGGGACGCTAGGTACTTCCTTGCCCCCTGGAGCTGGTCACGTGACGTAAAAATTCCTCTTGGCCACGGCCGCAGCCGCAGCTGCAAGATGAGCAAACCGGCCCAGGGGCAACAAACCGTTTTCGAGCCCAGTCACTGAGTTTGAGGCTAGACTCTCATCGGCGTCCCTCCTAACCCTAACCGAGTGGACTGTGATTTCAATAGGCGCAGCTTGCGTAGGCGCAGTTTCAAACGCTGCTGGCGGCTAAATTCTTGTCTTTTCCCGCTATATTTTGTGTTCCATGGTACATGTATTTTCACGGGGACATTTAGAAAGCATTGTGCCACATTTAAAAAACAAAAGAAAAAAACTAAACTATTTTTGTTGGGTACGCGCCCAACATAACGATAGTGACTGGAATGTATAGTTCTAGTTATTTATTTTTTTTTCTTACGATAAGTTTTCACGGCGCCGCGGGATTCGCCGCATGTGAAACGGCAAAGCGCTTTCCTGACAAAAATAAATTGCAACAGAAGAGGGCCGAAAGGCATGCGTTTTTCACGCTCACAAATAACGTGTTTACCGATGGACAGGACACGGACACGCATTTGAGGAAGTGTTAACATTCGAACAATATATTGTACGTACCACACGATGCAGCGTTATCCAAAATGAATTTATTTGAGAAAGATCTCAAATAACACAGTCACAGTCGACGACAGTCACATCTTGACGATCGGACGGAATCCGAGATGACTTCATTTTGGGGCACGTTTTTGGGGAGAGCTTCCTTTTTTCACAACCGCACCAAGGCAAAGAAACAAGCGCGACTGACCTGTTTCTCACCCCAATCTGGACAACTGTTTTTGGAGATGACTGAGGATTCTATGCGGATCATCTCTGGGAGGGGGGAGAACAATGTTCGCAAAATCGCGTCGAGGGTTGTTCGACATCCTTCACCTCCTTCGTTTCCCGTGAATGTTGAGCAGAAAAGCTTGAATGGCAGGCACTTACCAGCCTTATTTCTCACAATGGAAGATAACACAAAAAGGGTACACAGCACGCATAAAAAAAATTAAGTGGAAACTTTCAAGAGGGGCGAGAAATCGTCGAATGCAAAACCACAAAAACGTAGATAGAGAACCGCGCTGAGCGGGTCTTCACAGTTCCAGAGAGTGGCAGAAAATTTCTAGCTGATAGAGGGCGCGAGAGTCGTACCAGCCACATCAGCATCAGCAACATGGCGGCGGCCTAGGAGCGTTTTTTGGAAAGGTGTATAGTCTGGAAAATACGGTAAACATGAGAGGACTTTCATCAGTCGTCGTTTTCGGTGTTGTGGGAACTGAATTGCTTGCGAAAACTGTCAATTCCTCATCTGACTTGCATTCCGTGGCAAGTTCCCTCTCACCTATTTCCTCGGTAAAATTTGGGCACTCGGTCCCTATGGGATGCTGTGGGCACACTGATTTCTTCGTTGGCTTTGTCTGGGGTTTCAGGATTTTGGGGGGAGCCTGGCAGAAAGGATATTTTGCCTGTGGTGCAGCTTGTCTAGCAGCCATGGGTGTAGAGTGCTGATATGGCACTCGAAACGAGTTTTCGGCTTCTACGTTTTCTGTTCTATCCTGCTCGTGCATCTAGAGGGGTCCCGAAGTGGCTACAAGTGGCGCCACAGGGGTTGGCATTTCATGCTGTTGAATGTGGTTCTTTCAGTTACCGTATTTACTCGCACAATGAACGCACTCGCGTAATGAACGCACCCCCCAAGTCGGCTCTCAAAATTTTGACTTTTTTTTTCACTCGCGTAATAAACGCACCCCCAACTCGGACGTCAAAATTTTGACACCCTCCCCCCACGCGCGCGAAATGAACGCACTTTTCTATCCTGGTGCAGCGAGGTCGCGAATGCATGGGCAGCGTGGGCGAACAAAACGCCTTGCCAAAGGCCTTAAAAAAAATTCGCAAAGATCCAACGGAAGCAAGAAAAAAAAAAAACATGGAGAGGAGCTTTTTTTTTTTTTTTTTTGCACAGCGCAGTCTGGACTTTGGATTCGCGCGCCGCCGCGCGCAAAGAGGTAAGAAAGAGGAGCGGAGAAGCTCTCTAAGCGAACAAAACAACTTGCGAAAGGCGGCAAAAAAAAGAAAAACACAGCTAAGAGAAAACAAAGAAGAGCTTTTTTTTTCTTTCTTTTTTTTGCTCAGCGCAGTTTGGTTACGGGGGGTCGCGCACCGCGCGCAAGGAGGTAAGAAAGAGGAGCGGAGAAGCCGTCTAAGCAAACGAAACAGCTTGCGAAAAGCTGCAAAAAGTAAAAAAACAAAAAACACGGAACCGAAAAAAAAAGAGCTTTTTTCTTTTTTTTGCACAGCGCAGTTTGGTTATGGGTGTCGCGCGCCGCGCGCAAGGAGATAAGAAAGATGAGCGGAGAGCCCTCGCCTAAGCAACGCGTAAGCAAACAAAACAACTTGCGAAAGGTGGCAAAAAAAAAAAAAAACAAAAAAAAACAAGGAACTAAGAGAAAAAGAAAACAGCTTTTTTTTTTGCACTGCTTAGTTTGGTTAGGGGGTCGGGCGACGCGCGCAAAGAGATAAGAAGTTACTTCGATCTTTCAGGATAAAAGGTCCGTTCATTATGCGTTCATTATGCGAGTAAATACGGACACAAAAATTTTACTTCGCATAATGAACGCCCCCCCTAACTTTGCATCGATTTTTCGGAAAAAAAATTGCGTTCATTCTGCGAGTAAATACGGTAGTTGTAGAAGCTTCGACAAAAAAGACGAGCGGTGGCGAGGGTTGCTGTTGTCGCATTGTCCCATCTTACGTCTGCTTTGGTTTCCACTGTAGCGATGCAGGCGAGCTGGTTTATGATTACAAACTGGTAGCAGTGCACAAAAAAAATACACAGACAAAAGGAGGAACGGAGACCTTTACACTGTGTCACATGCATGCGTCAGCCGCAATTGGACAGCACCATGATTTTGGGCAAAGGGGCAGACAAAACTGTGAGGGAATAGCTGGAAGCCTACGAGATATGTAAGGAGAGTGATAATTGTTGTCAGTTAAACATTGGTGTATTTACACAAGAGAGATAACTTCTCTGTGCATAAATTGACGCTATGGTTTACCTTGGTGGTTTCTTTTCATGAGACATGCAGTTGAAATTTGGTGCTCGTCCTCTCCATTCCTCCCTTTGTCTGTGTATTGTTTTGCGCGCTGCTACCACTTTAATTTTCCTCGACTCTGACTGCAAAGCGACCTACAGCAAACAGGCGTCTGCTGCATCCACTGCCGCTGTAGTGCCACTGCCAGGGTCGTGGCAGGCAACAGCATTACACTTTCATGACATCATCATCGGGTGGAAATCGAGAGACCTGTTTTGAGGACATAGTAAACACGGCAGTCGAAGATGCGCTTGAGGCTCTATAGTTACAATGCACCACCTTCCAGAAGGGTTGCAGTTCTGTCACGGGGTTCGGGAAAGCTTCAGCGGGAGATTGGGGCAGCTATTGTGTTGATGCCCCCTCGGAGCTGGTCTATGTAGTACAGTGAAAGCCACTTATAACGAATGCGATAGTTCCGCGAAAAGTGGTCTTCTATCAGTAGTTTATTATATCTGGACTTGCCTCTAAAAACACATTATGAATAAGGATAATGAAGCTGGTGTTGGTAGTTTCACTGTGCCAGCTCTTTATTTTAAAAAATCTAGTGATCGCTGCTTGCTTTCGCACCGTAGTGCGCTCGACTGTCTTCCTGAGGTTGTCCAGGTGGCGTGCGTGTTCCTCCAGAAGCCCTCTTGCGAAGACAAGGTCCTTGAGTGCGGTGATGTACTCCAGCACCGTAGCAGTACTGGTGGGTGGCGGCGGAAGAGTGTCCTTGTCACTGTCATCATTGTTACGACGATGACAAGGCCCCCTGACCGGCTGTGGCACGCACTTCGCGGACGATTGCAGCATCGTCAAGCTCTTGAGTTTCCCGTACGTCATTGTTGGCAACAATAAAGTCCTCGAGGTTGTCTGCCTTCTTGACCAGTCTAGCCTCGAGCGCTTCCTTCCAGGCTAGCCCGACCTCTTCTCGGTCGTCGGAAATGGCAGCCTCTTTTCCCTCGACTACTGCCAGCGATACCGATGGACGCATGAACCCGGCCTTCCTAAAGCAATTGTTTAAAGTCTCCCTCCTTAGCCGTGTTGCAGCAAAGTAGCACTGTCACATGCACTCTGCTATTCTTCCCTCCAACTCACTTGTCTCCTTTCAATGTGTGGGTGCTGTTGGGGAGCATCTGGTAGAATAAACCCGTCTCGTCGGCATTGTAAATGTCCCGGTCGCTGTACTGAAAGACTTGATCTAGGTGGTCAGTTAGCCACTTCTCTGACGTGTTCTGGTTGACCGCTGCACCTTCCCCAACGATCGCCCTGTAGACGACGCCTTGGCGCTTCTTAAGGCGTTGCACACATCCGCCAGCAGGGCTGAACTGCGGGCAATAAAAAAAAAAATGCGAAGCCGTTCGCTTTCTCTATAAGCAGGGGTCCACTGATGGGGATATTTCTACCTCGTTCATCCAGGCACCATTTGAAAAGAGCTTCCTCTATCGCCTTGTATTTTGTGCCACATAGGCGCGTTTGACCGTCTCGTAGGCAGCCTCTCTTGGGAGCAGCTTTCTACTGACATATGTGACCGGGTGAAATACCCCATCGTCCTCCTGGAGCAAAACCGCTCCCACGCTGCGATCCAAAGAGTCGGTTCTCAAGACGAATGGCCTTTCGAGGTGCGGCAGCTTGAGAATAGGAGTGCGTACAGCAGCCTTTTCAGCTTGTTGAAGGCCTCCTTGTGTTTGCCCTTCCATTCCACTCTATTGCTGCTGCCCTTTCGCGTCGGGTCGGTCAACGGGGCAGAGATCTCCGCATATCCGGAAATAAATTTCCAGTAGTACCCTGCCAACCCCAAAAACGAACGCACCTGACGCTTGGTCTCGGGCTTTTTTGCTCTTAAGATCTTCTCCACGAGTCCCTCAAGCGGAGCCATTCGGCGTTTGCCCACCTGGTGGTCCTTGTGCTGGCTAAATTAAAACTCATCACGATTTGATTGGGGTACATAGCAAAAATAAGATGACTTTTTTTAAAAATCTTTTTGGGGTGTTTTAAAAGCTTTTTTGCTTGGATCTAGTTCTTATTTACAAAAAAGGCATTTTAGTAAGTATATTTTAATATAGTTTTAGAAATACATTTTAATACCGGGTAAATATAATTCATATTTAGAAAAAATATATTTGGAAATTAATTTCTAATGTACTTACACTAACATTTAAGTGTACTTGGAGTATAATCTGATACACGTAGCTTCAAGGTTTTTTACAAATATATTTTTAATATTAATTGAACACCAAGTGCAGTTTTAGTGCAAGGGTGGCCAAGCTGCGGCTTTTTGCGTGTTAAAGTGCGGCTCGAGCCTCTCTCCCCTACCCCCCCCGCCCTTGGAACGCGTTTTAAATCGAAAGGCGGGTTGCGGTCCGACGGTCTTGCGCTACTGCTACCTTACATACAGTTGGACTGCTTTGACTGGGATAGATTGAAAGTAATTAGTTTCGTTTATTGCCCTAAACAAAAGTTTTCCTTGCCCCCCCCGTGGCCCTTGGAAGTTTATTTTTGTTTGCGGCTGTTAAGCCGCGTCAGCCTGGCCACCCCTGTTCTAGTGTATATTTTAATGCATTTGAAAATACAAAATAGACATAAATACATTTGGACATATATGAAACGTATTAGTTTTTGCTAAGGGTGATGTTAGTGTTATGTGAATTATGGAATGGCTAGCTGTCATACTACAACATAAGAAATAATTACTTCTTTTCATTCAGCTTTTACACAGCCAGGCCGTGGAGAACTTTTATCTCTAGGAGTGGTTGTGCGGATTGTTTCTCATCATCCTGATGCCTGTGCGTCTCTGTGTAGGAGTTGTACATCTCGCATGATGTCTCATGGTTATGCTGGAGCACAATGCTTGTGATTTCCGGCTGCTGGGTTAATCGTTTAGCAGCGATGATCACCTGAGCGTGGCAGTCTTTCTTCATTGTTCTGATGAAGAAAAAAAAAAGATGGATAGACCAGTTAAATTTTACGTGGTGCACTCATCTAGAAGTAAGGCTCGGACACCTATGGTCGACTTTCATTACCTTCCTTAGCAAGGGTAACAAAAGTCTAACAGAAGTGGCTATGGCACCGCTATTTGGTCAGACCGAACTGACAACCAATCAGCGGCATCACCACCACTTCCGAAACAATGGGCTTGCAGAAAAATGTTCATTAGTTCAAGGTATAACTTACATACCTTTGATTCAGATGAATCCACGTGCCGATTTCCTGTGACGTCCACCACGCTTACTGGTGAAAGTTGCATTAGCGAACTGGAGCTTGCTTTTAAGTTTCACCGTTCCAGCTAAGAGGGCATTGACAACGTCCACCGATTTTGTTGTCTTCTTGACAAACAAAGTGTTGGTTTTCACTGTTGGTTTTCACTTGAAGCAGGTGAAAAGCTTTATTGCAATCCTTGTACGACTCAAACCTTTTTCAGAGTCAGATCTCCATGACTACTTTGATCACCGTAGACGAGGTGAAAGAATCACCGACTCCGTTCGTGATATGCGCGAAATGAAGTGGGCGACAAAGGAATCACCGACACCCTTCGCGACATGCGCGAAATGAGGCGAGTTCGACAAAAAGTCTGCGAGATGGCAGCCCGCATCTGTGGTTTGACAAGCGTCCACGAGATGGTACCACACCGTCTTGTATATAGCAACTTCCGGTGGAGCTTCACCCATTGCTTTTTCCACAAGGATCATACACAGTTTGCCCACTGTAGAATAAGCCTGTGGTAATCGCAAGCCACTTAATCAAGGACCTTGTGCCAATAAAAGTGCATTGTGAAACTAAACTCACAATATATTATTCAAACAATCTAAATTATATTAACAATGAAACAACTTAAAAAGAGCGAAAGTTTCTTTAATAAATATTTAAACTCGTAAAAGCTCCCTTTATCTTTCAGCTTGGTTGTTTCGTTATTAAAGGTGGCGGCCCCCATGGCATTTTAGTTCTGGGGCCCTGCGTTCGCTGCCATTGCTCTTTCTTGTAGTCCGCCCATCAGTGGACAACAACTGCAGGTGATCAGTTTAAGAAAGAGAATTTCTTGTTCACAAAAAGCTTTATTTGTATTCTGTATGAAATCGATTCAATGGAGGACACAAACGTAGACAATGTTACAACAAAATGTACTCAAGTATCGATAAAAAATTGACGACCAAAACAATTTTCTCCAATTTTTTTTTCATGTTGCGAGAATATATGTATACATAAAATGCTTTACCATGTCACAAAACATAAAACAGTGCAGACCAAATCGTATGTATACAAATAAACACTTAAGATGAAATGGCGTTAAACTATGTATATGACACAATTAGTATGGGGACATCACTATAGGAAGTATGAAATTCTGCAATTTTTGACTTAAATGCACAAAATGCTGGCAGAGCATAGGGAAAGCAGAGCTCTGTTGATGTAGGGCATTAAACTGCTTCAATGCATCTTAACCCTTTCCTGCCTGGTAAAAAAGTTGACTACAAATATGAAATCTTTTGTGGATTTTCAGACCATTGAACGCCTCTTATAATATATCTGCGAGATAAAAAAGAAAATTTAGACTTTTTCATTTTCAAAACGGGCCCACACAAATGTGTGGGTCGGGCTTTTATTGCTATGAATCTTACGAACTGTAAACAGATATATGCCAAGGAAAACATTGCCTCAGAGACACATTTGCCTCACAGGGAAATATGAACTAACTTGAAGCAGTTCCTCTCGCTTCTCAGGCAAAGGTAAACATTGCATTTTTTGCAACGCGTCCTCGACCGTGAGTTGCATCCCGACAGCCCGCATATTCGGGGGGTCTTCAGGGCATTCACGGGTGGGCCAGTGGTCAAAGGAATCTAGCCGCTTATCTTCACCGGGGAGCTTTGCCACCTTGTAAGGCTGCTGAATCTGGCCATTTGAGACGTCGACCTCTTCTGCGGCTTCACTTCTTTTTCTTTTGGGTGTTGAGCAGAGAGCTTCAGCGACTGCCAGGTGGAAGTCGAGAAGGTCCATGGTGTCTCGCTGTGGCACAGCATTCCCCCTGCAGGCGTCTCTGTATTTTATCCAACAGTTGGCAAGAGAGAGGTCGATCATGTGTAGGCTGGTCTTTTTCTTCAATGTCGCACTTAACGATGAAGGTGGGGGAAAGAACCCTTTCGACGTTGAAGGAACCGGGGCGGTTTTCTCGTTTTCTCCTTCATCATCACTGCTTTTTGCATCTGGAGCATGTAGCTGCCAATCGGGGTTGTCGTCATCACTGCTGTCACAATCGATGTCAGACGACTCGAGAATCTTGAGTATTTCCTCCATGTCAGCGTCGTGTTGAGGATTTAATATTCCTAGAAATAAAATAAAATAAATCTAAGTAACAAGCATTTTTTCATGGAGACGTCAAATGGTGTTTTTGTCGTCATGCATGCCCAACCCACACAAATGTGCGGGTGGTTGTTTTGAACGTGCTCGGCACCTCTGTGCGATATTGATATGGCTATTTGTACGCCTAATGCCGTTTAGCGGGTCTCGGGATTGCTTTCTAATTCCTAGTTCTGAAAATGCACAAGAAAAGAAAGCAAAATGATGCACTTACTTTTCGAAGGCGGCCGGCGTGCATCTCTCGAGGAAAGCGCCATTTTGGAAAAGGTCCAACTAGCCCCTTTGCAGCGCAAACCGGGAACTACTCGTTTCAATTTATTTTATGCAATCGCACAAACGTGCGGGCTGGGTCGGGGAACCTAGATTTTTGTCGGATAAAGGCAAAACAAATTCTATTTGAACCCGCACGTTTGTGTGGGCAGGGCAGGAAAGGGATATGTGTTGAAGCAGTTGCAAAGCATAGGACAAAGCAGTGAAGGCGAAATTGCAACGCTATATGGATATGGCAGGAATTCGGCAATTTTTCTTTTTTTATGTCACAGGCATTTGTTAGTCAGAGCCCAAGTTCTGTGCAACACTGCACTGAATGTTGATCTGCATTGAAGCGTTCTTAATTCATTTCTTCGTGCATGTTTGAGGAGCATATCATCACTACATGTGCCCTGAGACTGTTCAGATTCAGAACTTTCTGTATAGCCTCATTTGTGCAAGTGGTCATCAATTTCCTTCCATAAAATTTCTGCACCTTGTGCCACAACAGAAACCACGGTTTCCCGTGGCCATTTAAGACGTCAAGCCGTCAACTTCGAATAATATACTCTTAAAGGGGTCATGAAATTATTTTTCAACTTCTTCCTCTTTAGCCTCCCCAGCTCGACTCCTCAACCCTCAATCCTTATCCTGAACTCAAAAGAGAATTGATAAATCTGCTTGGGCACCTGTGCAATGACTCTAAGCTTCTACCATGTTTTTTAAGCACGCCATAGAACTTGTAGTTCACAAGTGATGATCAGTTCCGTCAGGGCACTTATTGGCCAAGACGTATCGATTGCTGACGAGCGTATACGTTTGATTGATGCAGTTCTCGTGTCCAATGCGTGAGCTGGGGTCTACTGATGTGCTTTGGGTAGAGCTGACGTGCTTTGGGTACCGTGGATATATCGCAGTGAAAAGGCAGAGAGCTTTCGAAGGAAAGGAGGTCTGAAATAGTCTGCTGTATGTTCAGGTGTTTGTACCGAAAAGCTGGCTTTTGGCTTTCTACCGTCTTTTTTTTGGCCCACTAAACAATATGCGATTAGTAAAGTTCCAAGCTGAAATCATTTATCCCAGCCCAAAATTCATTTCATGTCCCCTTTAAAATAAAGCAGCATAAAGTGTGGACTCATTCTGTGCAGTATCTGCATGCCCCTAGACAAGACCATGATCTGCCATCTCCTTAGTGATTACATCTGGTGGCAAGTTGCCCGTTGCCCAATGAGAAACTACTTCATCCAGGTCCTCCTCACAGTTAGTCGCGCCCTACTTGCCCACATTACTGATGCTTTTCTGCGTCAGCTGTTTCGAAAACCCCCTTTCTGACGAATGACAGAAAAGGAGTTTTTGCAACAGTCCTGGTTCAGATGATTCGTCATCAGGAAGGAAAGCTCCTGAGCCTGCAGCTGTTCTCAGAGCTACAAAACAGTAGCAATGGTCACTAGGTTAGCCCCATCTGCATGGAGATTATGGCAGGTGCCTCCCATCTACTGTGAGGAGATCCCCCACTGGATAAAGTCCAGCATTGTTCTTAAGCTGTCAACGTGTTTGCAGGATGCAGTCGTGGCACGTGTACTGTCACAACTATAACTGTGCAGCATATTTCACACTGATTTTGTTCTTGACCTATATGTACTGGTCAGTTAGTCTTGATGCCACCTTGTAACGGTTCTGAATCCGTGGCATAGAAACGCCCCCATCACAGCCCACTTTCCACTTTTGATGCACCAAAACTAATGTCCTACTTGGAAATAATATTCCTTGTGGACTTTACAAATTGTGGTAGATCAAAAAGAGCAAAGACAGCTAAGTAGCAGAAAGCAAAGAATGGCCTGCTGGGAGAAACAGATTCCCAGCTGTGAAAACAGCCTTTGGTTTGTCGGAGCCTGGCCACACCTTCAGGCCACACACTATAATGTGCTGCATGGCACTGATCAAAGTGTCTGCTAAATGTTACTTTCCTGCTATGCTACGAACCATGAAACAGCGCTTTATTTGGTGGTTTTTGGCCAGGTCGGGGAAAATGCTCCGTTCTGATATTCTAAAGACCTACGACAGAATGTGACACTGTTGACTACTGTAGCTGAGCCCCTATGCATATCTCATAAGATGACAAGATGCACATCTTTTGCATGTCAAGCATTCAGGCAGCAGCATTCCTGATAACCTGAAGGAGGAATACAAGATTACTATGCTTCATAGTCGACTTGGATTGCCGCTTCAACTACATGTCTACATGCCACAAGGTTCTTCAGGTAGAGAAATTAAGGGCCATCCTCTTATCTGCTGCTGTCCACCTCATGTCTCGAAGGCAAACAGTGTTGTCCCCGCACATATACTATAAGGAAGTATGAAATTCCCCAATTTTCAGCTCCGATATGTCACAGTCCAGAGTTCTGTGCAACTGTGCACAGAATGCTAACAGAGTACAAGAAAGCAAAACCTAGTTACAGATGTAAGGCATGGCGCACATGTGATGTTTTGAAGAAGTCACAACCGAGCCAAACAAATCGTATGTAGAGAATTGAACACTGAAGATGAAGAAGTCGTAACTATATGTGGCACACACATGAACACTGAAGACGAAATGACATAACTATATATGGCACACATGGAAACTGCCCTATAGGAAGTATGATATTTTGCAACTTTCCGCTTATGGTAAATGTCACGGGCATTTGGTAGAGCACAAATGTTGTGCAATACCATACAGAATGCTGGCTAAAGTGTAGGAAAGTTAAGCTTGGCTACTGATGTGGGGCATGGCACATGTGGCACATTGATGCGGACTTCTTAAAGGGA
The DNA here is from genome assembly GCF_016920785.2 of Ixodes scapularis. Classification (NCBI taxonomy): domain Eukaryota; kingdom Metazoa; phylum Arthropoda; class Arachnida; order Ixodida; family Ixodidae; genus Ixodes; species Ixodes scapularis. The sequence goes on from NW_024609838.1 coordinate 72,135,025, forward strand.
GAATTCATTTCTCTTAGTTTCGTGCGGATTGGTACCATGAAGAGAACATGTGAGAGAGTTTTAGGAGCAACATCTTTGTGCTCTGGACAACACACACCACAGAGATTGTCCGGATCCAATAAACTAGAAAACTTTCTGTGAAGACCCGTTTCATGTAAATGGTTACCAATTTCCTCTTCGAATATGTCTGTACCTTGTGCCAGAACAGCAACCACGGTTTCAGATGGCCATTTAAGACCTTGAGCCATCAACGTCGAATCATACTCTTTAAAATGAAGCAGCATAAGCTGCGGGCTTAGGGCCTTTGGCACATTCTTCAGGCTCTTACTCTGAGAGCATTGCCCAACTTTGGCTAGTGTGTGACTCACACAGTAGGCTGCCTAGTAGGCTGCTGCATTGTCCTCAAAAATACGTTTTTGGTACGGTATCTGAAGGCCCAGAGACATGATCATGGTCTTCACCCTCCCCACCGATTACATCTGGTGGCAAGTTGCCCGATAAGAAACTGCTAGCACAAAGCAGGACTTCATCCAGGTCCTCCTCACAGTTGTTCACCCAACTCGTCCGCATCAGATTCTCGGTCATGACTGCCTTCACTGATGCCTTGAACTGTTCTGTGTCAGGGCTCTCCCGGAAACCCCCTTTCTGGCAAATGACAGAAAAGGAGTTTTCAAGACAGTGTTGGTTCAGACGATTTGTTATCAAGAAGGAGAGTCCCTCAGCCTGCAGCTGTTTCCAGAGCTGCAAAATAGCAACAATGGTTTACCGGATGAAGTCAAGCTTTGTTCTCAAGCTGCCGACGTGTGTGGAGGATGCAGCCATGGCACGTGCGAGCACTTTGCAGTGAGCTATGGATCGTGAATTCGGTACGTCAAACAGTTTGTCCATGTGCTCCACAAACTGATGTGCCAGAACAGTCATCAAGGCCACTGCTGCATGTTTGCTTCATGCAGAGGCCGGCAGCTACACTGTGGCTAAACACCTATGCAGCTTATTTCACTCAGATTTCATTCTTGACGTGTGTATGCTGGTCATTCAGTCTTGGTGCCACCTTTTGACGGTTCTTTGAATCAGTGACATAGAAGCGAGCGATCACAGCCCACTTCGCCACTTTTGATCCACCAAAGATGATGTCATATTTGGAAAGGATATTCGTTGTGGACTTAAAAGGTGTGGTGGATCTAAAAGGGCAAAGACAGCTGACTCACCAAAAGCAAAGAATGGCTTGTCAGGTGAAACACCCAGCTTCTAGAACAGCCTTTGGTTTGTCGGACCCTGGTCACAGACAACCGCATAACCTTCAGGCGACACTCTGCAAGGTGCTTCAAGGCGCTGATCAAAAGTGTTTGCAAAACGTCACTTGGCGTTGATGACGAGGAAAAGAAGTAGCCAAGCAATTTTGGTTTGTTGGACCCTGGTCACAGACTACCGCATAACATTCAGGCGACACTCTGCAAGGTGCTTCAAGGCACTGAACAAAAGTGTTTGCAAAACGTCACTTGGCGTCGACGACGAGGAAAAGAAGTAGCCAAGCAATTGCTTCCAATTTCCTCCTATGCTACGAACCATGAAGGAGAGTGCTTCAGTTGCCGGTATCTGCCCAGGTCGAGGAGAATGTTCTGTCCCAAAATTCTCAAGACCTACGACAGAATCTGATGCAGTTGAGTACTGCAGCTGAGCTTTGATGTGCATCTCATCAAATGACAAAATGCAGATCTGCATATCAGGTGTTGAGGTAGTAGCATTCTTGATAGCCTGAAGTGTCGCAGGACAGAAGCCAGGAACCTTCGCAACTCCAAGAGTGCTATGCTTCTATGTCGACTTGGATGGTAGCTGCAAATACCTCTTCAACATTCTATATGCTACAGGGCTCTTATGTCCTGCAGTCCACCTCATGCCCCGAGGGCAAACAGAAAATGCCTGTACCTGGCTTAGGACGAAGTTGTACACGTTGACGGACACACAGGACTTGAGCTGTTTCAGCATTTGACCTCTAGTTGCCGTCTTCTTGGCACTGAAAGTCAGCTTTTTCTTCAACTTGCTGACTCTCACCCTAATATTCTAGAAGAGCTTGGTCTTTGGGGTCAGCAGTCGCCGCTTGCCGCTTCTACTGTCTTCAGGGACCTCCTTTTCAGGCTCCTCGCTATGGTAGTTGTCGGGAGTGCAGAGCTGGACAAGAATAAGAATGCAGCATACATAAGTACAACAGAAACTAATCAGACAAATTACACTACAATGCAACTAAAGGCCCTTTTATTGAAAGCGCCGAGATAGGTGCTGTTGGCAATATACGTCCCCGCAAACTTGCGGTTAAATGAGAGGACAAACCCCCACCATAGCAGTGCTTCTTGCAACATTCATTAAATATTTGATGACCAGTTAGCGAGAGATTTGTTGGAGATACTTTAATACTTCTGTAAAACAACTGCCCCCCCCCCCCCCCCCCCCCGCCCCCCTTATCTGTTTTAGAGCACAGCAGAAGGACCTCGCTAGATCCCCTTCAAGATTTTGGTAGAACTGCATTGTTCCAAAAAAAATTTTGATGTCACCAGGCTCGGAAAACCTGCCGAAGCTGAACGACCAGTAGTCTCTTGGGGAGCAAGAGTGTGTTAGTAAACAGTAAAAGGGCCTATTAGCCCTGAGAAGTTCGCGTGGCGCCCCCTTGCGGATTCGGATAGTATTTCAATGAACTACACGGATGGTATCTGTGAACTTGTTTAGACTAACCCTCAAGTAATGTATAACAAACGTAAGCGAAGGTGTCTAGCTCGTTATTAGTCCCTTAAGCCCTAAAATTGTGATTTTACTTAAATCAAATTATCCTGAAGCTTAATAAATACCAGAGCTTTTCTCACGCAGACTGTCGCCCTTCACAGGTTCACATTTTCTGCTACTAGTGCTGCATCTCCCACTGGACAGAAATTCGAATGCTTGCTTTTACTCCTGTTTTCCTCTGTTGTCAGATAGTCCAGCTGTAGGGAGTTTGGAGGCTGAGGAAGCTTTTGGGGACTTGCAGCACTGTCTCTTTTAATTGGAAATGACATTTCAGACTAAATGGTGTATTTTTTGAATACCCAAGGCTGGAATAAAGAATGTGAGGAAAAAGTATAAACATTAAAAAATTACGGCACCATTGCTGTGCATATTTTGGGCAGTTCAATACATATCATACAGGCAACTGGGTGCAATTCGGCCGTTTTTGCTGCTACCATAAAAAACAAATTTTCAGGAATTGTGCATCTTCAAAGAAATATGCCTGCATACATGTATAGGCTATATAATTAATTCACGAAGAAGCTACATTTATGTAAAACAACCTTGTTCCACGAGCACTTCAAAGATCATCAGACGCAGGGCCTTTAAAACATCTGGGAACCAGCGCATGCAGAGTGGCAGCGCAGAGTCGGGGTCGCGAGCTAATTTACCGACCACCCAAAGGCCCATGATATAAATGCCATTTCAAATGCCTCGAAAGTGGGATGTAAAATCGTCCTAAATCATGAACATGCAAGAAACAGAATTCCAGCGTCTGAAACACTTGCGCCACTGCTCCACCGACCCCTCACAAGATTGCCTTGTGTCGTGTGGACGGACGGGGAGGTTCATCGGCGCAATTGCCTCCGCCGATAGCTTTCGGGATTTGTAACCCAATTTTTAAGGTAAAAGGGACAAGCAGGCTTATGAAATGTACGGAATCACGTCAATATCGGCCTAACTCAACGTCTTGTTCGCCGGGTAAACGAAGTCCAGCTCCTCGAAGAGCTTGTGGCACGTAACGCCAAACCAGGAAACCGGTGCTGGGAAGCGAGCCGATGCGAGATCGCGGAGCGGAGTCCTCCCCCTGACGTCACGGTACACCTCACCCAATCAGGGAGCGGTGACCGCAGCGACGCTTGTGTTCGCTCTCGGGGCCAATACCCTGTTGCAGGTTAAGAAAAGCAGGACGAACTACTACTCACAAAGCCCTCCCCCTTTTCCACAAATTTAGTTAGCAAATGCTGGAGAGAAGGTGAGTGGACTGAATCTTCTCCAACATTTGCTCTGCTAATATCGAAGGAGTGAACGGCTTTGCAGGTAGGAGCTGGTCGTGCTTTTCTTAACCTGCAACAGGGTAATAGCAAAACCAGTCTTGGGCAGTAGCTAGTTACTAGTAACGCGTTACCGGTAACTAGTTACTTTTTCCGGTAACTTTTGCCTGTAACGCGTTAGTTACTCTTTAATACTGGTAACTTGTAACTGTAGCACTGTTACTTTTTATCGGGAAACTGTAACTGTTTAGGCCGTTACAGTTACTTTTTTTTACTATATAAATTTAATTAGAACTCACTGTCGCGGACATGGAGAAATTGCCATCTTGAAGTATTTTTCTCCAAACTCCTCGCTGAGAAAAAAAAAAAGAAAAAAGAACAAACCAAAAATTGCCTGGTTCAGCCCGCGACCTAGAATGTACGACGGACGAGTCAGCACGAAACCGGGAGATAAAGGAAGCGGCGCCCGCGGTGGTAGGGGCGGCAAACAATGTCTGTTTCACCGACTTTGGCTCACTCTTCTCTTGTGGGGACCATCTGCGGGTGTCGGTGGTCGTGCAATGTCTCCGAGTATTGCATCTGGGCTGTGTCTGGGATATGTCCTTGCTGTTGTTTTTACACCATCGTTCGCCATTTCCTCATTCATATTAGTTTTCAAGGAAACCGTCCCCATATTGTGTAGAAAGCCGGCGCTTGTTTAACTTATTCATTCTCTTCGGAGCCGTTCGAGTGAACACGACTTCCACAGTTGGCGTTTCCGTACACTCGTAAAGCACCAGAAGCTAATTGTCTCTTTTCCCCTTTTATATTTTCGAAGCTGTTTGACCTGTTATGTTCAGGCCTGCCCATAAGGGGATCATGTGACCATCTCTGTCCTCATTCATTTCAAAGTGAAAACCAAACCAAAACGTTCATTGACGCGGGCTGACAACAATTTTGAAAAACGGTTGATTCTAAGTTATAACAATTATTGCAAATAAATTATGCACATCAATGATGAAACGGTGAATGACGCAAAAAAGAAACACCCTTCGGGTTTAAATTTTTCTAATTTCTCAATTTAGCTTTTCTTCTCACTATAGTCTAACAAATAAAATAATACTGTTTTGGTTTGCGATTCCTTGTGTCCAAATTTTCTTCTGTAACGAGAAAGTAATGCCGTTACTATTTTTGCAGTAACTGTAACACATTACTTTTTGAAACCGGTAACTGTTACTGTAACAGAGTTACTTTGTCCCCCTAGGAAACTGTAACACTGTTGCTTTTTACTGGTAACGTGCCCATGACTGAGCAAAACTGACTTGAACCCCGGCACAAAACTAGAAATGACAACACCATCCCTTGATTCTTTTTTCTATCCTAGCCAGAATTAAAGAGTAGCATTCCAAGTTGTTCCATTCAAGGAAGCAGGGGAGAATGTCAAGAAAAGATACATAGGTGTTCAGCAGGAATTTTAGCATGTTTGGCTTTAACAGAAGAAAGCTGCACTACATGGAGAAGGCAAATGCAATAATGCACAAAAAGTTGAGTCCTTTTAGGCACGAAACATTAAGGTGTGTCAATGGCAGTGGTTTACATTTGGCAATGTGACCAGGACTTTAGAAAATTTTGCAGTCTCTATTTCTTCTCTATTATTGACAAAGGAGAGGAGATGGAGACTAGCAAAGCTCCTTGCTTAGTTAAAGGCAATTATTTACCTCTAAATTAAACTCACTATTCTCAGCAGGACACAGAAACATCATGTGTAAATAGGAGATCATAGCATCTATAGTTCCCAGTGTGTTGTGTATTCCTAAGATGGCTCCAAATTTGACAGAAACATTTCATAATACAGTTTACCTATTCCTTCAATTGTTATTTTTAATAATTACATTAGATCATGCACAGAATTTATGCCTTACTTTGATTCATGACTAGGCTGAGGACAGATGTGAGGACAGGCGGCGACTGACTCGGCTCTTCAGCCACGCAGGGAGGCCTGGAAGTAGCAAAAAGCAAAATGAGGATCCCGTGGATGTCTTGCACGTTGGGTGGGCATAGAGGGGTTGAAAGGCTGCGCCATTTACACCATTTTGCGCCAGACGCATTTGTCTGCGCCATCGTGCGCCATGTTGCGGAAACTGCACCACAGCCAATACCTCATGCCATTATGTACCAAATCGTAAAACGTGTGCCAAAAAAATTGTATTTTGTCTTGGTTTCGGTTTCTCTCGACTCGATTGGCAACAATGAGCGCATTTAGCTTGATCGGCCTTGCAATCCTTTGTTCTGCTTATTCTTCCTGTGTATCCCGAGTCAAAAACGCGCGAAAAAACTCGAGGGTCGAATTCCAAGTGCTACACCACCTGCGACTGGATTGTTATTCTTCAACCATCAGCGGTTAAGCAAGTCGGCCGAGGTGAGGTCAGGTCGTTTAGTGTCAGATTGCCTGAGGCTCTGCGGCCCGGGATCCGGACGTCAGCCAGTTGAAAACAAATGAGCAAAAGATTCCTTTTTGTACTTCATCATTAGAAGTTGGAACCGCATTCCCGCAAGACAAATCGTGATTTGATAGAACTGAAATAGGATAAACTTGAAATTTGTTACCCTGTTCCTTCGCGCAACTGCACGTCTGCTGCTTACGCACGTCACATGGTGCGCACATATAATTACTATGTCAAGCATGTGTGAGTTGTGCGATAAACTGTGCTGGTTTGCATTTTGAGCAGCTGAAAGCCACTCAGAAAATATTAAGGACACTATCTCCAGAAACATATGGTACTTGCTTCTTGGTTCTCATTAAGCCTCACGAAGTTTCAAGTTTTTGCATCTGTTGCACTGTTATCCTATCTATCGAGGCCCCTAACCACTCATGTTCATCTGTGCTGCTAAGCACAATTTAAATTGCTCCCGTGCTTGTCTAAGACAAGCTGAAGTACAACGAACACTGATCTGAGCTGCTCCTAGCCTGCTCCAGAATGTAGTTTTAGCTGCTCACAACCTGCTCCAAAACAGCTGTTTTAGCTGCTCCCGTGGCTGCTCCCAAGTACATGTCATGAGTTCTACCCCTGTCATAGCAAAGCAAAAGAGCACCACTTACTAAGGGCGTGCCTGGCTTGCTGCCGAAGCGATCAGCAGCGACGGCCCAGGCTCTGGGCTTGGCACAGGCAGGAAGACAAGCTGCGTTTGACTCGCAACAAGGCATGTAGTTGGGCCAGTTGGTGGCGCATACTGTTTGGTGGGAGCAGCCCAAAAAAAGACGCAGGACCAGGACGAAGAAACAGGGTGCTGTCTGTCTGTGCGTTCTTTCACCTGGTCCCACGTCTTTTTTGCGCTGTTCCCACCAAACAGTCCGACTCGGCTCTGAGCCGGGAAGTTTGGAGAGGGCAAAAAGCAAAATTAGTGCTAGAGCATTCTTGCATTCGGTGCAACAACCAAAGCGAAAGAGCATCGCTTACTGAGGGCGTGCTTGGGTTGCCACCAAGGGAATCAGCCGCCGTATCTGATCATTGAAGTGTCGTTCGTTCCCTCCAAAGCAGTCAACCTGCCAATAAAGAAAAAAAACAAGCAAATTAAAAACATCATGGCTCGGTCTCTGCTGAAAACTTTGAAACATAATGTCGTGCATTAAACATAAATTTCGACAGGATGTATTAGCGGCGAGATGTTTTAGTGGCGCCCTCCTATGGTTCCCCCTTGTGACGTCATTACCTTGCAAACAACAAGTTCAATCGTGTTTGTAAATAGCATGGTGGAAGCTTGAAATCATTGCGCTCTCAAAGGAACACTGCCCACACCGTCAAAACTAAAGTTCTTTCATTCTTCTTGTTTCCGTCCATAATAAATCTTTCCGACGTCATAGTCAGCGTTCGGCCAATTGTGGAAGGCCGACCAAAGCGACGCTTTTGGTCGCGCAAGTCGCCAATATAATGCTCAATTTTATTACTCACTGCCACCTTATACAGGGTGTTTTTTATAAGAAGAGTTTAAAGAGAAATAAAAAGGCGATCCCTTTGGGATACTGGTACACACTGTGGCGGACGTCAGGTAGGGAGTGTAAATTAATTACTTGAAATCCGCTAATTACCTTATTAAATATTCACACTAGCTGGCACATCTGCATATTTCTAATCGAAATATGCCATAGCAGAATCGTTAGAACTTGGACACTAAAATTCTGCTTTACTAATATCTTACTATTGTCTCGTACATAAAGCGCGAAACACATGTACGACGAAACCTTCCGATCCGACGTGCGGACTGCCGGAATGACCTTGGAGGGCGAGGGTTTTCGTAGCATCGTTCCATCGTACATGTGTTTCGCGCTTAACTACACAATTCAAGCTGAATATACTGCTTACATATATGGTCACTTAAAATTCAATTTGTACAAGACTACATTTTTCTGACAAATTAATTACATCCAACAGATCGAAAATAAAGTCACATATATCTCATGGTTACCTTAGGCTTGGTACTGCCGATTTGGCTAGCCATCTCTGCAAGGTGCTTGAAAAATCACCCTTAGAATGCCTTTTGCAAAGCCTGTATTGGTTGTGTAGAGGAGAGTTTGGTGCTCTACTGCCTGCAGAGTGCTACTCCCAATAGCCTGGAGCCAAAGTTGCAGCCTGCAAGTTGTGAATGCACCTTGACTTTGGTGGTTGCAGCTGTGACAGCGATGCTATTATTTTCTTAGTTCTAATATAGTTGTGCATGTACATACATGGGGTCCCCCCCCCCCACCCCACAATATAAAAAGAATACAGTTTTTCTTCTTTTTACTGGAAGATAAACTATGCATTGTAGTCTATTTTTATAGTACTAAATTGGGAACAAGGAAGATCATCAATTGAAAGGTGATAGATGAGGCAGACTGCATTGTTCCGATATCACCACCATCGTCATACGTGCACCTTTTTTTTTCTCCCTCGTTTGTGCTATTAATTTTTTCGGAATAAGCCGAACGGGAAGCGATACGTAACAGCTAGCAAATGTGAATTTTTTTTGTGTCGAGCACATAAAATGAAGACTAATTCAATGGCTTTGCTCCATATCCATCAAGTGATTCAATCTAAGAAAGAGTAATGCGTGCAATGACATAAAAAAAAAGGAAGAACTATCTTTTTATAAAAACAATTTACAGCAATTAAACCAATTTCTATGCATGCAGGGTGAGATTGAAGACAAAATGGATATATAAATTGTTTACTTACCGTTGAGGATCTCTTGGAAATCGATGTAGAAACCCTTCGGCACCTGCACCACATATACAGCAATTTTTCATTCTGCATTCCAATTACTAACACACTCGGAGTGGGAACTGCGTAGTGCATTGCAGTGCTATTGTCCTTCTCATTCGTGTTCCACGTTTTATAGCCATAGCTACCGTAATATCCCTAATCATCGCCCACCCCCCTAGCGCCTGAAATTCATTAAAAAAGTGGGGTGGGCCATGTCTCGGTGGGTGAGCACAAACACTTGAAAAAAAGCGGAAAAAACGCCTATTTTTTTCTGCGTATCTAGCGCTGATGCACAAGAGATACATCAAACTCAAAACTCGATTTAGTTTCATTGTTTTATAGAAAAAAATGCTCACGAAAGAATATTTTACTATAGCGTAGTCCGTTGCTTGCATACGCGCTAGAAACACCCCCGATCTGCATATAGCGCGAACACTTGTTCCGCGAAAGAATGTCACCACTATGTTCTCCTGGTTAGTAAAAAAAAAAAAAAAAAAAAAAAGAAAGAAAAGTCTACAAGAAAATAGAAAAACTGACCAGGCGCAACGAGCGAGCGGACCAAAGAAGCGACCAAGAGCGCAATGCTGGGAAAGCGGGAAAGCCGGCGGTCGCGTTGGCAAATACTTTGGCGTCGGGCCAAGTCGGGCGCCTTGTCAATAGACCATTTGCAGTCCTCCCAAGCGCCCCGGCGCGCGCGCGAGGAATCTTGGGATCGGTGTTCTGTCGGCCCCCGTCGTCTGGCTGCTCTCCGTTGGAATCGCATCACCTCGCTCTAGACATACTTTTCATCTTCGTTGTTTATACTTAATAATCCTCTTTTTTATCTACTCCAGTGTATTTTTCTTGTTCATAAGTGTATCTATTTCGTTCAGCGCTTTGTATTTCTTCTGTATATTACGTGTTTTTGTGCATATTCCATCGTTTTCGACGCGGCCGTCGACGGACACCACGCCGCTTCGTTCGCCGCTCCCGGGGTGAGTACTGACTGTTGCCGTTACGCTCTATCCCGCTCCTAGGCCGTTCATTTAACTCGTGTGCGGTCGCGAGAGAGCAGTTTCGAACATCACTACAAATGTCACCGCTGTAAGCAGAGAAATAAAGTAGTCATCACGAAGCGAAGGCCGACATGCCTTCGCTTCGTGATGCGCTCGCCCTGTGAAATGTGAGCGTGGGATATCGAGTACTGCTTGCGTGCTCAACATTCGGGACGGTGCTTTGTCGTTGCGATCTTTTTGCCCTTCGGACGCTTGCGAAGCTGTACCAGCGGTCGGCGTGCCTCGGCAGCGCTCGTCAACAACCGTCCGCGCGGCGTCACTTTTCTCGCGTTCGCTGACCGTCCGCGAGCGCCGGTGATTCATCGTCGCGGCTGGTATGCGTATGTAGTACATCGCATAGCTTCACAATCGCTCTTAACAGCGGTTGTGAGTTGAGCGGGCCCTTAGCAAGCGAGTTATGTCAGCAACTGCAACTTTGAAACTGATGGTCACTTCACTTATTTATTTCACTATTCGAGATGTCAGCTGAATGTAGTATCTTCTTAGGTCACCCTCAGAAGCCACATGACGGGCGGTACAACCTGCTGTGTACCGGGCTGTGCCCACACCACTCTCACTGCCAAGCATGTGTCCTGGAATCGCTTTCCGAAGAACAGCCATCTACGCAACATTTGGGTACAGCGAATCAACAGGAAAGGTATTTACCATATTTTTTTACTTGTTATCTACACTTTCCTGACAATGATCAGGAAGGTACAGTGTGTGTACTGTCCGACGTGGCCCAAGTCATTTTACCCATATGTACAACATACCTGCGAAACACATTTTTTTTAAAAATAAAAATAGCATTCATTATTTTTGACCTATAAGTGCAACATACGACTGAAACAAAAAAGACAATCTCAAAGAATCCCAGATGTTGCATGTGCCCTTTTCACTCTCTTGGCCACTTCCACCTGCACCGACATACCAATATTTGATTGCATCGCAGGAATGTCGCTTCATCTCACTACCCTACAGCTAAAGCAAAGATACTCTCACAGTGCTTCTATCATTTTCAGCGTGCATCCACTCCAGGTTTGTTAGGCATAAACTATGTGCTTGTTCTTAGTGCCCGCTGCACAATGGTACTGGAAGTGTTTAGAAGGCGGTGGGGTGACGATGGGGGAGGAGGAGAACTGAATTCTACCCCCTTGCCCGGATAGTTTACTGACGCCCCTGTTCAGACGCCACGGCTGCTGCATCCATTCTTACCACTGAGATTGAGTTGCACTTGCTCCAAAGTTGAATGGGTGAATCTTAATATGGTGCTAACTGCTTCTTTTGCATGCAGGTACCACTGGACGGTTCTCTCTGTGGACGCCAACCTCTGACAGCAGAATATGCGGCGCTCATTTTAACGAAACTGGGAGAAAGAAGTACGAGGACAAAGCTCCCCGGTTTTTTCCAACCAGGACATTTCCGAAGTGTATGTTATTTGCCTATTTTTGTTTCTTTCTGCAATAGTTGTTTTTCCCTGCTTATATTCTTGCTTGTGATCACTGTATACATGGGTCGTTTCTCACGTGAGCTACGTCACTGCTGGTGGCGTCTGGTGATTTGTGGACAGCGGTGCTACCCAGTGAGCATGGCGAAATACGTGACCTACGGAAGCAATCATCGCTCTCATAGAAAAAGACGGAGCTTCAAGCAATCGTAATGTCAGATTTTGTAGAGCTGCAGACATAATAACAATGTTTTGTCTGAATACATGAGATCTCTCAACGGCTAGACGACGCAAATGGACTGCAATCGAAAAGAGGTTTTGCGACGTGCGGTTAAGTAGCATCAAGGATATCACTGAAACTGAAAAAGTATAACATTCTCGTCCGTCATTAAATTTGCAGTGGGAATAGGTGGCATATAAACCTACTGACTGCCTTTTTCAAGGATTTGGCTTGGCTTAGCTAGCTTGCTGCTCAAGGCACCAGGGGATGTCGCTCTGCTGCCTTCATCTCTGATGGCCCCAAATGACAGCTTTTAATCCAGCTCTCTCGTTGTGGAAAGTAGTGAAGGCTCTGCATGTTTCCTGTCGTACATTGAAGTGCCAGCTCATCTCGACTCTAAATAACAGCAGTGTGTTTGAACGGTACCAGACGATGCTTCTTTATATTTCCGACTGCTCTATCTGACACAGTCGGTCACAATGCAAGAGGACTTCAGCGAGCTGGAAAACACTCTCTTAGCACATAGAAAAACATAGGAGAAAATGTACCAACATGAATTCTAGAAATATTTTGAGCGAAAACTGACGTCAGGTGCAAGGACTCTATAATTACTGTCCACCGTGTTTGCTTGACTAGGCAGCTTCCTAGTGACCATTCAAGCAGATAGAGTTGGACATGCCTTGTCAGGAGTTTGCGGTCGTAATATGCTTGAGCCAACTGCTTTGTAAGAAGTTGCAGCTGTGCATATCGTTCGTGTCACAAATGGAAACACATATGAATGCGGAAATATAATTATGTTTAATAAAGGGCCCTTTAGGCAAGTATGGACAGCCTAAGATGGCACCGAATATAGTCGATTTCACAGTAACATGGCAGGTGGCAGACTCTATAACCCCTGTGAACTGATTGAAGTGTTGAAGTCAAATGTATGTGACAGCTCTTTACTAGAGAAGTGTACTCTGATTGGCTCGCTTGGGACAAACCTTTTGTTGTGTGCCAAACTATGTTGAATAAGGATATAAACTTTGTTCCCTTCTTTTATACGCCGGTGGCTGTTGAATGCACTTCGTCTCAGAAAGAACTGCAACAATCGCTATTTGGCTACAACATTCCAGACCAGCTACCAAAGGGTAGAAACAGTGACCGCTATTGATCCAGCTGAGCTCTTGGTTGTTTGACATGTTATGTGCTCCGTACAGTGTAAGCTGTGCCCTGTGCTAGACAGAATTCCAGCCGGTATGTAATGCTTATAAAATAATTGCGTGAACAATTGCCTTATCCTTGCCTGCAGATGTTGCGGCCTGCCCAAAGGTCCCAAACATGATCTGCGCAAGGAAGCGCCATGCGCTGCAGCCGCTGCCGGCCTACTTTCTGTCGGACCTTGACCTGGCACAGACCGTGACCCTGCCTGCTAGCCAGGAGCCAGCACAACCCGGCAGCCCCTTGGCCTCCGCTGGTGCCCCTGACACTGATGATGTAATAGCTAGCGGTAAGCTCCTAACATTGAGCATCAGTGTTGCTCGTCTGTTTATTTGGCATCCCTGTCAACTGTGCAGCAGTCCCGATAGGTGCATGGAACACTTACATGCAGTACGTCGAACTTTACAAACTGTACTAACTCAGTCACCGCTGGCTATAGCACGCAAGTTGTGGCCGTTCCATACTCGCAGCACCATATGGCACGGTGCACTCTAAGATACCGCACATGCAAGGTACCCGCGGAGTTGTTCTTTCAGATTGCGGTCACACCCTCACTTCATTGTCTGCCAGGTACAAAGGAGATGCTGCCACAGCCCTGCTTGCATGTTATTTGCCTCAAGATCCAGATTGAAAAGTGGGGACACATGCTTTTGTTTATCCATTGTTTCCTACAAGACAAGCGGCGATTCTCTGGCGTCCACAAAAAAACCATCCCCACTTTTGTTATGGAGCACGGGCAAGGCTATGCATGCTCTTAGAATTCGCAGTTGACTCCAATGCATGCGCACGAACGCTGCACCGGAGCCTCTCAGGGCTTCGAGTTAGCGTCCGCAGCATTCTCCGTGCTCCAAGTAAGTGTAGAACAAAGCTTAGTTCCGCATTTCCCCGCAGCACCCCTGACGATCGGATCTCAAGGCGAATAGCCAGCATTCCCATTATAGCTCCTTCGTGTGGAACAGAGCAGCATTAAAGAGGTCATAAACCGACTCAGTTACTTCTGCTAAATGCTGCTGTCGCACAATAAAGCTTGAGAACAAGCAATATTCTGCTCTTCCTCACAGCCAGGTAAAATAATCACATGATTACTGTTAGGGGTTAGCTGCTACTGTTGGCGCAGTGATTAGACACAAGCCCAAGCCCCAATAGTTACCATGGCATTGATTGTAACCAAATAGTCAGGTGCTCACTCAGTGCTTGGGTCCAGTTCATAAGCCGTCTGTATTCAAGTGTCGTCACCCTGGTGTGAACCCTAGGCTTTCTCAACATTGTGATTTCTGACTGTAAATTAGCCTTCTATTCCTCAGAATATAACCTTGGCAGGGGAGCCTCTGGTTTGTGGTATATAGATTATTATATAGATTATATTTGTGCTACAGACGTCAGTATGCTTGTATGAGGTGCAGAACATCCAAATGCATATCGTTTCTTGGCCCCTTTAACATGTGATGCTTTTTTTGTATGGCACATGATATGCTATTTGGCAGAGCCAAGGCAATTACAAGGAGAAAGCCTAGTTTTTTGTTTTGATATTTGACTGCAAAAATGATGTGATATTTATTTTGCTATCTCCCCATCTGGCAGACCACCAGTACAGCATCACAGGATGTATCGATCAAGCCCTGCGTGATCGCATCAGGCAGCTAGAGGAGCTCGCTTCTGCAAACGAGAAACTGCGCAAGGACAACGATCGTCTACAGAAAGAAAATGAAGCTCTGCGGAAGAAAGTAGCCCATCTTGAGGAGATGTATGACAAAGCAGAGGAGGTCATCGATGCTACAATCCCCTTTCAGAACTTCACGCTCACAGCCGTGCAACAGGACCCAAAGAAACTGGCCTTCTACACGGGATTCGACTCCCTGGAGAGATTTCTCGCCTTTTACAAGTTTGTTCAGGCAGGTTATGAAGCTCACAAGGAAAGTCAAGGTCCGCAGAGAAGGTCACCTTATCTATCCATGGATGATCAGCTGCTGCTCGTGTTGTCCCGCCTGAGGGTGGGACTTTTGGAGCAGGACCTTGCATACCGGTTTCGTATCCACATCAGCACAGTCAGCCGGGTGTGGACATTCTGGATTGGTTACCTAGCGGACTACCTTGCTCAACTCAACTACTGGCCGTCGCGACAGGTTGTGAACAAGCACATGCCGGAGTGCTTCATCGAGGCGTATCCATCGACGAGAGTCATTCTGGATTGCACGGAAATCTTCATCGAGACACCTAGCGACTTCAGGGTGCAGAGTGATACCTACTCAAGCTACAAGTGCCACAACACTGCCAAGGGACTGCTGGGCATCACCCCCAATGGGTTCGTGTCGTTCGTGAGCGACCTTGCCCCTGGCCGCGTCTCTGACAAAGCCCTGACCGCATGTTCCGGGCTATGCAACCTTCTTGAGCCCGGAGACTCTGTCATGGCGGACAGAGGCTTTTTGATCACTGAAGAGGTCGAAGCTGCAGGGGCTAACCTGAACATTCCACCTTTCCTTGGGGGAAGGCTACAGCTCTCCCTGGAGGACGAAGCGAAAACTAGGGCGATTGCGAAGGTCCGGATCCACGTGGAACGAGTGATTGGACAAATGAAGTGTTTTCGAATCTTGAGGGGTACTTTCCCAAACAGTATGAGCAAGAGCCTGGACTCTATCTGGAAGGTCTGTGCTTTGCTGTGCAATTTCACGAGAGAGCCACTGCTCAGTCGAAGCTAGAGCTGCAGTCTTGTGGCTTCGTAGATGGTCGTGGAGAAAAAAGAGGCCATATCTCTCTATCTAGCTCACTTCAGCTCCGGCAACTTTTTGTGCCCACACGCCCTCATGACCCATGACGACCATTAGCACCGACTACGGCCCTCGGGACTTTCCTCTACCCAACGAAATGGACTCACAACCCACCGAGGCCACGCTGGCTTCTCCCGCTGTCTGAAGCTTACCGCTCAATGCACCACCCACAGCCGGTGCAACCACTCCTGCCGTCACGTCGCTTCTTGATGCACCACTTGTTGCCGCGTGAATTCAACCTGCGGTCTTTACTCAGAATCCATTCTCCATCCTCGGCGACGATGATCCCGAAAGCAAGTTGTCGCCCCTCAACAACAGTTGCCACATCCGCACTGCCGCCAATGAAA
This sequence comes from Ixodes scapularis, assembly GCF_016920785.2. NCBI lineage: Eukaryota > Metazoa > Arthropoda > Arachnida > Ixodida > Ixodidae > Ixodes > Ixodes scapularis. The sequence continues at coordinate 72,151,285 of NW_024609838.1, forward strand.
CGAAGCGTGCTCGTGGCATTTTTTTCTTCGGCGCCGCTGCGACTAAGCTTACCACCTCACCCCGGTGCATCCAACGTGACTCGAACCCTGACTCGTTCCCCCTGGAGGACGGATGGCATCCTGTCTCTCGCCGACGTAAGGCGGCCCCGCCCGCGGCGCCTCCAGCAGCATCGTTCTGCAGTGAGTTCTCCCACACTGTCATTCTACGGCCGGCCAAACCATGCCGCATCATGGACGGGGTCTTTCTCGCCATTGACTCTGCAGTTGCTGCACAGATAGACCTCAGGTCTCCTACACCATTGCAGCCCCCTACCAAGTGAGGTACCTCGACTGCAGTAATCAACTTGCAGTTGATGCTGCTTTGTCTCAAGTGTGCGATGCATTCCTCAATGTAACATACATCCCGATCGGCACTCTGCAGGTCTCCGTGCAAGGCTACGAGGCCATTCGCCGTGGCCAGGTTCGCGGATTCATAAAAAAAGTCTGGCGACCTGGATTCTGCGTCCTAAAAAACCTTCATTGCCGGAAATCTGCTATCCTCCAGGCCGGTCCTCTCACAAACTCTGGGTCGGCACTCATTACATTCGACGGCACCAGCCTCGCGTTGCCCAGTGCCCCAACAGCACCCAAGCCAACGGCACAACACAGCGTCGTCAGTTGCCTTCATCAACATCCAAAGAGAAGCCGGCGTCACCACCAGTGACGCCTGAAACTAGCTCCTGCTCAGCAAGCTGTGCTGTTATCTGCGCCCAAAGCCCTCATCGCAGCACCGAGGTCTGCGAAGCAGAAGACTGACTCCCGCCCGGTGCTCGCCACAAAACTCCTAACGCCGGCACACAACATCACCGCCGACCTCACACAAGTCCCAACATCAGAACCGCCTCGGACCACCTTCGCAGAATCAGCGAGAGCTGTCAACAGCACTAGTGAGACGCCTGCCCTACTTCCGTCAGGGTCAGACTTTACTGGCTTGCAACAACAAATCACCCTTTTCACAAAACAAATGCTGGCAGCCACGCAGCGAATTCCGACGATGCAAAACTCGCTGTTTACTCTCGTGGATACCTGCACCCGTGCAGTAATCGGGCGCCTCGCGATGCAGGGCATCATTCCGTTCGGCGGCCCCCCACTATCACCACGCAAACATGGTTAGCGCCCCCAGGATTGTTCAGTGGAACTGTTGCTCGCTTAAACAGAAGAAGGCAGACTTCATCGAAAAATTTTATCTTCACTCGTCATCCGACATGGCCGCTGCGTTTGCTCTACAAGAAATCAACGGCCCCCTCCCTTCTTTGCCACAGTACGATGGACTTGCTCCGAACATTGAGACTAGTGCCCCCTTGCCTTGGATTCGTTCCGCCCTGTACGTTCATCGATCAGTGTGCTTCACTCTTCTCGACACCTCACAGAGGTGCTCTGCAATGACCAGCGTTACGGGTTGCCGCCAATTCCTCAACGGCCCGTTTTTCTCTTCTCTGTCTATGTGGCTCCAGACACATCGCTAAACCGCTGGACAAGGCAGCCGCTAAACATCCCTTTTTTTAAGCACTTCGCCCGTCTTTATCCAAAAGACGACGTTCCCGTTTGCGGTGATCTTAATGCCAAACACACGCATGGGGCTACGACATTGACCTTCCCCACGGCACGCGGCTTCTTGCAGACCTCACAGGGCTGAAACTTTCGTTCCTCAACATCCCAGACACCCCCACACGTATCAAACAATCCTCCCAACAGCAGGACACCTGCCCCGACTTTACCTGTGCTCGTTACCCTCGACGCTGGAGATGGCATGTCGCCGGCGACCGCCTCGGCGGTGATCACCTCCCCATTATTTTACGCTACGACTTCCTATCCGCAACCCTATCTCACTGTCGCGCCTGCTGCGACACATTCTTCACTAAGTGGGACAACTTCCGAGCAGCTCTTTCTTCTGTCATGGAACTTGCTGGCTTTTCCGACATTATACAAGCTATCCAGTCCGCCCACAAGTCTGCCACAAAGCGGCTAACCGTACCGGACGATGCCGCTTTGACGAGCATTTACTTACTGGACCGCCGCATTCACCTGTTGGCCTGTTACCGCCGTTCTCGCAGACCACGACGACTCCTCAAACCTTCACATAAACTCCAAAAGACTATCTCGTGCTACACTTCGGAACTCGCTTCCAACTGCTGGACTTCCCTGTGCAGATCCATCTCCGGCAATAGCCATCTTTCGAAAGTTTGAAGGCTCCTCCGTTCTCTCCTCGGGGACCACAAACCTAGGCAATTTGCTGCCACTGTTGCCCTTCGCAAAGGTGTCTCTCCCGAGGAGCTAGCTGAACGGGCCTCGGACGTCTTTTTTCCGCAACCAGCGCAACATGACTCTGGATGCTACACTTGTGTTCACCCTGTCACCAAGCTCTTGGGATGGATTGCCCGTTCACCCTCCACTCGCAGTGCACCTGGCCCCCAACAACGTCACAGTCGGGCAACTTCAGAACCTCCCTACGGCACTCAAGGAAACCATACTCGCCGAGATCAACCAGGTGACTCCAGACTACTGAAGCCCCAGGAGTCCCTGATCGCTGCCACTTGTCTCATTCGCCCTGGAAGCTCCCGAGAAGATTAAAAGCTTTTCCTCTTTTTATGCCCAAACAGCAGGGCAGATATGGTGGCCACTTCTTTGGTCGTTAAATAAATGTTTCAAAGCAAAGGTAGATGGTCATGATGAAAGAAATCAAGGACGTTAGGATTCCTGTCAGAAGTACTCAACGCAATAAAATGTTGTCCAAACTTGCCAGGTTTTAATTTTAGATTGGTTGCACACTACACGACAGAGTAGCGAGCATTTGATTATTCTTAATTTTTAACTAGGACTGATTAAATTAATTTCAATACTTTTGGATGTTTTATTTTAATACACACATATCCTCTAAAAAGGGCGGAAATGTAGTGGTTAATAAAGAAAAATAGACGTAATGGTGGGGCCACAGTCGACTCCTAGCAGAACTGTTTGGTGGGGCAACAGGCAGACTGAGATTAAAGCCCCTCTATCCTGGGAAAAGTGGCGCCATTCATTGTTGTGGAAATTCTCGAGACACGTACCGTGTGCCACTTCTGGGAAGGACATGGCGTCTGAAATCTAGCTCAGTGCTGCGCTGTGTCGCCATGATCTTCCCAAGGGCTGCATGTTGCACGTGCCTCGTGCATCGACGCACTTTGCGCTACTTTTAAAACATGAAGGGGCTTTAACTGAGATGCCATTGCGTGTGCCACAGGCAAAAATTCAAGATGTTGAAAACAAGCTGTTGCATTGTAAATTGTGCGAATTACTAAAATTCTCCGTCAATATGCCCCAGCAAATGAAGATTAGAGGGTTTACAGATTAAACCAAAGGAAGATGTCTGTCACCCCAGAGGAAGAACATGTGGGGACCTTGACGTGCAACCAAAATTTCACCATCAATAGCGCTGAAATCAGTAACGACACTACCGTAAACCAATTTTGCTCCCAGGTGGGCCGCCGGAAGCGGCGTTGGTAGCCACAGCACATGGTCGTTGTTGGAACTTTCGCGCATAATGCAGAAGAGGATCATGCCCTCTTTAGGTGTCACACGCTCTCATACCATCTTTAGTGTTTGTGTGTATGGCGCGTGCTTTGGACGGTTTCACAACTGACGACCACGCGCATGCTAGGCTGTGAAGATTACACGCTGGGGCGTGGGTTTGTAAACAATGGAAAAGTGTATGAAATTTAGCATGCACAGTGCACAAACTCTATTTTCAGTACACAAATATTGCGACTACTATATCGGACAGAGGTACGCGCTACAGTTTGCAACAAATTCTTGTGCCGACATGAGCAGTCTGAGGCATTCCAACTACTTGTCATGACAGCCACTTTCAGTTCACAAAAGTTGGTTTATTATATGTTCTCCAAGTCTTTGGCATTAAAAATGAGGTTGATTCCTTTGTGACACTGCCGTGCCGGGCTGTGGCCGGCGGTGAAACTGCACAGCCCACCAGCGACGGCAAGCAACCAACTGAGCGTCCAGAGCTAGGAACCAAAAGGCACCTTTATCACACGAGGCAATGGCTTTTTACACAAGACGTGGGCACAGTGTTTGCAACCCGATTACCGAAAGTGTCCAAACTTGGCACTAGCACCGCCCGCAAAATCCCCCCTTTAGAATGTTCAAGGAGAGTATCGGACACCTTGGCTGTGAAAAAAAACAAAGTTTTACAGATTGAGTCTCTTGGGAGCGACCACTTGTCTTCCAGAATGGGTTGAGTAGTGTCGGCCCGTACCATCACCACGAACACGTGGTGGTGATGCTGGACGAGGCACATCACGATGACGCGAGTAGACAGGTCCACCTGAGGCCGAACCGTCGACGGAAGCTAGGGGTGACGCCGGCCTCGGAGAGACACAACAGCACCTGCCGCAGGCGTTGGTCATGTTCCTTTTTCGTTCTGCCGAAGACTAGGATGTCGTCGACCATGTTGACCAATCCGTCTAGGACTTCCAAGATCCACGCCACCTGTCGCTGGAAAAACTCAGGGGCCGACGTGATGCCAAATGGGAGTCGGCAAAAGCAATAACGCCCATACGGCGTAATGAACATCGTAAGCTCTTGAGAGTCCTTGGAAAGCTTGACCTGATGGAAGCTTGAGGTAACTTTGAGCTTCGAGAAGACTGCCGCATCGCCCAGAAGTCCCAGGACTTGATCGACGGTGGGGAGCACATGACGTTCTCTCGGGACAACTTGATTTAATTTTGTAAAGTCGATACAGACACGGTAACCTCCCGACGACTTTGGAACCATGAACAGTCCAGCGTCCCGAGGTGTGGGGTTGGTGACACGCCGAATGGCTCCGTCTTGCTCCAGTTTGGCCAGTTCTGTTTGCACCACCTCGCGCAGGGGTATCGGTATGCGGCATGGAACACTAAGTGAAAACGGAACCGCATCCGGGCGTAGCCGAATCTTGTACTCCTCCTTGAGCGTGCCGAGACCTCTGAAAAGTCCCTGCGGTGCCGGCACTTTCATGTCGTCCAAGAACTTTACCACACCCAGAGCCTGGATGGCTGGGAACCCGAGCAGGGGCATAGAGAGGGACTTGATCACGTACAGACGCTGATGACCGGTCTTGCCTCGCCACAGGAGGGTAGCCATGAAGTACCCAATGACTTTTAGCGACTGGTCTCCTGGTGCTGTCAGCAGGTCGTCGACCTTGTCCAGATGATGAGGTAAGTTCGGGAAGGCTTCCGAAACAGCAGACGCCTCCGCGCCGGAATCTACCTTGAATATCGCCGTGTAGTTGTCGACATTGACCTCAACGTACTTGGCCTTGGCCTTCTCAGTCTCGAGGATTGCGTGGAGCGGTAAGGAACGCCACCTTGCTCTGCTTTCGTTTCCGAGCGCAACAGACGTCCGCGAAGTGGCCCTTCTTCTTGCAATAATTGCACAGAGACTGCCGAGCAGGACAGTCTGAGCGTGTGTGGGGGGCCCGACTGCAGTAGCTGCAGGAACCTGGGTCGTTATCGCCAAGTGAAGACACTGCTGATGCGTCGTCTGACCGTTTTGTTGTCTTGCGTTGGTGCGTCGGACCATGACAAGACTTGGTGGCGTCAACGTTGACGGTGACCTGGACACTCTCGACTCCCGCGAGCAGTTTTTTTCTTTTTCGGCGTCTTCGATCTGCCTCACCTGCGTCCACGCGTCCTTGAGGCTGAGCTTGGCTTTCCAGCAGAGCTGGCCGGACAGGCGTTCGTCGCAAAGACCAACAACGAACCGGTCGCGAACCAGGCGTTCTTCGACTTTGGGGGACGGGTAGTTGCACCACTTGACAAGCTTGCAGAGCTCGGCGTAGTAACTGTCGACGCTCTCTCCCGGCTGCTGAACCCGCTCGTGGAACCTCGAGGACTCTTACACCTCGTTGACGGGGTACAGGAAGTGTTCCGAGAAGCGCTTGACCACCGTGTTGTAGTTGTTCAGGGAGGCGGCGTTCAAGCCGAACATGTCGAGAAGGACCCGAGCCTCGGGGCCCATGCAGTAGAGAAGTGTCCGCACCTGAATGTCCGGTGGTGCTTGGCGAAGTACGGAGGCATAAGCGTACTCCTCGAGTTGCGTAAACCGGGTAGGCCAAGAACCGGTGTTGTCGAAGTCGAAACCAGCAGGCTGACGTACGGAGCCGCCCACCCACGCGGGCAGTGTTTGCAACCCGATTACCAAAAGTGTCCAAACTTGGCACTAGAACCGCCCACAACAGACACTACAATTTTATGATCAACACTCAGTCTTTCCGATATTTAAAAAAAAAGTCTGTCAGGCGTGGCACCATAACGTTCACCCAGAGTGCCTCATCAAAGGGCACCCGTGTGACCCAGCAGTCTTTCGCCCAGTCAACAACAAGGTCACACCACTCCAGTCCTGTGAGCGCAAGTTGTCCTGTCACCTGGTAGTAGTGCTTGTGCTTTTTGTCGACACTCTTGTCCGCATGGATAAACTCCACAAACCCTCTGCTCATCACCTCCTCGAAGGTCGTCAGGTTCGCATCTATCGCCCGTGACACGGTCTTCACTTCGACTAGTCCGTACTCCTGTATATCTTCGTCCCAGACCAGCCCGTCTGGTGATGCCCCCAGCATGGGAAGGCCAGGGTTGATGCAAAGGCCAACACTGAAGACTTGGACCTTTTGCTTGGCCTTGTAGCGCTTCAGAGCAGCCGCCTCATTCTGAAGTCCCGCCCTCATGTGACGTGTCGTGCCATGTCCGCCCGAGAAAATCGTCCTGAGAAACTTTTCGTTCACGGGTGCTTGTCGTTTGACGATGTCTCCGAACTGTGATGCCGTGATCCTTTTCTCACGTTCCGTGTGCCACAGCATACTTCTGCTTTGGCCACGTGTCTGTTCCTCCAGGTGCTGAGCTTGTGTAAGAGTCAGGGTGCATGGATCGCTTGGTGGCATCTGGTGATTCCAGCACTCTTTTATGGGCAAGCTGATCCGTGCTGCAGAGGCCCCATCATCCGTGTTCGAGTGCTCCTGAACCTTCCTTGGCAAGGGTGTGAAGGCAGCTTCTTCCATCACGTCCGCAAACATTGGGAATATTCCCTTCTCAATGAAATCTGTATGCAGCCTCTTGACGGTTGCCTGCGCCACGTCCACATGCACTTCCGTGGTTTTTCTCGCACTCTTCGCCTTGTTGCTAGAGTCGTGCTTGACGAATTCTAGTTCGTTGAACGACACCGTACTTGCACCTCTCTTTGAAGATGGGCCCCACTGCCTTGCTCCCTCAGTGCAGGCCAGAGCATCCGGGATGTAGGACCTTCCCTCCCTTATCAGGTCTAGCATGTGCCAAAGCAGTGCTGCCACATGCTTGCACACACCGCCTTGTCCAGCCTTGCAGGAACAGGAAGCCTTGCTGACCTGCCCATCTTGGCAGAGCACAGCATGCACTGCGTATCGCTTCGTAAGGGTCATGGAAGCCTCCACGTTAGCCTTGACAATTGTCTCTGATGCACTTGTGGTGTGGAGGAAGATGTTCTGCACTTTGTGGGCCTTGAACATTTTGTAGCCAGAACTTGTGTGCTTCTGTGCTCCAGCTGCTTGGCCATGCCCTTGGATGTGGCTTTCCGAGAATGCGGAAGGAAAGTCCTTCAGCTGCTTGGTCCAAGGTCCTGCTGGAAGTGGTAGCTCTTGCGGCTCTGGTACATCCCGTGTCGCCATAGCCTTCCCTGAAAAAAAGGCAGCTCAGTCAGCGTTTTAAAAGGAGGACGGAAATTTGACCAACACAGTTTTTTAATGGGTTTGGTGTTGTTTTGACAGAATTAACCTAAACTTGCGAAGTAAGAGTTCATCTAGGGTAACAACCCCTCAAAAAAAGCCTGCTGTAAACTTTGTGCTAAAAAAAGAGCGTTTGCTATTAGGCAAACATGCCAGCTTTTGTAATCTACAACTTCTTGTGCACTTTCGAACATTACACAGTCGAAGGAGCATTCTGAAAGCAAGCCACGCACTGGCATTGGGGACAAGCATCTCCAGTGTCACTGAGCTGCTTGTTGCTGCTGCCCTGTCAGTGTCCATGATATAGTGCAGCTCTGAATACGAAGAACGCGTTTTGACCATAATCCGTTTCGTGCCAGCAGCATAAAGCTGCTGGCACGACCGTGAAGTGTTGTACAGGAGTGGCAAAGACACTCCAGCTTTCAATGCGTCAGTGTTCGTCCAAAAGAAGCAGTTCGCAGAGCCACTAAAAAGTGTCTAGCATTTCATATGCACGCGCTTGCGTGAAAACGGGATGATCAATAAAGATATGCACTCGCGGGACGCTGTGTTAGCGCGGTTCGCAGGGGCAATCTTGCCTCACCACAGTGAGCGCGCTAGCTGAACTGTAATTTCGATAAACAATGGAATCTCCCCCATACTATGCATAAAACGCAGTCAGAACCCCTTCTCCCGCCGCGACGAAGAACCGAACGCGAAGGATGTGATGCTGCGCGGACGGTTGTTGACGAGCGCTGCCGAGGCACGCCGACCGCTGGTACAGCTTCGCAAGCGTCCGAAGGGCAAAAAGATCGCAACGACAAAGCACCGTCCCGAATGTTGAGCACGCAAGCAGTACTCGATATCCCACGCTCACATTTCACAGGGCGAGCGCATCACGAAGCGAAGGCATGTCGGCCTTCGCTTCGTGATGACTACTTTATTTCTCTGCTTACAGCGGTGACATTTGTAGTGATGTTCGAAACTGCTCTCTCGCGACCGCACACGAGTTAAATGAACGGCCTAGGAGCGGGATAGAGCGTAACGGCAACAGTCAGTACTCACCCCGGGAGCGGCGAACGAAGCGGCGTGGTGTCCGTCGACGGCCGCGTCGAAAACGATGGAATATGCACAAAAACACGTAATATACAGAAGAAATACAAAGCGCTGAACGAAATAGATACACTTATGAACAAGAAAAATACACTGGAGTAGATAAAAAAGAGGATTATTAAGTATAAACAACGAAGATGAAAAGTATGTCTAGGGCGAGGTGATGCGATTCCAACGGAGAGCAGCCAGACGACGGGGGCCGACAGAACACCGATCCCAAGATTCCTCGCGCGCGCGCCGGGGCGCTTGGGAGAGACTGCAAATGGTCTATTGCAAGCTCTTGCGCAACTTTCTTGTTTAGTGCGTACATACGTGCGTCCGTGCACGGCGGGCTATCAATGCACGGTTGGGACGCTCTGCAAACGTCTGTGTAGGGCGTTCCAGCAAAGCTTTATTTACGCGTTGGCTTTGCCTAAAATATTGCACAACCGCGGTCGCGACGGGCGGGAAGAAGGAGCGGGTTCGCGGTGACCTTACTTCGGCGGAGACAGACTTTGACCTAACACTCCGCGGTTACATTAACAAACTCTTATTTTGTTATCTCCATCGTTTTCTTTTCGCACGGAAACACGACCACTTTGGGGTCGCTCACGGAGGAAATGCGTAAACAAAAAGAAGTGTCTTTCCCTCCTTCGTTTTACTTTGTCACGGACGTCCTCCAACTGTAAGGTCCGCGGCCACGTCATTCGGGTAGGATCGATGAGTGTTCGCGGATCGCAGAGTCCGCGCTGGGGTATTTGAAGGGGTGGGCGATGACTCGGTGTTTTTTCGGAAATCGATATTGGCCTAAAAAATGGGGTGGGCGATGGCTCGGGGATGGGCGATGACTCGGGATATTACGGTAGTAGAAGATGAGCGTGCTTCCCACGACCTTTGCCTGCGTGTAGTAAACTTGCATCCCCTTTCGGGATAAGTCATCGCGGCACACATTTGAAACTTCCTCCAAGAGCAGACGATATCTTCCCACGCGATGCAGATACCAGCTGAGCGTGTGACCGCCTCCAACCCGTCGTCTCACGCGCATTGTGCAAGGCCGCATTGCTTGGGTTTCGTAGCATGTACACTGTACGGCGCCAGTCTGTCCACGTACCAGACTAGTTGAGGATGAGTGCATGTTTTTTACGCTTGCCTGTGTGTCGGAAACTTCCCTTCCGGGGTAAGCCACAGCGGCTTGCCAAAAGCAGACGGTACCATCTCTGCGACGCAGATATCAGCTGAGCGTCTGACCGCCTCTAACGCATCATCTCACGTGAAGCGTGCAAGGCCGTGTTGTTTGGGTTTCTCTGTGTAAAGAGTTGCCCCCCTTTTCCTATCTCCTAAGGAAAGACGACATCATTGCATGTTGTACGGCGCAAGTTTGTGTCTACTACAGTCTCAAACGGAGATCAGTGGAAATTGGCTAAGCATTCAATAACATAGCAAAGAAAAAAGGGAACAATGTTGTTTTGTTTATTTTTGTTTTGCTTGATCGTACACATCGCGACGCTGTTAGCGCGAATACGACATCGGCGTATTTTCGCGTTTTACTTCTAAATAGTATTAGCGAGCACGAAATGTGATAGCTGACATTACAGAACTAAATTAGCTCTTTCCGTAGCTATAATAACTTGGATGACATCCTTGGTTTCAAAGAGAAAAACTGGAATAACTGATGGTCGTTTGTTCGCGCTAACAGTGTCGTGCTCTGTACAGCACCTTTATATCGTTTCAAATGTTTTCAAGAAGATTCTGCTGCGGCTTTTAAGGCACAATGATTAAAATATGCTGGCCAGAGAACAACGAAGACCACAACCTCAGATAATATATATGCAAGACGATGTGATTATTTCATTACTAGATTTAATTTAAGGCACTAAATCTTGAGGCGAAGCTTTGTCACAGATTTCTGCTCCAGAAATTAAACCATTTGGAAAGCTCACCCTCCTATTAGCTGCTATTTGAAGCGTGACGGCATTTGAGCGTTCTCTTACTTCTCCAACAATATTTAAGACTCATATCTTACCGGGTTCTCTGTAATTGCACCGCTGCTTGATTACGGTATCTGTAATTATTGCATTTGCACACCACAAACAGCCGTTATTTGTATTTGTACGTTGTACAAGGTTGCACCATTGTATTTCGGCGCGTCAAAGTGTAGTCTGTTCTTATTGGTCGTTCACCAGGTCAACGGATGCTAATGGACTAAGGTAAATGATTTAAAAGACTTACCTTCTATTCGTTACAAAAATAACCTGGTTTATTACATTTTCTAAATAGAATAACAATAGCGTAATCAATCTTGTAGCCATTCTTTTTTTACCTTATTTTTCTTGTTTCTTGTTTTGCCCAAGTTGTCGCCATCCGGCTTGAGAGGCGCTGTCTATGCCCGATTACCGAAAGTGGCATTGAGTGGGACTACTGAATGTGATTTCACTGTGGATCTGACCGCTTATTGGAACTTCCTTTGCGCGGGCGTCGACAAACCACTTTTACAGCGCCTCTTCCACATTATTGTACAAAGGCTTGCTGAGCTACTTCCAGTCTACGCTGCCAGCATCATCGTTTAGGGCTCTGTCAATCTTGTCTCCGTTCTTGATGGTTGTCGACAGAGCTATCTCGTATTTGTGGGCAATCTCTGACTTTTTGACACTGCGCTGAACTTCCTCCAGAATTGCCCATTAGAGACAATTTTGCAGATTTTAGGAAGTGAATGGTGGCGCAATGCATCAATATACTGTAGGGCACCATTTTGTTAGAAGACGTGCTTCGTCATGTATGTTCGTTGTCGTTACCTCCAAATGAATATATCAAGGGACCTTAATGCCGAGCGTCCTGCAGCGCCCTCTCGTGCTCCGTGGTTACTTCAAGCATGCCTTTTGAATGTGTCTCTGTTGCAAAACAGGTGGAATGTGATCGAAAATCAGTAGCTAGAAACCGCCCCTCCCGATACAGTAGGAATGTTGCTTGAGCCTGTTCTAGCAACGCTGGGCCATTGTCTTGTGTTTCGGTGCCGGTGTCTTTTTCAGTGACTGCCCTTTCGGCAGTTTGTTTAGTTCGGTTTTTGCTGTCCTGAGACCCCGCTGTTGGAATGCCGTGCTTTCTTCTGTGCATCGCACTGTAGAGCTAAGACAGCTATGAGCCAAGACAGGCTTGTAACACAGTCAACAGCTCATCGAAGGTGACCCCGCCGGGTTTCATGGGTTTCATCGAGACAGCGAGCTTTCCTTGGAAAGCTGAGCATCCTTTCTTGCGGCGATGAGACGATTGGTGGCGTCATTCCAAGTCGAGAGTTGTTGAAAGCAGCTAATGTCCTCTAGCCACACATTGACATTTTGCTTTGGCGAGCCCTTGAACTGTGGGAGGGATGCACAGAGGTCTCTCAGGTGTTGTAACTGTCGTTGACAGGTGTGGAAGCTGCTGCAACGAAACCATAAGGTTTTGTGGCATGATGGGATCCAACGTCAAGGTGCCAGTGGCAGGTGCCGACGCTTGGTCCAGGCTCTGTGGCGACTTACTGCTTCAGTATGTCACAACCGATGTCTTCGTCATCCAAGCTGTCCATGCTAGAGTTTCCATCGGTCAAGATGATGAACCTGTCGATGGCGATGTCCATAAGTCCGTCATCTGTCCACATTCGCTCCTCCATTCCGACGGTGTGATGTACATAGCTTGACCAGTTTTCTGCACTCACTTGCTAGGGAGTGACTGGGGTCAGTGCTTCCACATCCACAATCTTGAAGGTGACATTGTGGCTTGCGATGTAGCCCTTAGCTTGACTCCACTCTAGCTCAATCGGATTGAGCTCACAATGGTAAGGTGGCAGACTGAGAACCACGTGTCCATGCTGCTCTGCTATTGCGTCCACGTGACATTCCTCCAGTTCCGGCCTTTTGACTCTCTCCATTTTTACAAGGTTCAGCAGCTCTACTTTCAACATTGTAGACTCCGAAGTAACTCCATGCAGCGTAGGCCAGCCTTGCACATCCTTCTTCAGCCTACTGCTACTCGGAGAGGCATAGAGCTTGACGGAGGAATAAGACGCATTGTCCATAACAATCACGCTGTGGACCTTGATGTTGGGCAAGAACTTCTCTGTGAACCACTTCTTGAATCGCTTGCCGTCCATTTCCTGGTGACTGTCATCGGTGCCCTTCTTTTCCCGGAACACTTTAGCTGCGCCTTGCACGAAGCCGCCCTCACTGCCAGCGTGTAGGACGATGATGCGGCCTCTCTTCCCGGGTGGACTCTTGAGTCCAAGACTGAGGCCTCTATTGTAGGCGTCTCTTGGTGCCTTCGCAGTTGTATCTTTCTACAATTTGGAGCAATTGTGCCCTGCATTTGCCCATGTTTCATCCAGGAAATAGATGGGCTGCCCTTCTGCTCTGTATGCTTTGATTGCCTGCAGGTACTTTGCACGCCACAGAATAACGTCTGTTCGCACAGCAGGGTGGAGTTCCGACATATTTCTTGAAACGAAAGCCTAGATTCTGCAGTGCTCTCCACAGTGTAGATCGGCTGACCTTGGGGAAGAAGCATCGCCGTGGTCATCCTCTAAGACTTGCGTAAGGAATTAGAAAAACAAAAGTCACAATGTGCAGTTTTGATGATAAAACTTAAATGTTTGGTGGCAGCTGTTTCCAAGTTCCAAGCATCAACAATCATGATTAGAGTGGTCGTTTTAATGCTTCGATTTTTAATGTTTGCTTTTCTGGATTATTTTATTATACTTTATCGGCGGGTGAGTAGGCATGCCACTTCATTTCACTAGCAGTAATGAGAGCTGGTCTCTCGACAGTTCTAATTTCAACACCTGTCTGAACGTTCGCGATGGTAGCTGTGACCATTTTGAAAATCGCATTAGAAACATCAACAAAAAATATTTTAGCTGCACGTCAGCCCTAACTATTCAATAACGTTTTCCAAGCCTTTATTTGAGTAAGATTTCATTGATTGGGAACTATCTCTACCATGGAAGTTCTGTGTTGTCATGTTGCCGGCCCGACATTCGCTCAGCCAGTGATCAGGGCAGCATATGTTGTCCAACACAATTGTTGCTGCTGTTTTTGTTGCCGAAAGCTGTCATACCGAGGCAACATTTTAGTTGTCGTCCATGTTGTGCTGCTATAGCTGCGATCTGACAGGTTCGTCGGACAACATGGGGATCAAGCAACAAGTTGGCCAATTGGACTATGTGTTGTGTTGCTGTTGCCGTCGTGTTTCCTCGGTGTGACAGGGCCTTAACAAAACAATTTGAAGGGATGAATGCAGACAACTTTCAGTAAGTAAATTTTACCATATTTGCCACACCGTTCAATCTTAAAGGGAAACTCCGCTTGATTCTCGGTTGTTAGCAAACACTGCGACTTTCTTTAGTATCATCTAGAGAGACCGAATGACAAATATTATAACGTAATACCACCTAAAAGATCACTAAACCGGCCGACAAAAACTGAGATGTGCGAAGTCACCAAAATCCGCTAATTTAGCGGGCGACGTGCGGCGCAGACGTTATATTTCCGTTGTGGCTGACGTCTGTTGCATACACAGTTTTTTTCTTGGTATTTTTTTTCCAGGGAGAGCTTACCAGGCGGTGCTACGGATGCACTCCCCGCAGAGCTCTGGCTACCCGTAGCTCCCCGTCTGAGCAAGCAAAGGGGCGAGGCAGACGAAGAAAAGAAAAAAAAAATGACTGAGAACAAGAGAAACAAAAAGAGGGAGAGAGAGTTGCGCGGGATGAGTTTCGCTGACATACGTGCCACCGGTGCCAACAGACGAACCGCTTGGGTTGCCACCTTCCCCTCGCATCCGTGTCTTTTCTGGGTTACCGCTGGTAGATCACGTGACCCATTGTATTCCACGTGGGTGCGTATGCAACTGACGTTGAGGGTACAATGTTGCCCGGCTGTGCCAAAGTTCCGGTTTGCGATTATGGTAAATAACAAATTGCACAAAAAATATTTTGCTTTCAATTAGACAAACGGTCTGGGGCTGTTTTGAAGTACTGTTCACGCTTATATCACCCACTATCTCAAAATTTCCGAAATCGAGCGGAGTTGCCCTTTAAAATGAATATTAAAGATGCCTATACAGCACTAATTCTATACTTTAAAAATATGCACAAAAACAAGCCTTTGAACTGCAATTTTGTGGCTAATCACCAAAAAATGTTGCTTCACAGCTCTGGAAACGAATAGGCACATATAACAATGTTCAAACTTGCCTTGTACATGACTTGACTGGTGGTAAAAAAGGATAGCACATTCCATGGTAGAAATTACCAGGAGCGTTTTTATGGTTTTTTGGCTCTTCTATGCTTGCTCACTGGCCTTTCCTGAAAATACAAAAAAGATAGGTTCAGTAAGAAGTCACAAATAAATTTGTTATCTGAAGTTGAGTGTTACTCAAATACAAAAACGGAGCATTAAATGTGTTTGCCCTTTTTTCCCACAAATCCACAATAGGCCACTTCTTACCATCTATGGAGTGCATCCAGTGAATGACAAGCGAAGGAGGTGATCCGTGCAAGAGAATTTAACATATCCATGTTGAAATTCTATTTCATTTCATTTAATTTATTGTTGCTCAAAGACGTCCTTTCGAACGTATTACATGAGCGAGGATTTGGGAAAAAATCATACAGAGCACAATACATATAAAACTTTGGGTTCAGAAACTATGAAACCCGAGGATTCGGGGGAAAAAAAATACAAAAGCATAATACATATAAAACTTGGTGTTCTGAAACAATAAAAAAAGAAAGAACAACATCAGAGGGATTGAATTGCATCATACTATTCGGAAGTTGAAGATTGAGAACTACTCAGTCTTTCAGCTCTGCAATGTAGTTCGTATAAAAGCGAGTTAACTTTAAACTTTGCTTCATTCCAGAGGCAGGCTGGCAAGTTTCTTATCTCATTTCCTACGTGAATCCCATAGATCCTAAAAGGATCGTTACTGTCTGGGTTTTCGGCCCGACTCGCCATTTGCCTTGTCGACTCCTCTACTATGCGACGAAGAGACCCCTCTTCCTCGTGGGCGTTGGCCCGCCCCACCTTTCTTGCCCGCTTCTTGGCGTGGTTCAAGCATTGGAAATTACGATTGACAATATCAGTACCAAAATGAATCAGTGTTGCCAATAATGTCTGTGAAAAGTTGGAAGGAAAAAATTGCCAACACTCTATACTACTTCGCCTCCCATGTGATAGCTGCATCCGGAACGACCGAAACAACAAACCCATTGGGTGTTACGGAAAGCACAACCGTACGCCCTGTGTTCTGGTTGTGATTCCTTCAATCCAGTGACGGACATGGTACCAGCGAACATGGAAATAGTGAAAGGTTTTCCTTTTTGACGTAAAGTACTCTCCTTATTCGTGGGACCAGGGTTGTGTTGCAATGGTAAAATAGCATGTCCCATACTCCGTTCGGCCCTCAGCTGAGACTGCGGAGAGAGCTGCTTGCCCGTTGGACCAATTATCCACCTCCCTTTCGTCACCTGACCCCGCTCTGCACGTGGGTGTGGGCGGGAGCGTGATCACATGGCGAAAGACACCTATGACAGGTCCAACGAAGACATAGCTTCCACTGCATGCAGTCTCAGCTTAGCGGTGACCGGAGTACACTAAAAAATGTTTGTGCGTCAACTTTCATGCACAACACTCGGAGAGCCAATCACCGCAAATTAAGGAGGCAGCTCAGCGAATGACAATGCTGAAACATATGTTTAGACCGAAAAACGCAGTCTGAGTTGCAACATTAAGCAATGCAAAACGTCACGCTTGCATTGCTTAATGCCACAACTCAGTCTGCGTTTTTTGGTCTAAACATATGATTCGGCATTGTCATTCGCTGAGCTGCCTCCGTAAGTTGTGGTGATTGGCTCTCCGAGTGTTGTGCGGAAGAGCAGACTCACGGGCTTTTTTTAGATTGTAGTCACTGGCAAGGTGTGAATGGATGGGTGTCTCTTTCAAATGCCCCTGCCTCTAGCATGCGCCCATTGACTTTACACATGCTTCGTCCGTGCGTGCACTTCAGAGGTTCACGAGACTACGAAGCATAATTGAAGGTAGGAAGCTCACGCTGAAGGTCGGACAACTGAAACTCCTGCCTGAAAGGGGGAAATTTTCATATGTTTCCGTCTCGGAGTAAATCGATTAGTGCTAGCATTTGCACCGCTTGCTTTGTCTACGTGATCTCAAAATTACTTTTATATATATGTTGATATATTTCTGCTAAAATTTACGCTGCGAGCTCTATCCTGTAAAAATGAAAATAAATAAAGCTTGAGGCTATTCAAAACTGTCTGCCCATTTTCTGTTACACCAGTGTGTGGCAGAGGCACCGCAAAAATGGCGGACAGCAATGGAGATGCAGTTGACGTGCTGACAATCGCCATGTTTGCCGAAATTGCTGCGTTCCTTGCAGCGGTTGCAAGAGTGTATACGCAGCGCAGAGCAGTCATTCCAATCGCTGTGGTCACAACGGACTCAGTCGTTGTGACCAGTGAACTGGAACTCACTGCAGATCTCTGAACTAAGATTGCCATAGCAATAGATGGTTAGATGATACTCTGACCACCAACCTCCCTATGCTATGCATCTATACTCCGTTTCACGATAACTTCGCAAACTGTGGACGTCACGGCCCCTCCGACCCAATAAGAGCATCGGAGCGAGGCACGTGACATCATGTTGCGGGAGCGTGTGTCGCTGCGCCAAATACGAGGCCCGGAGAAACCGGTTGTCGTCTGCTGGCCAAGGGTCATCTGCTGTGAAGCCAACTTTGGGTGTTTCCTCCCAGTTTCCTCTCATAGAGACGCATAGGATGAGACATATGCTTGTTTGAATTACCTGAAAGTTTGAATTAACGAGATTTGACTGTATATTGCTGATAGAGATGGCATCGCGCGAGTTTAAGTGCCATTCAAAGGAAAAGAAGCCTAGAACTACTTTTTGTCATGGACGGTGCTGCTGCTGTGGCGGTAACGAGGCCTCTGTGGGCTCAACCATCGAGTGTTTTCACGTGCCTTACTTTGACGATCTTATTGGGTCGCAGAAGCCGCAGCCTCCACAGTTTGACAAGTTATGGTGAAACGAAGTATAGGGGTGTTAGGAATTGCAGAAAAAGAGCAAGTGTGACGGAATAGAACATTACACGGGTGTCCTCCATGCTGTCGAAGTTTCGAACCCCAGACTGCCCTTCGTCCTCTTCTTGAGGATTGTAGGCCTTCATGAGCAGATCTGCACATCAAAAAACAAAAATGGAAGAAATTCAGCATTGTCATAATCTAAAAAGAAGCGGAAGCATAAAATAATGTTCTAACATTCCTTATACAACAAGTCCAATATTTGTAGAAACTGGTCCCTGCCACTTAAAAAAATTAGAAATAGAACACAGCTTTGTTTCTGTGCTAATTTTTCTGTTAAAGCATTTGTACATATACATATAATGCCCCTAAACTTTTACTTTATCTGAAATAGTAAAAGGCGGTTTCACGAAACGCCTTTTGACTTCTGGTGAGCTGCGTTTTGCCATGTTGATGAACAGCATCTGCCATTTCCCTTTTTGCTTTCAAAAAGACGATTAGTTATTGGCATAATTTTTTTGTGATGGTGAAATGTGGAAGCATGGAAAGCACCATCGCAGACGAAAATTAAAGAAGAGAACACTTTCAAGGGAATCTGACATCCCGAAACAAATGTTGATTATGTTTTGCCAGGCGATCTATTATGGTGCAAGAAGACTACCCAATCAGTATTTTGCTACAGCGTCACATATTTTTAATGAAGTCAAAAAACATTACTCACTGAAACTGAAACTGGACTGGTGAGGAAGAAATATAGAGGAGAAAGATACCAGAAATCACGTGACTGTGCTACTTTTTTTTTTTTTTCAATCAACGTATTTGCAGTTTTTTAGAAGCCACAAAAAATGTGTAATTTTTGTCCATTTCTAGTATTGAGTGTGTGCCTTCGATGATCCACGACTTTGATTAGCTTGGGTGGCTGTTTCTAACCATAGAAACCGGCATGTTACCATAGAGAAGAGAGTGAGCTCGACTTAAACCAACCAGCTCTCAATCGGCGGCTTTCGGGCGGAAAGAAACACACCAAAAATAGAAAGCAAATTATGTTCTACGAACCAAATGCCGCGGTGAAGTTAAACCGGATGCAGGCTGCAACTATTGTTTATAATTTGACATTGGAAGCGATCGCCAAACCTGTGATTCCTTATAGATGCGTCCCATAGAGCGACAGACAGCAACAAACGACAGCGACGCACGACAACGAGCGACAGAAAACACCAACAGACAACCTGTTTGTCGAAGTCCGCCATCGCACTTGGTGGACACGACGCAGAACACGGGGACAAAGAAACCGGTTTCCTCGTGGGACTGGAGTTGTGAACAAAACACTTCAAAATGCACAGACAAACTGAGTCTGGTGACGCAGTTTTCGTGTTTTACTCTTTGGGCATAAAGCGTGCTGACAAACATGGTGAAAGTGCAGACGATTACTTTATTTCTTGATTAAAGCTTCCGCTTGTCTTCATTTGCCGTTGGCGACTTTCCGCAAACAGTTGTGACAATCGACACCAAACTTTTTCCGAACTAGAATACCCGAATCGTTCCTTTTTTGGGTCGTTCGAGGAATTCTAGGTGATGCGCCATGGAATTTTACGCCGATTTTGAGGATGTTTATAACTTCACATCCGAATGATCGAGGGCAGGCATTTTTGGGTGGACAATACGGCATCCCGATGATCACAGAACGCGATGACAAGTCTCGTCAGCTGGAATGGTTTGCCGCGGAACGTCGTGTCCTACTTCGTGGTGAGCGGTCTTACTTTGGTCAGTCCTCGAACATGAGTGTATCCATTCTGATGCAGGGGCGTAGACCTCGGCGTCTTAAAGCACCACCTCGCGCACCAAGCTTTCGCAATCAAAACCAGCTACAGAAATTTCTCTTTCGCAACACGACTGCCCGGCGTCAGCAAGCAAGCTGCGCCTGCGACCACTACGTGCAATCGAGGGACCGGAACTGCGGGAACGAGGAGTGGCCGCCAAGGGCTTTTCTGAAGGTCGAGCGGCGGAGCGAGGCACGGGAAAAACGGGAGGAAGGGTAGAAGGGAGGAAAGGCACAAGTGGGCGAGGAGGATAAGTTTGTCTCCGAGACATGTTTCTCAGTGGGACTGCTTGCTGCACTTCAAGTCCAACGGCAGACAAGAACTCGTCTGTCGCCGATTGTTTGTCAGCACTTGTCGGCGATTGTCGCGGGTGTTGGTCGTTCCAGTGGGACAGCATCGGCGACACGGAACTTTGTGGTGTCGTCGGACAAAAACCGGTGTTTGTTGCTGTAGTGGGACGAGGCTATTAGCAACTCTGAAATCGTTTTGCTGCCATACAAATCCTAATATTGACCGGTAGATGAAGGACGATTTGGGTCAGGCACATCAGAAGCCACAAGACCTCTCTTCTCATTTGTGCGTAGGCAAGAAGTTGTCACCGAAATATTGCCCGACCGTAGACTGCGAAACAGATCTAATTTTATTCCGTTAGTCTATAATGTACTTCCGTTAATCGCTAATGAACGGTAATGGTCCCAGATCTAATCAACTGATGTGATTGACCTAAGCCATTTTGGCGCACATTTCGGAGCAACCAAAACAGTGTTTTGGAGCAGCAAATGTGGCCTTTGGTGCAATCAAAACAATGTTTTGGAGCAGCAAAAGTGGCTTTTGGACCAGCCAGGACAGTATTTCGGAGCAGCAAAAGTGGATTTTGGAGCAGATATTCTTAGGAAAATAAAAATATTTGTTTTAAGTGCTGTACAAACAAAGGGCGCTTCGTGTTTTGTTGAGTTCTGATGTGACGTGTTAGACGGAACTCGCTGTTTCTGTTTTTTACTGCACAGACATCCCACAAGTGTACAGTGCTGTAGGCATTGCCGAAAAACCGCTTGTCACCGTTTTACTGGTTCCCGACGTGCCAGATTTTCGTCAAAAGAAAGCAAACGTAAAACAATGAATTGCAAGCGTCCCAGCTGGTGCCTCAGTTTTGTTTTGGTTTTGAAAGGCGACCTAAATTGGTCCTTTGGTGCAGGCTTGGCGCAGATTACCCATATTTTGGCGAAATGTAGCAGCATGTAGCAGGGTTAGCCCCTTGGCGCAGCAATCGCATTACTATAAGGGAAATCTCGCTCTCACCCATGACGAAAATAGTACCCCCGGGGATCATTCTTGCCTCCGACGGGTTGACGTCAAGTTAGCTAGCTCTTTTGCACTCCGAATAAAGACCGGTAGGTACAAAAATCAAATAAAAAGCGAGTATCGGACGCTATTCTTTTTTGTCGCCGGTGGCTCCAGTACGTGAGGTCAATCTTGACGTGAAAGAAATCAAGTGAGCTGGAGAACACTTCCTCTGCACATAGAATGACATGGGGCAAACGTCTGTCAGCATGGCATCTAGCCTAGTGTGTGGGAGGAAGCAAGATGCTTCCCTTTCTAACAGCACTTGGACATGCTAAACATGTTTGTCTTTCACAATGTCCTTGACCTTCATTTTACTTTACCACAAGACCCTGTAGGAGAAAGCAGATGTTCCCAAATCGCTTCTAGATTTTGTTACCGTGTAAGCAAACTTACCTCTAGGGGTCATGCCTGACTTTTCTGCTTCTGCCGCTGCAGCAGTGGATGTCACTCCCCTTGCAACAGGGAGCACTCTGGTGCTGATAAAAGAGAGTGAAAATGTGTTAAAACTCAGACTCGGGATCAACTGTGCGTGTTCTTGGCAGTAAGTAATGTAGCATATTACCGTCGGTGCTGAATCTGGCCCTTGAGGAACGATAGATTCTTGGAACAGGTGCCATGTTGGCACGGGAACATCATTGCGGCGAGCACTGCTCCGGCCACTTTGTTTCTTTGACTCCCTTGCATACTTGGCCCTCAAGGCTCGCCAAGTCTGACAGCAGGCGTTAGTCACTGCCTGAAGTGAAAGAAGTAAATGTGGCATAAATAATTAAAGTGTCGCTTATGAAGACAAGTTTTAGAACAGAAATCAAGATTGAACTAGATTTCTGATACAACTTCAATTAGGACAGCCAATAGGTGCAACAGACATGCATCAGGTTTATTTGCCAGCATTCAGCCAAAACTTTGCAAACCTTCTTCAACTTCTTGAAATGTAGGATTTAAAATTTTTTTGTTCTACCAGTTTAATCTCTTCATTACTGATCGCTCGATCAATAATCACTTCCCATTTCGAACCATAATTTTGGCAAACGGTTATGCGAGGTACGCAAACGAGGTGGGAGCAGTAGGTTGGGGGTGGGTATGCGCTGCCCACTCGGAAATGTTTGGTCACATATAGCTGCAGGGAGGCCGCATCAGTGGCTCCGAGGCAAACCGCCGGCACAAAGAATCGGATCCCCAGTTGGCGGGTTGGAATCCTAGCTGAGGAGCCTGCAATATCTGACAGAAGTTCATTGGAGAGAAGGCGCCGTGTAACCGAGATTTCAGTTTCACGTCCAAAGAATCCCAGGTGGTGTGAATTCATCGCTGAGGTATGCGATGGCCTTCCTTGGTTTGGCATGCAAAACAATCCAAACTTTTCTTTGCGAATGGCAGAGAAGTCTATGGGCAGTCCCGCCTCTGGAGTGACCCAAAACGAACCTTTGATAGCACTTTGGTGGCTTGCGAGCTTCGGGTGGAAACGCCCAGACGCGTGCAGCTGCGCGTGAACGCGAGCGTGCATGCGCAGCGAAAGCTTGGCAGAAGGCAATGGGCGCGCGACGAAGGCAGGGCATCCAGAGAGACGCCCTGGGTCAAGGTGCAAATTATATAGTTCTGTGAAGAGGTCATACTTACCCAAAGCGATTCCAATCGCCTACCAGGAATTCTCTCGCTTTGCCGTGTCCCGGTAATTCATTCGGCTGGCATTCCACAACCACGGATAGCGCTAAACTTCCAGAATGAGCGCTTCTTTCGAGCAAGGAGCCACCGAAGGAGCCGCCATGTTGGCAAGGGAGAACGGACTCACGACCGGCATCCAAGGCGCGCGGCGGCGGGCACCTCGACTTGCGATTGGACTGTTGTTCCGGTCGTTCCTGTGCACAAGGAGAAAGTTGAGCTCCGTTCAACTCCTTGCGTTGCAAACTAACGCGAACGAAACAATCGTTTGGCGCTCCGTTGCCATGGCAACTCGTCGTTCCAACCGGTTGCATTAGTTCGTAAGCATAGTGGTCGCTCCGAATGCTACTGTGTGAATGGGCCTTTAATCGCGAAACTGCCAAAGAAAAGTGCAGACATGATGGTGTGCCTTCTTGTATGTGCAGATAGTAACGGTGTTTTTTTTTAGCTGCATTAAATTTTCAAAAAAAGAAGAGCTGCGTTGGGGCACTTTTAGTTATGCCATTAGCATACCCGACCTGGCACTCACTAGGAACAAAGTATCTTTGGCAACTAGGCGGCTAATTAATGGAGATCTCTTAATTAACTTTTTAATTGTTTTTAGAGGGCCTATTGCATTTACGAAATTGAAGCCCAACCTTAATATGCTCCAACCCCACAGCGAAATAAAGGCACGAAAATTTCTGCGCGCGTTTCTGGCTAAATTATTTCATTCCCGCATGCTCTTTCAAACTGAAACTGACCAGAACAAGATCGTCAATGGCGTCGATATCTTCGCCCTCGCTTGGCATCACAGCAGTAACGTCACCTGTCATGCAGGCACTGCCATCAGCGCTATTGCAATACGTTGCTCTCTCCTTAGTGTTTTGCGTACCGCGGCAGGTGTAAATCACGCTGTCCCAGCGGGCATCGTGACGCTGCCCTTTCCTTTTGTTAATATGATAGAGGCTTGTGCCAATGGTGATACAAAGCGACGAACGCTGCGTCACTTGCTCCTCTGTTGTAAAAGACACAAGTTTGCACCCATATCTTTGTAAGGACGAAGGCTACAAATAACACAGGCGCTGTGCGACTCTTAGTGCTGTGCCTTTCTTTCTCTGACTGTGGCAGGAAACACATCTGAATGGCGTCGCTCATAGCGACAAGGCTTTCGGTTGAAGAAAAAACAGACATGGTGATCTCATATTTAACTATACAAAAGAATGCTCGTCATGCTGTGCAACTCTATGCCGCTCAGCACCCAGGTCGCTTCGTTCCTGCCCACACTTCCTTCATACACATTTTCAACAAGCTTTCATCAAGTGGCACGGTGGTGAGTGAGCGAAGACAGAAAAAATATGCCCTTAGCTGCGAATTCGAGACTGACATTCTCGCCTACGTAACAGCTAAGCCTGAAGCAAGTGTGCGCGAAATTGCGAGGTCTTTTGGGACAACAATCTCTACAGTGTGAAAAGTGCTTGTGAAGCATCGCATGCATCCGTTTCACGTTAGCCTGCACCAAGAGCTACATGGCAGTGACTTCCAACGACGACTGGATTTTTGCAATTGGGCCCTGATTTAAATTGACCAGGATCCTGGATTCTTGAAAAAAAATTATTTTGAGTGACGAGGTTCAATTCTGCAGAAATTCAACGGTGAGCCTCCACAATGCCCATTACTGGGCAAGCATAAATCCCTGTTGGCTCCATCAGCACGAACATCAAGTGAGATGGTCTATTAACGTATGGTGGGGAATATTTAATGATAAAATCGTTGGCCCATATTTCTTTGATGGCACACTGAACGGGAACGGAGACAATCCTTGAGGACGTGGAAGAGTTTAT
Source organism: Ixodes scapularis (assembly GCF_016920785.2). Lineage (NCBI taxonomy): Eukaryota > Metazoa > Arthropoda > Arachnida > Ixodida > Ixodidae > Ixodes > Ixodes scapularis. The sequence goes on from NW_024609838.1 coordinate 72,175,846, forward strand.
TGCTGGCCTGCCTCTCAGCGTGCTGAAGGAGACGTGGTTTCAACAGCACGGCGCTCCAGCGCATTCTTCTTAGCGTGCTGTTCGATTTCTACACCAAACTTTTCCAGAGCAGTGGATTGGACACAGTTGTCCAGTTCCGCGCCTGGCACAATCAACAGATCTGAGCCCATTGGATTTTTTTCTTTGGGGCTATGTGAAGAATGAAGTCTACGCCACGGAACCCACCAGCGTGGACAACCTGAAATGAAGAATCGTCGCCGCCTGTGCTGCAGTTCAGCCTGAAATGCTTGAGTGCGCGTTGGGTTTCCATGCGGAGCCGACTGATGATGTGCATTCCTGTACATGGACTCCGATTCGAGCACTTGCTTTGAATGCAACTGTTTCCAACTTCATAAAGCAGCCAGGCGGCGGCAAACGCTGGGTGGCTTATCACATGCCCAAATCACTTTGGCTGCCAAGCTTTCTTTTTGTTTATGTACCAAAATGCTCTAAGCCATACTTTTGCCTGCTTTTCTCGACGAACTAAAAGGTTTCCGAAGAAAATACTGGTGCTGTGAAAAGTGAGGCAGTAAAACTTAGTTCTCAACAGTGCCCTGTTTGAGCTACACTTGAAAAAGCGCCGATGCCGTGTTCACACTGCCGGGCACAGCAAATGACTACCGTAACGTGAGCCAGGACCCCAGTGCAAGGCTCCTTCCTCATTTATTAAGAGCCTATAAGACATAGAACAAAGAAAGATTATTTTGTTACACGCTGCAATAGTTTAACTGCCATAGGGGCCAACAAGTGATATTACACAAGCATGATTACTTTGTTCTTTAAAATAAAAACCCTGGCTAGTTTAAGGCTGCGGTACCACGGCGGCCATCTTGAACAAAACATTAGTTGAACCACCAGGGCGGCGTTGGCTGTCCGTATGAGCAAATGCTGCAAAACCTGCGCGCCAATTTCGAAACCCTTTTTCCCGTCGCTTGCGACCTTGAGTTTCCTTCTCCACTCTTACGCCCCTCCTTTCACGTGTTCACCCTCTGGCGCGTCGCGCCCACGTTCATTGTTGGGAGGACAATGTACCGGATAATCCCCAACTTGAGGCCCCCTGCCAAAATTGTCCGGCTGCCAAGTGATTTGAGCGAGATGGGGTTTTGAAGCGGTATGGAAAAGTGGGACCGTCAATTTTGAACTATGCCTTTTCGATACTGCATAAGTTGTGTACGGGGCTGGCCAAGGCACGGGCGCGAGGACGTAACTGTATACAATGCTTGGGTTGCAGGAGCACTCGCGCGTAGAAATGGTAGGACGCGCTTTCTGAAATCACACGCCTACATTCCGCAGGGTTGCAATCCTGCGAGTAAAACAGAGTACATCTTCGGACAGTGCGTGAGTTGATGCCGGCCGTACGAAAATTGTCCTTTGTCCCTCTTGTTCCCCTTCTCCAGGGTTTACTTTCGTCATTCTTGTCCAGCTCGCTTGCACCTTTGCATTTAATTGCATTATAATAAAAAGACACACCTCGCGCTTCCTGTCACTACTGCCTATGCTTGCACGCGCTGCCGATTGGCGGTCCTTTCTTTATTTTGTTTCGTCGCTCTTTTGAAAATACTGAAACTAATATTTTCTCAGACCCTGCTCATCGTACCTCTGCACTACAGTTGTGTAAACACATTGTGATGTAATTTGAGATATGGGACGGAGTGTCTACATTCTTATTTCGTGTGTAATGCCGGCATAAGATTCCTTTGCTGCCAGAGGGTCAAAATAATGGTAGGGTCGGCAGCAAAAACTATTTCAATGGCCGAATTATGATCAAACACCAGTAAGAACATAAAAAAGAAATCACATGGGGACAATAAAAATATTGCTACAAGAGGATGGTGCGCGGGGCACAAACAATATTCGGAGTGACGTTGAGGGAACGCGACAAGCCAGATCTTTCCTGATGGCAGCCGTAAAAGTTGATCTGGTGCCTCGTTTTGATCGGCTTTGCACGGAAACTCGTCGACTACCGACTATCTTGTCAGTGGTGAACATAGTGAACATGAACTGGATGATTCTTTTGTTGTTTTTGTTTCTGTAGTTAAATGAGAGTATGGAAATATGAGACGTCCGCTGACGCTTGCGTCGGCTAACGGAACCTCAATCGCCGATCGCGGCCGATGTCATGGGCGTATACAAATACATCAAGTCGTCTGGGCGGGAGCAGTTGAAGCGCCGCACTTTTTTGGCCGGTCAGTAGAGACTCCGCGAATTCTGACTCGAGGCTACTCTGTGCGGAGGGAGCCGCTACTGAGCGCGACAAATCGGAAACCAAGGATGGCTGAAATTTCCTAATTGCCATGAGATTTGCAAATTCGTTCTTCCCGCCGTAGTAAATTCGTCCGAATCGCTATTCGATTTACTAATCGATTATTTGGATGAAAAGATATATTTCAAAATTCGTACGTGGCTCACCAAATGGCAATAAAATTGGTATAGGATTTCAAACCTATATAGTGTCGCCCTAATTTACAAACTTGTTTCACTTGAAATTAGAGTTCACGCGCAAGCGAGCTGGTGGAAGCCTATACTAAAAAGGCCAGAAACAAGAGAAACAAAAAATAAATAAATAAGAGCGGGATAAGTGACAGTCTCAAATCACAGCTGAAAATGGTTACTTGGTAAGTGTAAATGTCCAGACATTGTATTAGTAAAATATATATATATATATATATATAAAGTCAAAAATGCGTACTGTCGGAGTTATTAATTCGAAGTTTATTCCGACGTTTCGAGCGGGGACCGTTCTTCATTAGGTGATGAAGAGTGGTCCCCGCTCGAAACGTCGTAGTAAACTTCGAATTAGTAACTCTGACAGTACGCATTTTTGCCTTTGTATATATATATATATATAGAGAGAGAGAGAGAGAGAGATAGGTAGATAGATATTTTTCACTATTTGCTGACGGCCGAAACTAACTATGCAACACAACAAGTAAAACCACAGAGCTGCCCCGCCTCATATCACCCTCAGTTGGAGCTCGACTGACACATTGCGCCGATCAAGCATCACCAACAGCTCAACACCTAAACGCCACGGCGTTCACTATCTTTGTTTGGGTGATTCCACCCAGTAATATAACAACTCATACAATGCGCCGTGATAAAGTGCTTTTTGTCTTTGTGTATGTGTTTTCGTGACATCTAACCTCTGTTTGCGCTCTGACTAAGAATGAAACCATGTATACTAAAACATCGATAGTGGTCTCTATTTTTAGCGACGCTCGCACACGTCTTGCCTTTGACGCAGTGGCATTCTCATCTCCCATACACGGACATTTGGACAAAATAGGTTGGTCGGCCTTCACTCATTAGCTGCGGAACGTTTTGACCGTGACGTATGTATGATTCAAAGAAGCACCGACAGGCGGGTGCCCCTTTGAAAACAAATCATGTTCGCGTAGAGATATTTAGCGGCTATAGTATAGTCCGTGGGTATTTATTTCTAGGCCAACTCGTCGGCGTCAGTCGGTACAGGCGCTGGAGGCGTGATGAAAATGCTGGCAGATGTCGGCTTGACGAGCCCCACACTCTCCCCTTACAGCAGATGGCAAATAAACCAACAACAATATTTGTCGACGGGCAATTGATTGAAGAGGCCAATCGGTAGTAGGATGACTCGACAAAGGGTAATTCGTCAAAAATTCCAACTCGTTGACAATTGTTTTTGAGGCCATTCAGTTTCCACATTGCACTCATCTTCTGTATTAGAACACATACACATGTTAGACATTTTAATATAAGCAAGTTTTGGGCACCGGATATTTTTTTGAAAAGCTGTTTCACCGAATTTCGCATCTCCCGGTTCGTCGAATTTTGATATGAAATCATAATATAATTATTATACTTGTCACTTATTCAATTAGAAATGGTTACAGATAATTATAAAATAAAAGTAAGCTTTCGCAAAAATTATGTCGATTATAGGCTATGCCAACGTAGCCGAACAGTAAAAAAAAAATGTTATGAGGGTGTTTTTGTTAGGGTTCAAAAAAGACAAAGGCGATTCTTCAAATGAGCACTGGTCACACAGGCCGACTGGTAACATAATTAAAATAAAAGCACCGACTTCACAGAACAGGAAAAAACAATTTCACTAGACGTTTCGCCTCCATGAATAAACGCCTCCATGAATAAACGCCTCCATGAATCATGAATAACCAACTCGCCCAAGCTGAAGTTCTGACCAGTTTCGCCTCCCTTGCGGGAGGCATCTTCAGTAGTCACACAACAATGCCTGTGTAAGCTTTGTGGAGAGGGCCGCGTTTTTTGTTACACACGGATGTGTGTGTCCCTGCGAACAAACCACGATTCTAGGATTTTCGGGACCCCCATCTGTCCTCCCTCGCCAAGGTCGTCGCGGCCGGGAAGTCAAAATAATGCCCTATTGTCCACACATAGTACACCAGTTCAGACTTCAGTCGGGTCGCGTGGGATGCGCACGTGACGTCACGCTTGTGTTTACAAAGCAAATGAAAAGTTCAACCTCAAGTCAACGCTATTTATCAAATATGTCCGTACTTCGTGGAGAGGGCCGCGGTTTTTCTTACACACGGATGTGTCTCTGAGAACAAACACGATTTTAGGAGATTTTCGGGACCCCCATCTTTGTCATAGGGTGACTCGTTTATCGGACTGTTCGTCGCAGCGAGAGTACAGGGAAGGATAATAATTCATACCCTATATCGTGCAGAAGAGAAGAATATAAAAAAAAAAGAAAACGAAGCGAAAATTTCGATTTCCTTTCTTGTGGACAGGGCATTGTAGGTGAACGTGGCTTCCTTGTTTGATTCGCCAAAGTAGCAACAAAGCGACATTTTACGATTGAGCGAGCACCGTCGGAAACACTGCCCAAAATAATTTTATAGGGAGTTTCACGGCTTTCCACTGCGACATAAGCACGTGGATAGAAAAACAAATATTGACAACAATAATTGTCGAATATTTTTGGCACGCTCACACCTGGTTTTTCTTCATAATTTGATGACTCATATGTTGATTTTGTTTGCGGAACCGTACTTCTGACCAGCAATTTTATTGCGTACGCGAAGCTTTTGCGTGCGATCCACTACAGTTAATTATTTTGGGGTGTCCAAGTTGAAGCGGTGCGTGTTATTTTTCAATCTCTGTCCGAATGATACAAAGTTTCACGTTTTCACCCTGTGAGTGAAGTGAGTTGGTCAGTGCCAGCATCGAAGGCTAACTTCGAACTCTAATTTGGAAATAATGTCTCTGTTGCCGCATCGCGGACAAAGATATATATGCTCTTATCACTGTAGCAAAATAACGTGGCAGGATTTGTGCTCTTGTTATGATCGTGTACCATTGCGGTCGACGTCATCCCAGCACGGCGTATCGTTTTTGTATTCGGTTCAGCCCTGCAAACCACACTTAGGAAAAAAATGAAAGTTTGCACCTTGTTTGTTCAATTTTTTGTTATACTGCAGAAACATATTGCGCCCCGTGTTTTTGAAGGCACGGTAGACGGTGGTGACGGTGAGGTGACCGACCCCCATGTCAGCCGGCGTCTCGCTCGACCTCCTCGGAGGACAGGTCGTTTTTACTGGTGACTGGTGCATACGTGGAGCAACTCCGCGCGCATTGCGTTCTTCATCTCAGAGAACGCAATACATGACTCAGCTCTATCTCGTCATCGCTCCAAAATGACAAGTGGAATTCGCAACTGTAGTCGGTGACAGGTCAAGAACGAAGTGGGAGCTCCTCCCACCCTGTTCCACTTCAGCGGAGCGAACGGGGGAGAGGAGGTCGCCCCCTTTCCAGCGTTCGCAAATGGCAAATTTTAGTTTATTAGGCCACTAACTGTCAATTTACGCTCGTTCTTTTACGTCCGCCGCAGCCGATAATGTTATCCCCGGGAATACCAAAAGTATAATTTCTTTCAGCAAAAAAAACAACAAAACAAAACAGAATAATAAAACGCCCGGTATATCACAGCTTTGACAACGCTTCACGTGTGTGAGGTTCGATGACCGACAGAGAACCACCGCTGGCCGTGCTCCCGAAGCGGGGAAGTGCAATTTATGGAGACCGATCATATTATCAGAAAGGTGCAGACTAGGGAGCCTTCATGTGCGCGAAGCGCACATGGAGGCACTCTAAGGCAGACAATCCAGGAAAAGTATTCTTGCAACTATGAGGTTCCAGTTGTACTTACACATGCATTATCGTCAAATTTGACGGAGTTCCTTCCAACACTAAAGAGTTGTCAAGAGTGAAGATTATAAAGGAGAATATCAGCAGGAATCTATTGTCTGTTTACTGAAAACAAAACAAGCATCAGAAAAACGCATTTGGGCGGCCGGGGAGGCCAGAAGCACGGACTGCGCACACCCAGCGTGGAACCAGCCAATAAGAGGGCACTCCTAGCAATCTGTTTTCAGAGCCACGGTATGCCGGCTGCCGGCCAAATGTCCACTTTAATTCTATTATGGCTTTCGAAACGTAAATACACGCTCGAGAATTTTCAACAATATCACGCGAGCGCCGACCGGCCTGTAGATCAGCGCATCGTCACGGCGCGAAGTAGCGATATCAATGACAGTACGCGCGTGCGCAGAAGAAACGCGCCGAAGTCGGCGTCGGCTGCTAAGCTGTTTCCCCAATCACGACCCACCCCTGGCGCGACGCCCACCGCTTGCTCCACCCCATAAGCAGGGGACCTAGTAATCAAAGCGACACACACGGTACGCAAACACGAACAGCAGCCAGTAGGAAGGACACCGACACAAGCTTAGTCAGCGAACGAAAAGACAGACACAAACTTCACTCTAGGCAAACAGAGCAGGGGTAGTTACAAGGATGAGATGCGTGCGCAGACGGAGGTAAGCAGTGCACAATAAATACGCGAAAACTCGCAGCAACCGAAGAACTACGCAGCAAACACGTACGTGAACACGCACCAGAAGCACGTGCGTCACGCTGCGTATCTACGCAGAACTGGCGATTTTGGCATTTCGGTAATTTGAAACTTCGATATCGCTTCCGTGAACAATTTATTCAGCAAACTGAACCGGTGGAGCCTCGCATAAAAAAAAAATCGTTTAACAATATGAAAGCGACTGAAATTCTTCCTAAAAGCTATATTAGCAGAAAGTACCGTGTTATAAAGGACCTCACGAGTTTCGACCAAGTTTTCCAGCACGTTATTTTGCAAGAAACGGAAGAAGCCAAGTGTACAACCAGTTTCCGAAGCTGGCAACCACAGCTGGAATCAGCGCCATCCTCGGCAGTTTCCTGAACCTCGCGTAGTCACATTTCAGCCACCGCCACATAGAGGGCGCAACCAGACATCCAATTTGTGTTTTCTGTGTGTTTTATGATTCTTTTTAATAAATAGGCTCGATTAGTGAAAATGTGGGCTAATAATCAGGACCTGGAACAGTAATCTCCATTTAATACTAAAAATATCGGCCTAAATGTCTGCCAAAAGGGGTCAAAATACTCGTTTTTGACTATCAACAAATACGTGATTTCACCTATATTCAAACTTTTTTTATGGAAAATCAAAAGTGAAATTTAGAAAAAGGGCCTCGCTTTGCAAAGCAGAATATGTTTTTCTTTGCGGGCCTACAATTTTATTCATGTGTGCCAATCCCTAAGCGCTGTACCACTGTACTACCAAATGAAGTTTGCCAAAATTAACGGTTTTTGTCACTTTTCACGTGAGCATTCCGAAAAAAGTTTAAGCCATATTACAATGAAATTTAGCGTAACTCTTTCGACCATAATTACAAACTGATGTAAAAAGTTTCAAATAAAATGACCGAGTAGGCGCCCAAAACTTCGCGACTGAAGTGCTTCCGCAAAGTCAATTTATCTAAAGTAAATATCTGTCAAAATATAATAAAAAACGAAAAAAGGGCCTCCGTTGACAATGAACGCACTCTTCTTCTATAACATTCTAAAATTAGAAAGAAATTGCTCCAATAGAGCACCCTGTACCACTGTACTACGAAACCATGTTTTGCCGAAAAGGTCAATGTTCGCGGGTGCCCTCTGAATTAGCTTTTTGCACTAGGAAAACAAGTCCTACATCAGATAAAAGATAATGTTGTACACTACAAGATGATATATAGCACATAATTTTAGCAAGCTTGAACACGCCACGATCGCATTTCGAAAACGTGCTGAAAGCGTCATATGTCATGGCCGCCGTGGGACCGCAGCCTTAATGCATCAAAAAGCAAGAACTTAGAAACAAAGCAGCGGTGGCAAATAATAGGTAGCAGAAGTCTCCAGCATTGAAAAAATATTTTTCCCAAATAAAACGCCAGAAGCTTGTCTAACGTTGCCGGCCGTTGGTAGTGCATGCAACAGCATTTATCGTACCAACGAAAGCGTCGCGTCGCCCGCAGGTCAAGAGAGGGATATGACAGAGCACAGTTGACGCCGACCGCAGACGCTTAAATTACACCTGCCGCGGTAAGCAAAACACCAAGGAGAGAGCAACGTATTGCAAAAGCGCTGACAACAGTGCCTGTATCACAGGTGACGTCCCTGCTGTGACGCCAAGCGAGGGCAAAGATAGACGTCATTGACGCTCTTGTTCTGGTCAGTTTCGGTTTGAAAGAGCTTGCGGGAATGAAATGATTTAGCCAGAAACGCGTGCAGAAATTGTTTGTGCCTTTACTTCGCTGTGGAGTTGGAGCATATTAAGGTTGGGCTTCAATTTCGTGCATGCAATAGGCCCTCTGAAAACAATAATTAAAAAGTTAATTAAGAGATCTCGGTTAATTAGTCGCCTAGTTGCACAAAATACTTGGTTCCTAGTGGGCGCCAGGTCGGGTATGCTAATGGCATAACTACAAGTGCCCTAACGCAGCTCTTTTTTTTTTGAAAATTTGGTGCAGTTAAAAAATACACCCTGTATAATCAACATCAGAGTTTATGTATGGTATGTTAACAACAACATATCCAGTAATCCCTCATTATAACAAAGTCAACGAGATGGCAAAAAAATTCAGTAAAAACGTGAGAGCTATAAAAAGAGTAACAGTAACCTTGAAAGTACACAGGAATAGTATGGAAGGCTTTTACAAATATATATTAAATGAACCAAACCTTGCTGATTATCCAGGCTTACTGACCCAGGCGAAAATTTTCAACTGGGGCCAACCGGTCCCAGTTCCAGCTGGTTTATGGAACAATTCCCAGTTGCAAATGATCCCATTTGGAGTTTGTCCCAGCTGGAATTGGTCCCAGTCACAACTGGTCCCACTTGGAGTTGGTCCCAGTTACCGCTGGTGCCAACTCCAGCAACAATGAAACATGGCACAAAATGGAAGGTTGACAAGACTTTATTGTCAAAAACTTGGAGAATAGGTTCGGTGACATACAGGCCTCCGGGTTTAGCCGCTTGCTTGCAATGATTGAATCGCTTTTTCAGAGGTAGTATTCGTGAAATGAAGGAAGATCGGCCGTTGGCATCTTTTAGTGAAGACGTCCTCAGCTTCCTCTCCCCATCGCGTGAAGAAAGGTGCTCACCCATGCTCTCGCGTTGCGGAGGTGAAGTCCTGATACGATGCGGTAGCACTCACACCTTGCAATCCAACATTTCCAATTGCCTCGGTCACAACAGTCAAACATTTTCGAGGTAGACCTCCCGCCATTTTCTTCATTGTGCTCTCCGCGGCGGTTTCCTCTTCCGTCCGGTCTTTCCTGGGTGTCCTCCGATCGCTGAACTGCATCTTTCCATCCTCGAAGTTCACCGCTGCCACCATGGTGTGTGTACAGTTGGGTCCAAAGAAGCGCAGCTGTGGTTTTGACATTTTCATAACGATGCCAACTTGGGCGATGGCGACCCTTCTCTAACGCACCGCATCTACAGGGTTGCCAAATGTTTGTACTCTTACCCGCCAAATTTTTACAAGATATAGCCGAAAAATAGCCCAAAAATAGCCACAAAATACACTGACCATTTGAAACATATATTTTAAACACAAAAGACACATATACATTTTTATGCATCAAATAGAAGTATTCACACCACTTGCAACACTGGTCTTTGCCCCACAGTCCGAATTTAACATACAAAATGTTTTCCAGCGTTTCCATCAACATCCTGTTTCGCAAGTTCGTCTTTGTGAGGGTGACCTGGGGGGGGGGGGGGGGGCTGAATATGCGTTCTACTACAGTGTTGGACAGTGGTAACGTAAGCAGTGATACGGCCAGTTGCGACAGCAACGGAAACATGTTCTGTGGTTTGCAATGATACCGGAATGCTCCAGAAATGGCGTCCCTTGCACATTTGGCGACCTTTCTGAAACGCTCGTAAAAGTGCATGACAGCATACCTTCCACTGTATTAATGGGACGCATGCTGACCAGAATGATGTCACGGGAAAACTATGCAGAATTAAACATAGGTGCATGCCAATCAACAGACAACCTAAAGTATGTGGAGAACACATGCTGTTGGGGCCCGCAAGGAATTGCACTGTCACTGGTTGAGGTGGAGGAGTAACAGCACACGCTTGCATTCCGACAAGATTCGAGGGTAAATAGTTGGACAAGGTGCGCAACGAGCAGACAAATTTGCTTGCTGTTGCATACCTATCAGGGTTGACAGACTGAAGCGTCAAATGTTTAAGCAACTTACTGTGAAGTATGATGAGGCGAGGCTGGAAAGCCTTAGTGCCACATCTTTCTCATTATTTGCTCTCCTGTTGAGCTTGCTTCCAGATGTCCCAAGGAGGGAGTATGAGCCCACAACCGAGGATCGGCTTTTGTTGTTTTAATTAAGCTCAAACACTATGTAGAAAACCCGAGACTGGGGTAAAAAGCAAGGAAATGGTTTCGAAGAAGAGACAGGGGGATAGAAAGTCTCAAACTCGGCTACTGCGTTCATTTCCTCAAAGTCTTATATACCCACAACCTAATCACTGACCACCGACGTCACAAGGTCATCCTTTGTTATCTATACAATCCTACCCACACTGGTCTACACCTCAACCGTAAACGGTGACCTCAATCCCAACTGAAAGTTTAGGACCTTGAACAAAACAACCAAAACAAAACAAACACAAAAACCCACTTCCTTTCCATCCGTAGTCTGGAAAGGCTTCGCTTTATCTAAACGAGAACTGATATGACTTCCAACTGAACCCCTGCCCGCAAAATGACTAATTCCACGTTCAGAGTGCCCAAGCACTCTGAACGTGGAATTATGAATAACTTGTACTACATCTGTACAAAAAGATATTGATATTGTACTTTGTGGTGCGCACCTTTGTTGCCGTAATGCGAGGCAATCTCCTTTCGCCAGGTGTCCTTTGACAACTGAGTATTCCTGCAGATACTTTCAATCTCTTCAGAAGACTTGCATACGCTGCTATCTTAGACAGCCCTCTCATGACTTTGCAGGCTGCAAGATACATTTTTATTGAAATTAGGGAATGAATACTATCACAATACACGCCACCTTACCTTTCCGAAAATGTCTCTTCTTTTTGAATGGGCCCTCCACATTTAAACTCAATGAATAAGTTCCGGCAGCAGAATCTCTCCATTGGCCAATCAAAGAGCACCAGGGCCTCTGGAGAGGGTGGCTGCTCTACAAATTCCTCATCCTGAGCACAAAACCATCTCTTCCGCTCACAACATATCGTTGAGGGTGCAGTTCAAATCGCAAAAGGACTGTTTTACATGGCTCACATCCACAGCACAGACAGACACTGATGTTCCTGCACAGATGGTGGAGAAGCAAAGTTGCAACGCTTATTTGTTTTCGACTATCGCATGGCAAAAGAGCTAAGTGCTAATTAAAACACATTCAAAAGAGTAATTTGTACACATGCATAAGCACGCACCTTTCTGCGAGTTCGGAGTCACCCGGGAGAACTTGGAATACAGTTTTTTTGATGACGGTATGCCCCAGCTCCTTGCGCAGCTCGTTTTTGATGCTGCGGCGTCCTCCTCCAAGTACACGACAACTTCCGCGGTATGTTTACACCTCCCTGCGACGCTAGCACGGCAGTTCCATTGTGCGAAAACAATCGCCCGGTTGTTGTCAAGCTAATTCAGAATGGAATAAATGTACTTCGTTACAGCAATCCATCAACGCCAACTAAAAAAACTGACTCTTATGTACTTACGCAAAGCTCGACGTGCTTTGCGGGTGCCCTGAGTCTTGTCTGCGGCATACAGCACGCCGTGACATCTGCTTGTCCGTCGAAACGGACCTTCTTCACGTCGTAAATGTGGCCAGATTCGTGGAGGAGCTTCCCCTTCGTTATATTAGCGCCACTAAAGAAACTTTGAGGATTTGTGACCGCTTGAAATCCCGTCGTAATCACAACGGGGACACTGTCCGCGCTGCTGTTCGTTGCCATTGCCTCCCAGGAAACGGCGCCGGCTGCGACACGGCCGGTGTGCCCAGTGCCTATGTGAACTAGGAGGGGAAAAACCATTTAAAGTCCGAGTGGGAATCGCTCCAACCAGTTAGTTCCTTAATTGGTCCCAGTTTATGCCTTTCCCAACTGGGAGTCAAACCAGTTGACTCCCAATTGGGAATGGTTCAAACCAGTTGACCCCTCAGCTGGTCCCAATTGGTTCCAGCTGATTCCCATTTGGTACCAGTTAGTCCCAGTCAAACCAGTTGAGGTGCCAACTGGTCCCAGTTAGAAATTTTTGCCTGGAGAGAAATGAAAAAAGACGAATATCAGTTTGCCGGACGTTTGTGCCAGGTATTGAAAAAGCCTCCTCCAACTGCCTCAAGCACCGTATGAGGCTGTCATCGCCGCCGCCGCACTCCGCCTTGATGCGAAAAAGACGAAGCATGTTTTGCGTTTCTCCAGTTGGTGGGTACCTCTCAGGGTTCCTCACCCTACGGCTCTTCGTCTTCGCCCTGGCCACACACCAGCTCCACGATCTCGGCATCTGTGACGGGAGTGACAACCGTGATTTCCGCACCCACAAGCGCGAACGAGTCGAAGTCGTCTTCGGGAGTTGCACCGACGATCTCGTGCACGGTTCTGTAAAGGTCGTTGCAAATCTCAGTGTCATCCGCTGGCACATCAAGCACGCGCGCACGGGAAAAGCTGTTTACAGCGTCGATGCCGGGATGTTGAATTCTTTCGCAATATCCTACTTCTTCAATCGACCACCTTTCCCCAATTCTCCAATCAGCTTGACTTTCTGTTCTGGGGTCAAACACTTCCGCGCGGGCTTTGGCGGCTTTATCAGCCGTGAAGCAGGTTGCACGCAGCTACTGTACATGCGGCAGACGGGCTGTGCTGCCTTTGCAACACAGAACACAATATCAAAGACACTGCCTCGAAGCACACGCAATCCATAAATGCAGCGTCGACTACAGCTGGCAAACACGCGCATCGCTTGCGTCGCGACGACCAACTCAACTACAGTACAGCCAAAGCTACAGAGGAGAGATTGCGTCCCGACCTGTTCAATAGGAGGGAAAGGAGGAACGGTTTTTCTTTCTTTTGTTTTTATAGATAACTGGGGACGGTGTTTCCTAACAGGTGGGCGCCGGCAGGGGATGCCCTTCCCCGGCTTGATTCGGACGAGAGCCGGGCCGCTGGCACCACGGGCACCGTGTGAAGTGTCGGAACTGGCGCTCAACACGCTGCCGTATTGCCGCATTCCTCTGTGTGCACAGAGCTCCCGAAGTGGCGATCTCCCGCCTTCTTTGCTCCCTTGACTCGACAAGTCAGAATCAAGCAGCAGGCGGGCAGGAGCGTCGGGGCTCCAAAGAGGTGGGCACGACCGACACTACACACGCAAAGCACTTGCTCCGCTCTCCTCGTGCATTTATAGCGGCGAAAGAGCTACCGTAAAATCTCGAGAGATGCCCCACCCCCGAAAGATAGCCCACCCATATTTTTGGCTTGATTTGCTATATTTTCTCAAACACTGAAAGATAGCCCACCCCTAGTAATAGTAGTGTTGGAATATCAATGATAGCTTTGACATAAATGCGGCTAGTTAGCTATGGCGGGATATAAGCAAACGTTCCTGACTGGGAAGTACAGTCTTCTTACAGGCTTGGAAGAATTTTTTTAACTTTTCTTGATTGTACACCGAAAGTTAGCCCACTCAATATTTTCACCCGATTTGCTCTTGATGTTAGGTGGGCTATCTCGGGATTTTACGGTAATGGTTTTTTGCACACTTCTTGGAAAGGCTGCGCTGGCTTACATACTGTACTTTCGGCGGATTGTCCTTTGTATAAAGCATGTCTGGTCGTCAATACACATCGAATAATCCGGTCGAAAATGCACGCATTGGGATCGGGACTGCATCAAACTTCGAGAAATGCAATAATTCGTAAGGATCGTCCTTTGTAATGAGAATGTCCGGCCGTCGATACACTTCGAATATTCCGGTTCAAAATGCATGCTTTGCGATCGGGACCGCGTCAAACTTCGAAAAATGCGATAATTCGTAAAAAGCGATTTTGTTCTAACGAGAAATTACCGTATCTCGTTAATTGCGAATCTTTAATTTTACTGTGCTAAACACTGCACACTATGGGCCTGCTTGAAATCCATTGAGAATGCAAATATGATATGGCGCTCTTTTGCATTTTGCTTTTGCAGAATCGAGCTGAGCACCAAATTATGTCCCATGCAAGCACACATTGACCCACAATGATCTATATCATTTTAAATGCGAGGCTTTCAGTGCCCCTGCCAAGCACGCGCTTGCGTGCAATGCAGGCAAAGTTCAGGGGAACATGCGTGTGCTATACAGCTTTTCACCTCATGTATTACAGCAGCAAAGGCTAGAAGCACGAGCTCTTGACGTTGGCAGCTGCCCTTAATGCACGAGAGCTGGTGCCGCCGAGGTCTGCTCCAGAGCAGGGAGCTCGCGCTTGTAGCCTTTCCTGCAGTACACCGAAAGGTGAAATAGAATATAGTAGCTTCGGCTTCGCTTGCACGCGAAGTAAAACTAACATTAGTAGCTTCGATCACAGCCCTTCATAAATAAACGAAAAATGCAAAAACAAAAAACAAAAAAAAAATGATTATCGATCTTTGGAGAGCAAATCCCTTGGCTTGCCCCCGAGAGATCTTCATTACGCCAAGCAGCCCTCTGGTACCGTGCCCGGGCTGGACAACGCGGCAGCTCCACCGCCCTCTCGTTCTCAGGCGTCAAAAACACAATTGTCTACTGTCCCTGAGAACAGCCCAACGCCTAACTACCAAAAGGTCACTTACCTTCCGATTCCCGTGTAGCCGTGCTCGATGAAATGAAGAATAGTGGTGAACCAGAAGCTGTCAATCACCGATCCTAAATCGAGGCTTGCACTTGCTTGCTTGCACAGACTTGAGAGTGGCTCATTCGTGTCCGCTCGCTTTTGATCTTTAAATTTTAAAAGTGACAATAACACTCTCAAAAAGAGAAAGCGAGCGCGGTAGCAGGATAACAGCAGAGACAGCAACGGTACCCGCGGTCCGAAAAAGGCGCCATTGGCTAGAATAGTCGTGCAGTAAATAGATATGAAGCTTTTTCCTGATATTTCCAGATATTAGCCTTTTATTTATAACAATTTATTTTACAACCGAGTATAAAACATTGTTTAATTTACTTTGTTAGTAACTTCTTAATATTTAAGGTCTACGCCAGCGGTCTCCAACACGCAGCCCGTGAGTCGCTGGAACGCGGCCTGCGGGCAACGGGCTGCGAGCCCTCGTTCCCATGCCTTGAGCGCAAGAAATGGCATGCGCTATAATGATATCATGTTGCAGATTTATTTCCGCTTGAAACATAGCTCTGCTCTTATAACATATCCACACAGTTACCATTCTGTTTTCATTTGCCTTGTGTCTTCCTTTATATGTTGCTTCCCCAAGTTTTGTGCCGTTGGTCACCTGTACCACAATTTCGCTTTTGGGCTGCAAGCGCGATCACTTCGCTCAAGGACACACTTCGGCTGCACAAACTCTCGCTCAGCAGAGGAATGGTCAAAGATAAAGCTAGGAGCTTGAGATTTTTGCTTTCAGAAAAGATCGCCATTCGACTACAAGTATTTTTTTAGACTGCTGCTATCAAGAATTCCCTAGAAACAAAACACTGTCATATGAAGAGATTTTCTCCTTTTTTAAAGAAATCTAGGGCTTGAATAATTCCCAAGTGAATTGGTAAACTAGACTGGGAGTTTACAAAAAAAAAAAGAAAAAGAGAGCATGATTTTTAAACTTCTTCCACATAGGTTGGCCCTCGACCTTTTGAGGGATGGGCTATCTGGCCCCTGCACTCAAATGAGTTTGAGACCCCTGGTCTACGCGTTTTTTTTTTATTTTTTTCATTTACTGCGGAGATGCAAGCCTTGGAAGCCAGGGGAGTACACCTTCCAGTTTCCTCCTTCCGTCGCGATGACGCTAACAAGACGGCACGGTGGTGCGGCAGGAGGGCAAACTGAAGTACCGTGTTGGCGCGGCACTCGCAACAGATGGTTTGGCACTTGCCACAGGTGGCGTACCCTCCCCACAAGTGGCGTACCCTCCCCTCCAAACAAACACAAAAACAGCCCCACCAACACAATGGCCTCTTCTACGTCTTTTTTTTTTTTGCGTTTTTATTTGATTGAGTTGCATTGCGCGAAGCTAATGGGTCTCCCCTCCCACTTAGGGGCTGCTTTGTGGAAGAAAGGAGGATGCGAATTTACGCCCATGTTGCGAATTGAAACTGACTCTTGGACGAATTGTGCTTTTGTTGTAGTGCACTACCGCCACTGAATTGACAGTATTAAAAATTGGAACCACCACAACGTCAACGTTTCGAACCTGCTGCGGAGCACTGTTGATGAGATTTTTGTTTCTCGTGCAGTGCAGATATCATTTCAAGTTTCGAATGCTGTAAGAACCTACAGCATATTTGTTTCTCTTACCAGAAGTAAAAGAAAATACTGCAGATGATATCAGCTGAACAATGAAGGAAGGAGTAACAGAAAATACAACCTTTTGCTGGATTGCCAGCTATTTTAATAAATCGTCCTCTAAGCCAATGTTACAAGTGCACCTTCCGTTGCATCTCTAAGTATGTCTGTTGTTGCTCTGCTGCTGTAGTGCTGTAAAGGGGGACTGGAGCCTTGTCAGGCGACTTTGGCCGCCTTTTTGCTGCAGCCTCCCAAACTTCTGGTATAAATAAAGAAACAAACAAACTAGCCCAGTTTTCTACCTTACTACAGTCTGCCCTGCTTTCTGGACCAGCTCTTTGTCAGGGCTTGGTTACAGTGTTCCGGTCCTTTAGACTGTTGAAAGTAGAATGATTCTTCACAAAGACACTGGTGAAATGTTATTGAAGCCGTTTGTCGAATAGTGCACGTCAACTAATGTTTAATTTTAAGTAATTGAGTCAAGCATCAGTGAGAAAATAGTTATTATATCAGTTTGCTCATAAAGCAATGGAAGATTATCTGTGCAAGTAATCATTCATTTGCTGAAGTTCTGGCACATCGTCTGTTTAGTCCTATCTTGCATTACAGAAACGTCGTCCTAATTGCGAGCTAAACACATACTTTTCGTGCAGGAATCGTCAAAACATTAGTTGCTAGAGAAAGTCAGCCATCTGCGTTAAGTCCTTATTTGATCTCTTTGTACTCAATCCGCTCATAAAAAGTGTGACGAAAGATTCATAATACTCGCCTGATCTCGCACCTAATTGCGCACCTGATTTCAAACCTAATTTTGGGGGTGGGGGGGGGGGGGTGCACCGCCCCCCCACCCCCCCGAAATCTTTTATTTTGCTGAGACCTCCTCTCCTCCCTCCCCCTGATACAGCATTTTGTCATAAGTGCCTTCCCCCCAAAATGCCTTTTTTACTAAACAATCTAAATGGATATTTTTAAAAATCTCTAATATGGAGTTTTTTATGTCTCTGTCTTCAGCAATAGCACTCAGTGAAAGTGCCATGGACAAGAAATGATTTTAGGGAGTTGAATGCTGAACGAGCTATTGCACAACTGATGCAGCTTCTGGAGCTGTATAATCACAGTCACTGATTACACAGTTTCTTTTTTTCATTCCTAAGCATGGTATAGGTATGGTTGACAAATAAGATAGAAAACATTATTATGAAGAGAATAAAACAAAATTGGGCTGGCTTACCTAAAACGTGTGGCAGTAACATTTTTCATTCAAATGATTTGCATTGGGTTTATAAAGCAAAGTACATGATTTCCGCCCTTCATCTTTGTCACAAATAAAAATTGCGCTCCCGCATGTGCGGGAGCGCAATCCAGCTTCTCTATTTCGTAGGACATGCTATCAAGCAACAAACTGAATGTCATTTGAATGAATGACAGTACCGTGAAGACATCCGAATAATCAATTGTTCAGCGACTTTAAAACAACTTTTGCACTCCAATAGAAACTGCTCATTCAAAGGTTTTGACTAGTTCCAACAATGAGTGAACATACCTTGAATAAACTGACTTTCACATACTTTTGAAGAATTTGTTCCAGGCTTGAGGACAATATTTTTTGTACACTGAATTTCAGTATGAAAATATACCTGCTGGTGGTGAATGTTTCCTTGTAGGCATGCAGAGAGTGGTTTGTTTACCCATGAAAGTCCTCTAATGCCTTGGCTTTTGATTTATTTTTGTTGGAACTGCTTCGGTATTGCAAATCACGGGCACGTCACCGCTCTAGGAATGGAAGGCTTACCGCTCGCTCTCGTTCACGTGCTCATCCAAGCATGGCTGCCTGTCTAGTTCTCCTGCCTGCCCGCACCAGCTACAGCTACCGGACTGACTAACGACCCTTAACAACTTTTGCGCTCCAATAGAAACTGCTCATTCAAAGGTTTTGACTAGTTCCAACAATGAGTGAACATACCTTGAATAAACTGACTTTCACATACTTTTGAAGAATTTGTTCCAGGCTTGACGACAATATTTTTTGTAAACTATGAATTTCAGTATGAAAATATACCTGCTGATGGTGAATGTTTCCTTGTAGGCATGCAGAGAGTGGTTTGTTTACCCATGAAAGTCCTCTAATGCCTTGGCTTTTGATTTATTTTTGTTGGAACTGCTTCGGTATTGCAAATCACGGGCACGTCACCGCTCTAGGAATGGAAGGCTTACCGTTCGCTCTCGTTCACGTGCTCATCCAAGCATGGCTGCCTGTCTGGTTCTCCTGCCGGCCCGCACCAGCTACAGCTACCGGACTGACTAACGACCCTTAACGGCTTGGCTGGGTGATGGACAACAGAACAGCCCTGCCATTTTTTCAACTTGAAACCATCGGAACGCCTTTCCCGCCAATCACGGAACTCGGCGCAGACCTTGGCTGGCAACACTGCTCTACTACAACAAGCCCGCGACTACTTAAACAACAAGCTCCGGACCGGCACTTCGGGCATGTCACCGCTCTAGGAATGGAAGGCTTACCGCTCGCTCTCGTTCAGGTTGGTGCAATTCACCTTGATTGTTACAAAAACGATGACCTCATGACCTCTTGTTAATAGCGGTGTCGTACCCGACCCATTGGTATCTGTTCATCATTGATAGCATTACTTACGCCGGTGGCTGTTGTAACCAATTACTTCTCTTATTATCCGGTGATGTAGAGACTAACCCTGGAATGACTAAGGCTCAGGAAGCCCAATTAGAATCTGTCCTGGCCATTGTACGAAACCTTAAAGAAGGGCAAAATGAAGTTTTAAGCGAACTAAAAAAACTGAGAGAAGATCAGTCTCGTACTGAATCAGCCGTGACTGCCCTGACTAAAAGAGTAGCGAATGTGGAAGCATGCGTGTCTAGTTTGGACGAGATACGCAAAGATGCAGAAAGCACAAAAATATCTTTAAAAAGCATGACAGAACAAATTCATACTTTGGAATCACGGTGTGAGGACGCGGAGAATAGAATGCGACGTTCCAATCTTGTGTTCTACGGTCACGCTGACAAACAAAATGAAACGTGGTCCCAATCAGAAAAACTAATTCTTGACATGTGCTCTCGCAACCTGGGTCTTTCGCTACAATCTAGTTTCGTAGAAAGAGCGCACAGGCTAGGTCGCTTTAACGATAATAAAACATGCCCTATCATTGTCAAGCTTTTTTCTACCAAGCATAAAGATGGTATCTTGAGTGCGTGTTACAAATTAAAAAATACCAGTTTTGCCGTCAGCGAGGATTTTTTACCAGCAGTATGCAAAGCTCGGCGAAAAGTGATTGAGTTTGCGAAACAACAAGGAAAGCAATACACAATTGCGCTCGAACAGATTAGTCATTGATAACAAAACATTTTGCTTTGACTCTGCAAAAAACGGTATATATGAAGAAAAAAAGCCATAGGAGATGTGTACACGCCGCCGCCCACCTCAGTCTTCCCGAGTATGCAGAAACACCAAGTCATGTTCGGTCGTTTTTACAAATATAAGAAGTGTTTTAACAAACCGCGATGACCTATTATCACTAATTGAATCATGCACTGCCGACCTCGTCATTCTGACAGAAACGTGGCTGAAACCCGAAATTGCTGACTCGGAAGTGTTCCCCCCCAATATGAATTATACCTTATACATATGCGACAGACTAACAAAGAGGGGTGGCGGTGTCCTAATCGCTATCCGCAATCATATTAGTGCGTCACAAGTTAATGTTCCAGGTAACCTCAAGATGGTATGGCTTCAACTTCACTCTCAGTGTTCCGATATCTTGATTGGTGTATGTTACAGGGCACCCGATCATCACGCTAGTTTCATTAGCGAACTTCATGACTCCCTCTCGTCCATCTTTAATACCCTTAAACTAAATGTGTCGGTCATCCTCTTTGGCGACTTCAACTTTCCGAATATTGATTGGAACTCCCTTTCATCAGGTCATCAGTTTGATAATGAGTTCATCGACCTAGCTCTTACGTTTAACCTCTCCCAAATGATAATTAAACCAACAAGAGTTAGCCATCACTCTAGCAACATTCTTGACCTGTGCCTTACTACTGACACCTCACATGTGAATAACATCACTCATCTTCCCGCTATTAGTGACCACAATGTTATACACTTAAACCTGCAGTTTGACGTCGTCATCAGATCATGCCATTATAAATTTATTAAAGACTACAATAAAGCTGACTGTGATGCAATTAATAGAAATCTTCAACAGTTTTATGATACTTTTCACATCAACTTTTATCAAAGAAACGTTGAGGAAATTTGGAATCTCTTTAAAAACATGGTAACAACTCTGGCTGACATGTACGTTCCAACCATCAGAATTAAAACAAACAATGCAAAGCCTTGGTAGAACAAGAAAATCTCCAAATGAAGTGCTTGAAAGAAACGACATTTCAAGCAAGCTAAAGAAAAGGACAATGCTTTGCATGGGATAATTACAATGCATCTGCTAAGGAATATAAAAGAGAAGTGAAAAATGCATAGAACAAATTTTTTAACTTCGACCTTTTTAACATTTTGAAGAATAAGCCTAATAAGTTCTGGGAGATCATTCATCCTAAAGAGCATAAATCCATCCACCTGACTACTATGAATGGAACTCCCGCGTCTGATAGCGAAAGCACCTCAGTAATAAATACCTACTTCAGCTCAGTATTTACACTAGAAAACAATGACAATATTCCTCTCCTAAATCACCTTTCTCATTCTGCTATGCCTTCAATCGAAATAACATATTTGGGTATAGTGAAAGCGATAGAAAATTTCAAAAATTCTGCCAGCTCCAGTGATGACCAAATAAATTCTAAATTGCTGAAAAACACAAAACATATCTCATCCCAATTTTTAACCCTTATTTTTCAACAGTCACTTGATGTGGCAAGCTTCCGTCTGATTGGAAAATTGGTAGAGTCATCCCTATTTTTAAAAGTGGGGATCGTAATGTTGTATCGAATTATCGCCCAATATCTCTCACCAGTATCTCATGTAAACTACTAGAGCACGTCATTTTCTCTTCTATCATGAAATATCTGGAAAATTACGATCTGCTTTTTAAAAATCAGCATGGTTTTCGTAAGACATATTCGTGTGATACCCAGCTAATACATTTCATTCATGAGCTTCACATTAACCTTGACAAGAGATTAGACCGATGTCATTTTCATAGACTTTTCTAAAGCATTCAATAAAGTTCCTCACCAACGTCTGCTACAAAAACTAACCCAACTGCGTATTCATAATTCAGTAATCACTTGGATCAAAAATTTCGTATCCGATCGTATACAATATACTGTTGTAAACGAGTCCTGTTCACCTCTTTCTCGTGCAACATCCGGCGTACCCCAAGGTAGTGTTCTTGGCCCCTTGCTGTTTTTAATATACGTTAACGACCTTCCTGCTAATCTAACACCTGAAATTCGCCTCTTTGCTGACGATTGTGCCCTATACAGACCGATAAGTAATAATAACGATCACCTACTCTTACAGGCTGACTTACTAATAATAGAAGAAGGGTGTCAAACATGGCAAATGACAGTTAATGTAAATAAAACGAAACTAGTGTCTTTCACCAGATCACAGTCCCCATCACTCTTTTCATATCAACTCAACGACACAATAATTGACCCCTGTACATCTTATAAATACCTCGGCGTTCATTTAACCTGTGATCTATCTTGGGCAACTCACATTAATTTTATTTTATCTAAGGCTTATTTTATCTAATGAATATTATCATTAGGATATCTTCGGCACAACCTCAAACTGGCCTCACCTGAAATTAAACAATTATCATACATAGCATTTGTTAGATCTCGTCTAGAGTATGCGTCTTCTGTATGGTCCCCATGGCAGCATTACCTAGTTATGAAATTAGAGGCAATTCAAAACCGAGCTTTAAGGTTCATTTTCTCAGACTACTCTCGTTTTACTAGCGTAACAGGCCTAAGGAGCAAAGCTAACCTTCACACACTCTCATTTAGGCGCATTCTTTCTCGACTAGCCCTGTTTCATAAATTATACTATAACAATGCCTCTATTAGAGCATCCCTCTTCCTTCCACCCCACAGCATATCTCTCCGCCATGATAACTCCCGCAAAGTTCTCCCGATTTTTAGTTCAGCTGTATCATTTTATAATTCCTATCTGCCCATGACAATCAAGGACTGGAATAAATTACCCGATAGTGTTGTAACCGAGACTAACTCTGATAGATTTGCTGAAGAACTGATCAATTACCTGGAACTTACAAACATGTCTATCTGCTAATTTTTTTCTTCATTTTTACTGTTCACAGTGCACACCGTTAAAATATTAATAATATTGTGTAATGTTGATAACTACTTGTATTTTGTTGTTTTTTGATTTATCTGTATTGCTGACTTCCTCTCTGTGAGTGTTTATTTATTTTAAACTATGATTATTAGTGTTATTGACCCCCCTTGTATAATGCCCTAACGGGCCCTCAAGGAATAATAAATGCATGAATGAATGAAATTATAAAAACGAGTAACTGGACCAGTACTTCGTATGAATTATATTTTGAACTCAGTTTTTAAACAAATTAATATTCCCTAAATGCCTGTAAATTTATAATTCTAAAACGTCTTGTAAAATATATCTGATATGCAGAACCATAGTTCAGACATCTCTAGATCAAAGTGGTTTCTCAAACTTTGTCCCCAAGCAATGGGGACCATAGGTAATCAACATTTATGTATGTGTTTCGCATATCTGTTCGAACTCTGATAGGGACATCTCTAGGACATCCAGTAAATCTCTGATTTGGATGTACAAAAATGGATGTCTTGTGCACACACAGGAATGGAAGTTCTGCGGATATCTGCTGAAACTCTGATGTAGATATCCCTCAAACATCCAGTACATCTTTGGTTTGGATGTACAGAAACAGATGTCCTGTGGTTGTCCCCGGATGGAATTTTTGCGGATATCCGTTAAAAGTCCGGTGTGGACATCCCTAGGACATCTGGTACATCGTCGATTTGGATGTACAAAATGGATGTCCTGCGTACGTCTATAAATGGAAGTTCAGCGGTCATCCGTTGAAAATCTGATTTGGATATACAGACTGGGATGTCCGGTGTACATTCTATGGATGTCCGTTCAGGCACATGATATTCGTACCTGCCACGGACATCCCACGGATATCTGTGGTTTTTTTGGGATATCTTGTACCCAATGCGAGGAAAGACTCTACCCATGACTCCTTAAGACAACAATAGTGAAATTTTAAGGAAGTTTTTAAACTTACTGCCAAGTTGCATTGAAGCCTGATAACTACAATTTCCCATGGTTTTGGTCCTTATTGTTTCTTTTATGACCCTCTTGATGTTGTTTTTCTGTTTGTGTAAAACCTGTGTTTTGACTAAATTACAGTGCTATTGCATTTTCCGACATTTCGCAGTTTCCAAGTTCCGTGTGTTTATCTTAATTTTTTTGTGTTCTAACAATCTTATTTTTTATGCATCTTGAGGTTTTCCCCACCAACTTAAAGCAACATGCCAGTGGAGTCTCAGGTGCTACACCTTTTTACTCCTTTCTGTTGTAGGGCCCATAATAAAAGGAAAGTTGTGAATGAGCACGAGGGAGTTAGTGACATTTCAGGTTAACCTCACCTTGCAATCTTTAGCCACAACAGAGCAGTCTGGTCAAAGACAGCTGCCCTTGTTGAGAGGGTGTTCTGTTATGTCCTGGATTGCTGAATGGTGACAGTCTAACCGTTTTTGGTGATTTCTCACTGGCAATACCTAGGTGCTTGGTAAATGCTTCACATCACCCAGAGCCCCTAGCCAACCACCCGGGCATATCTGTGCCTGGCATATCCATTTCCGGGCAAAATAGCATTATGGTGGCTGAGCTAAGCTTGGCCTAGGTTTGAACTTTGTGGGTGTGTCCCTTGCCCCCCCCCCCCCCCCCCTCCTAGGGTTCAAACCTATGCCAGAGTCCCTCGGGGTGGGGCTACACCAATTTTGTCCGAGTTCCTCGTAGACAGGTGTCCCTGCATGTTCTTGAAAGGGTGCTGAACCGATATTTGAAGTTTTAGAGCGCAGCTCTTGGGCGCCCGTTTCCGGCTTGAGCAGCGTCGCCGTCGGCGTAACCAAGGTCACCCCAAGGTCACGTGACCCCCGAGGTCACGTGACCCCTCCCAAGGTCAACCCCAGGTCACGTGACCGGTCACGTGATCCCTCCCAAGGTCACATGACCCCCAAGGTCTCGTGACCCCTCAAGGTCTCGTGACCTCCCGAGATCACGTGACCCCCCGAGGTCACGTGGCCCCCCAGGTCACGTGGCCCCCAAGGTCTCGTGACCCCACAAGGTCACATGACCCCCTCCCCTTGAGGTCAGGTGACCCCCCCCCCCCCCCCCCCCCCCCGGAGCATATTAAAGAATGAGGGGAGGAGGAGAAGGAGGAGGAGGGGTCTACCCTCCCCTCAGTACCCTTCACTCCTCCTCCTCAAGAGCTGCGCTCCAATTCGGCGTTACAGGGAGTTGTAAATGGCTTTCACTTTTTTTCTTTATGAATGTTGAAAACCCTATGGGAAAAGAAACGACTGAAGGACCAACCTCGTCGCCTTAGCCCCTGCGTCAACGGCTTAGATCCAACCAAATCCTGTTTATCAAACAGCGTGCTGATGAAGCTTGCATCGGTGGATAATAAGGACTTTAATTTTCCTTCCATAGATGTGGGTTTTGTTTAATTTTGTCATGGTAAATAAAAAAAGAAAAAACAAAAAAAGAAAACCTAGCAAAGCAAGAAAAAAAAAAAAAAAATAAAAGCTTCACACTTTTCAGGGATGGAACCCTTGACCACTCGATCACTAGCGCGATATTCTGCCCCTGCACCAACTGGACAAGGAGGAACGTGCGTTGTTCCTTCCGTCTTAGCTTCCGTTCCTCCCTTCTTAGGGGGGCGTGTTAACGCAAGGAGGAACAGTCACTTTTGCTACCTTTCGCCTCCTTTTTTTAAAATAAGTCCCGGACAAGCTCCCTCTGACGTTGCTATTCTTAAAAATCAAGACAGTACCACGGGATGGTGATTGGATTATTATATTTATTTGACTGAAGAGCCGCGATCGGATAATGTGTCAGCGGGAAGCCACCAATGCGAGTGGCGCCACCACGGAGGAGCCCTAGCGCAACTGACATCGGAGTCCTCGCTTCTTGGCAGCCTGGCTTGTCCTGCTGCAGTCCAAATGGAACTGTGCCAAGTATTCCTTATTCTGGTCTGGTTCCTTCAGTAGGTTATGCTGCACAAGACAGCTCGAACAGGGCAAGGTACAGCGGCAGGCCTGTGCACAAGTTTCTGTGTGAGCCAACATTGCGCAAGCTGTGGATTCGCGCTGCTCGTACTTCCCAGCCAACATGGAAGCCCACCAATGGTGACTGTCTGTGCAGGAGCCCTTCGCAAACGAGGACTACCAGAGGAGCTTGAGGTTACTGAAAAGTCTGGGCCAGCCTGTAAAACAGGTCTGGTTGAAGCCTGGCGTGGTGCCATCGCTGTTCACATGAAAACGTGAGCGAGCGCCACAGCGGCATTGAGAAAAAATGACGCCGCATAGAGGTGAACGCAGCTACTGAAATATTTTTAGCAGTTTTACACTTTAGACCCATGTTACAGATTTAAAAAAAAAATGGAGAGGTGATAAAAAAAATACGTGCTTTTTGTGTAAGGCTCGTCAAATTATAAGGCACTTGAGGAAATCAGCCTTCTGCATTAAGTCCTTATTCCAAACTCTTTTTGTTTGTGTTCCGCCCATTGAAAAGCATGCGGAAAGGGCCTGAGAACACACCTGGTAATGCTGCGCCGCAGCGTTCTTCCGCAACATAAAGGCCGTCTGCTCTCATTGGCATCACCATGGCAACGAACGCCAAATGAATGGAAGCATGCACGGTACCACCGCGTGAAGCCAGCAACAGCTGACTTCATGTTTTGAACACCGTCTGCTAGCCAAACCTGAACGCGGTGTGTCAGATGGGCGGTGTTCGCCAGTGCGCTGCTGGCAAAGACGATGAAGCTGAGACACATTGGTGGCGATTGAGGAAGCAAGACCACAGCGGGACAACTGCAACGGACTCATTTTGTTGGTGTCAAAGGTTCAAAATAAGCAAGAAATTTTTATTTGAATCACAACGCACAATATCCTAGTTGGGAACCACATACCTTTGCTGGGTCTTTCCTGTGAACTTCTTACTGAGACTGGGTGCCTCAATGAGAGCGCAGCTCCGTTTGCTAATATGGGGGCCCTAAAAGGGCCGTTTGGATCGCTACCAGAACCTATAACTGACTTGACGAGCATTTGGCAAGCAGCTGGTGCATGAGTCGTCTTTATGCACGCAAGTGGGCGACGGGCTCAGTGCAACGGATCACTCGGTTACGAGTGCCATCAGAATCCTCGTCGTCCGCACTATAGGCAGCCGGCAATGGCCAGGCGGCGCCACTATAGTACTGCATTCAGCGCCACAAGCGGAGGCGTCTCTGTTATTGGGGCGGCCAGTTTGCCCGTCGGGCCGTTGCGAGCGGCGGCGACCCCAATTTCAGCAGTCCCCGTGTGCACCTGCGTGCCATGTCCCTGGTTCTTTTATGCGGTTTTTTAAGACCATCGGGAGCCTTGATAAGTTCAAGAGTTGAGAGAATATTCTATAGTCGTCATTTGGACACCAGTTTGAGTTGACTTCACTACTTGTGGCCGCCCGATCGGTCTGCTTCGCTCGTCTCCCATGAAGTGACACAACACAACGAGAAGGCAGCGAATGGGTTTATTGTACATCCCGGTTGCTCGGCTTCGAGAGCCGGCAGTTCGGACCCGCCGACCCTAGTTGTCGCCCGTCGTTCAGAGCTCACAGTCGGAGCCCGTGTCCAGGCGTGCGGATCGCCCTTCCCACGCCAGTGCTGCGTAGGCTAGCTGGTCCGGTCTATCACACCCAGTCTCTCGCTGCGGAACCACTCCGAGATCGTCATGGAGGCCAGTATGGCCAGGGTTTGCCGCTTCCGCCGGTCCTGATCCGAACTTCGCTGGTGGAATGCTCTCGGGAATCGCCATGGGCCACACCAGCCAGAACGGCTCTATCGTTCCTGCCCGGCCCCAGCCTCGGGCAGCACGCTCTTCCTCTTTCCTCGCCGGCTGGCCCCCGCTCGCGCCTCGGTCGGCCGTCCTCTCCTCCCGACGCCCACACACACTAGAATAAAATTTGGGTAATTAGAATCAAACTCTGCATGCTGCAGAACCGTACGCACATTACAGAGCCTGGTGTAAAATGGCGCCAGGCAACGAAGTGTACGTGTAAGAAGGATATTTACGCTTCGCACGAGATTTTTCTGAAGAAAAACTTTAGCATTCTGTTTTCTGCACGCCGTCACCGTTGTTACCAGACTCAGCATTAAATTTGGTTGCTGAAACAAACAAAACTTTGTACTACGAAAATCCACTTTTTGAAAACTCGCAGGTTTAGACGGTTTAGTTGCAACCACGCATGCCGAACGGCATTAGGAGTGCCGGAACGGGCCGACGGGCCTTTCGCTTGAAGGCCTGATCGCCCGATTCTCGACGTAACAGCAAAGCAACGATCGGCCCGATTGTTCCTATCGTATTTCCCTAATGTGGCTGTAAAGCGACTCGTAATACAACTTCTATAAATATGTTATTTTGCCGAGTAGTCTGAAAAACGAGTTTGTCGAACCTCTTTCCAAGCCTACACATATATTTTCGTTCACTTCCCCCCCAACAGTTTCTGTAAAATTCACTTACTTGTTGCGTCGCACTGCAGTAATCCACTTCTGTCGCCATGTCGCTTCCCAAGATCTCGAAGGGAAGCTGGGGAAGCGGTGAAGTTCGACGCTTGAGTTGCCTTCTCGACTGTGGCCGTCTTCCATGCAGCAGTAGCAACGTTTATTTTTTGGGGGAACTCTAGGAGTAGGCGAGATGTCGCAGGAGCCCGGTGAGGTTATAGAGACTTGAAGTTGGGACTCACTTTTACAAAAAAAAAACTGTTCCAAAAAAAGCTCACGCCGATCCGAAATGCAACGTCCACACGTGGTTCTGGATGCGCCAGCCCGCAGCCCCGCGACCCGCGTAGTCCTGGCCTACCCAGTTTCATTATTTTGCAGCCGCTAGATGGCGCAACGTGTAGCGCCAAACTGCATTGCAGGTAGCCAGCCTATAGGGAAGGTTTCTGTCCGTGTCGGGGCTGTAGATTTTCGCGGCCGTGGCGACTAATGACTGAAATCTATCAGTGTTTCCACGCGCTTTCTCTCTCCTTCAAAACATGAACTTTGCGAGGTGACCAGTTAAGTGATGGCTTTCGCGTTGTCTTGAGGGAATAGAGTGACGTGGGCCCAGGTGTCCTCCACCATACCGCTGTCCGCACCAGTGTTTGGGTCGACAAAGTGCAGCTTGTGGTTGATGGTGGGGTGAGTGAAGCGAGCGTCACCTGCAAGCTTGCGATAGCCAGCCCAACAGTCAGTGATTATTGTTCCAGGAAAGATCCACCCGACTATTAGCCCTTGCTGTGTTTTAGCATCACGTGTCTCTACGGGTACAAGTGAAAGCAGCATTCGCTGCCACACTTTACACCACCGAAAACTCCTGGCCAGGCCTTAAATACCCGCAATGGTACTTTCGCCGCCCGAACATTCTCTCGTCTAGTTCTACAGTCACGTCTTTGCCGCCAATCGTCTCTGAATGCTTAAAGACGGCATTTACCAGAACAGCCAGACAAAGGCTGGTCCAATCAGTTATTGTCTTACTTGCGACTCCCGCCGAATGATGGCGCAGGGTGGGACCTGGCTCCAGAAGTAGATGATTTTTATGAGTTGGGGAAGCACCAAGCGTGATCCCTCGAAAAAGGAACTGTTCCATACCGAGACCTTGCCCTGCACTGAACCTCGAATGGTTTCCTCTTGAGCAGCTCTTGAGTTATCCACACTCAGCACCTCCACGAATAGCCATCCGCAGATCTAGAGCGAACTTGCAGCGTCATCGCAGCTTTGCATTCTGGACACTCACAAAAACCCAGGGGCAGGCCCATGCCCTGAAACAAATGAATCGCTTCGAGAGGGTCTTTTATGGCGTCATGAAGACGGCACAGGGCATAAATTTATAATACTGTTTACAAAGTTGATTTTTCAGATTTGTGTTTTTCGGTTTAGAAACGAATTATGCACCCTTACACTGAATTTGATTAGCATACTCCAAATAGTTACATTAATAAAATAGTTTTAACACATTGTGAGGCAGCACCACAAAGTTCAGTGTTTAAATGCATTTTTTTCAGTTCCACTTTTTGCTGCAAATTTTATAGAAAGGAATCTTGTTTGAAGGTAAAACTATTCTGATACCACAATTAAGATGTTTCTTAACTGAGATTTAGAGGGGAATGAATATGACATTGGGCAGATATGCATCTCATATTTTGACATAATGACTCTTCCTGAAATATTTACATTTGAGTTGTAAAAACTAAATAGTCCTCCCACATCCCCCACTTCCTATTCAAACAGTTAAAATGGTGCTTAATATGTTCATTCGCATACCATTGATTTCTTAGCAAAGAGTGACACATCTCATACAGGTATGTAAAATTGTCCTAGAGAGCTGAAAGCTTGCACAATACACCTGCATCTTATGTTAAATCTCCCCTGCCAATTTCATTCCGATCACTTGAGTAGTTCACAAGTTTAATCTCCAGCCAGTGTCCTTCCTTAAATGCCATGGCACTGTGATGCTTGCCACTGGAAGAATAAAGTGGCAAGGGGGCTGAGCGAGCAGAGCTGTGCGCTTCTTTACATTTATTTTTTATTTGATCCGCCCTTTTATACCTTGTTACACTATTCTAACAAACTTGGTTAATCGGTCGGACCAGACCATCGCATTATGAAAGCAACGGCAATCGTATGACGACAACGGTTGCAACAGCATTGTTACAGAGACGAGAACAGTCAAACCCAACAACAAAATGAAGTTACAAAGTGAATAAAAATAAAAGCAAAGAAGGGAGCCTTGGGTGCTCCGACGGCATGTTCATTGCTGAGAGAAGGAGCGGCTGGGCTGCTTGCAATGTTCCTTGTTTGTTTTCTTCGTTTATTTGCCCTAGGGGCCGCCACAACGTCTTCAACCCTTATTTGAAGGTGATTTGTTAATTAAATAACTAACAATGCGTTGGAATGGAGAAGGGAGAGAGACTTAACTTCAAAATTCGGCGTGGTTGAAAAAAAAACAAAACGCACCTAAGAACGAATGCACAAGATATAGAATTGCAAGACCGTTATACTCCAGACTCGGCGAGGCCTCATGACGCTGCTGCCAACCATGAGGCTATTTATTTTGTTTCTTTAGATTTTTTGTCGTGACGACTACTTAAGGGGAGACGCGGGTCTTAAAATGTTCAAAAAACGCGAAATTTCGCGTTTTTCAAAATTCCCCTATTTGGATTAATTGTAGTCTAAGGTACCTGCCTGCAAAGTTTCAATGTCGAATTCAATGTCTAAGCATGAAAAAAATGATATTTACCATGTCCCCGCAGAGCCCTGGCACAGCGAGTTCAATGAAAACAAGTGGAACTTCGCGCCCCGCGCGTTTCGCGATCGCTCGTCGGATCGCGGCCATCTTGGTCTTGTTGGAAAGCCGCTTATTTTCCCCACGTCCCCATGCCATTCGTTATCGCGACAACATCGGGGAACGTCCGCATTCCGCGGGTTTCGAAGGCCCCAACTGCGATCGCTCATTGGCCGGCTAGCAAGGTGCCCGTACGTCAGAGCACGCGCGGCGCCTAGCGCCCCTGCTATTGGCCTAAACGCGCCCCTCCGCTCTTTTTCTCCTTTCCTCCTTTCCGTTCCCGCGCTGGCGAGAGGTGCGTCGTCTGCTCCTGGGCCCGTCTCCGCCCGTCTCCTTAGGCCTGTCTGCTTTGTTTCCTCCGTGGTCGAGCGCACGTTTTAGTTCCCGTTTGCGCGCTTGCGTTAAACATTGTTGGTTTGTTTTCCTACGAAGTCGCGCGTGTTTTGTTTTGTTTCGCTTCGAGTTCTCGAGATGCCGGACGACGCTCGGTTGAAATCGAGCACGCGGCAAGCGTTCGGAAGGAAGAGGAAGCGACCGTGGAACAAAAAGCCGAAGCTGTCTGCTGCAAGTGCGCCACCGCGATCGGCACCGCCGGATGCCTTGGATCTTCCGGAAACATCAGCCGGAGACATCGCGACTCTATGCAGCAGCGGCAGTTTGTCGAGCTTTGCGAGCGCGGTTCGTGCCGACACCGCATACTACTCCACGGCCGAGCAGGCGCAACGAGTCGCACGATCGGACGAATGCAAGCGTGCGCTATCGGAAAAGTCGGCGACCCAGCGCAAATTCGACCTTCTCGGCGTCACCACAGGAGGCCAGACGCGCGACGCTGGGACACAGTTCATTGTAGTGGACATGAAAGCTCTCCAAGCATGGAGAAGGACAATCTGCGTTTGCGTAAGGCCAACGCTGCCCACCAGAGCAGCAGCAATGCAAAGCAGAGGTTCTCCAGGCAACACCAAACTGGAACAGCTGGGGACTACAGTCCTGGACGGCTGTGAGGGGCTCCCCTTTCAAGTGCTACACGAACAAAGGCCCTTTTCAGGGCCAAACAAAATCTGCTCTCGGAGCGTGCAACCCTTGGTGCCTCCTCCCGTTGTCCCTTATAGAGTCTACTCATACTTTTATAACTTGATTTTACATTGCAGACATTATTTCTCAGTTTTATATTATATTTTAAAGGTTCTTGTGAACGGATTGCAGAATTTTTCATCTCAATTTGTTCAGATAGAACTATGCTTCATATTGCTGAACATTATTGCATGGGATCCCTTACTAAATTTTATGCAATGAGTGTCAAAACTTCAACTGCAATTTTCTCAGCTTCGCGTTTTTCGTCTACATGCCTAGCCTTACGGTTGTTTTCATTAGATTATTCTTCAAGGATTTCTATAAACTTTATACCGTTGAATTCAGAAAGAAGTGAACTGCAGGGTGATGCTATTTTTGTATGACAGTATGGGCCCGAAATTTTATTATTAGTGATAATGTGACCTCGTTAGGCTTTGTAAATAGTGTACTTGACCTAATTAGACTAGTTTTATACAATGATCTATTTTTACAAAAATATAAATAGCATCATCTTGCATGACAGGTCTTTAGCTACAAATCCATATCACTTATGCAAAAAAATTTGTATTAGAAAGTTCCTTCATGAGTCGTAAGAAATGACCTAATTAGGTTTCATTATTTTCTTCGTAACTCAAAATGTAATTGAGATATTGCAGAACTAATTGAATATTTGAAAAGAGGAAGCCGAAACACATATACACACTGATTTTCATTATAATTCATTAATAAACAAAAAAGTCGATTTTAGAACCAGTGTCTTGCCTTAAAAGGCCTTGCACCGTGCCTCAAGGTTTCCAGTGGGGATCCGGCAGTTTTTAATAATTATTACTATTATTGTTTGAAGGGCACTCTTACTATGCTGCTTTGTTCCTGATGCCGTAAAATATGGGGCTTGAATAGCTAGCGCCACGTATAATGCCTCCCGAACCACATTCCTATATTTCGCAACTCATTTGGATTTGCAAATAGTGGAGAAGGGGCTTTTTACCTCATTGATATCACAAATACAAGTCGACACTGTCTGCGCGAACACGACAACAAAGCAGTTATAACGTTATCCATCAAGTTTTGATTTTTGCGGGCTGTTTTTAGCGTGTAAACTTTTTCTTTTGGGGGGGGGGGGGGGGGGACTTATTGGAGCGAGTTATCCGCACGGGCCTGGGCAACACCCCCTAGATAGTTCCGTGACCTGCCTAGTCTCCCCCGGGACTTGACACTGCTAGAGCGAGCAGCGCAGCCCAATTGTTCATTAGCTCCCTGTTGATTTCAAGCCAAATCATATTTGGCGCGAAGTCAATGCAGAGCCTCGGCCAACATCGGTGCTGTTACTAAGGCCCTGGTGCGTGTGGATTTGTCACGCCTTTAGGTTTTAAGATATTTTGGACCTCGTTACTTGTACAGCACCAAGAATAGGTTGAAGCAACTGTTTCTCCCAAGTGCTTTGTGGGAAAAGATAGATATATAAGAAGTTTGAGGGTGTATAATGTGTCAACTTAATCAGCATTATGACTGCACAAAGCCAGTGTAGTCTACAGGGCTCGGGGGAGGGAACTCTTCACGCACCCTGGTCACAATGCAGCTGGACAGGGTAACCCGGTTCTCTATTGCCAGCCTCCCGTGAACCCACCAGTTGAATTGGCAATATGCCGTGTACCTGTACTTACTGCAATAATAAAGTCGTTCAGTTACATTGCCAGGTATCCACTTGGAACTAGAATGCCTTCTTTGTCTTTAGTTCGATGGCTATGGCGAGGAGTAAGATGCCACAAGCTGTAGTTTCATTAGAATGTGCATATTCGAGCGTGCATGCATGTAATAAATGGTTTGCTTACCACCGATAAAAACCTGTGTCTGAAACTTCAATTGTCATCAAGGCACTGCCTCTTCTGGTTCATCCAATTCACATCTCGCTTTGCATCCCTGCCTTATTTACAAAGTGCAGAATTTCATAGTAAAAGGTATAGTAATTTAGTTTTACTGGAAGTATGCACTTATTTGCTTTATGTTCCTAGTTCTGAGAGGCTTGCAAACTCTTGGCTTCTTGTACTCCAGGACCAGGACATCCCGGTCGAGACAGTACTGGTCAAAGAGCCTATGCTGCTTGGTGATGCACGCAAGGCTCCCAGTCTTTTTTTTTTTTTTTGTTCTTATACTGCTCCTTGCAGCAGATGCTTTCTAATGGTGTGGGCATGCTGCCACATCGGGGGAATCGCAGCAGTACTTGTTTGACAAAGTTGAAAACATGAATTTGTCCATATGTCAACATTACTAATGCTGAGTGGGCTGTGGTGCGGCTACACACGTTTTCTCTCATTTGCTAATCCAATGTGTTGCTCAAGCTTCAGCTGCCTTCTGGGGTATCCACAACCGCGATGCGGTCATTGCAGCAGCTACATTTTTTCATATAATAAAAGTAATACCTTATTCATATTCCAGGAGGGTTGACCCAGGCATAGAGGGCTACATGCCTCAAGGGCTTCAGTGCCCAGCCTGAGCCCAATATTGCAGAAACATATGCATAAAATAGAAAGGAAACAAGAAACATACATGATCATACAGCGCGCACGTGAGGACTTGGACAATGTATCGGTACTATGTGCAGGATCAAGTCCACACGCAGCTGGTGCATTGTCAAGTTCTAACACGCCTACGTGGGACAGGTGCATGAGTAGCCCTGCGTTTCTTGGCCTGTTAGCACCGAGAGTTGTTAGCAAACAGAGGCGCATCTTTCCGTCAAGGTTGCTGCAGTTGTCGTACAGCAGGCAGGCAGAGAGTCTCTTCCGCGTGAGGTCACTCGGGCTGGGATCCTTGGCGTTCACAATGAACCCACCGTGTACATGCACAAGTGGGTTTCTCTTAGATGCCGACTTCACCGCAGCATTCACGTCTTTTCCCTTTACCAGCATGGCGAACATGGTCCACTCGATCTGATGTGCTGCCAGGGCATCGTTCCGCTTGCTGGCGTACTTGTTTTCGTAGATATCCTCAATTCTTATGGGAGTGGTGTTTGTGCTGGCTAAGTCTATGATGTTGGCATCAGCATAGTTCGTTGGTGCGGCCATTTTCCCTCTTTTAGATCAAATGTTAAACTTAGAATGAAGACTTGTTCTAGTTCAACTGCAGTCTTTGATCCTGTGGGTTTTGTGTTTGAGATTCTTCCTCTTGAAGTTTTTTAGAATGTCATCCACTACTACTAGTTGTTTACTCAACGTCAAGGTTGATAAGTTCAGGTGAGAGCTTACTCGCCGCCGCTTGGTGATACCCAAAAGAGCATGTCAATCACTAGTGCACCTGATAATCAGATGTGTGTATATATATATATATATATATATATATATATATATATATATATACATTTATCATCGTTTTCTAGGCTGCAATTCAACTTTGCACGACTCCCAAAACAATCGCTTTCCCGGGCACATGCAAGGAATACGCTGTGCCAGGTGCGCGTGTTCTTTCCAGCGTGTGTTACGTAGCCGGTGCCCGTCATTTCGCGGCAGAACGTTGGGCGAGGACTCTGCTGCTGGCTTCGGTGATGCTTCATCGCTGTCGTCTGACGTCGCAGATTGGTCGCAGGCGTTAAGGCAACACCTTGCGCCCCTTCGTCGGCAGGTACTCGCGCTCCTCGTCCTACGGTATATCGCTACCGCTATTGCTGCTGCTGCTACTGCTGGTGCTTTCGCGTGTCACCATAATAAACGGCCACGCCACCAAGCTCCAGGTAGATGCAGTAGAACGGAGCAAACCAACAAAGTGGCGATTTTCCACATCTTCTAAGGCAGCTGAGCGAGGCCGCTGAGGTCTATGATTTCACGAAGCGAGCTTCCAGATATGCTCACCAGGGGCACCTGGTGAGCAAAAAATAGTTACAGTATAAAGTCTAGCATGCACTAAAAAATGCTATGCAGGTGAGCATATTATTTTTAAAATTGGTTTAGAGAGTCCATTTTCACTATCACAGGGAAGGGAGTTCCAATCCTTTATGGTTTGTGGAAAGAATGAATATTTAAGTGTGCCAATGTGTGTGGTCATTAAGGCTCTGATTTGATCCGGATGGCCGCTGCTGATTGGGTGAGATGTCTGTGGCTTTATGTAATGTTGAGCGTCAAAGCTGAAAAGATTTTGGTCCACTGAATAAAGAAATATGAAGGGATGACATTACCTGGGCATGTCTACTTTTGAACCACTCCCTCAATCGGTGTGATATTCGCAGGTGGTGTTTGTAGCCATATAGAAGGAGGGCATGCAAAGTGTCAGCCCTCTGAACCAATTTTATGAAGAGACCGTGACAGGCGCGACAGTCCGGGCGACATCGCCGCCGGGGCTGCATCGGGAGCTGTAGAATGCCGGCCACCTGTTGTGCCTTGCGATTTTGTGAAACGAGAGCACTTACCGAAGCTTCAATGCATGTAGGCTTTACTCGGCGTCATTTTCGGAACAAAAAAATATGAGATAAGATTGAGACGAGATGTTGCAGACCCGATGATAAAACATGGTCTGGAGCAAGAACCGCCGTGAAAGATAACACGCGATGGCTAAAAACCATTCGTGACTCTAGTTTCGGTTCTCCCACCAATAGGAAGACAGGTTCTGTCAATTTCCTTATTTTTGCGACGGGGTTCTCTGGCGCACACATACGCTCGACCCGTGTTTAATATTTTCACTAAAACGTTCGAGAAACGACCTTTCCAACGAGAGTATGAATGTCACGCTAGGCCTCGTGGGTGCGGCGCGGTACCATACTGAAAATTGGAAAAATTGTGCTTTCCTCGTGTCTTTCGCCAGCGCACCCCACCCTAAAGCACCAGGGAGGCATTAATGATGTTTTTTCTCGGTAATTACGGCACAAAAGTTTACCAAATTTTGCCATATTGCTCATTAATAGAGGTGCCAAAAGTGCAACATTTGACAAACTCATTTTTTTTTCAAAAAAATGGGCATTTTAGAGTTGTTTCCCCCTTAATACAGATTCCCCCAGACTGCTTTACAAGGATTGTTTTCCTCCAATAATGCAGCTTTCTTTACTAACGGGGGCAGAATTGTATGGAAAAAATGGTACTCAAAATATCTAGTCGTTGCACTAGGTCTCATCGATTCGCCTGAACTGGTTTAAGTAGTTCACGCTGTGCAGGAACTGGTGTATCCAATTCAATCAAAAGTTGCAAGGCCGCTCCACTCATAGGTTCGAATAATTCTAGAGCTGCGCAAGTTCAGCACCAGTTTTGCAAAATCTTGCACCTGCTCTGGTCAGTTCAACATTGGAGCAGTAGCTGACCACTCTCTGTCAACATGTATGCTCGAACAGACCTATTGATACACACCTCCAATGTCATACCAGGGTGGTGGCGCTGGCTACGGAAAGAAGCATGTGCAAGTGCTTTGCTCTTCGAAACATGCGCGCTTGTTTATAAACAATGAGTGTGTGTAGCAGGGGATGTATATTATTGATGAAACAAGACTAGATATATGCACTTTCAGAGGCACAATGGTCGAGAAGACATTTTATAGTGTCTCATGATTGCACTCATACTTGTATGCTATCTGCCCTAGAGCAGCTCTGAACCGGGCTCTTTCTTTCGTCCTAGCGGTCCAGAGACTGTGCCACTGAATAAGCAAAAGCTTCGTTTTGTGTTATTTTGCACCGAAGGTGCTTTAACAGCTCCTGCTCTACTCTGTCTGTATCTGCCTTACGCTTGGAGTGCATGGGCCTTGGCTCCACCGGGCACCCTGGAGGGTGGCTGGACGACCCTGCGGGTGTGCTCTAGGTTTAACCCCTTGAGGTAGACGGCGTGTGGTGGTCAGCGGCACCAGGGCTTCCCTGGTACTCGGCTTCATCAACCTGGAGGTTGCTAAGAATGGGAGAGTCCCCCGGAGAAGAATCAACCGTTGACCTCAGGATAGATTTTGCTGTAGTACCCGCAGGCGGTGCCTGCACATTGCACACTACAGCCCTGCAAGTTGGAGTAACAGACAGGACAGATAATTAATTTATGCCTTCAACAGGGTGTAATGTAACTTTTATTAAAAAAGAGTGTATGAAATATCTTTGACGAGCACTGGGGCTAAGAGGGAACTGCCAACTATGGTCGTGCATTGGGCTTGTAACCTCACCGAGTGTAGGGCAGGGCGGTACTACAGTAGAACCTTGTTGATACGTTTTCAGTTCATAAAATTTCCCGGTTCATACGTTCCCGAGTGAGGGCACAGGAAACGTCTCAAAGAGTTGCGCTGTTCTTTTTTTTTTTGGTTCATACGTTTCTGGATAACCTGATTTCCCGGAAAGTACACTCAACATCTGCCAAATGTCGATCCGATTTTACGTTTCTTGGCAATCAACGTTGCATTCGCATATTCTAAAGTCCGATAATCGGGTCTCGACGAACAAGCGCCGAGGCATATACGGCG
The DNA here is from genome assembly GCF_016920785.2 of Ixodes scapularis. NCBI lineage: Eukaryota > Metazoa > Arthropoda > Arachnida > Ixodida > Ixodidae > Ixodes > Ixodes scapularis. Next base: position 72,214,816 of record NW_024609838.1, read on the forward strand.
TGCACGTGCAGAGCGGTCTGCCAGTGCCCACTGATAACGCCGCCGCTGCGTCTATCGGTCTCTGCTACTTCCGAGAGCCATCCGGGTGCACAAAGGCGTTTACAGAACACACAGCACAGTTTTACTGTTTTAGCTAATTATTCGATTGTCAGATAATCTTTATCATCAAATAATAACAAAGGATTTCGAGTAGTACATACTTTACGCATCTTGATTGCAACTCTAGTGGCGGCATACTAACCACTCGTGACAAGTGTGCGTCCATCTGATGCTGTTATTCATTTTCCTCTTGTCAAGTGCTACCACTGGCGAAAGTGGCACGAATGCTGTCGTAACGAGCGACCGAAACAGCAGTGTAAACTTCTAAACCCAAATACAGCTGTCTACCGATTGTTCGCCCGTGCAAGTGCATCTTCACTTAGTTGTCAACATCGGAGCAGTACGTTCGCTTGTGGCTTTTCAAGCGTTTCCGAAGTAGGCACGTGATTATGGGTCACTCTCGGTAACTCCAGCAAGCTTTTTGAGGCATTGTTCGGAGGGCTTAAAGCACAGATTGCAACCGTGCGCAAGATTAACTCTAGACCAGGACGTTCAAGGGAGGAGTAGTGGTAGCGCGGTAGTAGTACCGTATTTACTTGCATAATAAAGGCACTTGTATAATAAATGCACCCCCCACAACGGGCATCAATATTGACCTTTTGTTTTCATCCCGTAATCAACGCACCTCCAATTTCAGTGATGGAAGTGCTGTGCCAATTGCGCCAAATTGCGCCGAGGACGCAATCCTGCTACATGTAGCGCCAAATTGTCATTTTCCTGAAGAATATTGCGCCATTCCTGCGCCGAGATGAGATGTAGCAATAAAATTAAAAATTGAAGTCTTGTCAGAGCGCGTGGCGGTACCGCTGTATTTTCCGCGCCGCAACTGTTACGCAAACCGAAACTGCGAGGACGCATTATCATCATCATCATTGAAAGGAACAACGTTAGCAACATCTGATACCAAAGCCGCAGAGGCTAAGCGAAGAACCATCCCACTGAGCAGCCTATTTAAAAAAAAAAAGGCCGAGCTTGTGGATGTTTTTAATGTTGGCCCGTCCTGTTCCCATGCGCTAGCTACCAGCGAAGTCAAAGCTAGCGCGAGCCCAATGCTCTGTGCATGTGAATGGGGCCAGCTGAACATGGAAAACACACAGAGAAAAAATATAACATTCGCACCGCTGGACTAGCAACATTTAATGATTCCTCTTTTTCCTTTTCTGCTAATCCTTGATTCCGGTTTCCTTTTTCTTTACACTTAGATTTTTTAATTCTTTACACTTGATTTACGTTTTCTTTTTCTTTACGCTTAATTCGGAATTTCTCTTCCTTAAACGCATTGTCCTTTCTGCCTTCGGAATGTTCTCATCCCTTTTCTTCTGTCTCCCTTAAACGGTCTTCCTCTTCTTCTACTTTTGCCTGGTCCTCATGTCACTCCGCAGGAAAATCTTCTCGGAGTTGTGTAGTGCGACGGAAGGGGCACTAACACAGTCCTCGCCTTTTTCTTCGATGGCTAGGGCTTCCAGGAGTTCACGGGCGAGTTGATTTTTATGTCGCCCCACGATGCTTACGTTGCACAAGGTTGCCCCGCATTGGCATGCGCGACAATGGGCTGCAAGGTGTCCTGCTGCTGTCACGTTTCGTAGAGATATGGCATGTTCTCTGGTTCTATCGTTGATACAGCGCCCTGTCTGCCCAATATAACACCTTCCACATGTTAATGGAATGTTATAAATGACCTCTTTTTGACATTGGGCGTACTTTGTTTTGTGTGCGATGTTACATTCCTCTTGGTGCCTACGTTGGTCTTCGTTTACCCTGCCGCACATTGAATACCCTTTGTTTGGCGCGGAGCTTATCACTTGGACCCCTTGCCGGCCTGCGATCTTTTTTAGTCGGTGAGTGATGCCATGGAGATATGGTGCTACCACTATGGGACATGCATTCTTTTTCTTTGTTGTTTGCTCGGTGCCTTCCTGTCCGCGCTTCAACTTCTGGGAGATCTTTTCACATATTGATACCAGTAGCGTTTCCGGATACCCAGCATCAAGTAGCCTGGATATCTGAGTGTCGAAACTCTTCTGGATCTGGTGTTCACAAGACTTCTTTAAGGCAGATGTTAGTGCCGTGGTGGCGACCCCACGTTTCACGTTCTTTGAGTGTCCAGATTCGAATGGAAGGAACGCTTTGCAGGATCGAGCTTGGTATCGCCAGCAGACGTGGTCTTCTTTAAAGTCTAAGGCTAGATCGAGGAATCTGATAGATTTGTTTACGGGTAGTTCATGAGTGAACTCAAGTCCTGAGCAGCTCTGTTCAAAGCACCTCATGACATGCTCGCGGCAACCGTTGTTTTGTTCTTCTACCTCCGTGTTGCAAAGTATTAAAAAATCATCAACGTAGCGGAAGATGACTTCAACCCGGGGATCTTTCATGCTTCGTTGGATAGCAAGTCCACATGATGCGAGAAACACATCGCTGAGGTAGGGAGCCACGCGAGACCCGATGCAAACGCCCCTTTTCTGCACATACTGCTGATTTTGATAGGACACCACCGTCGTCTTCAGGTAAGTACTAAGCAATTCCAAAAAGCTGTCGAGGGACATGCCAACCGCACTTTGGAATGATGCGAGACCTTGCTGTTCAATTGTTTCTCGAAGTATGTTTAGGAGGCCTGCATGGGGGATGGAGTAATACATATCTTTTATGTAAAGGGAAATCCAGAGGCGATCTTAGACCCATTTTCTTGCAGAAAGGAAATCACACTTTCTGAGTTTGGAACCTTGAAAGGGTCTTGTACCTGCACTTGGGACAGTTGTTTGGCCAGAAATGTTGACACTTGTGCTTGCCATGTATTTCTCTCTGATATAATTGCCCGGAACGGAATCCCCTCTTTATGTGTCTTGGCTGAGAAAAAAACCGACAGTTGGTTATTCTTTGATCCTTTAACTTTTGTGACAAGACTGCCTAGCTGGTTATTTTCTAGTATCTTCAGGATGGCTTTTTTTGTTGATGTAGTTCTTTTTTGATCTACTGGAATGAAATTCTCTGTAATGGCTTGATCAGCTCTTTCTCTGTATTTTCCTTTATCGAGGACGACGAACCCTCCCTCCTTGTCTGATACGCATAGTTTTAGATCTTTGGTCTGCAATTCCTGCACTGTAGAGTCAAAACTCATTTTCTGATGTTGAGGGCTCCTTAGGCTTGCAAGGCAAGCAATCCCTTCATTTATTATCTGCGATGCTTTTTCTTCTGGAGCTTTGGCCGCGATGCGTCTTACTAGTGCAACCTTGTCTACGGCCTTAAGCTTTGGCGGTACTGCAAACTTTGGACCCTGTTCCAGTACCTTCTTGGCTTTTTCTGTAAGGTTGACGTCACCAATGACGCGAAGCGAAGGCCTTTTGGTGTTTGCTGTGGTTCTTCTTGCTAGGTGCTGTTTCCATGCTGGGAGGAAATGTTGCGTCCACATCCATTCGGTTGTGTTCCTCGTCATTTTCAGTTGATCTAGGAAGATGTTGCAGCTGAGGCATTTCACTCTCAGGAAATCTGTGAGTAAGCGGACTTGGCGCCAGGTTTCGGATCGAAGAATTTTTGAAACCCGCTGGGAATGTCCCTCAGATGGCTCACATAAGCCAAAGAAATTCCGCACGTCATCCAGGATTATTCTCTTTTTGATACTACGTGAGAGCATTCTTCCTCGGCAGACTTGCGTTGCGATTAAGAGACAGAGGTCATGCGGTTCAAGGAGGTTAAAAGAGATAAAAGGCGTGCTCAGTGAACTAGAAAGGTACCTCGTTATTGGCTGAAGCTGAGCATGTTGGTTCATTGCTTGTGAATGGGGCCAGCTGAACATGGAAAACACACAGAGAACTCTGTGCATTCCTGACTCGCGCATGGACTCTTGCAGTGTGGGCACCGTTACGGAATCCATGCACGCGCTTGTAGCTTTGACTGTGCTCGCACCGAAGCTGAAACGAAGTATAGTTGAGTTGCACCAAACTCTGGATGTAGTGCTGGTAAAGCCTCACCGTCCTTTTCGGAGCACAAAACACTGCGCGACTCGCGTGACTGCGGTGTCTGCTTTGCTGGTGTCGCTCTTCTGCAGCGCGTCGGTGCATGCCAAGGAGCGCACTCAACGGTTAACTAGTCGTGATCCGATCGTGACTTCGCCAGCACATCGAAAATGAATCGGGATTTCTGAAACGAATATCAGATACCGCAGTATTTGAAGCTGCTGCCCGAAAGGCAACTCTAATCTGAACTAAAACATTCTGCAACAGTGAGGGTCGTTTGATGCTGCTGCAGATACCTTAAAAGAAGCGCAGGCTGATAAAACTAAATAGCCTGTACCATCAGAACTCAGTTTGACATAATTAATTGTATTTTTTTTATCTGACGAGCAGATAAACTTTATTTAAGGGAGGAGGTGGGGAATAAATATGAACTTTCTTATTTCTAGAGATATCTGAACGAAATTTACAGGGTGTGTTTATAGCACAGACATAAGAGTAACTGCAAAGTTTCATGGAGCTGTGCATATTATTTCTCAAGTTACAAATATTTATCAAAATCGTCCATATGCATTCCTTATCCCAGGTCTGGAGAATTTGAAAAAGGTATTAGCGGCGTAAAATTTGTTATGATTACCCCTGGATACATTCCTCAGGGCATAACAGAGCCCTTTTATTAAATTTCTTTGTTGAAAAATTTTAACGCAACTTTGAATTTTTGTGTAGTCATGAAACCCACATTCACCAAATTTAATTTTTTTATTATAAATTTTTAGCGCAGTTTTCTAAAAAAAGGGCTCTGTTATGCCCTCACAAAGTTATTAGAGAACAGAATAAAAAAGACAGCACAAAAATCCATTCATCAGTTCCTGAGATATCGCTGGGACAAGCAGCCACGACAGTGAAAAAATCCATTCTGAGAAAACAGCACTTGAAAGTTGCACCCAGATTTTCAGCTTTAGAATGACCCTGCAGAATAGTCAGAAGTGTTCTTGCGCACTTTCTTCTTGTTCCGCCTTTCCAAATTCTCTTGATGTCGTTTGCTGGCCTTGTGCAGACGTAGGGCATCTTTCCCGGCAGCTCGTTGGAGGGCTAGATGGGTCGGCTGAAGTCCCACTGCAACCGATATTTCTGCAGTTGCCTTGTAGCAGCCGGCGTTGAACCTAAACACCGCTTCATGCAGTGCAATTTGCTGGCATAGCTCCAAGTTCGGCTTGAGCAATATCACAATGTCTAGCTTCTGCTTCGATCTCCTCACGTGTCAGGAAATGCGTCCGCAGATGGGTGCTAGAAGACGCGCTCCTACTTGTCGCGGCAGGCGGAAGACGGGCGCTGGGACCCGCGATCTCGGGAGGAACCACAACGGTCGGCATGCTCGGCACTCCAGGCGTGAGCGGGGCGATGCGTTCTTCCTCGACGACAGCCGATGGCACAGAAAATCCATCACTGGAGGTGTTGACGCGATCATCATTGACGGCACGCCGTGCAGAAACTTCCTAGTTCGCCATCCGCACTAACTTCATGGACCGCTTCCGCGCGCCAAACGCGCGCACCGTCTTGTACTTCGAACCCCGCATCGTGTGCGACCACGAAACAGACGGGCACGCTACACGAAACTACTCAAAGAAAGTTCGGAAAACGATCGTAAAGATGGCGAAAAACGAAGTGGAACTGACTAAAAGAGCGCGTGCAAGCAGACCACTACCAAAAGCAGACGACGCGAGCGGCAACAGCAGGAGAAACGGAGGAGGAGAGCGCTCCGCGCGCGGAGAAATCGCGTCCCAGCCAATAGCAGTCGCGCGCTCCCCCGCACGCTCCTCGAGCGCGCGCTCTGTCCAATCGCGTTCTTGCGATTGCGACATGGAAGAACGGCGACAGTGCCGTAACCACGCGGCCGACGCCATTTTGGGAGCTGGCAAAAAAAAGAGAAAGAATTCACGTTCAAAACAAGACTAAGATGGCGGCCGTCGGTCCAACGCTTTGAAAATGGCGAGCGCGCGAAGTTGGGGTTGATTTTGACGTTTGACCGTCACTTGGATGCTATTCAGGCCTCGTAAATAATTGTTTTTAAATATTTCCCCATTGTATTTGGTGCTGATAATTACAGAGAAGGTAGTTTATGAGATATACAACCGAAAAATAAGGTTTTCTAAAAATCGACTTTTTCGCGATTTTCCGGTTTTCAAAGCCCGCGTCCCCCCTTAAAAAAAAGTTTTTTGTGTTTAGTTTGTTGAATTTCATATATCCTGTCTTAGAAAGGCGACAGGCGCTGTGTTCCAATAATAGAGATGGGCTTCATATAGCAATGCAGCATTATTTCATTTTCAAGTAATATGCCACATATGCCGGACCCTGCTCCAAAAGGGCCACTACCTGCTCCAAAACATTTTGCCTGCTACAAGGCCTGCTCCAAAAGGTCAAATGGCACTTCCATCACTGCAAGTTTTGTATCCGCGAGTCTCGAATTGCGTCCAATTAGGCAAGCCACCAAGCCAGTTTTCTTTTGCCACCAAGCGGTCGGGCCAAGTCAAGCCAAGCGAGGCATTTCACGTAATGGCCGCAAGTGCGTAGTTCTGGTAGTTACGGAAGTGATCAACCGTGAAACTGAATGCCGCGCACACTTGACAAAGCTTGGGTGGAGGAATCGCCGAGCCCCGGACATTCTTCGCCTATCGGATGCATTGATGTCAACAAATAAGCCGTCGTCTGTGGTCCGCTTTCGGACAGTGAAATCGTGAAACTGGTTAGGCCTAATTTCACATACTCCGGGTAAATGCGTTTATTTAATCCGCAACAGAACGGCACAGCGAGGTGCAAGATGCACGCTGCGCTGTAGGCTGAGTGTCTGGTAGCCTCTTCCTGAAGGAAACTTGATCCGTGCGAGTGGGCTTCGGGGGTCGGTGGTTGGACTTTCTAGGGGTTCTGGTCTCCGTGAACGAAACTTGATCCATGCGAGCGGGCTTCGGCGGTGGGGGGTTGGACTTCGTTTGAGTTCTTATATGCATAGTCGCGGATCATACCTGAGTGTGCCTGCCGGATACTGGCAATATATATCGCCTAAGAACGCTTTTTGTGCGGAGTGAGCTTCGTACGGTGCTTTTCCTTCGGCAAAAGGCACCTCGAAAGCGCCCTAAAAAGGTTTGCAATTTATAAAGCATGGTTATTGTGGCGTGCCCCCGACCATCCGTGGGTGCACCTCCATAATTACAATGTAGTGCAAAGACAACGCTGGAAGGAGACAGAGATAGGAAAGAACGCTACTCACAACTAGGTATTTACTGTATGTATTGTGAAAGAGGTAAAAGAAGTGACTAATGCAATGAAAATCTTCACTATTGGCCATGAAAGAGGCGAACGAAGTGACAAATGCAATGAAACTCGGAAGAAAGGAAGAAGACACTTTGATCTACACTGATGATCGACTTAAATTACCCCTCTAAAAAGAAACAACATGATTGAAAAAATATTTCCAGTTACCCGCTAGATTTAAGAAAAGTTCTCTAGATATTACTGCTTTTTTTGAGACAGTGCGACAGAGGGCGCACTTATGCACTTGGTGCCGTGAGTCATGATAGTTTTAGCCTCATATATCTCTCTTGCCCTCTTGTTGTGATTGCGCTTGAGGACTCTAGTTTGATTGAACATAGGGGTGCAGGCACAGTCATGGATAGCGAGATGTCCTGATGGAGATGATTGAAGAGCCAAGGCATGCTCTCGTAATCGGATCTTGACACAGCGACCTGTTTTTCCAACGTACACACTCCCACAGGAGCACGGAATTTCGTAGACCACATTGACGTCGCAATTTGCATACTTGTGTTTATGATGCACTGTGCATAGACTATGAATTTGTTGAGGTCTGTTGATTTTTGGACAAAGCCTCTTAAGTCTATCCTGAGAGTACCACTTGTATGTAATATTTTGAAGCTGAGAGTACCACTTGTATGTCATAGCTTGAAGCTATCTGTTTCAAGTTATGCGATATTTTCTAGATGTTCGGAACCACTGCTGGCCATGGTTCCTTAAGGGGATTAAAACTGAATGTTTATCACAGGTTTTATTTTCTTCGGGTATGTGTTTTAGTTTATAAAGAGTATTTGAAGCTGATTTATTATGAATGAATTCATATTGTTTTGGATGGAACAAATTGTTTTTATATAAAAAATGATGCAGACGAGAATTTAGTAGTCGTTCTAAAACTTTCCCAAATATTGAATTTCAACAAATTGAACTATATGAACAAGGGTTTTTTGTTGGTTTATCAGGTGTGTTTAAAATAATTAATTTAGCCTTTTTCTAACCAATTGCAAAATAGTTATTTGCGTCGAGAGCGAACCGTGTCGCCACCGTGCGGCTGAAATTGGAAACATGCGAAAGCGGTGATGCAGCCATGCGTCGTCTGCTACAGGCGCACATTCAGAAGCATGAATTTCGACGACGCAAGCCGGTTTCCCGGTGAGCTTGGCCCTCTTTATTAAATGTTTTATGTTTTTTTGTCATTTCTAGTTACTGAAGGTTGTGTTGTATCGTATCATATGTGTAGAAATTCAGCGAAGCGATTAGTAAGTCGGAAGCTTCCATGACCGTCCCGAAGCACATCTCAAACTTTACCACACGAAATGCCAGATACATGTATGTAGTCATTTTTTTTTCATGCATACTTCATCATAATGGTTGTTGCGCTCACTGATGTCTCCCACCATTCCGGAACAATAAAGCATTACTGCAAGGCAAATGTATTCACCTACTTGAAAGAAAACAAAGAATGGATGAAGATAGACGCAGCTGACTGAAAGGAATATTGAAAGATCCTTATTGAAGCCGTGTTGTGGTAACTGAGATTTCGCTTGTGCTCGAGGATTTTGAGACCATGAAAGAGCCGACGGCAGTTTCAACATACAACGCGACGTTCAAGGGATAAGTATGAAGTCTTACCAATACAAAGGGTTCAGCACTGGTCACTCGGAAGATCGACGAAAACGCAAGCCGTTCGATGCCCAAGCTACCGCGTGCTAATGAGCGTGCCTATAAGCTATCAGGGGCCTATTCACCTCGAGAGCGAACCATGTCGCCACCTTCCAGCTGAAATTAAAAACATGCAAAAGCGGTGACACAGCCATGCGTCGTCTGCCACGGGCGCACGTTCAGAAGCATGAATTTCGACGACGCGAGCCCGTTTCCCGCTGAGCTTGGCCCTCCTTATTAAATGTTTAATGTTTTTTCGTCATTTCTAGTTACTGAAGGTTGTGTTGTATCGTATCATATGCATAGAAATTCAGCAAAGCGATTAAGGCAAGACACTGGTTCTAAAATCGACTTTTTTGTTTATTAATGGATTATAATGAAAATTAGTGTGTATATGTGTTTTGGCTTCCTCTTTTCAAATATTCAATTAGTTCTGCAATATCTCAATTACTTTTTGAGTTACGAAGAAAATAATGAAACCTAATTAGGTTTTTTCTTACGACTCATTAAGGAACTTTCTAATACAAATTTTTTTGCATAAGTGATATGGATTTGTAGCTAAAGACCTGTCATGCAAGATGATGCTATTTATATTTTTGTAAAAATAGATCATTGTATAAAACTAGTCTAATTAGGTCAAGTACACTATTTACAAAGCCTAACGAGGTCACATTATCACTAATAATAAAATTTCGGGCCCATACTGTCATACAAAAATAGCATCACCCTTCAGTTCACTTCTTTCTGAATTCAACGGTATAAAGTTTATAGAAATCCTTGAAGAATAATCTCATCAAAACAACCGTAAGGCTAGGCATGTAGACGAAAAATGCGAAGCTGAGAAAATTGCAGTTGAAGTTTTGGCACTCATTGCATAAAATTCAGTAAGGGATCCCATGTAATAATGTTCAGCAATATGAAGCATAGTTCTATCTGAACAAATTCAGATGAAAAATTCTGCAATCTGTTCACAAGAACCTTTAAAAAATAATATAAAACTGAGAAATAATGTCTGCAATGTAAAATCTAGTTATAAAAGTATGAGTAGACTCTATAAGGGACAACGGGAGGAGGCACCAAGGGTTGCACGCTCCGAAAGCAAATTTTGTTTGGCCCTGAAAAGGGCCTTTGTTCGTGTAGCACTTGAAAGGGGAGCCCCTCACAGCCGTCCAGGACTGTAGTCCCCAGCTGTTCCAGTTTGGTGTTGCCTGGAGAACCTCTGCTTTGCATTGCTGCTGCTCTGGTGGGCAGCGTTGGCCTTACGCAAACGCAGATTGTCCTTCTCCATGCTTGGAGAGCTTTCATGCCCACTACAATGAACTGTGTCCCAGCGTCGCGCGTCTGGCCTCCTGTGGTGGCGCCGAGAAGGTCGAATTTGCGCTGGGTCGCCGACTTTTCCGATAGCGCACGCTTGCATTCGTCCGATCGTGCGACTCGTTGCGCCTGCTCGGCCGTGGAGTAGTATGCGGTGTCGGCACGAACCGCGCTCGCAAAGCTCGACAAACTGCCGCTGCTGTATGGATTCGCGATGTCTCCGGCTGATGTTTGCGGAAGATCCAAGGCATCCGGCGGTGCCGATCGCGGTGGCGCACTTGCAGCAGACAGCTTCGGCTTTTTGTTCCACGGTCGCTTCCTCTTCCTTCCGAACGCTTGCCGCGTGCTCGATTTCAACCGAGCGTCGTCCGGCATCTCGAGAACTCGAAGCGAAACAAAAGAAAACACGCGCGACTTCGTAGGAAAACAAACCAACAATGTTCAACGCAAGCGCGCAAACGGGAACTAAAACGTGCGCTCGACCACGGAGGAAACAAAGCAGACAGGCCTAAGGAGACGGGCGGAGACGGGCCCAGGAGCAGACGACGCACCTCTCGCCAGCGCGGGAACGGAAAGGAGGAAAGGAGAAAAAGAGCGGAGGGGCGCGTTTAGGCCAATAGCAGGGGCGCTAGGCACCGCGCGTGCTCTGACGTACGGGCACCTTGCTAGCCGGCCAATGAGCGATTGCAATTGGGGCCTTTGAAACCCGCGGAATGCGGACGTTCCCCGATGTTGTCGCGATAACGAATGGCATGGGGACGTGGGGAAAATAAGCGGCTTTCCAACAAGACCAAGATGGCCGCGATCCGACGAGCGATCGCGAAACGCGCGGGGCGCGAAGTTCCACTTGTTTTCATTGAACTCGCTGTGCCAGGGCGCTGCGGGGACATCGTAAATATCATTTTTTTCATGCTTAGACATTGAATTCGACATTGAAACTTTGCAGGCAGGTACCTTAGACTACAATTAATCCAAATAGGTGAATTTTGAAAAACGCGAAATTTCGCGTTTTTTGAAGTTTTTAAGACCCGCGTCTCCCCTTAATATTAAGTTGGAAGCTTCCATAATCTTAGCGTGCTGGTTTTCATACAACCACAGTCCCACGCATCTGTTATTTCGCACAAACCATAGCTTTAATAAAACATTGAATGTTGATTGGAGCAGTAGTTTGATTATAAAATTAACCCTACTGATCGCTACCTTTTAATAGACTAATCAATCAATAAATTCATTAGTTTATTTTTTGCCAGTCATATTGCATGAAAGACGTTAAAACGACAAATTTTTACGGGTTTTAGTTGAGCTAGTTGGTACATACTGTTGGCAATCAGGTCAGCTGAACACAAAAAACAAAAACACGAAGTAAAGGACTGGACAATTACATCGCTGACTAACAACTGACTTTTACTTTTTCCTCACCCGAGCCTAGGCCCTTTTTTCTTCGTCCTACGGCACATTATATACGTTTAAAACAACCTTTTAGTTTACCACTCAACAGGGTGTGGCAAACCGCAAATGTTGACGTTCTTTTTCATGAACCGTAATTGACGAGGTGCTGACGGAATCTTCTCCTTTTTCTTCAATAGCCAAAGCCTCCAGCACTTCACGCACGAAGGAGTTCTTGTTCCTATGAAGGATGGTTATGCTGGTGAGCTCTGCATCACATCCACAGGTCCGGCAATGAGCTGACAAGTGTCCCGCTGGTTTAGTTTTTAGCGACACTGCGTGCTCCCTTGCTCTATCGTTCATACAGTGGCCAGTTTGGCCGATGTAGCTCTTCCCGCAAGAGAGAGGAATATGATAGACTACCCCAGTTTCGCATTGGGTATAGCGTGTTCTATGGGCTGTGTCACATATCGACTGTTGATCACGTCCTTCGTTGACCCTGCGGCACATGTCAGACGCTTTGTTCGGTGCCAAACAAACAACCTTAATATCTTGCCTACCTGCAATCTTTTTTTGTCTGTGTGTCACTCCATGGATGTAGGGCACAATTGCGATTTTGCATCGCGCTGGTGGATTCACCGCTTTTTCGCCGCTTGCTGCTCTCTGCTTCAGTTTCTTGGAGAGGCTCTTCATACGCTTCCTGAAAGAGCGCTCGGGTAACCAGAATCGCGTAGTCGGGCGATCGGTTTTTTAAAGCTTGTCTCAATTTTATGATGGCAGGACTTGCTTAGCGCGGAGAAAAGAGCAGTACTGGCTACACTTGTTTTGATGGTCTTTGAATGGCCTGACTTGTAGGGAAGAAACCCCTTGCGCGATCGGGGTTTGTAGCGCCAACAGACGTGACTTGCTTTGAACTCCTAAAATGGTCCAAGAACTTGATTGACCTCTCCAGTGGTAGTTCGTAGGTAAACACCAATTCCGGGCTACTTTTTGGAAACAGATCAAAACCCTTTCTTTACATCCGTTCCCGGGATCTTCCACCTCAGTGTCGCATAGCACCAAATAGTCATCAACATACCCAAAGATGGCTTTTACCCGAGCGTCGTTCAGGCTCTCTTGAATGTTCCTGCCGGTCGCTGTAAGGAACAAATCGCAAAGATAAGGAGCGACCCGAGAGCCAATACACATGCCGATTTTTTGTACGAAGTGTTGTACTTTATGGGCTAGCATTTTATGGCAGAGAGCAAAAACACCTTTGGTGCTTGAGGGAAATGGTCGTAAATGTTTTCTTTAACGATAAACTCTCGGCCAGTGATGCAGGATGATTGTGTACTTCTCATGTGCGCAAAGTTGTCTACGAGGACTACAGAGCCGTCTATCATGCAGCAGTTTTTAGCTGTTTCTGCAGTGAGCATGCAATCAAGAAAGTTTCCACACTTGTATTGAGGAGGTTTACAAGCAGAAGAAACGGGCCCATTTCCATGCTTTTTTGTTAGTTGGACAGAGTTTGAAGTCGTCCTGGCTTCGGCCACCTTGCCCTCCTTTTCCTTTAAGCTTTTGAGAAGCCGCTTCATGTACTGCATATTATTCTCAAATGGATAAGCGCTGAATGCATCCGGCAGCCCTTTTTTGCGCACGTCATCTGCGAGATACAGTACACAGTGCACATTCTATGACATCTGGTCATCTCCATACAGTTTGACAAATGTCTTCACAAAGTGGTGGAAAACAGACTCGGCGTAGTCAAGATGCTGATTACACAAGCTAGTGCTTGATACAAGAAATGTAGCACAGTGCAAGGCTAGGAAGTTATTGTAAAGATCTGGTGGTAAGACAAACTTTAGTACTACCAGCCTTTTGTAAAGTAATAAAAAGTCCCATCGATCAACTTCCACTGTGCTCCTTGGCTCGTGTGCAAATTCTAATGGAACCTGCTGGAGCAGAGAGAGGATCAGCTCGGAAAACCGCCTACGGTTTGCAGAGCTGAGACGCACATCTAAATGACTGCCCAATTATAAGCTGAGCAACTCTTTGTTCCCCCCCAGATATAGCAGATGCGTATATTCAAGAGGAGCGCTGCGGATGCACTCAGTCGGAAGCAATGTCAAAACAGAAAAGCCACAGTGATTGTAAGTGTCAGTTCGACGCATGAATGAATCATTGGTGCGTATCGTTAAAATCACTGATGGATAAACAACCCTGTTGTTGCTGTATGTGCCTCCTGCAACGCAATTCGGGCAGCCCGAGTAACTCATGTGACCCTTTATAATGTACACAAAAGAGTGTGCCGGTGCGTCACAGACAAAACCATTCACAGAGGCCTCTATGGTTTACCCCTCGAAATTCATTTCATGCGACTTCAGTGGTCTTAGTTCACCTACAAGTGGAGTCAAGAAATCATTTGCTGAAGCTGGCTTTGACGGCCTGGCAAGAACACCAGCAATGAAAGAGGTTGCTTTATTACCATGCTCAACGACAATACATTGGATGGGCCACAGCTGCATTTTACAGCTTTTCTAAATGGGCAAACCATCAGTGTTGAAGGAGAGGGAAATCAATCTGCCTTCATGACTTGCGCACGATAGAACATTTCTCAGCTGGTAGTCAAGCCCGAAGTGGCGGTACTCCCCTGGGGGCATGGCGGTTACTGCAGACAAACGCAGTGTGTCTCTGGGTGTACCAAACGAAGTACGAGCATCACTGGGTTGAAAGGACGGGACTTCAAGACCTTCAGAAGAGACGTTAATGCAACCTGTGGAATGTTCTCATTGAGAGTCTAATTTGTCAGCGCTGCAGGACTAGGCGCCTGGCTTTGTTCCTAAATATTCAGAAAAAGTGGGCTTGGTGTGTGGATTGTCACCATATGCAAGAGACATAATTCAAGCTGTTTTCTGATTGTTCCTCATCCGAAGGCTTGGTCTCCGCCGCCTCTGGTGTCCCAGTTCTCTGTGTTGCTGCTGTGTCTCTCCTCTGAGCAACAGGTACTCTTTCGTCATTACAAATTTCACCAGAGGATGGTTCCGAGCTCTCAACAACAGAGACACTGCTACTGTCGCTGCTGCATAAGATAGGATTGTGTGCTGTTGGCATGCAGGTGGCATTTTGTTATAGTACATTCGTTAACCCAGGTGCAGTTGTTCCCTTGCAGCAAGGATGTCTAAAGTTCTCAAAGATCGCCTTTATTTGCTGCAATGCTCTTTTGCACATGTATGACTTTTTCTTCACTTTTGGCATTTTGATCTGCATGTTGGAGATGTATGGATAGTCGCAAATTAGTAAAACGGATAGTAGCAGCAGGCAGGATTTTCATAAGTGCCTTGCCGTTATTTGTCGGCTGATTTTCTCATACGGTTGTTTGGGCTCATACACCCTGTAGTTACAGCGTGCAGCAGGGTCTCCCGTTGCTTTTGTTTCGTGTCTGTTGTGGCTAGGCACTCCTTGCAGACTGCAAACAACTCCAGGAGCTTTGACACACAGACCAGGTTTTTTTTTTTTTCCTTCAGAGGGTCAGCAGCCTCGGCAGAGGTGTTGCACTTCTTGCGAAACAAAACAGGCAGTTCAGTTACAACCTTTCAAATTTCAGAGTATGTTCTTTTTATCCCCTCTATATTTTTTCTATCCTTTTTTATTTTCTTATTTCAGTCACACTTAAAAATAACAAAGAATGCCTTGCTAGATCCTAGTCATAGCATAGAATTATGGTTTCTTACAAGATCATAGAAAGCACACACTCGTGAGGTCCTTCATCATATGAGGGCATGGAGTCGTTTAAGCAAGCACTGGTGTCAGAAGTGACTGCCCCCTAACTACTGTTGATGGAATCATTAGGTCGATAGCTTGTGTCTGGCTCGGCAGACATGTCCTCAGATTCATTGGAGTCGCTACACTCATTGCTGGACTGATCGCTGGTGTTCAAAAGGTTGGTCTCGGGTTCCAGAAGCTGAGTTGGGACATCAAACTCCAAAGGGATTGAGATTGTGCCACACGGAGGCGCGAAACACCACTGCTGCGACCGCGTGTTTCCTTCTGGAGAGGTTCCTTTGGGTTTTTGCCGATAAGGTGGCATTTTTCCACTTCACCTGTATGCACTAAGCGCTTTGACCCAAGCAAGCCCTCGCAAAACTCTTGCACTGCTTGTTGCCTGCTGTAGCATTCAACGAAGTAGTACACAGAGCGGTACAAAGAATAACACTTTGCTATTTGTAGAGGTATTTTTCGTGTTCCTTTTGCTAATTTTAAAAGAAAGCCGTTTGCAGATTCATATGCAAAAGCAGAATGGGCCCATAACGGGCCCCACTCCTTTTCGCTTTTTGGCAGATGAGTGAGCAGATGGACGTTGTATGTCATCAATGTTTTTTTGTACAACTCTTGCATTCCACAAACAAACTGGGTCAACATAAGGTCGGCATTATTCACATATGTATGCATCACAGCCCTTGAGCATCGCATACACGGTCTGCAAAAGCAAAGCAAAATGTTGAAGATATTTTCTTGGGAGAATGCCATCCAGGCAAGGAAAAGCATAGTACAACAGCCAGCATTTCCACTAGACGCCTTCCAGAACCGTCGCTCAGAAATGGCTTTTGGCAGACGAGAAACAGCTTTGGGGGAAACATCCTTTCTAACCTCTTGTTAATTTGAGCTACAGTCGAGGGCTCACCGATATAAAACTTTTCACCAGCAGGTTGAGAACCATAGCTCTGCTAGTACCTGTACCACCCCAAGAAGGACAGCATGCATATAGTCTGGTACGAAGCCGGATACTATCCCAAACTTTGGCATGTTTATGAATGTCGACGGGCACTTGATACCAAAAATGGTTGTCTTCGTTACAAATGCTTCTGGGCCTACAGGGTACGAGACATTACCTACCCAAGCAGCACAGAGTTTGCCAGTCATCGGCCAATGGCTGGCAATGGTCCTTGGCCAAGCGGCCAGACAGTGGTCAGAGACTGGCCAGTGACTGGTCTTTATCTGGCCTTTGGCCAATGGCCATCAGCCATCGGCCAAGCGTTGGCCAATGAATGGCCACTCTCTGGCCACTGGCCAAAAGACCATCGCCAGACAATGGCCATTGCTTGGCCAAAATCTGTGCTGCTTAGGTACGTTCTCACCAGGGTGGCAACACCCCCCCCAAGCATAATAGCCATTGAACTGCATCAACTTTTGCATCGCTGGACGAGCAACGCTGTTTATACAGCAGCAGGTTGCAACAAATTTGCTATTAATAAGGGTACCATCAACATGCTTCCATGTAAGTCCTGTTGTAGCCAAATGCTTGGCATCATCGACAAACAACTTCAGAAACATATCCATGTTTGGTTCCCCCTTACCATACCATAAGCCTGCCAGCAGCAAATTCTTTTCCCTGGACACTGGTGGAAGTTCATTTAGCATGATATGAATAAGCCACACAGAGGCACGGAAAGATTTACACTGGAGCTCCGGCCATTACTGTTAGAAGATAATGAAAAATTGTTACAGAAAGACAAGAGGTTACCAGATTTGGAAAGTTCCTGATTCAGAGTGGCATCAAAAATGTCTTCAAGACAGCATATTTTTTTTTTCATTCCTGTATTGAAGTTTCTGGGCTAACCCTGGTTGATTTTTCATTGTGAACTTTAGTAATGGTGCAAGGGGTAGCATGAGAAAGTAAGGTGAAGTTGTCACTGAAAATTTCTGGTGGCAATGTGGACGTGTTGACTGTTGCAACGTATGCCAACATATTCTAGACAATACTTACAGTACATGTGATACTGCATCACGGGGCCCCGCAGGGGTCTTCTGTGTAAGCAGGTGTTTGGAGAGGCGTCGCCACGGACCCCGAGCCATGCGGGTTCGCCCACCCACGTCTGGTTGTGCGTGGCTTTCCCGTCTTCGTGTCCGGGGAAAGGGGCATCCTGGTGGTTGAGCCGAGCCCGGGGCAGGTTTGGACCCTTCGGGGCCCCCCGGGCGAGGCAATACACCACTTCGGCCCTCGCTTCCCATAAACGGGTGTCCTGGCTTGGCCCGACCAGGATGATTCAGTCGGTCGCCACTTCTACTATCCCCTCCCTTCTTTCACCCTTGTCTTCTTCTTTTTACTCTTCTCATTTCTCTTCTTTCCTTTTTCAACTCCTTTGGCGGCAAGGGCTAACCTTGGGTGGCGACAAAACTCTTTCTTTACCCACACTTGGTTATAGCATCCTAGTAGCACTGGTAGAGTAACATACTCAGACAAGCCAGACCTGTTATGAGATGTTACCTATCCCCTCGTTGGACTCTGTAGTGGGTGGTGCGCTACAGCTGCCGAGGTTCTTGTTCTTCATGTGGCGCCCCTTCTCTCTAAACCCGGTTCAAGGCAGGCTTCTAAGAGGCCTCGCCCTGAGCCCCGAGTCACGGAAAAAGCCTCGAAATGGGAACATTTGCAAAACTTTTTGTCATTCACTCGAACCTTGAAGATAAACCAGTGTCGAAATTGTCCCCCTTTGTGGTAGCCAGGGTGCTAGAAAACCTCATCGGGTTCTCATACAAAGCGAAAAACTCCACTCAGGCGACCTTCTCATTGAAGTAAACACGAAAGTCCAAAGTGAGGCACTCTCCAAGATGACCAGCATAGTCGACATCGAAGTGTCCGCGAGTCCTCATTGGACGCTCAACAGGATCCGTGGAGTCCTTTCTGAAGACGACTTACTCGACGCTAGCGAGAAAGAAATCCTGGAAGGACTGAAAGATGCCGGTGTTGTTGCCATTAAACGTATGATGTTCCGGAAGGATGGCAAGGAAACCTTGTTAAAGCACGTGATCTTGACCTTTGAGAGACACACCCTCCCTGAAACTGTGAAGGCAGGCTATCTTCATTGTCACATCCGTCCCTATGTCCCCAACCCGCAATGGTGCTTCCGCTGCCAACGCTTTGGGCATGGGTCACGCAGTTGCCAAAGGAAAGAAACTTGTGCGAAATGTGGAAGCCAGGAGCATGTTGCTGACATCTGCGAGGCGGCGGCCCGCTGTAGTAACTGCAGTGGGCCCCACCCAGCTTACTCCCGCACCTGTCCCCTTTGGCGTCAAGAAAAAGAAATTCTTTCCCTAAAGGTGAAGGAGAACATCACCTACTTAAAGGCTAAGAAGATGTCCTTCCTCTCAAAGGGGAGGTTACGCCGAGGTGGTGCAAAGGGGCCCTGCACCACACTTGGAGACTAGGGCCACCCAGGTCTCTCCTGAGATCTTGGCGGTTGACCTGAGGGCCCCATCCCTTCGACAGGAGCAGCAGGCTGCTCCCCTGGGCAAGGGTGAGCCGGCAATAGCCGTGCCCACCCTACCCTTCAAGACTGTGGCGCTGGGTCAGCAGGCTTCCTGTTCTCGCGGAGGGGGCGCTTTGGCTGCTTTTTCTGCTCAGGACAGGCCAGCACCGTCTGCACCTGTCAACACTGGCCACTCTTTTAAGGAGGAGAAGAAGTGAGGCCCTCGGCCTCAGTCCGTGGAGAAGCAGCCAGCAACCAAGGAGCTGCGTGGCTCGCACGCAGGTTCCTTGTCGGGAAAAGAGGTGGAACAGATGGATGGGGTAGAACCACTCCCCAGTACATCGGCCACCTTTCCACCTAGTTCTGGTTGTGGCCGCGGATTGGGGCCCCGCGGCGCAGACCCTCCCGGGCTAGCAGACAGGTCTGCCTGCGGGACTAAGGTGAACACTGGCGCTGCCTTGTCTGCCCCCTTATCGACTATGGTTTCTGACCAGGATGAGATGGAGTGGCAGACGACGAAGAAACAAAAATTGAAAAAACTTGTAACTCCTCCGAAGTAAGGCAACTGACTCACTTTTCTATGTGCTCCGGTTTTTGTGCCTGAAATGGCCTCAGTACTCATGCAGTGGAACTGTGGTGGCCTTCTAAGAAACCTGGATGATGTAGAGCATCTTCTGGAGGAGTACAAGCCACGAGTGCTGTGCTTGCAAGAGACTCATTTGAGTCCCAGCCATTCCAATTTCCTCAGACGTTACCAGGTTTTCCGGAGGGATCGTCCGAGCTCTGTCAGTTTCTCTGCGGGAGTTGCGATGGTTCTCCCAAGATAAGTTTCCTGCACAGAGGTTCCACTGTCTACACCACAGTGGCTGTTCGGTTCTTGCACCATAAGGCTCTTACAGTATGCTCTTTATATCTGCCACCTTCCTTTACTTTGAAATGTTCAGATTTTAACTCGCTGTTAGACCAGCTTCCTGAGCCTTTCCTTTTGATGGGCGATTTTAATTGTCACAACCCTTTATGGGGGAGCACATGTCAGGATGTCAGAGGAAAAATTGTTGAGTCACTTTTAACCACACAAAGTCTTTGTCTTTTTAATATGGGCCAGCCAACCTATTTTAGTCCATCATCTTTGTCATTAACTTCCATCGACCTTTCAATTGGTTCTGCTAGTTTACCTCCAGATTTTTCCTGGTGCCCCCTTTGGGAGTCCGAGGCAGACTCAAAGTGCCACCCGCTGTGCTCGTTCGAGCATGTCCAAGTGTCTTGGCAGCAGTGAAGCTAGTGGCAGTGCGTAGAGGGGGCGCGACAGCACCAGACCATTATAGAGCTGTAGCATCATGGCCTGTGATGTGCCCCACGCGTTACCTCGGAGCTTCCTTAGGATGTTTGTGTGCTGCCGCATTCCCCTCACCGCCTGAGTCTCCGCCGGGCCAAAGGACAGCCGAGAGTCTAGTTGCATCCCGAGGTAAGTCATGCTGTTTTGTCTTTGTACTTTCACGTTGTTGACGAATAGTTTGGGTTGGAAGTGCCTTGTCTTTTCCGCGTACTTCAGGTACTTTGTCTTTTCCGCGGACACCTCTAGTCCCAATTGTTTGAGGTGGTAGACAATGTTAATGAAGGCTCGCTGTAGTTCTTCAACGGCCTTCCGCTTGTACGAGGTTGCCACCGTCCAGAGCGCCACGTCATCCGCATACATGGCCATGTGAACCTCGTGCTCGGAGAACTCGTCGCTCTGTATGGCCTGGGGAAGCGAGGAGATAGCCACGCAGAACAGTAGGGGACTCACCACACTGCCTTGAGGGACACCTCTTGTTGTTGTTCTTGGTTGGCTGTGATGGTTCTCCACTTTCACTCACAACGTTCGACCGGTGAGAAAGGCCTTGATGTAGTTGAGTGGGCGACCAATAACTCCCAGACGCCGCAGGGCCTTTATGATGGTAGCGTGTGGGATCACATCGAAAGCTTGCTTGATATCAAGTAGGACGACTACAGCGGACTCGCCGTTCTCTTTTTCCTCCTCCAGCGAACGACTCGCCGATGGCGTCTGCGGTGCACCTTCCCGGCCTGAAGCCCGAAAAACAGTCGGGCAGTGCATGGGTTTCTTTGAGATGGTAGAGTAGCCGTTTGTTTACCATTCTCTCCAGCGTCTTGCCCAGGCAAGACGCCAGAGAGATTGGCCAGTACGACTCCGGATCCACGACCGATTTTCCTGGCTTCAGGAGTGGGATGTTAGTGGCCTCCTTCCAGTCGCTGGATATGTCCGCAGTGCTCCTGACCTCGTTGTAGATCTTGAGGAGAGAGGACAGGAATTCGGCGTCTAGGTTTCTGATGGCTTGCGAAGTCACTCCGTCCGGTCCCGGCGCCGTGCGGCGTCTAGTCGTCGCATTGATCGGATGTTTGAGCTCCCTGATTGTGAACTTTTCGTTGGAGAACCTCATTGGGGGGGGGGGGGGGGGGGGGGGGGGCGTGGCCGTATCTGATTGGTGACCAGCTTGGAGGCCTGGGTCCCAGCGCAGGGCGGGCAGGGATGGTCAGGAACACGTTGGCAAGGAGCTCGGCCATCTTCTCGCTGAGTCGCAACTTTGCCGCCATGCACAGCACAGGTTGTGTTGGGGCGGTCGTTCTTGCAAGGGCCCTGGCCATCCTCCATGCCCTCCCAGTGCCCCTTGGGCCACTGAAGGAAGCGCAGAGGAGCCGCCACTGCCTCCTGGCTGGTTGTTTACCATGGCGTCTGAACTTCGCGTCGAGGTGCTTGTACTCTAAGATGTCTTGTGAGGAGTTTGTGCGCCAGGACTTTCTTTGCGCCTGTCTTCTCTGCGCCCCGAGCTTTGTCCACTTGAGATCAGGGTTCGGCCGGTAACAGGGCACCGTGATTGTTTGAGTGGATGCTTTTAGAGCCTCTGTGATCCGCTCAGATGTGTGGGGTTGTCCCGAGGCGGCCACCCCCTTTAGTCGCGCCTGATATTTCTCCCAGTTGGTGACGGCCGGAGCACTTCTTTTGGGGGAGAGCGGCCCGGTTTTCCAATAATGATGGGCTGGTGATCGCTGCCTCCACTGTCCGGCGCCGGTGTTGCAGCAACTCTCAGGCCCCCTGTCACAAGCGTGAGGTTGATGACACTGTCCTTTGAGCAGGCTCCCACGTAGGTTGGTTCCCCTTGGGTAATGTTTACAAGGTCGAGGTCATCCAGAACCGCCTGTAGGGCCCTTCCTCGCTGCGTCGTCGTGCCGTTGCCCCACGATTCACTGTGCGCATTAAAGTCTCCACTGATAATGCCTTGGCTGTCTGTGGGAATGCGCCTACGAATTTCTTGTACCTCTTGTGGGTCCCACCGCACACCGGTGACTTGTGGGGCGACGTAGGAGGACACCACCACGATGGGGCGTCCCTGGACGGTTACCGATGCCGCTGCGTACTCGGCCTGCACTCCACAAAGATCATCCAATTGTAACCGGTTTTGTGGTAGTTCCTGCTTGATGAGTAGGGCCGCGCGTGGACGGGCTCTTGGTCGCGCAGCTCGACTTGTGTAAAGCACATATCCTGACAGGTGAATTTTGTGGGAAGGGGCCTGTGGTTCTTGAATTGCTATAATTTGATAATTAAGGCTTTTTTCGGGTTCCTCGTTGAGGAGTTTTAGTTCTTGGACATGTGCTTGAAATCCGTTAATGTTCCATTGGAGTATGCTAGGTAGGAGGGGTTGATTTGCGTGACTTGTTCGAATTGGTGTAGGCATTATTGGAGTGAGTGGTTTGATGCTGAATTTTGGGCTTGGTTTAGTCTGCTACCAGGCGGCAAATTATTTGGGCAGATTCCCTTACAGCCTGCCCCATTTCCTCCTCGAGCAGTGGGACCAACGCGTCGACGATGCGTGCTAGTTGTATCACGAGCACACGCAGCTTCTCTTGTCGCTCGTCGTGGCCCCTGCCCCCTTGGGTCGGCATCTCTCCATTCAGGGGATTTTCCTTGTTGTCGTCTCGGTCACCCCGGTAACGGCGTCCCTCTCTCCTACCGTCGCTGCGTCGGCACTCCTCTCCCGGGGCATCCCCTCGTTTGTTGACATTGCTGCTGTTGCTTTGCCTCCGCTTCTCCGGCCTTGCGCTCGCCGTCCGGCCTTGGGGGGAGGGTGTTGTTGAACGCCGCATCGTGTCTGCCTCTCCGGCCCCAGGGGAGAGGGAAACGCCGACGCTGGGGTCGATGGCCGGTTTCAGCGAGTTCTGCTCCGCTGTCTCGGCGGTCGCTGCGGTAGTCCCGGCAGCTGCGGAGAGGGCATGGTCTCGCAGTCCTCTCCCGGCTGTCGGCTCGTGCAGATCTCCACCCGCGCTGGGGCCTTTGCCGGTGTCTCTCCTCCCGCCGCGTCGGCCACTCCGCGAGCCGTAGTCGTCCATCCTGCCTCGGCGACTCAGCAGTGGTCCCCTGCTCCAAACGCTGGCTCGTGGTTCCTGTCCACTTGCCTTTCCGGAAGCTGCACTCCAGTCGCCTCCGTTCCGTGCCGTAATCTCCGCTGTCGCCCTTGCATGTTTGTACGCCGGGCAGCGTCGATCGAAAGCGTCGTGGGGGCTTCCGCAGTTGGGACTGGTCGGGTTTTGTTTCGTTGGGCATTTACCCTTTTCATGCTTTCCTTTGCGGGTAGTGCAGGCCCGCTGATCGGTGCACGCTGCTCGAAGGTGGCCCAACCTTCCACAGCCTTCGCACTGAGTCGGCCTTGCCCTCGGCTCCAGGACCGGGAGTCGCATGCCCCAGAGTTTCACGTGCCGGGGTCGTGGACCGTCAAAGCGGAGTTGCATCTTTCTACCTTTGTCAAACACCCGAGTCTCTGTTATGGGTGCCGCCGCCTCTAGGCACCCCTGGATGTGAGTTCTGGCCGGGAAGCGAGGGCGGACCACTCCTTGGGTTCCCCGCTGTGGGACATGCAGTTGAGTCCGAACTTTGATGTTATGCATAACTGTTGTCCGCAGGAGCTTCTCAATTGTTGTGGTGTCTTGAATGTCAACTGCCGTGACGTTTTTCCTTGTATTTACGCGCACCGCCCTTGCCTGTCCGTCGGTGGCGAGTGACAGGGCTCTCGCGATCAGGAGTTTGTTTTTAATTTGAAATTGCCTGATCCTGGAAGGGGGTAGACGAGCACGGTGCTCCTCAAGTGCCTCTTTTTGTTGTGGGGTCGGTCCTTGGTTTTTCTTTTTCCCCTGGGTTATCCAGGGGCCTTCCCGGTCCAGGGGCTCCGCCGGTGCCGCTGGCGATTCGCGAAGAATGGATGGCTGGTTTTCTCGCGGAGGCTCCTCGTCGGGAACCGGGACGTTGTTTTTTTCCTCCATTGCGAGTGAACAGTCCCCCCCTACACATTCACTGACTCGGGGCTGCTCCTCGGACAAGTCGTCTTTGCGTATCTCCGGGTCTAGATCCATGCTGATTACCTCCGGAGGGTCCTCTTTCTCCCGTTCTGGTGGCTGTTGCTCCTGTTCGTCAGGCTGTCTTCTCATGAGAAGACAGGCGAGCATGGTGAGAGGTCTCAAACTTGGACTGTACTGCTGCTGATTGGCTCGTGGGGAGCTTTGGTCTGTGGGGTTCTTCGAGTTTCCCACCGAGGTTCCGGGCCGAGCTCTCTTGGCCTCTGGAGATGGGAGTTCGGTGAATCCGTGGCCTGTTGTTTGCCGGACCAGGGCTGCCTGCTGCGGTGGTTCAATCCGACTTAGCGATGGGTCCTCGGGTGGCGGCCGGGTGGTGCCCTTCCCAGCTCCTCCTCCCCATTTCTGCCAAGTGCGGCCCGCCACGGGTGATTCTCCTGGTCTCATTTTCTTTGTCGCGGTTTTTGCCGCGTTTGTCGGGACTGTCAGCTACCGCTTCGTAAAGGTGAAGTAGCTGCCAGTGTGCTTCAGTAGGCTGTAATCCTAGTTCTTTACCGTTGGAATTAATAAAGACTGGATTTTTCCTGGGGTTTTTGTGCCCGTGGTGATTTGGTTTGTTGGAGCTCTGGATTGTGGGTGTGCTCTCCTTGGCTCCTCCAACCGAGCTCGCCCTGCCAAAGCCGAGTAGGAGCGAGCCCAACTTTCACCCACTGCAATGGAAGGAGGCGCTGGTTGGAAACAACCGCAACGACAGACCAGTTCTCCTCAGGTCAAGGAGAACTGGTCGCGCGCGTTGCATGCCGGTTGCGGGCCGGTTTCTATCTGCCAACATGGCGTCGGTGGTGATCGTCGACGTGGACGGCGTGGTGGAAGCTCATCGTTCTGCATAAAAGCGCTATCCTTGACTGAATTTTCGTTGTGTGTCGCTATGATAACCAAGCACGTACTAGAAGGGAAGATCCACCCACTTGTGTGGCGATGTCGTGGCGGCACTCTCAAGACAGCAGAAACGTCCGTGTCGTCGTGTTTGTTTACTTCGACTACAGTGGTGCTTTCTAAGCATTTGTGGTTTCGAACATCTCCCGAATTTCTTTTTTGGCGCGCATTCAAGAATTCAAATTTTCACGCGTTTTCATCACTGGAGGAACGTGATCAGGGTTAGCAATCCTGAACGCTTGCAACGTCCGTCCGCAACGCCGTTAAGAGGCTGCGCCAGGCAGAAGTCGCTCATTTCTTTCAAAATGTGTGACACATGAGAGAAGTGTACTAGTCTGGTGAAATAAAGACTTCCCTCAGACTAAGGTTTATTTTTAATCTAACATAAAACATAGTTTTACAAAGGTAAGTTATCTCATGGCATGTATTTTGGCCTGAAAAATGGACGTTTTGGTTATAGCGCGGAACCACTTATACATGGCATTCCGGGCACTTCCGGTCGCCATGACATTGGGCAAAAATCTTTTCCGGTTCAGGTTTTGTTTACATGTTTTTCAATGGCAACGCCCTCAAGAGGTTGTTTTCGTTCGGTTATTCTGGCCACATGTTTTGCGTTTTCTGGGTGTTTACCGTTTACGCAGATGCCGCAGAGTTTGACAGTCGGCTTCACAATTTTGTTTCTGTATATTTCCGCAAAATGACGCCGCTGGACGTGAGTGTGTCGATTGCCTGACTCGGGCAACTATGGAAGGGAGCTCTTGTGAGCAGCTCCGTGTGTTTCAGCAATTTATTACATTACCGTTCAGTCTTCTGAACATGAGGTCGCAGCGAAGATATCACACTGTTGTGCAGTTGGCTGCACAATGCAGGCCGGGATCAACAGACTCAATTCAATTACTCAATTTCTAAGTGAGAGATAAAAAAAGAAATAAACTGTTCCTCTCGACCTGCACCACCTGACGGTATGACAGGTTTGATCCAATATAATATAAAAAATGAGGGCCTTAATTGACCAAAAGTTTCTTTAGTCCTTAAAGCCAATTAAAAAGAAAAACAGGGAGACAGCTGAACATTGGCATTGGAACGAACTTGGAGAATCTTGCGAGCAATTGTGAGTATTTGTGTTTCGTTTTTTTTCCTTTGGTATTAAGTTATTGTTGTTCCGCTTGGTCCTGCCTCTTGTCTTCTGTGTTCTTGACGACGAGGAAGTTGTCTTATTTAAAATTTTCGTACTGGAATATATAAGAAAATGGATTGGAAACAATGTTAAAATTTTATTCTCTTTTAATGATTTTATTTTAAAATTAGTTATGTATTTCTACGTATCTTGGCGTTCTCATGTATGTTTTCATTTTATTTCTTATTTGTCTGTCGCCTTAATTATTTTTTGAGGGGGGGGGGGGAGGAGGGAGCAGAGAGCATTGTAATTTTTCGTTGTTTTTGATTTTCTTAATGATTATATTTTACAGCAAGAGATTATTATTATAGCTATACATACCCTAGTATTTACCTATTTACATATTTACATTTTCCCCCAAAGGAGAAGGATCACACTTATAAAACTTCATGTTTGCATCCTGTATTCTTATCATGTGTTGCTATTAATCTTTTTTTTTTTTTTTTTTTTGAGATTGGAAGGAATGAGGTTATGTCTTGAAACAGACACTAAATATTTAGTCGTTTTCGTCAGTATTACTTTTCTTTTCGTACGTTTGTTGTTGGTGGTCAGTCTTGAGGGGTGCAATAAGAGATCAACCTCTTTTCTTTTCCACTGTCTGTCTTGGTTGTCCGTTCCTGAACACTGTTGCTCTTAGAGTAGATGACTTTTCGTTCCAGTTTTATTGTAGATACTCTGGATACTCTAGACTGTCAAAAGTTAAGTTATTTAGATTTCGGAGGAACGAGGAACGCCGCCAAGCTTGGGCCGTCGCTGTTAAACGCATTGGGTTTGTGCCCAATAACGATACCAGGATCTGCAGCAATCATTTCACGAATTCAGTATGCGATTGAAGACCTTGGCCGAGTCTGTCGGATTAGATGTGGCATCCCAGGTAGTCGAATCCCCTGGCACCTTGGCACCTTGGGAGCACCCTGACATACACTGCAACCTGTCTCTTGCACAGTATAACAAGAAAAGCACTCAAAGTTCTGTGCTTCTGCAAGAATTTCATGAACTTGCTCAATTGTATGACGATTATACAAAGTTCTATACAGTTGGAACAAAATCTGAGACCTTTGTTGGTTGCTCTGTCATTGGCTCTTCAGTGGAAGTTGTAAGACGGATATATACTGCTGCTACCATTCTCACAGCTTAGCTGTATGGCCTCCTGTTGGCTACGGAACACATAGCCCATCACAGGATACCCCCTGGCAGTGGTTTTCACTGACCCTTTTAGTGCCTTGCGAGCCATCTCTTCACTGCTGCCTACAAGGAATGCCCTTGTTGTTGAAGTTCAGAAGAAAACTATTGTGGCAGCCAGAAAACATTGCACCATCGTCTTTCGTTGGATTCCCAGCCATGTTGATATCCCAGGCAATGAGGCAGCCGACTGTGTTGCCCGCACATGCGTCAGCAGAGAGGTAGATATGAAAAGGATCCCCTACATGGAATATCACACTTTTGTAAAGTCCCACTAGAGTCCTTTCTTCTCGCTTACCCTCAATGCAATAGTTACTTCTTTGGCGCTCTTTGGCTTTAGCAGCCTTTGCGCCATAAAAAACCCAATCCAAATCCAAACATTTCATGACTTGTAAGTATGAGTGCTATGTATACTTGTAGAGAAGAATACTGCTTTATTTTGTAAAGCTGCCACGTCCTCATGCCTTTGCGAGCAGCGCAGCCATAAGTTTCGATTTGTTTCAACTTTCTCTAGGATCACCATCTGACGATCCCTATCACCCAGACTGGGTGCCACACGTCTTTGCTCATCGGGCTTCTTCATCGCGGCGGAGCCCTGCTGCACTGCGGCGGTATCATCGTGCGTTTCACGGATGCAACCTGAAGTGGCCGACGCGCCCGACGCGGCCGGTGCACCCGATGCACCAATGGATGAGTTAGAGATAACAGGTGTGTCGTCCGAAACAGATTTGTCTAGCGCTGACATTGACACTCTTCTAGAAGAAAATAAAATAGGAGGCTGCAAATGGAAAATAAAGCTTTCAAAGAAGAAACAAAAACTGTGTATGGTAACGTCGACCTCAAGAATGACTCGGAGGTGGAGTTCTTTACAGGATTACCAAGTAGCGGAATGTTCTGGGCTCTGCTCCATTACATTCTGGCACTCTACACTCCAAACTTCAGTGCCAGGATACCACACTGGAGCCAACTCCTGATGGTTTTGATGAAGCTCCGCCTCGGCCTCCTCAACAAGGACCTCTTGTCCAGGTTTGGAATTTCTCCTGGAACTGTATCAAAAGTCTTCCATGCCTGGATTAACATCCTCAGTGTTGAGCTGTCTCCATGCGTTCTCTGGCCTAAAGCGGACAGAGTTCAACAGCGGCTCCCAAAGCTGTGCAAGGTACCAATGCTACGGAACCTTCCGTGCATCATTGTTTGGTCGGAAATCTTCATAGAGCGACCGTGCACCTTTAAGGCGAGGATGCAAACGTTCTCGTCCTACAAACATAACATGGTAAAGTTCTTAGTCGCCTTTTGTCCAAGTGGAGGGATCTGTTTCATTTCTAAATGCTGGGGTGGGAAGGTGAGCGATCTGGAGCTCACAAGACACTGGGTTTTTAGACTTAATTCAGAGCAACACCTCGTGATGGCCGATAGGGGATTTCCCATTGAAGAACTTCTAGCTATTTGTAGAGCTTGCCTGATAGTCTTGGCCTATACACGAGGGAAGACTCAGCTAACACGCCAAGAAGTTGAAGCGTTCTGAAGGATTTCCAGTGTTCGGATACAAGTCGAGAGAACCATTGGTCAGCTAAAGAAGTTCCACCTCCTACAGCGCATCATTCCTGCCTCACTTCTAAAAAAAAGGGGGACAGGGGCATGGCAACGATTGACAAAATCGTTGTTATACGTGCCGCCCTTGTAAATATGCGCAGTTTAATTTTTGGAAGAATCTGGAGTAGGGCAAGTTGATACATCTTAGATTCGAAAAGCGCCAGAAAACAAGGGCAACAGAAGGAATAGACGAAACAATGTGCTACTTTCAACTGAATTTTTATTCGGAAAAACAAACATATATACACACTCAAGCAACCATTTGCTTATTATCAAACTTCTCGTAAAAGGAATTGAAATTCTTTATCTGATAAAAGGACTGAGGAAGTACTGACACAGCATCGCCCTTCACCCTGATTTTAAAAGCCTCAAAGATTTCTCTTTCTGTTGTTGTTTTATATTGTCCCAAATCTGCGTTTCATCGAGTGCAGGAGAACATGGGCACCGATCACAATGAACGGCCAAGTTTCCCGAGGTTGACCGCCCAACAGAAAGGTCATGCTCCCTGGCGCTCTCGTTTACACACCTCCCTGTCTGCCCTATATACGTTCTCCCGCATGACGTTGGTATCTCGTAAACCACCGCTGTTTCGCATTCTACATATTTGTTGGCATGCTTTTTTTTGGGCATGCTTCCACCTTGCGTAACTTCTTATTCACCCTCAATTTTTGGCAAGAAGGATGGTTCTTGCAAAAAGCATGCAGGATCTTACAAATGCAAACAGCAATAAACACCTTTTTTTATTCACATGAACACATAGAGCAGAATGGCGTAACTGACAGAAGAGAATATTGCAAAAGAATTGGAACATGCGGTGAGAAGTGAGATTTGCTAGCTACTGGTGCTAAAAGGGGCCTCCAGATTGAAAGACTGGTGCAGTGACAATTCTGTAGTAGGAAACGATACCTAGAAGAAAAAGCTAATAATTGTCCTTCAAGACTGGGCAGTATTTGTCTGCTGGCAATTTCCCACATAGTATACTTAGGATGCCTACATGTTTCCGCTCAGCTTTAGGGTGGCGCCAACTGCTTGTTACCCTTTCCCAGATCCTCTTCCACCGCCATTTTTTTCCACATCTTTTTCGCTAAACGTAAACAACGTTGTTGAGTCTGTAGTCTCGAAATCCCGGCAACACTGTGAGGCCACTTCCGTTTCCGCTCGTAGGACGAGTCGGAGTGGCGGTCGAAGGCTCAGCGGGATGGCGGTCGTGGAGCCTGTTGCTCTCTTTATTCGGGTGTTTCATAATTTGAAGTTACGAGCAGGAAGTGTGCATTGCTTTTAACGAAACGCCAGTACTATTGGCCGTCATCACCGTCAAAGTTTTTGATCATGACTTCAGACCGCTTGATCAGTTTTGCTGACGTTCCCGGCAAGCTACGCTTACAAGAGCAAGCAGTCTCCCGTTCGCGCTGCTATTTGGAATGATAGCCAGCTAATCTAACGCTACAACTTGTGCGACTACAGCGGACGGCTACAGTAGGGGGCTTTCATGAAAGCGGGGGTTCATCTGACCGTCAATCCGTAGTGGTATGTAGTGGGTCGTCACGGGTCCCTTTACGGCTTCGTGTGTTCCTGTCCGTGACCTAACGTGTCGCGGTGTGTGCCTATTTGTGTGTTTTAAATATGTGCTTCAGCGTGTACTCGGGATGTGTTCAATACGTATCTGCTCCGATGCGTATTTAGCAACAGTGATCGACTACAGGCTGGTCTGACGGGCGATTCGTAGTCGGTTGACGTGCGCTCCTCGGCGTTTTTGCTTCGTGTATTCCTGTCTGCTCCAACATTCCTCAGCGTGTATAAGGCATGTGGACCAGTGTGTACTTACTGATAAGGCCCCTCTATTTTTTAACTCTTTCAGGCACAGAAGTTTTGTTGAAAATAGAAACCTGATTTTATTGTATAAATAGTCAAGTACGGTGCTAAGAACACTATTTTCCCAAACTAAAAAAATGTATTACCGCGCAGTGACTGCATATGAGGTGGTCATTCCTGGTGACCATCATGCTGAATGGGGTGGCACTTATTTTTTATGGAAGTCAGAAAAACAGTTTTTTTCTTTCCTCAGGCAGAGTGGAACATCACGTTTCGCACATCCACGTTGTTCTGGACGGCTTCGTTTTGGTGCTGCACCTTGCACACGTGCGGGGTGTACATCTTTTTGGTTGGTGCTTGCTCTCAGTCAGGCGGACGTTCGTGTCAACGCGGGGCTTTGACTTTTTCAGTTGCACAGCTGCATCGGTAGAGGACCTCCTCTTGGCTTTGGAGGCTACTTGTGCTTCAGCAGTCAATGATGAGATCACACTGCGGCGAAAATCCTTCATTGTCATCCGCTCAGCTTCTTCAATCTCCCTGAAGATTATGTATGCGTTCACCACGCAGCAGTCCAGGAAGTGAAAAAATATCCTGTGCCACCATTTTTTTTATTTCCGATCGATTTCGTACTGCCCTTTCATTTGGTCAAACTTGTCTACAAAGTTCATGTTTTTGTTATAGTCATGGAGAGCAGCAGGGCATGGTACCTTGGTGACGGTCCCATCCTTGTTTTTCCAGTCGACTTCAGCCCCCTGCGTGGGGCCGTGGAAGTTCGACAAAAGGTGGACAGTTCTCTTGTCCTTCCACTTCATGCAACAAACACTCTCATCACTGACTGACCAATCAGTGTTCCCTCTTTCCATTTCTTTGTCGGCTTGCAACTTGGGCAGATGCTTCCGGTTGTGGTTCACTGTTCCGCACGCATATATTCCCTGTTCCCTCAAGTCCTTCAGGAGACCATAGCTCGTAAAATAATTATCAAAGAACACACGGTGATGCCTCCCAGATATGTCTTGACACAATTTCTTGACAACCTGTGCACCCAACTCTTTTTGCACTCCGCTTTCGGACCTTCCAGAGTAGATTTCAAACTTCAGGTTGTAGCCGGTGCTGGCGCACAACATCCATACCTTGTATCCACGTTTCATGGGCTTTTTTGGCATGTACTGCTTTAGGGAACTCCTGCCTTTGAACTTGATCATTGACTCGTCCATTGCGAGGTACTCCTTTGGTAGGTAGTTTGTTGCAAAGCTTCGTGAAAGTTCCGATAAAAGTGGCCTCACTTTATAAAGCCGGTCAAAATCAGGGTGGGCTCTTGGTGGCTGTAGCACATTGTCATTTAGATGCAGATGAGACAGCAGCCAACCAAATCTGTTCACTGTCATGATCTTCGATATGAATGGGTCATGCAGGTCCGGCGCGCTGGACCAATAATCCCGGTAGCTTGGACTCCGTTTTATACCCATGAGGAGGTTCAGACCCAAGAAAGATCGCATATCTTGCTCTGTCGTAGGAGTGTATGGTTTTCCAGCCTGCTGGGCATACAGGTTCGTCTGAAAAACCACTTCTTTCATCAAGGAAGGGGTCCATAAAAGACTGAAAATAGAAAATGGATCTTTTTCTTCTAAATCGAGGATATGGCTTTGAAGCCGAGTGTCAGCCAGGAATTCTAGTGGTGGGTGCACCCTATAGCTCGGACTCCACAAAGGAACCTTTGCTGGGGCAACGGGAGTATCATCGTCTGTTTCCGAGTCGGTGGAATCGCTAATCACGTGGCAATTCCTTGGCGATGTGGGGGAGGTGTCCCGAGCGCTTCCATTAGGCGGGCAAGGTGGTTCCCAATCGCTGTCGCTGTCACTCGTGTTGTCCCCGCCAATAAGGCTGTCAGTGTCTGTGGGGATTTCTTCGCAACCATCTGAAACGGACGTTCACGTTCCTTGAACAGGATCCCCTTATCACACATCAAAATGCGAATGCCACCTCCATTGATGCATGGTGGTTACTGGTGGTAACCACCACATTGAAACGGGCAGCATCGCGTTTTTATAAAACGAACCAGTTACTTCTTTGAACCACGTGCACGTTACACTTATTCACTGTCTCACCCAGAAAAAAGGAGGTAGAGCAAATTCTTACCGCTATGCTTGTAGAAAGCTTTCGGATGAAAGGTTGGAGGTGCCATGGCATGTGTTGCACGAAATGGAAGTTTTATTTCTGAATGGAAGACAGCGCAAGGGAAGCTAGCGCCATCTAGAGTTATGAGGAGGAAGCTCGAACAAGAGCGCCGTTGGTGGTTATTGAGCTAGACCACCGTGCTGCAAGGGGAAAAAATGTTGAAAAGGTGGTCAGTGGGGATAACCACCGTGCCTGAAAGAGTTAAATGAAATAGTTACTTTTGAATGGCCAGTTGTAAATCACTGTTATAATTCAACGCAATTAGCATTCGTCTCTTTGTACATGTTTTTTGTCGTTTAACATTGACCCTTTGTTCCTGTTCAGGAAAACATGTGAATAGAAGTTAAATATGCGTTGGAATGGGGGCCTCTCCACAACACATTTTTGGTAAGGATGTTCCAAAGAGTTTTCCCTTGAATCGCTTTTAGAACACTTGTCTAAACCATTACATGTAACGATTGACTACTGCAGATTCCAACACCCTTTGAAAACAGCCGTACGGTTGTTGCACACAGATGCTTAACTGGGACTCGCTTGTAGCTACCTCTTGGCCACAGGAGAGCTGTTTCTATGCATGGACTTGCACATAGTCACAGGCAGCGGTGCAGGGCCGTACCCAGAAAAAAATTTCGGGGGGGTTTTCGGAGACAACGGCGGCCATTTTGAAAGTGTCTGTTGTCTTATTTTCGCCTATGAATTATGTGCATCGGTGGCATATAATGGAGAGTTACAGCAAACCGGAGAACCGGTCCCGGTTTGGTACCCGGTAGCCGACCGGCGCCACTGCGCGTGCGCAGAGGTGGAGATTAAAATCGGCTGGCTGCCAG
This sequence comes from Ixodes scapularis, assembly GCF_016920785.2. NCBI lineage: Eukaryota > Metazoa > Arthropoda > Arachnida > Ixodida > Ixodidae > Ixodes > Ixodes scapularis. Next base: position 72,248,792 of record NW_024609838.1, read on the forward strand.
TGCACCGACCAGGGCCGTACCCAGAAAAAAATTTCGGGGGGGGTCAGAACCCCCTATCCCCCCCCCTGGTTACGGCCCTGCAGCGGTGTCTGCCAAACGGCGTGCCCTTGATTTTACAGGCATTCATAGAACACACCTATAGTGCACAGTGCCACGACCCATCAAAAACAACTGCACAACCCCATAACCTTCTCACTAAGACTCACTCGTAGCTGCCTTTCGGCCACAGAAGTAATCCATCTCTAAGCATGGTCTTGCACCTAGTCAGGAGCAGCAGCAACATGTTGTTTCGCTTTGCATGCTTCGAGGTAAGGTTCATTAACACACCAAGCCAGAGAACTGTGGCACACAGAGCAGTTTGCTCACACTGCACATTGACATCATAAGTTGAAATCTCACTCTTGCATGTTTGATGGAACATAATTTGTCCTGGTGCGCAGAGGTGTTTATCATCGTTGTATAATGCCCATTAAAGACTCCATGTTTGCAGTTGTAATACATTTGCCAAATTGATCCTTTGTAGCCACTCTGTGGATTAAGTGAGCCTTAAGAGAGGTTCACTCCAGCGCACGTTTTGCTGGAATGGCCATTTGCTTGTTCATCGCGACGAGCCTGCTTCAAGTGAACTTTCAACCTGAAGCGAAGATACTTTTCTAGAAGCAGCCGCTCGACATCGTCTCTGTGTGGATAGCAGGCTCCGGTATTCACGGTACTGTTTCCTTTAAGAACAGCCAGAATGGTTTTAAACGGAGAGGCTAGATTCAAAATGTCAGTGGTGTAGGTCAGGCCCTTGAACTGCTCTTCACAATCGACGAGAAATTTCATGGCTGCGTCGCTGGGGTACGTGAGGTTTTTACCGTCTCTGACAAATTCCTTGAGCTTAATGAGTGTTCCATGTTGGCTGTTAGAGTTCGCTGTCAAGGCTCCCTTGCAGTTGTTGCAGTTAACACTTTTGAGCACTGTCCGCAGAAGAAATCCTGCAACGTACGCCAAGATATCACCCTCTTTGGTGATTGAGTCAAGCACGCCATCCATGACCTCTTCCGTCGTAGTAGCCTCTTGAGGTGCAGCCCTCGGACAAGCTGAGAACAGGTCTGCAAGGTACTCTCTGTCATCTACAGTATAACCAGATGTCTTCGGAGTGTAGACAAACTGGCTCACACAGACCATTCGGAGAGCATACTTGAAGTCATACGCGCTTGGAACTGGCTTCTTTATGCGGATAACAGAAAACAAATTCTCTAAACAGTTCTGCATCATTCTTCCTGTAAGCAGATAGTCATATCCATGCTCGTTAAGCAGTTCCTCTTGGAGCTGATAAACCACAGTTGTGGAAGCAATGAGACCCGCCTGAGACGGCTTCCAGTGTGCCGTTTCATTCCTGTTCATTTCGCGGAACGTCCGAGCTGCGAGGTCCAGCTTCTAAATGGCAGCACGGTATTTGTTGCCGTCAAAGTGACTGATGGCCACAACTGGGTGCCTTGATGACATGAGGGTAAACCAGCCGAAGACAAGCTCACAATACCAAGCTGTGGTTTCTGCCTCTGGTGGTAGTTGGCCTTGGCTCACCCTGTACCGTATGGCAGTTGAAGCCTCTCGAAAAAACTGTATGGCGATGTTTCCCTTCATCTTTGTGAAGTGTGCCTGGCTTACATGGATTTCCGACAAGCCTGGGGCAACTTTTAATTCATTCTCTTTGTCCATGTTTAGTGCTGTCTCAAGGTACTCCAGCTTGACCCTGGCACTGGGAAGCCCATTTTCTTCCATGGTCCGCTTGCTGAGAACAAAAACTTCAGAGCGAAGGAGTTGGCCTTGAATGTTCTTGATCAAATGTGCAACGTCCGCCATAAAATACAACCGGCGTCCTTGCAGGTGTGGGTGAGGAATGCTACAAGTTGTGTCCTCGTTTCTCGTGCTGATAAGCCCAAGCTCGCGCCACATGGCCCGGTTTGACACACCCATATCGCTAGTGACTGCAGGTACCTTCAGTCCCACCTCATAGGACAACTTCACGAGGTCCAGAACGAAGTCCTTGAGGAGGGTGCCATCAAGTGACCTTCCTGTGAAGTGTTAGGCGATCACTTGTTTCCATCGGGATGTCAGACCTCCTAGCATAAATACCAGGGCACGATTAGCGTCGTCATTCTTTTTTGGAAGAGTAATGGAGCCAAGGAAGCAGTCTTCATACTGGTCATGCTCAATGCCTGGCGCAATTTCCATTTCGTCTAAGAACAAGACACAGTCTTGTTCTGCCTCTTCCATGGCGTCGGCTTTTCTCTTTAAAATGTCGAACACCTCCCCGAGAATTCCAGGCAAAAAGTGAAAGCTCTGCATTCTCCTCAACAGAGTTCTGGTGCTGGGCAGAGGGTAGCCCAGCGTTCGGAGGAGTTCGTAGCCTGTTGTTCCACATGCAAACTTCATTTGTAGGGCTTGTTTTATGGTCTGCAGAAACCATGTCATTCCCCTGCTGGATTGCTTTGCAATTACCTTTTTCTGGTCATGAGCCAGGAACTTCGGGTCCCTGAGTGCCCGAAGTTGTTCTTGTGCACTTTGTAGCTCATTTTTCAGATTCTAAATTTTTTTCTTTGCATTGTCATGATGATGTTGGAGGTCGTTATATTTTCTAGTCACATCAGCTACAACTTTTTTTAGCTCTAGGCAGCAGAGGCTTTCTGTTTGTGCTGGCGTGCTTCCTTGTTGCAGCTCACTGTCAGTTGGTGACAAAAGGTCGCCAGCATCTTCTACCTCCGCGTCTGCAAGAATGCATGGGGACAAAGTCTTGCACAGAGGTTGAAGTAGTGGCTATCGACGTAGTCAGTTGATGCCCTGTGCCATCCTACGCAGTCAAGGTCTCACCACAGGCTTCATCATCAGGTGGATGGACGGGTGAGCCGGCAGTAGTCTCAGGCAATCCATTGCCACTACTTGCAGGCAAGCCGAGTGAGCCCATTTCGGCGTTTTCAAATGGCCGCACAGCTTTCTTGGGGCTTGACCTTGCTGGCTCGTACTTTTTGGGTAAAACTAGAAAGAATTAGTTAAGGAACATTAATTAAATTTGAACACAAGAAACAGTTGCCTTACGGAAAAAGAACATGTGATAAATTTGGTTGAGGCGCACTTCAACAGCATTGCTTGGTCATTATTTGGGGGAGAGTATCCGGACATCCTGCGCATTAAAACCAGTGGCAGATCCAGATCCAATCACCGTGGAATATTCATGTGACCCGAATAATGGGAAGACATCCTTGTACTGACAAAGAAAAGGAACAAGACGTGGGGATCCAGAGCAAAACCCAGTCTCGCGGACAGTTCATTGGAGGCAGTGTTTTGTGCCAAAATAAAACTGTAGATGAAGGTTTTCTTCCCGCAAAGTTTGGGTTTTTCTTATTCAAGGACTGATTTTGATAAAGCCAACTTGGGAATAATTTTTGTGGTTTATCGAAATGTACTGAAAAACCTAAACCACAGTCTTAGGTCGTGTGAAGTGGGCACAGAGTTAAATCAAGATTCTGTTATCCCTTGCTTCGTAGCGGGAGGTATCGCAATTGTGTTTTGAATTGCTACACTTTCTGTTGCTGAAGAGGAAATACCCTTGAGAGCGCAGCTCTTAGGGGCCCGTTCCCGGCTTGAGCGGCGTTGCCGTCGGCGTAACCAAGGTCACGCGACCCCCCAAGGTCACGCGACCCCCCAAGGTCACGCGACCCCCCAAGGTCACGCGACCCCCCAAGGTCACGCGACCCCCCGAGGTCACGCGACCCCCCGAGGTCACGCGACCCCCCGAGGTCACGCGACCCCCCGAGGTCACGCGACCCCCCGAGGTCACGCGACCCCCCCGAGGTCACGCGACCCCCCGAGGTCACGCGACCCCCCGAGGTCACGCGACCCCCCCGAGGTCACGCGACCCCCCGAGGTCACGCGACCCCCCCGAGGTCACGCGACCCCCCGAGGTCACGCGACCCCCCGAGGTCACGCGACCCCCCGAGGTCACGCGACCCCCCGAGGTCACGCGACCCCCCGAGGTCACGCGACCCCCCCGAGGTCACGCGACCCCCCGAGGTCACGCGACCCCCCCGAGGTCACGCGACCCCCCCGAGGTCACGCGACCCCCCGAGGTCACGCGACCCCCCGAGGTCACGCGACCCCCCGAGGTCACGCGACCCCCCGAGGTCACGCGACCCCCCGAGGTCACGCGACCCCCCGAGGTCACGCGACCCCCCCGAGGTCACGCGACCCCCCCGAGGTCACGCGACCCCCCGAGGTCACGCGACCCCCCGAGGTCACGCGACCCCCCGAGGTCACGCGACCCCCCGAGGTCACGCGACCCCCCGAGGTCACGCGACCCCCCGAGGTCACGCGACCCCCCGAGGTCACGCGACCCCCCCGAGGTCACGCGACCCCCCCGAGGTCACGCGACCCCCCGAGGTCACGCGACCCCCCCGAGGTCACGCGACCCCCCGAGGTCACGCGACCCCCCGAGGTCACGCGACCCCCCGAGGTCACGCGACCCCCCGAGGTCACGCGACCCCCCGAGGTCACGCGACCCCCCGAGGTCACGCGACCCCCCGAGGTCACGCGACCCCCCGAGGTCACGCGACCCCCCCGATGACGTCATTGTCACTGATGACGTCATCAGTGACGTCACTGATGACCTCACCGGCATCCGCATCGTCATCGTCAACATCACTGATGATGTCATCAGTTACGTCACTGATGACGTCACTGGCATCCGCATCGTCATCGTCATCATCATGGATGACGTCATCAGTGACGTCACTGATGACATCGGCATCGTCAGGTGACCCCCAAGGTGACGTGACCCCCCAGTACCTTTCCCTCCTCCTCTTCGAGAGCCCCCGCAGGGGGCACCTGTGAAAGCAGGTGTTTGGAGAGTGGCGTCTCCACGGACCCCGAGCTCCGCAGGGGGCGCCTGCACCTTAGGTGCTAGGTGCTTAGTGAGTAGCGTCACCACGGACCCTAGCCACTTTGGCGACACCACAGACCCTGAGTAAAAGTGGCTAAGACCCACCCACGTCCGGCTGTGTGTGGCGAGCCCGTGTCCAGGGAAAAGGGCATCCTGGTGGTTGAGCTGAGCCCGGGGTAGGTTTGGACCCTTCGGGGCCCCCCGGTCGAGGCAACACACCACTTCGGCCCCTGCTTCCTGTAGACGGGTGTCCTGGCTTGGCCCGACCAGGATGATTCAGTCAGTCGCCATTTCTTCTATTATCCCCTCTTTTCTTTCTCTTTCCTCCTTTCTCCTATTCTTCGTTTTCACCTTCTTTGGCGGCAAGGGCTAACCTTGGGTGGCGACAGAACACTCTCTTGATCCACACTTGGTTATAGCTTCCTAGTAGCACTGGTAGAGTAACATACTCAGACAAGCCAGACCTGTTATGAGATGTTACCTATCCCCTTGTTGGACTCCGCGGTGGGTGGTGCGCTACGGATGCCGAAGTTTCTGCCCTTCATATGGGTTCTAAGCAAAAAACCTCCCCCGATCGGACCCTGAAAAGGGTCCGGACCGAAGTATTTAGCAAAGACACATCAGTTGCTGCCCAGAATAGCTTCAGCCGCTTTTCTGGTAATGCACTCAGAAAATGGAAAACCACTTGCCAAACTTTCACCGTTTCTTATTTCAAAGACTTTAGAAAACCTAATTGGTAAAAACTTCAAAGCAAAGAAACTAGCATCTGTCGACTTGCTCGTTGAGGTGGAAAACGGAGTGCAAAGTGTTGTTCTTTTAGACTTAAACAAGATCTCGGACTACAAAGTATCTGTGACCCCATATCGCACCTTGAACAGCTGCCAGGGCGTCATCTCAGAGGACGACCTGCTGGAGTCTAGCGAAGAGGAGATCTTGGAGGGCCTTTTTGGGCAGGGTGTGGTCGCCGTGCGACGCATCTTCATACGCAGAGACGGACAGGAGAGACCATCGAAGCACTTAGTCCTCATTTTTGCTTCCACTGTGCTGTCCGAGAACATCAAGGCAGGCTATCTTCACTGCAAGGTGCGCCCCTACATACCAAACCCGAGACAATGTTTCAAATGCCAACGATTTGGTCACAGCTCTGTTACCTGTCGTGGGAAAACGACATGTGCAAAGTGCGGAGCTACGGACCATCCAGCTGACACATGCGAGGGTACACTTCTCAAGTGTGTCAACTGCTCTGGTGCCCACCCCACTTACTCTCGAGCCTGCCCAAAGTTTCAGTAGGAAAAGAAAATCCTAACACTAAAAATCAAAGAAAACCTCACGTACCCTGAAGCAAGGAAGCGATTTTTCTTCCTCCAAGGAGGCACCTACGCCGAGGCGGCTGCCAGGGGGGCAGCGCCGCCACTAAAGGCAACGGTGGGCACTCAGTACAGTCTTCGCGACTTGGAGTACTCACCTAGCCCCCCAACCACCAGCGAGGCCTCTGTGGGTTCTCAGACCCCAGCGGCCCTGCCCAAAGCCCCACGTGCCAGGACTGTTCCCCATCGTCCTGGCCCTAAGCCCCGAGTGGTGCTTGACACCACTCCCTCTCAGAGCAGCAGGGGCCCACTCCTTCCCTTCACAGCGGGAGGAGGAGGCCATGGAGGTATCTGTTGATCCAACAGAACCACCTCCACCCGCCAAGGGAGGTACAAAGCATACCCCCGAAAAGGGGGACCAAAAGAAAAAACCTCCTTGAGTCACTGCCCCGAGTGTACCATAGCTTGTGTCCACTCACAGCTGTGAACCCCACAATTTTAACTATAATTGAATTAATCTGTGATGAGTCATTTTAGTTTCATGCAGTGGAACTGTCGGGGTCTCCTTCATAATATAGATGATGTTCACTTTTTACTTAATGAGCTACGGCCAATCGCTTTAGCATTACAGGAGACCTATTTGACGTCCACACGTACCCAAGTTTTACGAAACTATCACCTCTTCCGGAAAGACCGCCCATCTTTTCATTCATCCGGTGGTGTTGCCATTGTTGTGTAGAGTGGAGTGGCATGTGCCCAGGTCCCCCTTGACACGCCCCTTGAAGCTGTGGCAGCACGAGTTCTTACGGACCGCCTCATTACTGTTGTCTCACTGTACCTTCCACCACACCCCCGCACATATTCATGACCTCCAGAAGCTTTTAACTCAACTTCCACAACCTTTTTTAATCTTGGGTGATTTTAATGCTCATCACACCATGTGGGGCAGTGCACAAGTTGATTCCCGCGGAAAAGTGATTGAACGGTTTTTATTGTCTTCAAATTTATGTCTTTTAAATAACAAAGCCCCAACCTTTTTTAGTGCTGCACACAACTCTTTCACCTGCCTTGATTTATCTATTTTATCACCATCATTGCTTCCTTGCTTTTCTTGGAAGGTTTTACATAATCCATTTGGCAGCGACCATTTTCCAGTCGTTTTAGAGAGTGTGGTCGATCTCCCCACACTACAAAAGCGTATGCCTAGGTGGAAACTTGACAAGGCGGACTGGGAACGTTTCAGCATAGCTGCTACACTTGATGCTTCACTATTGGCCACTCTGTCCCCTGATGAGGCTACAACTTATGTTACTCAACAGATAGACAATGCAGCTGAGCAATCTATCCCACGTACCTCCGGTAATTTGCCAAAAAAGTGTAAGCCATGGTGGAACAAAGACTTCAACCACACTTACAAGACAAAATAGAGCCTGGGATGTCTTTCGTAGGTACCCCACCGTGGACAACAAAATTGAATTTAAGAGACGAAAAGCGCAAGCTCGCTGGACAAGAAAGCAGGCAAAAAAGAAATCTTGGATGAAATATCTCTCTTCTATAAGTAGTTTTGTTACGGCTAAAGAGGTTTGGGATCGTGTACGCAAAATCAAAGGTGACTACCGGGCTTTTACCATTCCAGTATTTAATCTGCCTTTGGGGTCAGTCAAAGACGTTGCTAATGTTCTTGCGAAGCATTTTCATAGTGTATCTAGCTCTCATAATTATAGTGCTGAATTTAAACAGTTTAAATCTCGTGCAGAGAGTTGCTCTATTTTTATGGGGGGGTCTAACTTGGAGCCATATAATGGGCCCTTTACAATGTGCGAGCTAGATCAAGCTCTCAATGTAAAAAAGATGTCTGCTCCAGGGCCAGACACATTGCACTATGCTATGCTTCGAAAGTTGTCACGTGACTCGCTCAGAACACTCCTTCTTATTTTCAACTCTCTGTGGGAGAAGGCATGCTTTCCCCAGGCATGGAAGCGGGCTCACATCATACCACTCCTGAAACATGGCAAAGACGCTACGCTCCCTTCCAATTACCGACCCATTGCACTCACTAGCTGCCTGGGGAAAACATATGAGAGACTGATTAACAGACGGTTAATGTACCTTTTAGAAAAAGAGAATCTTTTTGCAAATAACCAGTGTGGTTTTCGTCGCGGACGATCTGCAGTGGATTACTTAGTCCGCCTGGAAACAATGATCCGTGAAGCTTTCGTGCATAAACAACACTGTGTCTCGGTTTTCTTTGACCTAGAAAAAGCATACGACACCACATGGAGGTATGGAATACTTAGACCTTTACAACTATGGTATTCGGGGCCGGATGCTGAAGTGTATAGGAGACTTTTTAACGAATAGGACATTCCAGGTTCGATTGGGCTCTACTTTGTCTGATCCATTTGTTCAAGAAACGGAGTTCCTCAAGGGGGCATCCTCAGTGTTATCTTGTTTGCAGTCAAGATAAATTCCGTTGCCACAATTCTCCCGTCTTCCATCTCATACTCACTTTACGTAGACGATCTTCAAATCTCGTGTTCCTCCTGTAACAGTTTTACCTGTGAACGCCAGCTTCAGTTGGCTCTAAAGAAACTTGGTACTTGGGCAGATGAAAACGGATTTAGGTTTTCCCCAGAAAAAACGGTTTGTGTGCCATTCTCCTTGCGCCGTGGGCTGCCTTTGAATCCAGACCTCGAACTGAAAGCCATGCGGTTGCCTGTTAAAAATGAGCACAGGTTTCTGGGGGTGATCTTCGACAGGAAGCTTAATTTCATTTCCCACTTGAAGTGTCTGAAGGAAAAATGCCTTAAAAGTATGAACCTCTTTAAAGGATTGGCTAAGAAGACTTGGGGATCAGATAGAAGATGTCTGCTGCGCCTATACAATTCCCTTGTGCGATCCCGTCTTGATTATGGTGCAATAGTGTATGGATCAGCGCGACAATCAGCTCTGAAAATGTTAGATCCAGTGCACCATCTTGGATTACGACTCGCCACGGGCGCTTTCCGTACATCCCCCATTCTGAGTTTATACGCCGAGTCCAACGAGTTGTCGTTGGATAAAAGACGCCAATATCTAAGTATGACATATGCCTACAAAATATTAGCTAACCCTCGCCATCCAACATATGATTCCATAAAACGTTCAAGGTTCTCTCGCCTTTTCGAAAACAAGCCCAGCATTGTACGCCCATTAAGCCTCCGCCTTGCTGACTATCATACCTCTCTTCAGATTTCTCCCGATGGAATGTCCCTACTCTCACAAGTTGACTGTATTGCTCCCTGGGAGAGACTGCCGGTTTGTTGCGATTGGTCACTTACGAAATATAATAAGCACTGCGTTACTTCAGTGGTTATACTGCAAGATTTTCAAAAGTTGCAGACAAAGTATGCTGATTATTGTCAGTTTTATACTGACGGTGCTAAGGCTCAATCCTTCACTGGATGTGCCGTATATTCTGAGAACTTTTCTCGAACGAAGCGCCTTAATTCGATCGCCAGTATCTTTACAGCAGAACTGTATGCAGTGATGTTAGCAATTGACCATATTAGACTGAAGAGAAAAGTAAGATTGATTATATATGTGGATTCTCAAAGTGTGATCACTGCAATTAGTTCCCTCAACGACACCAAAAATATGCTTGTACAGCTTGTGCGTACCAAAATTAATCGTGCATTGCAGAACGGACGTCGTATTATACTTTGCTGGGTGCCAAGTCATGTAGGTATATGGGGTAATGAAAAGCTGATAAGATGGCTTCTTCCTCCAGGAATCTTCGGCAGTTAGCAGCCTCGTTCCCTTACCAGGATTTCAAACCGGTCGTGAGGGCATCAATTTTCCAGAGATGGCAGACAGAATGGGACGAAGAATCCAACAATAAGCTTCACTTCACCAAGCCTATTCTTGGACTGTGGGAGAGTGCCTCTTTAAAAAATCGATTTCATGAGGTATTGTTATGTCGCCTTCGCATAGGCCATTCCTATATAACCCACAAATATCTCCTCTGTGGAGAAGAACCACCCCGATGTATACACTGCGGGGATGATGTTTCCATCCTACACATTCTATGGCTCTGTTCCGGTCTTGATGAAAAACGACGGCATCATTTTCCTGAATTGTTTAGATATTGTATACCTTTTCACCCTGTTCTGTTATTAGGAAATCACCCTCTTATCCCATTTGAACGAGTGCTCAGTTTTATTTCTAGCACTGGCTTTTTACACCAGCTCTAATACCCATGATAATGACGAACAATGTCCCATTTTATCTAGAATGTGAATGAACTACCTAGTTTGGCGCACTTTGGCCTCAGTAGCATTTTGCGCCATAAAGCCCCCAATCATCATCATCATCATCCTCCTCAAGAGCTGCGCTCTAATTCAGTGTTACAGCGAGTTGTAAACGGCTTTCACTTTTTTCTACTATTTGTATGAGTTTAAACAAAGATCCAGCACAGTGAGGTGTGCAGCGAGTGTTCCCTCTTTGTAAATCCCACCTAGGGTGCCTACATGCCGCCGCAGCGGAGCGGAAACATGTAAACACCCTTATCCCACCCCATTTTTTTTTTTTTAAACCTTAGAGTTTTCTTTTGGGGGATCCTCTGGATCCGCCCCTGATTGGAACATATTAAAATTGTACAAAAAGTTGAAAACTCCTAGTTTTCTAAATTCTCATATTTACTTTCAAGAGGTACTACAAAATACAGGGTGTCACAAAAAGATTTAATGCTAAAATGGCTCGCAAAAATCAAGATCTTGACTGATCTTGTAGCAACTTTTCTCAAAAATATCTTTAACTGGTCACATTGTTGTGCTAAAATTTCAAGTCGGAACTCGGAGTACATGGAAAATAAGAAAATAACTGATTTTTTCAACGACGGAGCTGTAACTGTCGGGGAGACACCGAACGACGGCCATGTTTTTTCGCCTTATCCAGAGATGGCGCTAAAGATCCACTGGACGCTGACTAAACGAAAAAGCGCGCTTTTATCCGAGTTTTTGGTTGCGTGGGTTATTTGCCAAAATAAGGTTGTTTAGGTTTTCAGTTAAGTTTCACAGTGCAGAAAGCGTCACGCCATAAATATTAATAAATAAAACCGCCAATGCGTGCTCCAGAAATGGCATACCTTCGTCTGCGACAGTTCTTGTTTCGTGCATCGTCTGCTTTCGCAGTTTGACGTTTGAATGAGACACGAGAGGCAGCCAGGAGTGCGACCGATAAAGTAGCGATTTGGTGGCTCTGAAAAGAGCCGTTAAAATTGTAACGACTTCCGGAATGGGTCGTTAGTAAAAACCCGGGAGACGAAGTGTACGTTATGAGTGCTGCGACTCGACTGCCCGTCGGAGCCGGTTTAAAGGGACCATGAAATGATTTTAAAATCGAATTTCATCCACCGCACGTCGTAAAAGGTGTGAAAAGAAACACAAAAACACAAAACTAGGGAGCCAAAAAAAATTATTTGCTATAGAACTTTTAAAAGAAAACTGGACTCTTTTGCCACTTCTTTCCTTCGAAAGCTCTGCCTTTTCACTACGATGCATCCGCAGAAGCGGAGCACGTCAGCTAAATCCACGTCGCCTATTGGGTAAGAGCCTACCTCACCAGCACCGCGATCGTAAACAATAAATAGCCGGCGAATGTTTCCTAAAAGTTTTGTTAAATAATATTCAGATCCACATTTTGTAGCATAATTAGAGATGTGTGGCAAAAATTGCCAAATTTGATAATGCTGAGAGCCAAGCGCCATCTATCGTGTGGTAAACGAAGCAACTACTGCGCGTGCGCAGTAGGGCAGGGCCGACTTGAGAACGGTTATTTTCTTTGGTTTCCTTCCTCTCAAAACTCTGACTGACTGAACGTTTATTTTTCTACGTGTTCATCTCGCGCGTGCCGACTTCAAGCAGCAAGAAAAAAATGTACTTAAAACAGACCACGACGAACAAGAACGCTGGATCCACAAACACCCGAGAAGAGCGATAACAGCCGCGAATCCCGCTCCGACGAAGCTCTCAGAATATAGGCCTAGCAGGCACTCCGACTCGGCGCAGCGTTGCTTCGTCGCAAGACCGTCTGTCTGCCTACGACCGGCTGGCGTGCTGAATGGAATATGCCCGCGCTACCCTTGTGGACCCCTCCCGTATTATAGTTTGATTGCTGACCTCAATTTTAGGTTAAGAGGTGAGGTCAATCTCTTCCCCTTGTTTTCCGAGGCAGTGTTGACGAACACTCGTCGAAAAGGGATCCTCGTCGATTCCCTCTTCTTGTTTTGTGTGATATAGAGCTGAAATAAATGCTGTATGGATTACCTTCGTAACACGGTATGTACACTTTGTTATTGGTATGCCATTTTTATTCTGACAGACTGCACGTCACTGTCGAGCTGTAACAGTTCGTGGGAGGTATACGTGCAATACCGGTCCAACCTTTCTTTGCCGAGTGTCGCGTCAGTATCGAGTTGCAATCGTAAAAGATCGGTCCCGAAGCGCTTAGCAACAGCGCGAATACAGCACTTCCATCAAACGCGCGCGTCCGCTCCGAGTGTGAACAGGTATTTACGTGGCTCTTGCTGACACTCGTAGTTCAAATGTATCTTTTTTAATGTCGGCTCGCTCCTGCATCTCCGAGACCGCGAAAAACGCCGCGGCAATTTGTTTTCATCTATGTCGCTTTGCAAACGACTGACACGGGCCGCCTTTTACCAACAATGACAGTTGGGTTGACTTCTGGAGTCTTCGCCGGAAGACTTGCTGCACTTCCCAACAGGCATACCGGCGTATGGGACTAGTCTTGTGCTGTCGCTGTAGCGCAACGTATCTCATTGAATTTCGCTCAGCTGCGATGCGGTGATGAGAGGCGCCGATTCAGAAAATACGTCGGTGACATTGGCGCAGTAAAACCTACCGGCGCACCCCAACTCGTCGCCGCTAACGCTCCCATCTCCTACTGCCGAGAGAACTTCCGGTTCCGGAAACAGCGTACGTCACGGCTTGTTTTGCGGTCAAGAAAAAGTCGATATTTCATTATTTTTTTGTGTAGAAGTTAATAAACCGAGACGAAAATGGATGCCTGTTCGGCATTCAGTGAACATTGACGGTTTAATGTAAAAGTCATCTGGAAAAAGTAAAAAAGTCATTTCATGGTCCCTTTAAAGGGATATTCCGGTCAAATTTTGTATTCAAGAAAACAATTGAATATCATTGTTATTGCCTCGATATGCATCATACGTGCAATATCTGAAGTTTATATGCCCCTCTGCGTGAATAATTGAATTTATACTGCTCCAATCGCATTCTAGCGCAAACGCTGCTTTTGTTGGCAACATTGAAGCTCTGACGTCACAAAACACAAAGCGAGCATTTTTGTCTCGTCGTTTGCCTGCGAGTGAACGCCTCAGTGTGCTTCGTTTTTGTTGTTGTGCTCGACTTGTTTTGTGGTTGGGTGAGATTTTTGTTGCGCGGTTAGTGTAGTGTAACGAACGAAACCGGAGAAGCGGCACAGCGTTGGAAGACGGCCACGGGTGGCGCTGGCGCCTGCAGCACAGTCGTTCCGGCTATGGCTCCGGCTTGGCCGCTTGGTCACCTTGGCTCCGGCCGATTCGCAGCTGTCGACTACACTGTCGTCTGCTAGTTTCACATTTTTATACACCGTCAAACACAAATCATGTCGTTGGAAGTTCACTGGAAACAAATCATTGTTTTTGAGATATTTATATTAGTTATGAAGCCTGTTAGGGTGCCTCTATCTGCCGGCCGATTGAGGCACCCAACAAAGCTGCGGATCGAAGCGCCACCTACACTGTCTTCCAAGGACTGGCCGTTCCCGATGCATGGTGGAGGCTACGCGATAACCACACTACCCCTTTAAAGGGAAACTGAGGCGGTTCTGTATTTGAGAAAAAACACTTCAATGGCCTTCATTCTACCTCCAGGATTAGGAATATCGAGATTATTTTTCAATTTGCTGCACGGAGGCTTCAGAAATTAATTTTTAAAGTACTGCCGAAGCCCCTCCTTCCTGGGGCGTGACGTCACACTAGGCGTTTTCGGAATCTCTGCTCTCGCGCATCTTCAGCGCTTGTCAAAGCTTTGCACGCGCACTCTTGCTATTTTCAGAAAGGTCAAAAAGAGACGTCACGACTGCCGTTATTGCGGAAAAATATACCTGGCAAGCTTGCCATTGCCCGCGCTGCCCACACGAGCGACACGCGCTTGGCGGCCCAAAGATCCTAGTATGACGTCACGACTGGTCGGAGGTTTTCCGCATTTTCTCGCTTTTAGTTGCATCTCCAGGGAAAACGAATGTGATATTCAGATTCACGGGATAAAAATACACCAGAATTCACCTCTAACTCGTTTTTTTCAAGAAGTGTTTCAGCTTCCCTTTAAGCCACTCTAACCAAGGGTGGGAATTAGCCTGATTATGATATTCTGAAAGTGTTTTAGGCACCTGGTCGCGTAGGTTTCACTCCCTGTGGTGAGTGCTGAAATATTGGCTCACGTAAATTGTCTCTTTTTGATGCTATGTGGGGATCCACAGTGTTGATATTCTTACTTACAGACACGGGAAAGGTATTGCCCTCTTGATAGTCCCCGCCTTCAGTTGCTCTCGGATGCATATTGACGACTCCGATACAATGCAGAGGTCTGGGATCTAGTGCGTTGGTTGGCACTCGCATGTCCTTGTAGCTGAACATAATACTGCATGCTTTGTCCGCTGGTATCTGTGGACCCCCACTAACGGGCCTGGGAAAAATGCCGAGAATCGGCCTTTTTGCCGATTCTCGCTTCAAATTGACGCCAAAGTTACGGTCTATAACTGTCTTGGCCAAGACGCTATCGTCAGGCCTTCGTCTTCGAGGTGACCAGTATACCGACCGCGCGCTGCCACCAGTGACTCCCGACGCAAAATAATCCTGATGCCGCGAACCAATCGTCGAAATGCAAAGATTCTCTTTGAGGAGCATTTGCCGCTACCTTCTTGACTTGTAACCGACTATAGTTCAGAACTTCTTGGCCGAATCGAACAGACCTTGAGCATGCAGTGAAACCGAAGCCAACAGCTAGGCCATCTCGAAATGATACCAGAAGTTGTATTTAGCAGGCGTGCAACCCGATATCTGTTTGGCCCGCGTCTGAAAAGGAGCGTGGCTCGTCCAAGCTCGTCCGAGTCAGGTGACGACATGCATTTGAACGGTTCGCCGTTTGCCTTCAACTCGCGAACATCGCCTCTGAGGGAATGACCCGCGGCCTCAACACCGATCCAGTGGATCCGCCGAAATGTGTAGCCAGATGCCGCTTCGTGTACCTAGGTGCCGCTTCAGATGCGAAATCTGCATCCTTTGCTTTGCAAGCGCCCCTATAGTTCGATCGGCGTCCGTTGCAGTTGTGTTTGCGCGAAACGGCAAACATTTGCTCAAAGCTCATGGCTGTCTGCGAGTAACATCCTGCTAAAAGGCATGAATTTCTTTGCACGTGCTTGGGAACTGCATTAAAAGAACCCTATTTCAGTAGGGTACTGCCTAGGAGACTATATAATTCGAAACAAAATACAAGACATCCATGGACCAACGCTTGTTATTTCGACCACCCGACAAACCTTTGTGTTTTGTGACGTCACGCAGCACCTACGGATGTCAGCCATTGACACTGGCAAAATTCGGGGTGCAGTTTCGTACATAGGCTCATGAAAGGTTTAATTAATAACGGGAGATCATAAATGAAAATAAAAATGATGTTTGTCTATACACCAACTCATGTTTACAAACAAACCGGAGCGCCCCCAGCGGACGCCACCGGCGCAGTGCATGCGCGGTGGACGGTGGGCAAGAAGCCCGCCGTCGCCCATAAACAAACCATTGAATTGCAATGTTTTCGGCATCGGTGGGAGTCCCCGTGCTCGTTTTCGCATTGGAATTGTTGATTCTATGTCCTCCTAACAATGTCTAACTACTTGAGCGGCTTCAGCAAAATTAACGAGGCAAAACTTTGCGTGAATAATGTGACTTGCGGCGATTCATTTTATTCACGTGGACGCCGCAGAATGGGCGCTAAAGCCTGACTCGCACGATGATGATGATGATGAATAAACCTTTATTTGTCGAGCATCAGGTGCAGATGTTAGGGCACCCGCCCGGTGGAGGGCATCCTTAGTCCGGGATACCCTGGCTACGGCTGGCTATCCGGGCCCTTGTCACCAAGTCTTGCTGGATCCCAGGGTCCGGGCTGGTCGCACGATGAGATTCTGCTCGCTATTTTCCGTCGCGACGTCGCTCGGGCTGCAAAAGCGTGGACTGTAGCTGAGATGGTGGATGTCGATACTGAAAACCGCAAGTAGTATCGGGCATTATAAATCGGTCATGGCCACTGGTAAAAATTATCAACATCTTGTATCTACCCCGCAGGGGCACCTGTGAAAGCAGGTGTTTGGAGAGTGGCGTTTCCACGGACCCCGAGCCATGCGGGTTCGCCCGCCCACGTCTGACTGTGCGTGGCTTTCCCGTGTCTGGGGAAAAGGGCATCCTGGTGGTTGAGCCGAGTCTGGGGCAGGGTTGGACCCTTCGGGGCCCCCTGGGCGAGGCAATACACCACTTCGGCCCCCGCTTCTCATAGACGGGAGTCTTGGTAAGGCCCGGCCAGGATGATTCAGTCTAGTCGCCACATCTTCTACTATCCCCTCCCTTCTTTCAGCCTTGTCTTCTCCTTTTCACTCTTCTCATTTCTCTTCTTTCCTTCTTCAACTCCTTTGGCGGCAAGGGCTAACCTTGGGTGGCGACAGACCCCTTATCCAGACCCACACCTGGTTATAGTTCCTGGGCAGTGCTAATAGCATAACGTCTCCAGCAAAGCCCTTGTTATGGTGCGTTATCTATTCCCTTGTTGGGCTCGGTGGTGGGCGGTGCACCACAGTTTCCGAACAAACTTCGCCTCTTATGGCAACCCCCCAAACCAAAACCCCCAGTTCTGGACGTGCCGCTAAGACGCATCGTCCCGAACAAGCAGTCATAGTGAAAGATAAAGAAGATGAAACTTTTTCAAGATTTATGGTGATCCACTCCGAGGTCCCTGACAATCCTCTCTCAAAGATGTCACCGTTCCTTGTAGCGAAAGTTCTTGACAATCAGATAGGTGGTGATTACAAAGCAAAGAAACTGCATTCTGGTGATCTGCTTGTTGAAGTTGCAAAACAAAATCCCAGAGCACTACTCTTTTAAAATTGACATCCCTAGGTGACGTGCCAGTAACAGCACCCACAGAACCCTCAACACCATTCGAGGGGTGATTTCAGAAGACAATCTTCTTACCAGCAGTGAAGACGAGATCTTGGAAGGCCTGCGGGCATCTAGAGTAGTGGCGGTCAAACGCATTATGACGAGGCGTGACGGCGCAGAGGGGAAAACTAAACACCTTATCCTGACTTTTGAACGTCACATGCTTCCTGCACTCGTCAAAGCTGGCTACCTGAATTGCCGTGTCAGACCATACGTCCCGAACCCACAGCGATGCTTCCGTTGCCAGCGTTTTGGTCACGGGTCGCGCAGCTGTCGGGGGAGGGAGACGTGTGCAAAGTGTGCGAGCTACGACCATGTGGCCGACCTCTGTGAAGGTTCGGTTGCCTGCGCGAACTGCAAGGGTCCTCACCCTGCTTACTCTCGGTCCTGCCCGCTGTGGCGACAAGAAAAAGAGATCCTTACCTTACGAGCCAAAGAGAACTTATCGTACCCTGAAGCAAAACAAAGGTTTTCCTTCATTTCCAAAGGTACCTACTCCGACGCGGTGCACAGGGGCCCTGCACCACGTACGGAGTCCAGGGCCACTCAGTTCTCTTTTGAGGACTTAGCAGGCCCCTCTCAGGCCCCGAAACAACCTGCGGGGAAGCAGGGTGCCCTGGGTAACGCTGGGAGCACACAGCCACCCCAGTCGATTCAGGCACGACCTCCGGCTGACCGGCAGCCTCGTGCCAGTAGTTCTTTTCAAGATGGGGAGCGAGGCCGTCGTTCTAATTCCTTGGAGGCGGCCCGCCTTGTTACGGAGCAACAGAGTCCACCTGCTGCTCCATCAACGTCAAAAGACGGAAGCACGAATGTGGGAGGGTCCCGGCCTAGTACGTCGAAGCCTTCTTCGGCGGGGTCTGGCCGTGGCCGGAAACTCGTGGCTCAGGCCTCCGACCAGGTCGGAACTGGCAAACCTGCGTCCAAGGTTCAGGATGCAGTGGGAGCTGTTGACATTGCTGACTCCTCTGGTCCTTCCTCGGATCAGGAGGGCATGGAATGGCAAACTGCTAAATCAAAACAGAAAGGAAAAAAGCCGGTGGTTCCTCCTTAGTGCGTAGCACATGCGAATTGCTCTAATTCAATTATGAAATTTTTTATCTTTTAAAATGGGCTCTGTAATTCTTCAGTGGAACTGCCGTGGCTTATTCACTAACCTTGCAGATGTTGAGTTCCTTTTAGAAGAGTATAAGGCATCTGCCTTATGCTTGCAGGAGACACACTTAAATACATCTAACACTAACTTTCTGAGACGCTCCCCGCAGGGGGCACCTGTGAAAGCAGGTGTTTGGAGAGCGGCGTCTCCACGGACCCCGAGCCATGCGGGTTCGCCCGCCCACGTCTGGCTGTGCGTGGCTTTCCCGTGTCTGGGGAAAAGGGCATCCTGGTGGTTGAGCCGAGCCCGGGGTAGGTTTGGACCCTTCGGGGCCCCCCGGGCGAGGCAATACACCACTTCGGCCCCTGCTTCTCATAGACGGGAGTCCTGGTAAGGCCCGGCCAGGATGATTCAGTCTAGTCGCCACTCCTTCTACTATCCCCTCCCTTCTTTCACCTTTGTCTTCTCCTTCTTTTCACTCTTCTCATTTCTCTTCTTTCCTTTTCAACTCCTTTGGCGGCAAGGGCTAACCTTGGGTGGCAATAGATTCTCTTGTCTTGAACCACACTTGGTTATAGAGACTGGGCAGCACTAATAGAGTAACGTCTTCAGCCAAGCCCTTCTTGTTATGGAGTGTTACCTATTCCCTTGTTGGGCTCGGTGGTGGGCGGTGCACCACAGTTTCCGAAAACCCTCCCCCTTCATATGGGTTCCAAGCTTAAACCTTCTGATCGGGCCCCCAAAAGGGTCTGCACCGATGCATATCTACCACCTTTGGACAAGAACAACACTGACTACGTCACTAAGTTTTTCATTATACATTCCGAAGTTGAGACGAAACCGATGTCGAAACTCTCCCCTTTCCTTGTGGCTAAGGTCTTAAAAGACTTGGTAGGGGAAAAGTTTAATGCAAAAAAGACTTTTTCTGGAGACCTTTTGGTAGAAGCATTTGAGAAAAATCAAGCAGCATTGCTCTGCCTCAACCATATCCTTGACACGAAAGTAAGCGTCTCTGCACACCGTACGCTCAACACCATTCGTGGTGTTATATCTGAGGATGACCTGATGGAGAGTCAGGAGGAAGAGATTCTTGAAGGCATGCGCAGCCAGGGTGTTGTTGCTGTAAAGCGCATCACCATCCGTAGGGATGACAAAGAACTTCCTACGCGACACTTGGTCCTTACCTTTGAGCTCAACAGCCTGCCTTCTTCCGTGAAAGCGGGGTACTTGAATTGTAGGGTCCGGCCTTATATACCTAACCCTGTCCGTTGTTTCCGTTGTCAGCGCTTTGGGCACGGCTCGCGGTCATGCCGTGGCCGTGAGACATGTGCCAGGTGTGGTAGCTCCGAGCACAACGCTGACGACTGTCATGAAGACATGAAATGTGTAAATTGTAAAGGCAAGCACCCTGCGTATTTTAGGTCATGTGAACATTTCAAAAGAGAAAAAGAAATTCTGACGCTGAAGGTGAAGGAAAACATCTCTTATCCCGAAGCAAAACGTCGCCTCTTGGGTTTTCAGAGAGGCTCTTTTGCCGAGGTGGTGCGCCGGGGACCTGCACCACCTATGGCGTCTGTGGGAACGCAAGTGTCTTATGGGGACCTTGCTCAACCACTTAAGTCCTCTGGTCCCAAACTAAAGGTGCAACTCCCAGGGCGCGCTATCTCAGCTGCCCAGGCAGGTGCCCTCCCCAGCCGTGCGAAAGGTTCGGATTTATCATCCGAGCAGACGGAGACCACCCCGTCGCAGAAGAAAGGCACCTCTGGAGCAGTGCGCACTGCTCTACCTCGAGATGACAGGGTGGATGCCGGTCCGTCGGGATCCACCCGAGCACAGGGGTCTGCGTTTCCTGCACAGGGTTCTGCACCCCCTGCTTCTCCGTTCCAGCCACCACGAGGTCGGGGACTTGGTCCCTCTGCCCCTGGTGGATCTCGGAAACCGGGGGAGCCGTCGAGGTTACAGGCCTCCAAGGAAGAGCCCCTTTTGGCTCCAGCTGAGCCAATGGACGAGAGTGGGTCAAGGTCCGACGAGGACAGACCCCACTCGAGCTCCGAATCTCTACTTCCGGCCTCCGGTGGCACCACGGGCAGGCCGAATGACACCTCCAAAAAGAAAAATGCTCCGCGTGTAAAGATAGATTTTAAGTCGTAAAAAAATTTGCTTACTCTTGAGTTAATTTTAATTTTATTTTTTATTATAAACGTTACAATGGTCCACAATTTTAGCATTATGCAGTGGAATTGTCGCGGCCTTTTTTGTAACATTGATGACATACATTTTTTTCTTGATGAGCTCTGTCCTGTGGCCTTATGCCTACAGGAGACTTATCTGAGTGACACCCACACAAAAGTGTTACGTCGTCATCAGGTTTTCCGAAAGGACCGCATTTCATCAAACCCTTCGGGTGGTGTAGCAGTGGTAGTGCAGAGTGGAGTTGCCTGTGCTCCAGTCCCTCTACAGACTCCCCTTGAGGCAGTTGCAGTTCGAATTCTTCTGGACCGCCTCATTACCCTTGTATCACTCTACTTGCCTCCCAACACTCCGCTGCATTTGCAAGAACTTCAGGGACTCGTCGGCCAGCTACCCGAGCCTTTTTTAATTCTTGGCGATTTTAATTCCCACCACCCCTTGTGGGGTAGTCCTCGACAGGACTCTCGTGGTGGAGTCATTGAGCGACTTTTATTATCATCCGGGTTATGTCTTTTAAACCAAAAAGAAGCAACGTTTTTTAGTGCCGCCCATAACACTTTTACAGCTATTGATTTGTCCCTGTCATCACCATCGTTACTCCCATGTTTTTCATGGAAGGTTTTAAACAACCCTTTTGGCAGCGATCATTTTCCCATTATTTTAGAAAGCGTTAAACCAATTCCATTGATTCCTACTCGCCTTCCCAGGTGGAAGTTAGAAAATGCCGATTGGTCTATTTTTGAATTAGAGGCTGTGATTGATCCATCTTTGCTTCGTACTATGAGCCCCGACAATGCGACAGTTTATGTCACTGAATGTATAATTAGTGCAGCTTCGAATTCTATTCCTCAAACATCTGGATATCTTCCTAAGAGATGCAAACGGTGGTGGACTAAGGAGTGCACAACCACTCGCAAGGACCAGAATAAAGCCTGGGGAGTTTTTCGTCGGTACCCTACCAATCAAAACCTAATTGCATTCAAGAAAAGTAGGGCTAAGGCGAATTGGACACGAAAACAGGCTAAGAGGGTCTCATGGACCAAATATGCCTCTTCTATAAATAGCCTTGTTCCAGCGAAGGAAGTGTGGGACCGCCTGCGAAAAGTCCGAGGCGACTATCAACCTTTCCGAATCCCTCTTTTTCCCTTGCCTGCCGTATCTCTCAAAGATCAGGCAAATGTTCTTGGTATGCACTTCCAACATATATCCAGTTCTTCTTACTTTAGTGTAAAGTTTCAGAAGTTTCAGTCTACTGCTGAAAAGCAATCAATCTCGATGTCAGGATATGACCGGGCAGCTTACAATAGACCGTTCAGTATGTGCGAACTGGAAGTGGCGCTGGGTGTAAAAAAGCAGTCTGCACCAGGCCCAGACAGGATTCATTACGAAATGCTGAGGCACTTGTCCCCAACATCATTAAGTCATTTGCTTATGTTTTTTAATCATCTATGGAAAGTAGCTGCTTTCCCTCGATGCTGGAAAAGCGCCCACATCATTCCTCTTCTGAAGCCTGGTAAAGACCCCTCTCTTCCAGCGAGTTTCCGTCCCATTGCGCTCACTAGTTGTCTTGGGAAGACTTATGAAAAGCTCATCAACCGGCGTCTGGTGTATTTTCTGGAGGAAGAAAATATTTTGGTCATTAATCAGTGTGGATTTCGGGAGGGACGATCAGCCACAGACCATTTGGTTCGTTTGGAGACTTTTATCCGTGAGGCATTTGTACATCGGCAGCATTGTGTCTCGGTATTCTTCGACCTGCAAAAGGCCTATGATACCACATGGAGGTATGGAATTCTTCGGGATCTACACAACTATGGGGTACGAGGCCGCATGCTCCAGTGTATGCAGAATTTTTTAAGCGACCGGACTTTTCAGGTCCGCTTGGGTTCTACACTGTCCGATGTGTTCCCCCAGGAAAATGGAGTTCCTCAGGGAGGAGTTTTAAGTGTTACTCTGTTTGCTGTAAAAATTAACAGTCTTGCAAGTGTAATTCCACCGTCTGTGTTTTACTCATTGTATGTGGATGATGTGCAGATCTCCGTTTCTTCTTGCAACCTCTCTAGCTGTGAACGACAACTACAACTTACAGTCAATAGGATGAGCAAATGGGCAGATGAAAACGGTTTCACTTTTTCTCCCGAAAAAACTGTCTGCGTTCCCTTTTCGCTTCGCCGGGGATTGTCCCTTGATCCTTCTTTGCATTTAAACCACATTGACATACCTGTTCGCCAGGAACACAAATTTCTGGGCATAATCCTTGACAAGAAGCTCACTTTTGTACCTCATTTGAAAGACTTGAAGCGCAAATGCTTAAAATCATCAAGCATTCTCAAGGTGTTGTCCCACAACTCGTGGGGGTCCGACAGGCGCTGCCTCCTGCGACTCTATAATTCCTTAGTTCGGTCTCGCCTAGACTATGGTGCAATTGTGTATGGATCTGCACGTCCATCTACACTAAAGATGCTGGATCCGGTTCATCACCTGGGGCTCCGACTGGCTACAGGTGCTTTTCGCACATCACCTGTGTTGAGTTTATATGCAGAAACCTTTCAGATGTCTCTCGAGAAGCGTAGACAGTACCTTAGCCTTTCTTATGCTTGCAGGGTCTATTCTGACCCGCAACATCCATCCTACACTAGCATCCGTACCTGTCGATTTTCTCAACTTTTTGAAAACAAGCCACGTATCGTGCGTCCTATTAACTTCCGCATTCAAAGCCTTTGTGCCTCCCTCCAGTTTCCACTGAATGATGCTGTCATACTAAAGCACAAAGAAAAAGTTTCTCCGTGAAACGAATTGCCGATTTTCTGCGACTGGTCGCTCACAAAGTATGATAAACGGGCTATTTCCCCTCAAGTCCTGCAGCAGGAGTTTCAGTCGATGCAGGAGACATATAGAGATTATACTGAATTCTATACTGATGGGTCGAAATCTTCATCT
Source organism: Ixodes scapularis (assembly GCF_016920785.2). Classification (NCBI taxonomy): domain Eukaryota; kingdom Metazoa; phylum Arthropoda; class Arachnida; order Ixodida; family Ixodidae; genus Ixodes; species Ixodes scapularis. The sequence continues at coordinate 72,272,512 of NW_024609838.1, forward strand.
TTTGTTGGTTGTGCTGTATATTCTAGTTCCTTTGAGAAAGCTTTACGAATGGATGGTAAGTAATTTTCTCTGCAGAGCTTTATGGTGTCTCTCTAGCCATTGAACATATCATGAGTAACAAAATATTAAAGGCTATCCTTTTTGTCGATTCACAAAGCGTGATACAGGCTGTCTCTTCTAGACTTCCCACAAAGAATCTTCTTGTACTACATATACGGTCCAAAATAAACCGAGCTCTCAAACTCGGACACACCATAATATTCTGCTGGGTGCCCAGTCATGTTGGAATTCCAGGGAATGAGCAAGCAGATAAACTGGCTGCAGGTGCAAAGGACTCGGCAACATCTCTTGGGTTACCCTATCAGGACCTTAGGCCCCTTTGGAAGAAATCACTTTTGAAGGCATGGCAGTCGGAGTGGGACGCGGAGAGTAACAATAAACTTCATGTCATTAAGCCCATCTTGGCTCTGTGGGAGAGCTCATTCCTTAAGGAACGTCGACTGGAGGTTCTATTATGCCGCCTGAGGATTGGCCATTCACGTCTGACTCATCTACATCTTCTTTGTGGCGAAGACGAAAAGCTCTGTGCTCATTGTGGAGAAGTACTGACAGTTTTGCACATTTTATGGCATTGTAGATTTCATCACCAACATCGCCGAGAAAGTTTTCCTGAACTTTTTAGAGGTCACCTTCCATTTCATCCTATGTTTTTGCTTGGTGATCATCCTTTAGTGCCACTTAACCGTGTTATTGACTATCTTAAAAAGACCGGATATATACATCAGCTGTAACTTTTACCATGAAAACTCTAATATCTCTTTCCTAGTATAGCCGTTTTAAGTAATTTTGTCTGGCGCAATATAGCCAAAGTCGCTCTTGCGCCATTAAACCCCAATCATCATCATCATCTGAGACGCTACAGTGTGTTTCGTAAAGACCGCCCTAGCACGTCCATTTCTTGTGGCGGCGTTGCGGTGGTGCTTCCAAAACATATTCCGTGTTCAGAGGTTCCGCTTCAGACGCCACTCGAAGCTATCGCTGTTCGTCTCTTGTTGCATAAAGCCATAACTATACTTGTCACGAATCCGGGCAAGGGTAATGCTGTAGCCGAGATGTCCGGCCGTTGGGTCGTCGTGGCACGCTTGAAAAATTTCTTCTCGGAGGCTGGCGGGGACAACCAGTAGCCAGGGGGTTTCGCTGGTTCCGAAATTCTTTCTGAAGAGCATGCTTCGCCGCAGGACAAAGCTCGGTAGGTCCCGAGAAAAGACCCGTGGGACAGAGCCTCCTCGACCTTCGAGGCTGTCGATCACGGAGCTAAGTTCCGCGTCGTCGCGTTGCAGTGCCCTCATGTCGGTAGCGTCAAGTGCGCCTAGAAAACGGGCGTCGTCATCGTCGTCCGCGCCGGAGATTGGAGGTTCGACTGGAGCCCTAGACAAACAGTCAGCGTCATTATGCTTGCGGCCGGACTTATGCACAATGGTTACGTCGAATTCCTGCAGTCGAAGGCTCCAGCGGGCGAGGCGTCCGGACGGATCCTTGAGGTTTGCGAGCCAGCAGAGGGCGTGGTGGTCTGTGACCACGCGAAACGGGATCCCGTACAAGTACGGGCGGAACTTGGTTATCGCCCAGACGACAGCAAGACATTCTTTGTCGGTCGTTGAATAATTTTGTTCTGCCTTAGACAGCGCCCGGCTTGCGTAAGCGATTACTCTCTCTGCCCCTTCTTGTCGCTGAACGAGTACCGCACCGAGACCGGTATTGCTGGCGTCCGTGTGGATTTCAGTCTCCGCCGACTGGTCAAAATGTCCGAGGATAGGGGGCGACTGGAGCCTTCGCTTGAGTTCGTCGAACGCTTGCTCTTGCTCCTCTCCCCACTGGAACTGCACGTCGTCTTTCGTCAGATGCGTCAGCGGTGCAGAAATTTGCGCAAAGTCACGAACGAAACGTCTGTAATAGGCGCACAGCCCAAGGAATCTTCGAACGGTCTTCTTGCCTGATGGCTTCGGGAACTCGGCGACAGCGGACGTCTTGGCGGGATCAGGGCTTACACCCTGAGCACTCACGACGTGGCCCAAGAATTTGAGCTCACCATAGGCGAACCGACACTTGGAAGGCTTGAGGGTCAGCCCAGCAGCTTTGACGACCTGTAGCACGGCTCGCAGTCGTCTCAGGTGCTCGTCGAATTCGCTTGCGAAGACCACAACATCGTCGAGGTAGACGAGACAGCTTTGCCATTTCAAGCCGGCAAGGACAGTGTCCATAACGCGCTGGAAGGTTGCCGGCGCTGTGCACAGCCCGAACGGCATTACTTTAAACTCATACAGTCCGTCCGGCGTGACGAAGGCCGTCTTCTCACGATCTCGTTCGTCGACCTCAATCTGCCAGTACCCGCTCTTCAGGTCCATCGACGAAAAGTATCGGGCGTGGCGTAGTCGGTCCAGGGTGTCGTCGATGCGTGGCAGTGGGTAGACGTCCTTTTTTGTTACGGCGTTCAGTCGGCGATAGTCCACGCAGAGCCGAAGAGTCCCGTCTTTCTTTTTCACCAGGACTACCGGTGAAGCCCACGGACTCCTTGAGGGCTGGATAATGTCGTCGTCAAGCATTTCTTGTACCTGCTGCTGGGTGGCTTTCCTTTCTTTCACAGAGACCCTGTACGGCGGCCGATGCACAGGGAGTGCGTCGTCATCAGTAATTATCCGATGTTTCGCAACCGTCGTTTGGCGCACTTTCGACGACGTGGAGAAGCACTCACTGAACTCGGCGAGAAGGTCACGAAGTTGTCGTCGTTGTGGGGCTGGGAGGGATGGGTCGATGTCGAGCTCTGAGGACGTGATTGTCTTGTTCTGCGTCGGAGAGGCGTCTTCTGAGATCACGGCGATCGCGGCTGAGTCTTCAATTTCCTCGACGTAGCCCACAGTTGTACCCTTTGTAAGGTGTTGCGACTCTTGCCGGAAATTGGTGACAAGGGCTACTGTACGCCCGTCCTGGAGCTCAGTTATGCCTCTTGCAATGCCAATCCCTCGTCCGAGAAGTTGGACGCTTCCTTCCAGCAGTGCTACACCGCAGGTGGCTCCTTCGGTCCCGACGGGCACAAAGACACTCGACAGCGGCGGCAGGTTTACGTGGCTGGCGAGGACTCGCACTGCAGCTAACGTCGGTTTGGTATTTTCCACCGATGGGGCAGGCTTCCGAAGCGTCAGCTTGTTCTCCGCAAGGTCGATGATGGCGCCGTATTCACACAGGAAGTCCATTCAGAGAATGACGTCCCTCGAACAGTCTTGCAAAACGACGAACTTCACAGGGCATGTTTCGCCGTGAATCTCGACGCGAGCGGTGCATCTCCCGACTGGTGTAATCAGGTGTCCTCCGGCGGTTCTTATTTGTGGTCCATCCCACGGCGTCATGACTTTTCGAAGGCGGCGAGAGAGCCTCCCACTCAAGACTGAGTAGTCTGCTCCGGTGTCCACGAGTGCAGATGCGTCGTGGCCGTCGATGACGACGTTTAGGTTATTGGACACCACTGCAGCGGCGGCGTTTTGGTCTCTGGTAGCGTTCGAGTGGGGGCCCCCCGACGTTCGTGGAGGATCTTGGCGTCGGTCGTCTTCGGCAACTCCACCTCCAGGGGTTGCCGCGCCTAGTTTCCCCGGCGAGGAGCGAGGGGGGACAGGCTTTCACGTCGCGGTCGGTGCATCAGCGAAGCTGGACGTCGCGGTGACAGCGACCGGAACTCTCGGCGGGACGCAGGCTCGGGGGACTGAGGTCGTCGCAGGTACTCGTCGATCTCGATAGGGCGTTCACCATGACGGGGGCGCGGGTCGTTCGGGTGGAACCCGCGTAGCCCGAGTCGTCGGTATGGGCATCGGCGGTAGGTGTGGTCCGCTTCCCCGCAATGGAAGCACAGAGGGCGTCGGTCGGGCGTTCGCCACACGTCGGTCTTGCGGGGTGCGCGAGGCTCCGGGCAGGCGTACTGGACCTGGTCTTCGCGGCGTCGGTCGTGCTGCGGCGCAGGAGACTGACGTCGGGGCGGCGTGACATAGGTGCGGAGAGGAGGCGGTGGCCGTCGGGCCACTGCGGCGTAGGTCAGGGCGGGCTCTTCGGGTGGTGCTACGCAGGCAGGAGCCTCCGGTTGAATTGCCCGCTGGACTTCTTCGCGCACCACTTCGGCGATCGACAGCTCAGCCGGCTGGTTGGCAGCAGGCAGAAGCTTGCGGAGCTCCTCCCGGACGATGTCGCGGACGATTTCCCGAAGGCCGTCGACACCGGTGGCTTTCAGGTCTAGTCGGCAAGATGCGGCGGTTCGAGGAGCAGGCACGCCGGCGAGTCGATGGTAATGGCTTGCTCGGGCCGACAGCGCTCGCTCGATGTTAGTGGCTTCAGCCACAAAACCGTCGACGGTTGTCGGGGGATGGCGGACAAGGCCCCCAAAAATTTCAGCCTTCACGCCACGCATGAGGACGCGAAGCTTCTCATCGGCCGCCTCCGGATCGGCTCGGGCACATAGGCGCATGACATCCTCTACGAAGCTGGTCACGCTTTCGTTGGGGCCCTGCACCCTTGTTTGGAGAAGGTCCTCCGCTCGCTGCCGACGGTGGTGGTTGAGGAACGTTCGCTTCAATTCCGCGGCGCAGGACTCCCACGTAGTGAAGGACGCTTCGTGGTTTTCAAACCGATGCCTCGCAGTTCCTTCAAGCGCGAAGTAGAGATTGTGGAGGCATTGTTCAGTCGTCCATCCGTTGTGGCGGGCTACACGTTCGTAGTGTTGCAGCCAGTCTTCAACGTCCTCGTGGACGTCTCCGTGGAAAGGCGTTGGAGTCCTGGGTGCGATCGGCAGGTACACAACGGCAGAAGCGGCCGGGGTCTGCGCCTGGTTGGCCATCGTCGTCTTCGGCTTGGTCGTGGGTGGTAGAAGTCCGTGTTCCGGGGGTAGACCTCGGATGCGGCGACTTGACCGGGTCTCGATCTGGTCTTCGTCGGGTCCTCCGGAGCTGGGGTTTGGACTTGTACTGCGGGAACTTGGAGGGCTGCGCCGTACGGACATGTGATTACCCCGCACCTCCACCAGAATGTCACGGGTGGTGACGAATAAACAAGAAATAAACAGAAATAAATAAACGTTTAATGTGGCGAACTTGTGCCAAAAATAAAGAAGGAAACAGAAGAAAGCAGAGCGTCGCGGGCGTCGAAGTCGGCGTGTCAGCAGAGTCGAACGCTGGGGCGAAACTGACTCGACAAGGTCGCGGGCGGCCTCTTATCTGGAGTGCGCCGCTATCTCGAAGATTCGGCGAAAGCGGTTCGAGCGTCGCGTGATCGGGGCGAGAATGAACACGTACTTTCTAGAAAACAAAAGCAGGGATAAATGATAGAAGTTACGTGTGGTACATGAATAAACGGGAACTTTCTGGAGGACCGTGACCGAGCGTTGCTTTCTCAGCCTTGCGCGCGGCAATATAAGAAGAGGACAGCTGGTGCAATTTTGTTGAGTGCACAGGCATGAGCCTGCAGCTTCGAGAGGTGCTTTGGCTGCACATGCAGCCAAAGTGAAGGTGCATGCAGACTCTGACTGTGCTGCTAGAAAAGTATAGTATAGACATTTGCAGCATTATCATGGTAAATAGAAATTGTGCTCAGTAAATCCCTTGGCCTATACATATGGGAGATATTTCAATGCAGTAAATCCATGTCTATCATAAAACTGCAAGAAGTGCACCATTAAGAAAATCCGAGCCAGTGTTTACTTGCTGGATTATATATTTACTCGAGTAGGCACAGTTGTCTTCCTCATTGATCTCTATAGTCTTCATAGGATCAAGAGGCAATCTCTCTGGACGTATGAAAGTGTCGATGTGGCTGAACCCCGCTGACCACGCCTTTTCAGAAAGAAAATGGCTCAAGTACCATTGGTACTTGAGGCCTGCTTGATTAGGATTTAACATGCAACTGTCTCCTCCTACAGTTCAGAGATGTTTACCTAAAGCTGTTTCGTCAATTTACAAAAAAATCTGGTCTAGCTGCAGTTCCTTTGGCAATGGACACATACCTTTATGTCGAGGAAGAGTTCTAAGGGATCGTCTTTAAGCTGTGGTGGAACAAAAATCCTTTGTGAAGCTGGCCCTTTTGGCAGGCCACCACGTTTTGGTTGCGAAAAGTCGATTTCCAGAACAGATGATGGGCCAGCCTAGATTTAAAATGAGACGAGTATACAAACATTTAGAATGGGCAGGTACATATTTAAGGATAGGTGCGCATAGACCGGAATGATAATTTTTTCAAATTATTTTTAGAAGTTCCTGAGATAAAGGTAAGCGTGTATTTTGTTTGCGTCAATTTATCTTGCAGTAAGAATTCAGTAGACAAACATGTAATACCTTTCCACTGCTTGAGCTGGCACTCCATGCACAGCGCACTGAAGTCGAGGACACATCGGTGGCTCTGTGTCTGACCGCAGCCTCGATGAAAAAGAGTGGGGCAGCAACGTGACTGCAAACCTCTCCGAGCCTGAGGTGCAGAAGCAAGCAAATGCCACGTCAAAACGGGGAACCTTCAATATCGCTAACAGTGCATCCTTAAATTAATCATGGTCCACTAACCCAGCCATACAGGTGCAGTGCCCAGCCAGGACCTCGCCACCATCTTCCCCTACGAGCCCGCAGGGGCACCTGTGAAAGCAGGTATTTGGAGAGGCGTCTCCACGGACCCCGAGCCATGCGGGTTCGCCTGCCCACGTATGGCTGTGCGTGGCTTTCCCGTGTCTGGGGAAAAGGGCATTCTGGTGGTTGAGCCGAGCCCGGGGTAGGTTTGGACCCTTCGGGGCCCCCCGGGCGAGGCAATACACCACTTCGGCCCCCGCTTCTCATAGACGGGAGTCCTGGTAAGGCCCCGCCAGGATGATTCAGTCTAGTCGCCACTTCTACTATCCCCTCCTTTCTTTCACCCTTGTCTTCTCCTTCTTTTCACTCTTCTCATTTCTCTTCTTTCCTTTTTCAACTCTTTTGGCGGCAAGGGCTAACCCTGGGTGGCGACATACACCTTGTCTAGAACCACACTTGGTTATAGAAACTGGGCAGCACTAATAGAGTAACGTCTTCAGCCAAGCTATTCTTATTATGAAGAACTACCTATTTCCTTGTTGGGCTCGGTGGTGGGCGGTGCACCACAGTTTCCGAACACCATTCCCCTCTTATGGGTTCCAAGCTTAAACCTTTCGATCGGGCCCCCAAAAGGGTCCGCACCGATGCATATCTACCACCTTTGGACAAGAGTAACACCGACTATGTTACTAAGTTTTTCATTGTACATTCCGAAGTTGAGACAAAACCGATGTCGAAACTCTCCCCTTTCCTTGTGGCCAAGGTCTTAAAATACTTGGTAGGGGAAAAGTTTAATGCAAAAAAGACATTTTCTGGAGACCATTTGGTGGAAGTATTTGAGAAAAATCGGGCAGCAGCGTTGCTCTGCCTCAACCATATCCTTGACACGAAAGTGAGCGTATCTGCACACCGTACACTCAACACCATTCGTGGTGTTACAGTAGAGACCACTTGCAACGTAACCGCTTATAGTGCAGGACCGGGTATAACGCGGCTTTTTTAAACCACCGGTTCGCCTCTCATAGAACTCCATGTATTTACATACCGCTTAAAATGCAGGCGCGCGAAGGGACATATCGGTTATAGTGCGGTTTGTGGAGCAGCCCGCCGACCGCGCCGACTGACCCGAGCAGCGAGCACGCTTCCCTGTGCGACACTAGATAACGGCGCGAGCCGCAAGCGGCAATCGCGGGGCAAGGAGGTTGCTCGGAGAAGCGGGGAGAAACGGGGAGAAACGAAGAGAGGCTTTAGTTGCCATAGCGACGGAGGGACGCACGCATGTGTCATTCACGTGCGTGGTGTGCGTCCCTCCACTGCATTGGAAACAACCGCAACGACAGACCAATCGCAGGTCGAGGAGAAGTGTTTGCGCGTGTTGCATGCCGGTCGCGGGCCGGCTGCTTCTATCCGCAAATATGGCTGTGACAAGTATGTAGCGCCCCCCTCCAGTCCGCCCGTCTGTGGCCGCCAGGCTCGGCGGGCAACACTGCGCCAATAAACACCGTTGAGTGCACGCCGCTCCGGTCAGTCATCGTCCACCCTCACAACCAGGCTGCGTGTCGTCTCTTCTCGGTGGGTGCTTCGGCCCCCTTCGTCCACGTTCGAGAAAGATCGTGACACTGGCGACGAGGAACCGTGGCACTGGAGGCCACCAACGTGCACAGTTCGGCCCACGTCTCCCCGCAGGGGGCACCTGTGAAAGCAGGTGTTTGGAGAGTGGCGTCTCCACGAACCCTGAGCTCCGCAGGGGGCGCCTGCACCTTAGGTGCTAGGTGCTTGGTGAGTAGCGTCACCACGGATCCCAGCCACGTGGGCCACCATACCCGCACGCAGGGGGCACCTACTTTTGTAGGTGCTTCGTGAGTGGCGTCACTACGAACCCCGAGCCATGTGGGTTCGCCCACCCACGTCTGGCTGTGCGTGGCGTACCCGTGTCCGGGGAAAAGGGGACCCTGGTGGTTGAGCTGAGCCCGGGGTATGTTTGGACCCTTCGGGGCCCCCCGGGCGAGGCAATACACCGCTTCGACCCCTGCTTCTCGTAGACGGGTGTCCTGGCTTGGCCCGACCAGGATGATTCAGTCAGTCGCCTCTTCTACCCTCTTCTTCCTTCTTTCACTTTTCCTTCCACCTCTTTCTCTTTTCTTCTGCACTCTCTTCCTTCCTTTTTCACCTTCTTAGGTGGCAAGGGCTAACCTTGAGTGGAAACAGGTCCTGTCCCTGCATCCACACTCGGTTATAGTGCCCGGGCAGCACTGGTAGAGTAATTGTGTCAGCCAAGCCTTTCTTGTTATGGCACATTACCTACCCCCTCGTTGGGCTCCGTGGTGGGCGGTGCACCCGGGCACTGAAACTCCTTCCCATCTATATGGGTTCTCAAACTAAAAAACCTCTTGATCGGGCCCTGAAAAGGACCCGCAACGAAGTACCGTTTCAATTTGAAATGTCTCTTGTTTCCGAAAAGTTTCCGAGATTTCTAGTTTTACATTCTGAAAGTGAAAAGCCACTAGGCAAACTGTCCCCCTTCCTTGTAGCCAAGGTACTAGAAGGCGTTGTTGGTCAGAACTTTCATGCGAAGAAAATGGCATCCGGAGACCTCCTTGTAAAGATCAGTACAAAACAGCAGAGTGATGCCCTCCTGGCTCTCAACTCGGTTTCATACTACAAAGTGACTGTTTCTCCGCACCGCAAACTGAACACTGTCCAAGGAGTTATTTCCGAGGACGACCTGCTAGACACATCAGACGCAGAGTTAGTGGAGGGGCTCTCTAGCCAAGGAGTTGTTGCTGCGCGACGAATCAATATTCGTCGTGATGGCAGCGAACGGAAAACAAAGCACATCATCCTAACCTTTGACAGCACCACTCTCCCTGTGACTGTAAAGGCAGGCTACCTACAGTGCAGAGTCCGACCCTACGTGCCAAACCCCCAACGGTGCTTCAAGTGCCAGCGGTTCGGCCATGGGTCACGTAGCTGTCGGGGGGCCGACACATGTGCTAAATGCTCAAGCAAAGAACATGTTTCTGACAACTGTGACAATGAGCCAAAATGTGCGAACTGCGAAGGTAACCACCCTTCATACTCGCGTTCCTGCCCTCTTTGGAAACAAGAAAAAGAAATACTGACGCTGAAAGCCAAAGGAAACATATCATACGTAGAAGCAAAGAAACGATTTTCTTTCTTATCAAAGGGTGGATATGCCGAGGTCGTGCGCAGGGGACCGGCACGACCGGTAACGGCATCGACGGGAACCCAGACTTCTCCGGATGATCTGCGGCTCTCGTTGAAGTCCCCTCCTAAACCCACAGGGGCGGTGCCAGTGGCACCGGGTCCCAAGCCCAGGGTGGATGCTGGCTCACTAGCATCCACTTCAGAGCAGGGGAAGGCCCCCCCTGGTCGGGGCCGGCCACCCCGCACCTCTGGTCTGAATAGACCTGGTGAGCCGTCACGGCAGTCGACCCCCCAGGGGCGGCTGTCGGCGATGCATGAGGAGCCCATGGACGAGAGTGGGCCCAGATCCGACGAGGAGGTTCCCTCCTCAGGATCAGTGTTTTCTTTCTCTGCCCCCAGTGACCCCACTGGGAGGCAGGCAGATACGTCGAAAAAGAAAAACGCTCCACGTGTAAAAATTGATTTTAAACCATAGTGATGTCATCTTATGTTTCGTCCTGCTTTTTAGTCTATTTTTTATTTTTACCTTTTTATTGCTATGAGTAAACATATGGGCGTCATGCAATGGAACTGTCGCGGCCTTCTTCGTAATATTGATGACGTGAACATGTTTCTTGATGAGCTCCGTCCCGTAGCGCTCTGTTTACAAGAAACTCATCTCAATGACAATCATACACAGATCTTACGTCGTCACCAAGTTTTTAGGAAGGATCGCCTTTCCCCCACTCCTTCCGGTGGTGTTGCAGTAGTAGTGCAGAATGGAGTGGTGTGTGCTCAAGTACCTCTTCAAACACCACTTGAGGCAGTGGCAGTACGTGTCCTCTTTGATCGCCTCATCACCATTGTGTCGCTCTACCTTCCACCTAACAGTCTATTGCATCTTCATGAACTCCAAGGCCTGGTAGATCAACTGCCCAAACCTTTTTTAATCTTAGGTGATTTTAATTCCCACCATCCTTTGTGGGGAAGCTCTCGTCAAGATTCCCGCGGTGGAGTTATTGAACGGCTCCTATCGCTATCTGGACTCTGTCTTTTGAATAAGAGAGAACCAACCTTTTTTAGCTCTGTTCATAACACATTCACATCAATAGATCTTTCCATATCATCACCATCTTTACCTCCATGTTTCTCGTGGAAGGTTTTAAATAATCCTTTTGGAAGCGATCACTTCCCCATAATTTTAGAAACAGTTATACCTCTTCCTTCGCTTTCGACCCGCCTTCCGAGGTGGAAGTTTGAGAAGGCCGACTGGGCTCTGTTTGGTTCAGGAGCTGTGTTTGACCCCTTTTTATTTACTAGTATGTCTGCAGAGGAGGCGACAACTTATGTCACTGAATGTTTAATTAATGCTGCTGCATCGTCTATCCCACAAACCTCTGGTAAGCTCCCCAGGAGATGCAAACCCTGGTGGAACGATGAGTGTACAGCCACTCGAAAGAAACAAAATAGGGCTTGGGGAATCTTCCGCCGATATCCAACGCCTCTTAACTTGATAGAATTTAAAAAAAGCAGAGCCAAAGCTCGATGGACGAGAAAACAAGCCAAAAAGGCATCGTGGGTTAAATATATTTCAGCCCTAAATAGCTTTGTACCGTTAAAAGAAGTGTGGGACCGCCTGCGGAAGGTCCGAGGAGATTACCAATCCTTTCGAACTCCTCTCTTTTCCTCCTCCTCTGTATCACTCAAAGATCAAGCAAACATCCTTGGCGAGCATTTTCAGCTTATCAGTAGTTGCTCAAATTTCAGCGCAAAGTTTAAGAAATTCCAGTCTATTGCTGAAAAGCAGTCAATCTCCATGTTAGGGTCTGCCACTGTTTCATACAACAAACCATTCACTATAGGTGAACTCAAAGTAGCACTTGCTGCAAAAAAGCAGGCTGCACCAGGCCCAGATAAAATTCATTATGAAATGCTTAGACACCTGTCCCCTGAATCACTTTGCCATTTGCTGACGTTTTTTAATCACCTATGGAAACAAGCTGCATTCCCTCAGTGCTGGAAATGTGCTCATGTTATACCTCTCTTGAAACATGGAAAAGATCCATCTGTCCCCACAAGCTACCGTCCTATCGCACTCACTAGTTGCCTGGGGAAGACATATGAAAGGCTCATAAATCGGCGTCTTCTTTATTTTTTGGAGGCTGAGAACTTTTTTGATGTTAACCAGTGTGGATTTCGAGAGGGACGATCAACCACAGATCACTTGGTTCGTTTAGAAACCCTTATTCGTGAGGCATTTGTGCACCGACAACATTGTGTTTCGGTATTTTTTGATATGCATAAAGCATATGATAACGCATGGAGGTATGGAATCATTCGAGATCTGTACAACTGCGGTGTACGTGGTCGATTGCTTCAGTGCATACAAAACTTCCTAACCAAGCGAACCTTTCAGGTTCGCTTGGGTGGCACACTGTCAGATGTTTTTAGCCAAGAAAATGGGGTCCCTCAAGGAGGAGTTTTAAGCGTTACCCTTTTTGCTGTTAAAATCAACAGTCTTGGAAGGGTGATACCGCCATCGGTATCTTATTCTCTTTATGTAGACGACGTGCAGATCTCCTTCTCTTCATGTAACCTCTCCAGTTGTGAACGGCAACTACAACTCACTATCAACAGGATGAGCAAATGGGCGGATGAAAACGGTTTCAAGTTTTCTCCCGAAAAAACTGTTTGTGTTCCCTTTTCATTGCGCAGAGGTTTTTCTTTGGACCCCACTTTGCATCTCAATAACATAGACATATCTGTTCAACAGGAACACAAATTTCTTGGTGTAATCTTTGACAAGAAGCTTTCTTTTGTGCCACATTCGAAAAAGTTGAAACGCAAATGCTTAAGTTCTTTAAATGTTCTAAAGGTGTTGTCCCACATTTCATGGGGATCGGACAGGCGATGCCTTATACGATTATACAACTCCCTGGTTCGGTCTCGCCTTGACTACGGTGCAGTCGTGTATGATTCGGCTCGATCCTCTACTTTGAAGATGCTAGACCCCGTTCACCACTTAGGGCTCAGACTTGCCTCCGGCGCATTTCGCACATCACCTGTGTTAAGCCTATATGCCGATACACATCAGATGTCGCTTGAGAAACGCAGACAGTACCTGAGTCTTTGCTATGCTTATCGGGTCTATTCTAATCCACAGCACCCAGCTTACAATGCCATTCATACCTGTCGTTTTTCTCGACTTTTTGAAAACAAGCCGAGCATTATACGGCCACTCAACTTTCGCATTCAAAATTTCAGTGCTTCCCTTCATGTCCCACTTCATGTTGCCGTGCTAAATTACAGGGACAGAGTTGCTCCTTGGGACGAAGTCCCAATCGTTGGCGACTGGACACTTACAAAATACAGTAAGCGGGTCACCTCTCCACGAGTTCTCCAGCAGGAGTTCCTTTCATTGCAGGAGACATATAGAGGTTACACTGAATTCTATACCGATGGATCGAAATCCTCTTCTTTTGTTGGCTGCGCAGTACATTCTGGTTCCTTCATGAGATCTCTTCAACTTAACTGTGTGGCAAGCATCTTTTCTGCAGAGCTTTATGGCATTTTACTATCTGTTGATCACATACTAAAAAACAATATAAGGAAAGCTATTCTCTTTGTTGATTCTCAAAGCGCATTACTGGCTGTGTCCTCACTGCTCCCTACAAAGAATCTGCTTACCCTACATGTACGAGGTAAATTATATGGAGCCCTCCGACTCGGACATGACATAAAATTTTGTTGGGTGCCGAGTCATGTCGGGATTCCAGGGAATGAAAAAGCCGATGGCTTGGCTGCATCTGCCAAGGATTTAGTAACAACTTGTGGATTACCTCATCAAGATTTGAAGCCGTTTTTGAAGAAATCACTTTTGATGTCATGGCAGTTGGAGTGGGACAGAGAGTACGACAATAAGCTTCATGTCATCAAACCCATTTTGGCCCTGTGGGAGAGCTCGTTTCACAGGGAACGGCGTGTAGAGGTTCTGCTCTGCCGCCTAAGAATTGGCCACACACGCTTGACGCACTTGCACCTTCTTCGTGACGAAAATGTGAAGCTTTGTGCCCATTGTGGGAAAGGCCTTACAGTGTTACACATTTTATGGCATTGCCCTTTTCACCATCAGTTGCGCCGGTCTAGCTTCCCTGAACTTTTTAGAGGTTATCTTCCCTTTCATCCAATGTTTTTACTTAGTGACTGCCCTTTAGTGCCTTTTCACCGTGTTCTCGACTACCTAAAGAAAACTGGCTACCTACACCAGTTGTAATTTTTTTATATACTGTTATTTTAAACCGTTTTGCTTAGTGCCAGTTAAACAACATTGAATTGGCGCAATATGACCTCCGTTGTCAATGCGCCACTAAAACCCTAATCGTCATCATCATCACCACACTCCCGGATGCTGTTAGGGCTGGCTATCTTCACTGCAGGGTTAGGCCGTATGTGCTTAATCCTCGAAGATGTTCCAAATGCCAGAGGTTTGGTCATGGCTCCCAGCACTGCCGTGGAAAAGCCACGTGTGCGAAATGTGCCTAGTCTGACCACCCCGCAGAGTCCTGCACCAACGACCCACACTGTGCAAACTGCAATGATCCCCACCCCGCATACTCTCGATCATGCAGAACATGGAAAGAAGAAAAGGAAGTACTCACTCTTAAAGTCAAAGAAAATCTCTCGTACCCAGAGGCACGCCGCCGCCTCGCATTCTTGCGCAAGGGCAGTTATTCGCAGGTGGTGCAGCGGGGACCTGCACCACTGATGATAGCTGTGGCGACCCAAACGTCCTTTCTGGACTATGGGAAGCCACGGCAGTCCCCTACGCCCCAGCTGAAAATTCAGCTTCCGGGGCATGCTATCTCGGCTGGGCAGTCTACGGATCCTCCCAGCCAGAGCGCAAACACTCGCGCTCCTGCGGGAAAACAGCCTCAGCCCTCTCACGTAGAGGGTATGCAGGTTGCTTCCCAAGCTCAGGATGGGCCGGCGGCTACGGCAACCGTCCCTCCTCCGTGATCTCCTTCCAGGGAGAAGGGTGGACGTTCCCGCCCACACTCCCTGGAAAGATCATCATCGAAGGAGCGGCACGGCTCTCATGCTGCAATAAACACAAAAACAAAAAACCTGTAATCCCTCCAAAGTGATGTTGTTTTTTGTTGCCATATGCGGCAGATTTACGGCTTTTTACATACTCGTACCTAGTTTTACTTTTGAGATTAGCAACTTTTTAACTTCTTTTTAGAGGAATGACCAACTTTCACTTTATGCAGTGGAACTGCCGCGGTCTTTTACGTAATATTGATGATGTTAATTTTTTTATGGATGAGCTACGTCCTATTGCACTCTCCTTACAAGAGACTCATCTAAGCGATCATCATAAGTCAGTATTGCGTCGCTATCAAGTTTTTAGAAAAGATCGCCTCGCATCTAATTCATCCGGTGGAGTGGCGGTGGTTGTCCAGAATGGGGTTGCCTGCTCTCAGGTTCCTCTCAATACACCACTTGAGGCTGTGGCTGTGCGCCTTCTTTTAGACCGCCTTATCACTGTTGTTTCTATTTATATTCCACCAAACATTCCGCTGCATCTTCATGATCTCCAAAGACTTGTTACACAGCTTCCTCACCCTTTTTTACTTTTAGGCGATTTTAACGCTCATCACCCCTTGTGGGGTAGCGCCCGTCAAGACTCACGTGGTGGGGTTCTTGAGCGGTTTTTATTAACTTCTGGGCTGTGCCTTATGAATAAGAGAGATCCAACCTTTTTTAGTGCAGCTCACAATTCATTTACATCTATCGATCTTTCTTTCTCATCCCCCTCATTGTTTTCTTCATTTACGTGGAAAGTTTTAAATAATCCCTTCGGAAGTGACCACTTTCCAGTCGTCCTGGAGAGTTTGGTTTCTGTACCAAGCCTTATGAAACGTACCCCTCGGAAACTGGAAAAAGCTGATTGGAGTCTTTTTTGCCTAAACTCGGACCTGAAACCTCCCATGTTCCAGTCCTTAACACATGAAGAAGCAACGACATACGTTACAGAACAGATAATTAATGCCGCTTTTCATTCCATCCCTCAGACTTCCTGTAAAATAGCCGAAAAATGTAAACCATGGTGGAATGACGATTGTTCCACCACCAAGAAGAAACAGGATAAGGCTTAGAGCATATTTCGCAGGTATCCAACATTTGTGAACTTAATAGAGTTTCAGCGAAATAGGGCTCAAGCTCGTTGGACAAGGAAGCGGGCCAAGCGGAAGTATTGGAGAGGATATTTGTCCTCTATTAGAAGCTATGTCCCAGCAAAGGAAGTGTGGGACCGACTTCACAAGGTCGAAGGCAGATACCGCTGTTTCACAGTTCCTCTCTTTCCATCTGCATCCTCATTGCACGACCAGGCCAATCTGTTAGGTGCACATTTTGCAGCCGTTTTAAACTCCTCGCACTACTCTTCGGCGTTTTTGAAGTTTAAGTTTGATGTAGAGAGAACAAAAATCAGCTTGGCAGGAGGAACCTCCGCACCCTACAATCAACCGTTCACAATGGTGGAACTCCAAATGGCTCTGAATGTCCGGAAGCACTCTTCCCCAGGTCCTGATCGTATACATTACGACATGATTCAACATTTATCAAAGGAATCACTCTCAGCTCTCCTAATTTATTTTAATGGTTTATGGAAAGATTCATACTTCCCTACTGAATGGAAACAGGCAGAAGTGTTCCCGTTATTGAAGCCTGGAAAAGACCCTTCCCTCCTGTCAAGTTACAGGCCGATAGCATTGACGAGCTGCCTGGGAAAAACATATGAAAGGTTAATCAACAAGCGTCTTGTTTACTTCCTTGAACAAAATGATATTTTGGATGCAAATCAGTGCGGCTGCCGACCTGGACGCTCCACGACCGACCACTTGGTTCGGCTGGATACTTTTGTACGGGAGGCATTTGTGAACAGGCAGCATTGCGTATCGGTATTTTTCGACTTGGAGAAAGCTTATGATACCACTTGGCGACATGGCATCCTGCGTGACCTTTTTATGTATGGAGTACGCGGCAGATTGCTTTACTGCATTAAAATCTTTTTATGTGATCGCTCTTTTCGTGTACGGCTAGGGACAACACTTTCCGACTTGTTTGTTCAGGAGAACGGGGTTCCTCAGGGTGGAGTCCTGAGTGTTACTCTTTTTGCTGTAAAAATTAATTCTCTCTGTCAGGTCATACCTTCTTCCGTGTCGTACTCCCTATATGTGGATGATATTCAAATTTCTGTGGCATCTTGTAATATGTCTAGCTGCGAAAGACAGTTGCAGCTAACCATAAATAAAATGACTAAATGGGCAAACGAAAATGGTTTTAAGTTCTCTTCAGAAAAAACAATCTGTGTCCCCTTTTCTCTGCGGCGTGGGCTTTGGTTAGATCCGATTCTCAGTTTAAATGGAAATAGCATTGCAGTAAGACCAGAGCATAAGTTCCTGGGACTGATTTTCGACCGTAAACTTAGCTTTGTATCTCACCTCAAGTGGCTGAAGCAAAAGTGTATGCAGGCTATGAATATCCTAAAAGTTCTCTCTCACAAGTCTTGGGGCTCCGATAAAAGGTGTCTTCTTCGTCTCTATTCCTCTCTCGTAAGATCACGTCTTGATTATGGTGCTGTTGTGTACACATCTGCTCGACCGTCTGCATTGAAGATGCTTGATCCAGTGCACCATCTTGGGTTGCATCTAGCAAGTGGTGCTTTTCGAACATCCCCTATCCCAAGCTTGTATGTTGACTCTAATGAAATGTCACTCGAGAAAAGGCGGCAACTCCTTATGTTTACAAAGTTTTGTCGGATTCTAGTCATCCAGCTCACACTTATATCCGAGAGTCCAGATTTTGTCGCACCTTTGACCATAAGCCAACTGTTGTTCGACCCTTGAGTCTTCGTTTTGAGAACCTGCGTCTATCCCTTGGCCTGCCTCGTGAAAATGTCTACCTCATAGAAAGTGCAAGTCACACTGCCCCATGGGATATCAAGCCTATAGCTTGTGATTGGTACTTCACAAAATTTAATAAACATAATGTCTCGCCTTGATCCAGAGCACCCAGCTTACAATGCCATTCATACCTGTCGTTTTTCTCGACTTTTTGAAAACAAGCCGAGCATTATACGGCCACTCAACTTTCGCATTCAAAATTTCAGTGCTTCCCTTCATGTCCCACTTCATGTTGCCGTGCTAAATTACAGGGACAGAGTTGCTCCTTGGGACGAAGTCCCAATCGTTTGCGACTGGACACTTACAAAATACAGTAAGCGGGTTACCTCCTCACGAGTTCTCCAGCAGGAGTTCCTTTCATTGCAGGAGACATATAGAGGTTACACTGAATTCTATACCGATGGATCGAAATCCTCTTCTTTTGTTGGCTGCGCAGTATATTCTGGTTCCTTCATGAAATCTCTTCAACTTAACTGTGTGGCAAGCATCTTTTCTGCAGAGCTTTATGGCATTTTACTATCTGTTGATCACATACTAAAAAACAATATAAGGAAAGCTATTCTCTTTGTTGATTCTCAAAGCGCATTACTGGCTGTGTCCTCACTGCTCCCTACAAAGAATCTGCTTACCCTACATGTACGAGGTAAATTATATGGAGCCCTCCGACTCGGACATGACATAAAATTTTGTTGGGTGCCGAGTCATGTCGGGATTCCAGGGAATGAGAAAGCCGATGGCTTGGCTGCATCTGCCAAGGATTTAGTAACAACTTGTGGATTACCTCATCAAGATTTGAAGCCGTTTTTGAAGAAATCACTTTTGATGTCATGGCAGTTGGAGTGGGACAGAGAGTATGACAATAAGCTTCATGTCATCAAACCCATTTTGGCCCTGTGGGAGAGCTCGTTTCACAGGGAACTGCGTGTAGAGGTTCTGCTCTGCCGCCTAAGAATTGGCCACACACGCTTGACGCACTTGCACCTTCTTCGTGACGAAAACGTGAAGCTTTGTGCCCATTGTGGGAAAGGCCTTACAGTGTTACACATTTTATGGCATTGCCCTTTTCACCATCAGTTGCTCCGGTCTAGCTTCCCTGAACTTTTTAGAGGTTATCTTCCCTTTCATCCAATGTTTTTACTTAGTGACTGCCCTTTAGTGCCTTTTCACCGTGTTCTCGACTACCTAAAGAAAACTGGCTACCTACACCAGTTGTAATTTTTTTTTATACTGTTATTTTAAACCGTTTTGCTTAGTGCCAGTTAAACAACATTGAATTGGCACAATATGACCTCCGTTGTCAATGCGCCACTAAAACCCTAATCATCATCATCGGCCCACGCCGCTGAGAGTCGCAACACCGCTCCCCGCTCCTGTCGCCATGCCGCTGTACGGGAGGCTCGAGCCGTTCGAGGGAGATGGGTCCGCCTGGCCAGTCTACGAAGAACAAGTCCACGTGTTCTTCCGGGCGAACGACATGCCCGAGGCGAAACAACGGGACATCTTCTTGGCCAGCTGCGGGACCCGCGTCTTCAGCCTTCTGCTCGACCTCCTCAAGCCGGCCACGCCGCACGTCAAAACGCTGGGTGAGCTGCTCGCCACGCTGCGCTCGCACTTCAGCCGTCCACGCTTATGGAGCAGTTCCGCTTCAACAACCGGAGCCGCCAGGACGGGGAGACCCTCGGGCAGTTCGTCGCTGCGCTACGAGGGTTAGCGAGCACCTGCGCCTTCGGCGACCAGTTGGACTCGCTACTCCGGGACCGGTTCGTCTGCGGCATCAACAACCCCGCCATGCAGACGCGACTCCTGGAGCTCCCCGACCCCTCGCTGGATGACGCGGTGAAGACAGCGCAGGCGATGGAAGCCGCAGCAAAGAACGCCAGCGAGATTGCGCATGCGGCCGGCTCACCATCGACGGAAGCGGCGGTAAACAAGATGGCAAGTTTTCAACAAGAATTTCTTGCACTGCAAGAAAAGTACAAGACTTATCACAAATTTTACACTGATGGAGCCAAGTCCTCAACGTATGTCTGTTCATTCAAACTCGTTTACACATGTGACACGGCTAAATAATATCGCTAGCATTTTTACTGCCGAGCTATATGGCGTGCTCTCAGCACTTGACTATATTATCCGGAGCAAAGTGATGAAAGCAGTTCTTTTTGTAGACTCCCGGAGCGTTGTTACTGCAGCATGTTCACTCAATCCAACCAACAACAAGCTAACTCAACTGGTACGTGCTAAAATTCAACTGGGCCTCGGAGATGGGAAGGATATTAGGTTTTGTTGGATCCCGAGCCATGTGGGCATTGCAGGCAACGAGGCTGCAGATAGACTGGCCGCCTCCTCGCGTAACCTCTTGCCATCACACGCATGCATTCCATACCAAGACCTAACAAGGTCCATACGGCTTGCACTTCTAAAACTGTGGCAGTCTGAGTTTGATTTGGCTGATAACAACAAACTTCATATCATCAAGCCAAGCATCGGTACCTGGGAAAGCTCCTATAATCGGAGTCGTTTCCGTGAGGTTCTTCTGTGCCGGTTGAGGATCGGGCACACCTTCCTCACCCATCGATACCTACTTGTTGGTGAGGAACCGCCGGAGTGCGACCACTGTGGAGACACTTTGTCCGTTCTACATATTTTTCTTTGCCCTGGTCTTCTACAACACAAGTTCTTCTTTCCTGAGCTTTTCACGTACAGTATCCCTTTCCATCCTACCCTTTTCCTAGGGGAGCACCCTCTAATATCAATTGACCGTCTCTTGGCTTTTCTAGAACATATAGCAATTTTACACAAACTATAGTGGAAATACCTTTTTGGTACACCGTTTCTAGTTGAATTTAATTTGCCTAGTTTGGCGCAGTATGGCCATCGTTGCTCTTGCGCCATAAAACCCGCAAACAACAACAACAACAACCATGGAGCTGGACACAGGGGCCAGCGTGTCGGTCATGCCCGGGAAGCTATTCAAGCGGACCTTCGCCGGCGTGTCCATCGAGGCGTCTGACGTTGTGCTGCGCAGCTACTCTGGGCAGCTTTCCCAGGTCCAGGGTCGGGCCCAAGTCACCGTTCGCCTTGGCAACAGGGAGGCAATCCTTCCCCTTTACCTAACCAAGGGGTCGTCGCCGACGCTGCTTGGCCGGAACTGGATTCACTCGCTGGGTGTTCGGCTGCCGGAGTACCAAGAAGCTGCGCTGCACGTGGTGAAGGACGTCCTGAGCCTCCTGACCGACTTCCAGTCCCTGTTCCAGCCGGGGGTGGGCACCTTTGCCGGCACGACGGTCGGCATCCACGTACCAGAGGGAGCCCGGCCTCGGTTCTTCAAGCTGCGTCCGCTGCCGTTCGCCCTGAAGGACGGGGTCACCCAGGAGCTGCAACGGCTGCAGCGAGAGGGTATCCTGGTGCCCGTCAAGACTTCCAAGTGGGCTGCACCAATTGTCCCAGTCCTCAAGCGAGACGGCCGCGTCAGGATCTGCGGGGACTTCAAGGTCACCATCAACCCCGTCGCTACCGTCGGAAAGTACCCGCTGCCTCGGGTAGAAGATCTCTGGTCGGCTCTGTCCGGGGGACAGAAGTTCTCCAAGCTCGACCTTCGAGATGCCTACCAGCAGCTGGTGCTCCAGGATGCCGCCCGGAAGTATGTCACCATTTCGACTACCATGGGACTCTTCCAGTACACGCGCCTTCCGTTCGGCGTGGCCTCAGCCCCAGCCATCTTCCAGAGGGAGCTGGACAACCTCTACAGGGGCATGAGGCACGTGGCGGTGTACTTGGACGATATCCTGGTTACCGGTACCGACGACGGGGACCACCTGCAGAACCTGCGCAAAGTCCTGACACTACTACAGGACGCCGGTCTCAAGCTGAGGCTGGACAAGTGCGTGTTCCTGACCCCCAGCGTGGAGTACCTGGGACACATCATCTCCCAGGCTGGCCTGGCCCCGGCACCCCGCAAGATTGAGGCCGTGCTCAAGGCGCCGAAGCCCAAGAGCAAGAAGGAGCTTCAGAGCTACCTCGGCCTCATCAACTTCTACAGGAGGTTCCTGCCCAACCTGTCGACGCATCTAGAGCCGCTGCATCACCTGCTTCGTGACGGTCAGCAGTGGGCCTGGAAGAAGGAGCAGGACTTGGCCTTCCAGCGCAGCAAGGAGCTCGTCGTTAAGGCTCCAATGCTGGTGCACTTCGATCCGGCCAAGCCTGTGGTCCTCGCCGTGGATGCGTCGCCGTACGGGGTAGGAGCCGTCCTGTCGCACCGGGGTCAGGATGGTCAGGAACGCCGTGTGGCGTTTGCTTCTCGTCGACTACATGCGGCGGAGCAACGCTACAGGCAGCTCGACAAGGAAGGCTTGGCCCTCATCTTCGGGGTCCAGCGCTTCCATCAGTACCTGTGGGGCCGGCAGTTTGAGGCTGTCACGAACCACAAGCCGCTGCTGGGGCTGCTTGCTGGGACCTGACAAGGCAGTCCCAGTGCAAGCATCGCCTCGTGTGGTACGCTGGGCCTTGACGCTGGCAGCCTACAGGTACAAGCTGGTCTACCGCCCTGGGAATTACCTGGGACCTGCCGATGCCCTGAGCCGCCTGCCCCTGCCGGAGGTGCCTGCTGCCGTTCCAGAGCCAGCTGACGTGTTCCTGCTGGAGCGGGCCTACCCGGGGGTGCTTACCAGGACTGCGGTGGCGCAGGCGACCAGCCGGGACCCGGTCCTGTCTCGGGTGGTCAAGGCAGTTGCCCGAGGGGAGGAGCTGCGTCACCAGGCCTACAGCCACAAGACCGCCGAGCTGAGCTTGGAGCAGGGCTGCCTCCTGTGGGGTTCCAGGGTGGTTATTCCACAGAGTCTCCGGGCCAAGGTGCTGCAGTTGCTGCACGCGGGGCACCCTGGCATTGAAAAGACCAAGATGGTGGCACGGTCGCACGTTTGGTGGCCTGGACCAGGACATCGTGCACCAGGTGCAAGGCTGCCAGGTCTGCCAGGAGAACCAGTGAGCCTTGCGCCATTTGGAAATCACCCCCTGGCCGTTCCCACAGAGGCCGTGGTCCCGCCTGCACGTGGAGTATGCCGGACCCTTCAAGGGCCACTACTTCCTGGTGGTAGTGGACGCCTTCTCAAAGTGGGTGGAGGCACTGCCAGTAACCAGTCCCTCGGCAAGCGCGACCATTGCGGCGCTGCGGCAGGTCTTCGCGGCGCAGGGATTGCCGGACATTATTGTGTCCGACAATGGTCCCGCTTTCGCTAGCGCCGAGTACCTGGACTGGCTGCAGAGGAACGGGATCCGCCGGATGCTGGTTCCGCCGTACCATCCTGCTTCCAATGGTGCAGCCGAGCGAGTGGTCCAGACCATCAAGGACAAGCTCAAGAAGAGGCAGCCTGGGGATTTCCGAACGCAGGTGGCCCGGGTACTGTTTCAATACCGGACCACACCGCATGAGGTCACTGGCCGTGCCCCCTGCGAGCTTCTGCTGGCCGGATGGTCAAGACCCCCTTGGACGTCTTGCACCCAGACCTCCGGTCCTCGGCGCTCCTGAAGCACCTGAAGCAGAAGCTGGCTGTTGATCGAGGGTGCCGTCCCGGGCCTTTGCCGGAGCCGGGAGCGTTGGTGTACGCCAGGAACTTCCGTCCTGGTCCACCCTGGTCTGCCGGGCGTGTGGTTTCACCAGCGAGTGCCTCGTCGCTGCTCGTCCGCATGCCCGACGAGACCACCTGGCACCGGCACGCCGACCATGTCAGGCCTCGCCTCGGGACCTGGCTTCCACCCTCAGCCATCGCTTCGGAGGACCAGCCCGCAGGGGGACCAACAACAGCACCAGTAGCGGCCAGCGGAGCGCAACACCCCGGAGGCGACAAGCGTCACCACTCCTGTGGCACCAGTTGCACCGGTGCCACTCCCAAATCCGGTCCTTGCGGCTCCACCAGATAGAGCGCGACCGGGACAGGCAGCGCCCGGCGTTGCCACACCTGGCATGTTGACACCAGTGGTCAGGCGGAGTACGCGGCAGCGAAGGCCAGCTGACCGCTACTTGCCGGGGTGACCTTCATCGTCGACCGGCCAGGACTTGTCACGACCAGACACCGAGTCAGTGTTGGTCGTGTTCATTGGTTATTCTTTTATTTTGTTTTAGAGAAAACAAACTGGGGGGGAGGAATGTGACAAGTATGTAGCGCCCCCTCCAGTCCGCCCGTTGTTGGCCGCCAGGCTCGGCGGGCAACATTGTACACCGCGCCAATAAACACCGTTGAGTGCACGCCGCTCCGGTCAGTCATCGTCCACCCTCACAACCAGGCTGCGTGTCGTCTCTTCTCGGCGGGTGCTTCGGCCCCCTTTGTCCACGTTCGAGAAAGATCGTGACAATGGCGTCGGTTGTGAATCTTGTGATCGTCGACGTAGACGGCGTGGTGGACGCGCATCGTTCCTTGTAAAAGCGGTATCCTTGACTGAATTTTCGTTGTGTGTCGCTATAATAACTCCGCACGTACTAGAAGGAAAATCTACCTATTCGTGTGGCGATGTCGGCGGCACTCAAGACGGCAGAAACGCCCGTGTCGTCGTGTTTGTTTACTTCGACTACAGTGGTGCTTTCTAAGCATTTGTGTTTTCGAACATCGCCCGGATTCCTTATTTGGAGCATTTCATGCCTGTGCTCAAGTTGTAGGTATTACTGGAGCGTACCGTATAAAGGATGCGAATTTTCACGCGTTTTCATCGCCGGAGAAAAGTGATTATGGTTAGCAATCCTGAACGCTCGCAACGTCCGTCCGCAACCCGCGACGCCGTTAAAAGGCTGCGCCAGGCAAAAGTCGCTTATTTCTTTAAAAATGTGTGACACACTTGAGAGAGAAGTGTACTAGTCTGGTGAAGTAAAGACTTTCCTCAAACTAAGCTTTATTTTTCATCTAACATAAAATAAATTCTTTTACAAAGGTAAGTTGTCTGATGGCATGTATTTTGGCCTGAAAAATTGATGTTTTGGTTATAGCGCGGTAATGCTTATAGTGCGGATTTTCGCGACTCCCGTGACATACGTTATATGCGGTCTACACTGTAGTGCGGTTTCTGAAACAGCGCGCCGACTGACCGGCGCAGCGAGCACGCTTCCCTGTGCGACATATAACGGCGCGAGCAGCGCAAGCCGCAAGTTGGCAAGCAGCACTTGCGGGGCAAGGAGGTTGCTCGAAGAAGCGGGGAGATGCAAAGAGAGAGGCTTCAGTTGCCATAGCGACGGAGGGATGCACACCCGTGTCGTTCATGTGCGTGCGTCCCTCCGCTGCATTGGAAAACAACCGTAACGACAGACGAATCGTAGAATGAGGAGAAGTGTTCGCGCGCGTTACATGCCTGTCGCGGGCCGGCTGCTTCTATCCGCGAACATGGCGTCTGTTGTAATCGTCGACATAGACGGCATGGTTACAGAGCCACCCTAGCATGGTGGAAGCTCATCGTTCCGCGTAGAAGCGCTATCCTTGACTGTAAATTTTCGTTGTGTGTCGCTATGATAACCCAGCACGTACTAGAAGGAAAGATTCACCTACTCGTCCGGTGATGTTGTGGCGGCACTTTCAAGACGGCAGAAACGCCCGTGTCGTCGTGTTTGTTTACTTCGACTACAGTGGTGCTTTCTAAACGTTTGTGTTTTCGAACATCGCCCGGATTTCTTATATGGCGCATTTCAGGCCTGTGCTCAAGTTGAAGGTATTACTGGCGTGTACCGTATAAAGGATGCGAATTTTCACGCGTTTTCATCGTTGGAGAAAAGTGATTAGGGTTAGGAATCCTGAACGCTCGCAACGTCCGTCCGCAACCCGCGACGCCGTTAAAAGGCTGCGCCAGGCAAAAGTCGCTCATTTCTTTCAAGATCTGTGACACACTTGAGAGAGAAGTGTACTTGTCTGGTGAAATAAGGACTTTCCTCAAACTAAGCTTTATTTTTCATCTAACATAAAACAAATTCTTTTATAAAGGAATGTTTTCTCATGGCATGCTTTTTGGCCTGAAAAATTGATGTTTTGGTTATAGCGCGATACCGCTTACGGTGCGGATTTTCGCGACTCCCGCGACATACGTTATATGCGGTCTACACTGTATATCTGAGGACAACCTGATGGAGAGTCAGGAGAAAGATTTTTGAAGGCATGCGCAGCCAGGGTGTTGTTGCTGTCAAGCGCATCACCATCCGTAGAGATGACAGAACTTCCTATGCGACACCTGGTCCTTACCTTTGAGCTCAACAGCCTGCCTTCCGTGAAAGCGGGGTACTTGAATTGTAGGGTCCGTCCTTACATACCTAACCCTGTCCGTTGTTTCCGCTGTCAGCGTTTTGGGCACGGCTCGCGGTCCTGCCGTGGCCGTGAGACGTGCCAGGTCCGGTAGTTGTGAGCACAACGCCGATGACTGTCATGAAGACGTGAAATGTGCAAATTGTAAAGGCAAGCACCCTGCATATTCTAGGTCATGTGAACACTTTAAAAGAGAAAAGGAAATTATGACCCTGAAGGTGAAAGAAAACATCTCCTATCCCGAAGCAAAGAGTCGCCTCTTGCTTTTCCAAGGAGGCTTTTTTGCCGAGGTGGTGCGCCGGGGACCTGCACCGCCTATGGCGTCTGTGGGAACGCAAGCGTCTTATGGAGACCTTGCACAACCACTTAAGGCCTCTGGTCCCAAACTAAAGGTGCAACTTCAGGGCGTGCTATCTCAGCTGCCCAGGCAGGTGCCCTTCCCAACCGTGCGAAAGGCTCGGATTTATCAACCGAGCAGACGGGGGCCACCCCATCGCAGAAGAAAGGTACTATCGGGGAAAAATGAAATGCGAACAGAGGAGCGCGTGGCTCGCGGTACAGGCTGCGCTGCCTGGAAGTGAGCCTAGGTGCGAGGGTGCGTGGCCTACTTCGATATGTTCACGCCCCTCCCTCTGCGCTCCCCAAGCTTCAGCAGTGCGCCTCTTCGTGCGCTGAAAGCTATCACCACTATCTTTGCTGGCTCAGCGCGTGCGGTGCAAAGAAGCTCGCCGCACTCACCGAGCAGGCAAAGATACCCAGCTAAAAATACCCATTGGTTCCAATTGGCTTTTCCAATTGGTACCAATTGCCAAAACCAGTTAGGTTTTGGGACTCCCAATTGGAAGAATACCAATTGGTACCAATTGGAACGAAAACCATTTGGGTTTTGGGACTCCCAATTGGAAGAATACCAATTGGTTCCAGTTGGAAGAATACCAATTGGTTCCAATTAGAATGAAAACCATTTGGGTTTTGGGACTCCCAATTGGAAGAATACCAGTTGGTTCCAGTTGGAAGAATACCAATTGGTTCCAGTTGGAAGAATACCAATTGGTCCCAATTGGAATGAAAACCATTTGGGTTTTGGGACTCCCAATTGGTAAAATACCAATTGGTATTTTTCCAATTGGAACCACTGCCTGTTATGTTCCCAGACTTCTTTTTGGAAAGTATCCATCAAT
Organism: Ixodes scapularis; assembly: GCF_016920785.2. Lineage (NCBI taxonomy): Eukaryota > Metazoa > Arthropoda > Arachnida > Ixodida > Ixodidae > Ixodes > Ixodes scapularis. The sequence goes on from NW_024609838.1 coordinate 72,299,664, forward strand.
TCCCCTCTGTATGTTTTCACATTTTATTATGCAAATATGCTCTTGGAAAACATTTGTTTTCCGGATGGTCTGCAGACACTGTAAATAGTCACAAACTGGATTTTAATCTATTAACATCTGAGCTGCATTCTTCTTGCTTGAAATTCTGAAATAAGCAGAAGAACAAGGAGTACATTAGCAGGAATGTCAATCAGTATGATGACATGGGTCAAGCATGAAAGCATAGAAATCAATGAAAGCTAGATAATACGGCTTCAGTTAGTATGGCCTTCTCAATTATGATAGTGATCCAAGGCTTGTCGAAAATTTTAACAGGATAAACGGCTCACAAGTCTAACACGCCTCGCAGCAGAGAGTTGTGTGTTGTCCGTTCAATTCGTTAGCTTTCTGCCATCTTGAGCTTTTACATCAAAATTAGTCCCTTTTTACATACCTAGTGAGAGAAATTTACTATGTCGTTATCAGCTTAGAGGGGATCCAAAGCTTTGCAGTCAGTCAAATGTGGGGGTTTCACATGCCAACCAATGATGGGCATTTGGCATGCCCCAGGAGGTCTGAGGATTAATTTGGACCACCTTAGTATCTTTTGAAGTGCAACCAAAAGCTCGGTCACCAAGGAGCCTTCTTCACAATAACCATCCATAAAATTGCGGGTACCTCGGCCGGGATTTGAACCCGCCACCTGGGCATCCGTAGGCCGGCGCTTTGCCTTGGAGCCACCGAGGCTGCTTAAGGGTTTGCACTGAGACCATTCTTTTCAACAATTTTGACTGCAAAGAACTATTCGTTGTGTGCACGCTGGATCTCGGAAAGGATACAATTGTCATTATTTGAATGTGTGAGGCTACACATGCCTTTGATTGCAATGAGAGCAGAGCTATCTTTATTCTAACAGCTGTCCAAATTCAAAGGAATATTTATGATAGCATGCTAGCTGCATTCTGCACAATGGAAGCATTTAATAATTTACAAATATTGCAAGCAACACGTGGCAATAAAAAGGGTGTTAAGAGCAACCCAAAGAAAAACAGCAAATATATTGAAGGCTCAAATACTGAATGAGGAAATAGTGAGACACAAGAAACTGTTTGCTACAATGGAAAGCGTTTTACAATGCGATGTGTGCACCGCATGGCGAACTTTTTCCCTAACGCGGACGTGCGGCAACAGTTCCAAACATAAAAGCAGGTAGAACAAGCAAAGTTGGCTATGAGAACACTTTAGCAAAGAAGGTTGACCCTGAAAATATTCAAAACTTGCTTCAGGAGTCAGGACAAAGAGAAAAATCGCGCTCACCACTGCTGCCACGGGACGGAGTTGGTGGTTAACCCCAGCTTGTTGCGGTTCCCCTAGGCTTTTCTTGGGCACATTGATTAAAACAAGAAATGTCAAACGTTGGTAAACTTGATGAAAATATCACATTTTCATATCCTCCTACTCTCATCCCACACATGTGCTCCCAGAAAAACAAACACCTACTGGTGTCACTAGCGATGGGGCGTTTCAAGTTCCAACTTCCAAACCAAAACTATAAGTAAAACTAAAAAAAAAAAAAAGAATTGTTAAAACAAAAAGCCATCAGAGTAATAATAAATTATATATATATATATATATATATGTATATAAACGCAAAGAAAGGACAAAAAAAAACGAATAATGAGGTGGCCAGTGACCCTATTTTTTTGTTGGCGTTCCCCACACCCTTGAAAAAAATTCCACATTTTATCAGTTTATTTTTGATTCAGAAGAGTAAGCTCATAATCCTTCAGTGCAAAATTATTCTAGAGCTCCAATCTCCAAGAATCCAATTGGAATAAGTGTCCCAATTGGTCATTTAATACCAATTGGAATATATATTTCCAATTGGAGTGACCAATTGGGAGAATGTGTTCCAATTGGAATGGCCATTTGGTTGATTAATACCAACTGGTATATATATTCAAATGGTGTGACCAATTGGGAAAATGCATTCCAATTGGAATGGCCAATTGGTTGTCTTCATACCAATTGGTTCCCACTGATACCAATTGGTACCAATTGAAATTCCAATTGGACTCAATGGGTATTTTTAACTGGGTAGCGGTGTCAGCTTCCAGCGCACTCAGAGGCGCACTGCCGAAGCTGGGAGAGCGCAGAGGGAAGGCCGTGAACACGTCGGAGTAGGCCACGCACCCTCGCTCCTAGGCTCACTTCCAGGCGGCGCAGCCTGTACCGCGAGCCACGCGCTCCTCTGTTCGCATTTCATTTTTCCCCGATAATACCTCTGGAGTAGTGCACACTGCTCCACCCGGACATGAAAGGGTGGATGCTGGTCTGTTGGGACCCACCCGAGCACAGGGGTCTGCGTTCCCTGCACAGGGTTCTGCACCCCCTGCTCCTCTGTCCCAACCATCGCGAGGTCGGGGACTTGGTCCCTCGGCCCCTGGTGGATCTCGGAAACTGGGGGAGCCGTCAAGGTTACAGGCCTCCAAACAGGAGTCCCTTTTGGCTCTAGCTGAGCCAATGGACGAGAGTGGGTCAAGGTCCGACGAGGACAGACCTCACTCGAGTTCCGAATCTCTACTTCCGGCCTCCGGTGGCACCACGGGCAGGCCGGATGACCTCTAAAAAGAAAAATGCTCCGCGTGTTTAAGTCGTAGAAAGTTTGCTTACTTTTGACAGTTATTTTTATTTTTTATTATGAACTTTACATTGGTCACAATTTTAGCATTATGCAGTGGAATTGTTGCGGCCTTTTTCGTAACATCGATGACATACATTTTTTTCTTGATGAGCTCTGTCCTGTGGCCTTGTGCCTACAGGAGACTTATCTGAGTGACACCCACACAAACGTGCTACATCGTCATCAGGTTTTCCGAAAGGACCGCATTTCATCAAACCCCTCGGGTGGTGTAGCAGTGGTAGTACAGAGTGGAGTTGCCTGTGCTCCAGTCCTTTTACAGACTCCACTTGAGGCAGTTGCAGTTCGAATTCTTCTTGACCATCTCATTACCCTTGTATCCCTCTACTTGCCACCCAACACTCCGCTGCACTAGCAAGAACTTTATTCATCTTTATTCATTCTTTATTCATCATTGTCCTGCAGCGCCATCAGGCATTATCGGAGGGGGCGAATAAACTCTGAAAAAACATTTCTGAATTCGCGGCACGCACAATCGCACTGGGCAAGGCATTCCACTCCTTAATTGTTTTAACAAAAAAAGAATTTTTTCCCAATTCCGTCCTGGTGCGGTATTCTCTAATCTTATGAGTGTGGTCTTTTCTTTTTGAGATATAATTTGGTGGTAATAAGTAAAATGAGCTATTAATGCCAGTTTTATTGTTATAAATGTTGTATAAAAACTTCAAGCGCAAATTTCTTCGTCTTAATGCCAATGTAGACCATCCCAGTTCTTTTATCATGTCGGTTACACTCTCAAAGCGGCCGTACCGCACCAAAACAAAACGAGCGGCACAACTCTGAATTCTTTCTAAAGCAACAATGTGGTTTTGCTGAGTAGGATCCCAAACGGTGCAGGCGTACTCTAGCACTGGACGCACATAAGATAGATAGGCGAGCTCTTTGATAGATTTAGTTGATTTTCTTAAATTTCGTTTTAAAAATCCAAGCGCTCTGCCGGCCCTCATAACAACGTCGTTAATGTGTGCGTTCCAGGTGCAGTCAGCTGACAGAGTGACGCCAAGATATTTAACTGTTTGCTGTTTTGTTACGGTTTCATTATTCAGTTGGTAACATGTTTCAACTTTTGTTTTGGTTTTGCGGGTAAAACTAACATGGGCACATTTTTTAACGTTTAACTCCATCTTCCACTTTTTACACCATTGCTCTATTCGATTCAGATCACACTGCAGCCGCGTGGAACTCCCCTTGTCTGTTATGCATGTATAAACAACACAATCATCGGCAAACAATCGTACCTGTGAATTAACACCGTCATTAATATCATTAACAAATATCAGAAACAACAATGGACCCAAAACGGACCCCTGCGGTACACCAGATGTTACCATAACAGTATTTGAAGTTTTACCATTTAAAACAACACGCTGAAGACGTGATGACAAATATGCTTTTATCCAATTTAGGATAGTCGTGTCAAAATTCATGCGCTCTAATTTGTATAATAATAGTTCGTGTGACACCGTATCGAACGCTTTTTTATAATCTAAGAAAACACAATCAATCTGTCCGCCTCCGTCAACCCCCGTCATTAAATCATGATAAAGCTCAGTTAGTTGTGTAGTACATGAGTACGCCTTTCGGAACCCACGTTGCGAGTCAAAGAAAAAATTATGACAGTTTAAATGCTTCATAATGTGACAATATAAAACATGCTCCAGTAATTTACAACATATAGATGTCAGTGAGATCGGTCTGTAATTCGTAATTTCTTTTTTGGGCCCTTTTTTGTGCACAGGCACCACGTGTGCCACTTTCCAGTCGTCTGGCAATGAACCATCATTCAACGATTTGTTATATATTACAAAAAGGTATGGAGCGATCGCATCTGCACAACGTTTTAAAATTCTCGGAGAGATCCCATCTGGGCCTACTGCCTTAGCTTCATCTATATGCTTTAGAAGTTCCAACACACCTCCTATAGCAAGTTCAACTGGTGGCATTGCACTGAACGTGCCCTGGCATCTATCGTAGTCGATGCTCTCAGGAGGCAAGAAAACTGATTGAAAATATTGATTGAAGGCTTCAGCTTTTTGCCAGTCATCGGTAATTATTTCGTTGTTGACCATCACGTCTCCTATCCCAATCTGATCATTACCACAGCGCCTCATGTACTTCCAGAACTGCTTGTTGTTTGCTTTCATCCCGTCCTCCAGCCGTTGCAGATAATTTTCTTTGGCTTCCTTCGCCTTTATTTTATACAATGACGTAAGTTCTTTTAGCTTATTTAGATTTTGCACCGAGCTCTTTTTTTTATACCGTGCAAACACACGCTTGCGCCTCTTTATCAGCCGCAGTAGGCTACCGGTAATCAGGGACTCGTCGGCCAGCTGCGCGAGCCCTTTTTAATTCTTGGCGATTTTAATTTCCACCACCCCTTTGGGGTAGTCCTCGACAGGACTCTCATGGTGGAGTTATTGAGCGACTTTAATTATCATCCGGGTTATGTCTTTTGAACCAAAAAGAAGCAACATTTTTTAGTGCCGCCCATAACACTTTTACAGCTATTGATTTGTTTGTCCCTATCATCACCATCGTTACTTCCATGTTTTTCATGAAAAGTGTTAAACAGCCCTTTTGGCAGCGATCATTTTTTTCATTATTTTAGAAAGCGTTATACCGATTCCATAGATTTCGACTCGCCTTCCTAGGTGGAAGTTAGAGAATGCCGACTGGTCTATTTTTGAATTAGAGGCTGTGATTGATCCATCTTTGCTTCGTACTATGAGCCCCGACAATGTGACAGTTTATGTCACTGAATGTATAATTAGTGCGGCTTCGAATTCTATTCCTCAAACATCTTCCCCGCAGGGGGCACCTGTGAAAGCAGGTGTTTGGAGAGTGGCGTCTCCACGGACCCCGAGCCATGCGGGTTCGCCCGCCCACGTATGGCTGTGCGTGGCTTTCCCGTGTCTGGGGAAAAGGGCATCCTGGTGGTTGAGCCGAGCCCGGGGTAGGTTTGGACCCTCCGGGGCCCCCCGGGCAAGGCAATACACCGCTTCGGCCCCCGCTTCTCATAGACGGGAGTCCTGGTAAGGCCCGGCCAGGATGATTCAGCCTAGTCGCCACTTCTACTATCCCCTCCCTTCTTTTACCTTTGTCTTCTCCTTCTTTTCACTCTTCTCATTTTCTCTTCTTTCCTTTTTTCATTTCCTTTGGCGGCAAGGGCTAACCTTGGGTGGCGACAGACTCCTTGTCCAGAACCACACTTGGGTATAGTACCTGGGCAGTGCTAGTAGCGTAACGTCTCCAGCAAAGCCCTGTTTGTTATGGTGCGTTACCTATTCCCGTGTTGGGCTCCGTGGTGGGCGGCACACCACAGGTTCTGAAGACTCTCCGCCTCTTATGGCTCCCCCCTCCTCCAAACCAAACACGGCGCGTGCCCCTAAAAGGGGTTGCTCCGTACTTACTTTCGAAAAAGCATCCGAACCGCCAAAGTTTCCAAGATTTTTTGTCATTCAAGCTCTAGATGAAGAAAAGCCACTGGCTAAGCTCTCGCCTTTTCTAGTTTCAAAATGTCTTGATGCCATTATTGGCAAAGCTTTCAAGGCGAAAAAGCTTTCTGGTAACCTTCTTGTCGAGGTTGAAACAGAAGTTCAAAGCAGGACGCTTCTAAAACAGACATGTCTAGGCGAACACCAGATAAAAGTAAGCCCACATCGGACACTGAATAGTGTTCGAGGTGTTATCTCTGAGCCTGATCTGATAGATTGCACTGAGGATGAAATTCTGGCTGGACTCCAGAAACAGGCAGTGGTGGCCGTCAAGCGGATCACCATCTGTAAAGACGGGCAGGAGCAGCCAACCAAGCATTTGATCCTGACTTTTGAACTGCATACGCTTCCTACGACTGTTAAAGCTGGTTACCTACACTGCAAAGTCCGGCCTTTTATCCCCAACCCACAAAGGTGTTTCCGGTGTCAGCGCTTCGGGCATGGCTCGCGAAACTGTCGGGGCCGTGAAACTTGTGCAAAGTGTGGCAGCAACGACCATGTTGCTGACATTTGTGAGAATACTCTCAACTGTGTTAACTGCCAAGGCAACCATGCTGCTTATGCTAGAACATGCCCACGATGGAAGCGGGAAAAAGAAATCCTAACCCTTAAAGCACAAAAAAATATTACCTACCAAGAGGCAAAACAACAGTATTCCTTTTTCGCAAAAGGAACGTTTGCGCAGGCGGTGCCAAGGGGACAAGCACCGCGAACAGAATCGAAGGCCACTCAGGTCTCTCCTGAGGTCCTGGCAGTGGCTCTTCAGTCCCCAACCCCGCAGCAGTGGCAGCAGCTTCCCCTGGTTTCTGGAGGAAGCGCACCAGCTGCCTCTCGACCACGGGACAGGCAGGGAGCCCTTCTAGCTGTCTCCACTCCAAGGTGTCCCCCCAGGGAGAAGGAGCGAGAGTCTCGCCCCAACTCACGGGAGAGGGCCTCGTCTAAGGAGCGGCATCACGCCGCTCCTTCAACAGCTGAGGGGCGGGGACGGATGGAGTTGGGCTACGTTCAGCCCAGCACCTCCACTGCTGCCCCTTTGAGTGAGGGCGGTCGTGGCCGGGGAGTCCGGCCCCGTACCTCGACTTTGCCCAAACCTACACAACAAGCCTCGTCTCAAGAGGTGGAGGCGAGGGACGAGGCCACCGAGCCTTCCGCTCTTTCGTCCGATCAGGACGATATGGAATGGGAGATTTCTAAAACAAAGAAAAAAACGAAAAAACCAGTAATACCTCCAAAGTAGTTTCCTCTGGGAACGTCATCCCAAGACCAGAGTAGTTGATTGTATTTTTATACTTGCATCTCTTTTACATAATAATGCCTCCACTTGTTCTACAATGGAACTGTCGAGGTCTTCTTGCAAACTATGATGATATTACTGATATACTAGAGGAACACAGTCCCATTGCCCTCTGTTTGCAAGAGACTCACCTAAAAGAGAGTCACACAAATGTTCTCAGGCATTTCCAAGTGTTTCGGAAAGATCGGCAGCATTCAAGCCATCCATCTGGAGGTTCTGCTGTCGTTTTGCAACGCTCTGTACCATGTTTGGAAGTACCCTTAAACACTGAACTAGAGGCCGTTGCTACCCGTATACTGACTAACCGATTGATTACTATTTGTTCAGTATATATACCTCCAAACTACCAGCTTAAGTATGAGGAACTTGAATTACTTTGTGATCAGCTTCCTTCTCCTTTTGTGCTTGTGGGTGATTTTAATGCTCATAATCCTCTCTGGGGAAGTGGACGAAAAGATACACGAGGAGCACTTATTGAACGTTTTTTACTGTCATCAGGATTATGTTTGCTCAACTCTAAAGAATCTACACATTTTTCATCAGGAACACGTACATTCACATCAATTGATCTTTCAATTGTGCATCCCACATTATTTTCTTTTCTAACATGGAAAGTCATTCCTAATCCATATGGCAGTGATCATTTTCCAATTATTTTAGATTTTCACAATCGCCCTATTACAGTCCCAACTCGGACTCCTAGGTGGAAGATTGACAAAGCCAATTGGACACTTTTCAAACAATCCTCTGTTTTAGCTATTACATCTCTCCATCAACTTTCTATTGAAGAGGCAGTAGACCATATTACAAAGCACATATTGGAAGCTGCTATGATAGCAATACCCATGACATCCACTCACCTTCTCAAACGACCGAAGCCATGGTGGAATGAAGATTGCCAAAAGGCTAAAAAGAAACAAAACAAAGCATGGGGCATTTTTAGGCGGTACCCTACACCGAGCAACCTTGTTACTTTCAAGAAAATGAAGGCTTCTGCGCGATTTGTTCGCAGGCTGTCTAAAAGACATTGTTGGATGAAGTATTCGTCATCTATAAATAGTCAGGCGACACCAAAGGAGGTATGGGATCGAGTCCACAAAATAAATGGGTCTTACCATGCTTTTTCCATTCCTCTTTTGACAAAAAATGGAATATGCCCTGAAAGCCTCGAAGAACAGGCAGACATTCTTGGCGAACACTTCGAGTTCATTTCCAGCTCAAAGAACTACACGCCTACTTTCCTTCGACACAAAGTACAGGTAGAAAAAAGGTCAGTAAATAGTTCGAGTGGCTATCAAGACCCATATAATGCTCCACTTACGTTGCATGAACTTGAAATGGTTCTTCATTCTCCTAAGCAGACTGCACCTGGCCCAGATGGAATTCATTACATTATGCTACAACATCTTCATCCTTCAACTGTTCAACTCATTTTATATCTTCCCAGATAAAAATAACCATTGAGAACCATTGGAATTTCAATTGGTACCAATTGTTTCCAACTGGTTCCAATTGAAAATTCAATTGATGCCAATGGTAACTAGTTGGATCCAATTGTCAAAAAGTAAACAATTGGTTGTGTCAGTTGGTTTCAGTTGGAAGTTCAATTGATATGCCAATTGTAACTAGTTGGATCCAATTGGCAGTAAGTAAACAATTGGTTGTGCCAGTTGGTTCCAATTGGAAGTTCAATTGATGCCAATTGTAACTAGTTGGATCCACTTGGCATTAAGTAAACAACTGTTTGTGCCAATTGGTGGCAATTGCAAGCTCAGTTGGCACCAAATTAACTAGTTGAATCCAACTGGCATTAAGATCTACAATTGTTATGCCAATTGGGACGAAAATGTCCAGTTGAATATCACAACTGTACTTTTCAATTGACACCTGATACACAATTCTATCTTCAGTTCTCTTTCATTGGTTATTTTAACCCAAATGAAAATTTAAAGTGGTTAGTCAAAATTATCCCAGTTAGGTTCAGATGTCCCACTTGTAATTTCAAGTTGCTACACCTTTTTTCATCTTTTTTTTTTTTTTTCACTGAACATGTGTAAATAGGCTCGTAAAACGTGCCATTACTTTAAGTTGTGTGATTTTTTGATGAAAGTCGTATGGAGGAAAAATTGTACATATTTTGTTTTTTTCAGCCCAGTTACAATTAAAATATTGGTACAATCGGAATCATAGCACTTGCACAAAGTAATTTTTTTTTAAATATCAAAATGAGAAAAACTTGCGCATAAAAATTGAATGTGTCAGATTTTTTATTTTTTTATTTTATGTTATAAATATCCGGATTTTTTTTTTTTTTTTGCTAAAATTGGCGGGAATCCTCGGAAACGTCTGTACACACTGGGCAAGAAAGATGGCGTCCGAGAAGGAGCGCGTACGCACATGGCACGTTGGCAGGCACGGCATTTGTGGCATGGTTACAGCAGATATTCAAGAACGTTATGTTGCTTTACTGCTGCGAGTGCTGAATAGTGCGGTGATTATTAGTTCATTGGGCCTGCCACTTCGTTGGAGCGTGAAGGATGGATAGCAAACGGTTATCAACTCAAGGTGAGGACACTTCTTTGTTTCTTTTCTTGGTGCTTGCTGCATTGCAAATCGGCGAATTCGTAGTAATAAATACGCCGAGACACCTTTACCTTTATGGTTAGTACAGGGTAGAAGCCTGCACGAACGAAACTTTACAGAAGAGAATTTTTCGAGCTGTCAGTTCGAAAGTCGCGAAGGGGCACGAAAGTTCACGCAATGTAATCAAGTGCTAGTGCGAAAAAAAAGTGTTTAAGCATTTTTTAAATATACTATAGATTCCTGAAAGCACTAACTTGCCATAGATTTAGAGTTGCAATATGCCAAAAATTTGGCATGTTGCACCAAAGGCTAGGGTTACATATCTGGCGAAGTTTGAGCGCGCCACGATCTGTAGTTCACTTTTGCGGTGAGAAAAACACTATTCTCTTCTCGGAAAGACGCAGTACTTTGGAGACATGTTTTTGTATAACTCAATGCCACTTTAGAGCTGGAGATAAACTTTTGCTGGAAAACTTTATTAAAATAGAGAACACCCAGGAATGTCTCTCTCAAACCTCTGTAATTATGCAGAATGTATAACTATGTTATAAACGCTGCAACTATGCAGTATGTGTATAGTTACAGCATATTAACTGCCCTAACTCCTAGTCAAGTATCGTAAGCATGGAACCGAACATATTCAATATGGTCACAGTTCCTTTTTTCTTTGCAACGTAAAAATACATGCTCCTAATTATCTTCTACCAGAATTTGCCCATCGATTATGGATGTACTGCATATATTGCCGAATGCTCTCCTTCGAGCAAAATAGAATTTTAGTTGATCCATAATTCTGACCAGTCCGAAATGCCGCCTATAAAGCCTTGTCGGGTGGCTTTGGCCGCCTTTTGCTGCACATCGAAGACTTGATTTATAAATAAAGAAACTAATCTTTTATTAAGGGAAACGTCATTGTTCTTTATTGTTCTTTATATAGGTCATGTAATAATTTAACCTATATTGATGCTCCTAGGAAAGCTGCAGAGGAAAAACTGGACCAGGAGGAAACTACCGAACCAGAGGGCAACACCTGAACAACAGGAGACGGCCAAGCAAGGGGAGGCCGAATGAATGAATCTCTTAATTGCAATAAAAATGGCAAACATCATCTACTAGAGTTTCATTGTCCAGTTATCACAAACGGTTTCCCCAATTGGTTCCAATTGGCAATACTCAATTGGGTATCGACAATTGGAACCAACTGGGATTTTTTCAATGAGGAGTCCGAAATCACAAACGGTTTTCCCAATTGGTCGTGCCCAATTGGTTCCAATTGGCAATGCTCAATTGGGTTTCGACAGTTGGAACCAATTGGGATTTTTTCAATGAGGAGTCCGAAATCACAAACAGTTTTCCCCATTGGTTCCAATTGTCAGAAACCAATTGGACCCAATGGACATTTTTAACTGGGTTTTCAATAGAATTTGGTCTGAAGGCCACTTTCCAACTTCTTGGAAGGTGGCCTTTGTAGTACCCTTGCTTAAACCAGGAAAGGGTCCTTCTAGTGCTTCTAGTTATAGGCCTATTGCATTGACTAGCTGTCTATCAAAAACTCTGGAACGAATAATTAACAGAAGGCTTATGCATTATCTTGAAACTCACAAAATTCTAGACAGGTATCAATGCGGCTTTCGGTCGGCACGATCCACAGTGGACCACCTGGTTCGCTTTGAGACAGCCGTGAGAGAGGCATTTGTGAACAAACAGCACTGCCTTTCTGTGTTCTTTGATCTGGAGAAGGCTTATGATACTGCCTGGCGATTTGGAATCCTGCAAGACCTCATCAACATCGGTATTTGCGGGAGCATGTTCGGCATCATTAAAAGCTATTTAGAGTGCCGCTCATTTCGTGTGAAACTTTGAACAACTTTCTCTCGGGATTTTGTACAGGAAAATGGTGTGCCCCAGGGTGGTGTACTTAGTGTCACTCTTTTCATTATAAAAATAAACTCCATTGCCCGAGTAATACCTCCTTCAGTTCAATACTCTATTTATGTTGATGACATCCAAGTTTCAGTATCATCATGTAACCGCTCCATATGTGAAAGGAGAGTTCAACTGGCAATCAACAAATTGACGAACTGAGCTGATACCAACGGTTTCAGGTTTTCCACAGAAAAAACTGTGTGTGTATGCTTTTCTCGCCAGCGAGGAATTTTTCAAGATCCTTCATTAACCATTTATGGACTGCCTATAGCTGTGAAGAGTGAACATAAGTTTTTAGGTCTTCTATTTGATTCAAAATTATCTTTTGTTTCTCACATTAAGCAGTTGAAGTTGAAATGCACAAAAGCACTTAATATCCTAAAAGTATTGTCTCATCAATCTTGGGGTTCTGATAGACTGTGCCTTTTACGCATTTATCGTTCAGTGGTTCGCTCCCGTCTAGATTATGGCAGCTTTGTGTATGGCTCAGCTAAAGCATCAGTATTGAAGATGTTAGACCCTATTCATAATCAGGGGCTACGGCTGTCTATCGGAGCATTCCGCACATCCCCGGTTCCCAGCCTTTATGCGGAGGCCCATGAGGTCTCTCTTGAGAAAAGACGCTTTGCTCTAGGATTTATGTATTCACTCCGAGTAAGGTCTGTTCCTCTCCATCCTGCTCATGATTCTGTGGTAAAAATTAGGTTTCAAAGGACTTTCCAAAATAAGCCAAGTTTTGTTCCTCCTTTTGCCTTGAGAAATACTACAGCAGCAGAACTCTTTGGTCTGGAGCCCCAACCCTGCGTGACACAGCACAGAAACACTGTAGCTCCTTGGGATTACTCCCTCGTCCATTGTGACTTTACACTGACAAAACACAGCAAGAAAGACACTCCGGACGAAGTGCTGAGGCAAGAGTTCTTCGAACTACAGCGCCACTATCAGCACTACACAAGCTTTTATACAGATGGTACTAAAACTGAATCGTTTGTAGGCTGTGCAATGGTTGGACCATCTGTTTCCAAGGTAAAAAGACTGAACCCCTTTGCCACAATTTTAACGGCAGAGTTGCATGGTCTACTTCTTGCTGTTGAACATATCGTTGAGAAGAGGCTACGTCGCTCCGTAGTATACTCAGACTCTTTAAGCTCATTGAAAGCCCTTGTTTTCCTGAATATCCCCACAAACCCGTTGGTTTCACACCTGCAGAGTAAAATAATCTGTGCGATCAAAAACAAATGTGATATTGTGTTCTGCTGGGTGCCAAGTCATGTTGGCATCCCGGGTAATGAGGAGGCAGATCAAGCTGCGCATTCTGCGGCCACACAAATTGTGCACCTTAAAGAAATTCCCCACAAGGATTATCACAAGGTGGTTAAACATTGCATACTACAGAGATGGCAACATGAGTGGGATACTGAGATAAACAATAAGTTGCATATGGTGAAACAACTCTTGAAGGAATGGGAGAGTGCTCGGCACCGTGAACGATTCTACGAGGTGATACTCTGCCGTCTAAGGATTGGCCATACACGGCTCACGCATGGGCATCTTTTGCGGGGTGAAGATGCCCCACAGTGCGAACATTGCCATTGTCCTTTGACTATACTTCATATTTTAATTGAATGCAATGCGTATGGCCTAGAACGCCGTAACCACTTTTCAGAGCTTTACAAATAGCATACTCCCCTACATCTGATGATTTTACTTGGCGATCAACCCCTCATACCACACTCTTGTGTTTTTAACTTTCTCAAAGCAATCGGCTTTCTACACCGACTGTGATTTTACTGTTTTGAACTCATGTCCATTCCTTTTACACTTATACATAGGTCATGTCCATTGTTTTATCCTATCATCTGCTACTAAAGCTCTTTCTTCTCCTTAACCCTCTCCCGACAATAGTTTATGTACTTGGCGCAGTATAGCCTTAGATGCTTTTGCGCCACTAAAACCCAATCAATCAATCAATCCTCAAACATCTTACATCTTCCTAAGAGGTGCAAGCCATGGTGAACTAAGGAGCCCCGCAGGGGCACCTGTGAAAGCAGGTGTTTGGAGAGTGGCGTCTCCACGGACCCCGAGCCGTGCGGGTTCGCCCGCCCACGTCTGGCTGTGCGTGGCTGTCCCGTGTCTGGGGAAAAGGGCATTCTGGTGGTTGAGCCGAGCCCGGGGTAGGTTTGGACCCTTTGGGGCCCCCCGGGCCAGGCAATACACCACTTCGGCCCCCGCTTCTCATAGACGAGAGTCCTGGTAAGGCCCGGCCAGGATGATTCAGTCTAGTCGCCACTTCTACTATCCCCTCTTTTCTTTCCCTTTCCTCCTTTCTCCTATTCTTCGTTTTCACCTTCTTTGGCGGCAAGGGCTAACCTTGGGTGGCGACAGAACTCTTTCTTGACCCACACTTGGTTATAGCATCCTGGTAGCACTGATTGAGTAACATACTCAGACAAGCCAGACCTGTTATGAGATGTTACCTATCCCCTTGTTGGACTCCGTGGTGGGTGGTGCGCTACGGACGCCAAAGTTTTTTGCCCTTCATATGGCGCCCCTCCCTTCTAAACCCGGTTCAAGGCAGGCCTCCAAGAGGCCTCGCCCTGAGCCCCAAGTCATTGGAAAAGCCCCTGAAATGGGAACATTTACAAAGTTTTTTGTGATTCACTCGAACCTTGAAGAAAAGCCAGTGTCCAAATTGTCCCCCTTTGTGGTAGCCAAAGTGCTAGAAAACCTTATTGGGTTCTCGTACAAAGCAAAAAAACTCCACTCCGGCGACCTTCTCGTTGAAGTAAACACGAAAGCCCAAAGTGAAACACTCTCCAAGATGACCAGCATAGTCGACGTCGAAGTGTCCGTGAGTCCTCACCGGACGCTCAACACGATCCGTGGAGTCCTTTCTGAAGACGACTTCCTCGATGCTAGCGAGGAAGAAATCCTGGAAGGACTGAAAGATGCCGGTGTTGTTGCCGTTAAACGTATTATGTTCCGCAAGGATGGCAAGGAAACCCCGTCAAAGCACGTGATCTTGACCTTTGAGAGACACACCCTCCCTGAAACTGTGAAGGCAGGTTATCTCCAGTGCCGCATCCGTCCCTATGTCCCCAACCCGCAACGGTGCTTCCGCTGCCAACGCTTTGGGCATGGGTCACGCAGTTGCAGAGGGAAAGAAACTTGTGCAAAATGTGGAAGCCAGGAACATGTTGCTGACATCTGCGAGGCAGCGGCCCGCTGTAGTAACTGCAGTGGGCCCCACCCAGCTTACTCCCGCACCTGTCCCCTTTGGCGTCAAGAAAAAGAAATTCTTTCCCTAAAGGCAAAGGAGAACATCACCTACTTGGAGGCTAAGAAGAAGCTGTCCTTCCTCTCAAAAGGAGGTTTCGCCGAGGTGGTGCGAAGGGGCCCTGCACCACACTTGGAGACTAGGGCCACCCAGGTCTCTCCTGAGATCTTGGCGGCTGACCTAAGGGCCCCATCCCTTCGACAGGAGCAGCATGCTGCTCCCCTAGGCAAAGGTGGGCCGGCAATAGCCGTGCCCGCCCTACCCTTCAAGACTGCGGCGCAGGGTCAGCAGGCTTCCTGTTCTCGCAGAGAGGGCGCTTTAGCTGCTTCCTCTGCTCAGGACAGGCCAGCATTGTCTGCACCTGTCAACACTGGCCGCTCTCCTAAGGAGGAGAAGAAGCGAGGCCCTTGGCCTCAGTCTTGGAGAGGCAGCCAGCAACCAAGGAGCTGCGTGGTTTGCACGCAGCTTCCCTGCCGAGAAAGGAGGTGGAACAGATGGACGGGGTAGAACTCCTCCCCAGTACATCGACCACCTTTCCACCTAGTTCTGGTCGTGGTCGCGGATTGGGGCCCCGCGGTACAGACCCTCCCGGGCTAGCAGGCAAGTCTTCCTGCGAGGCTCAGGAGAACACTGGCGCTGCCTTGTCTGCCCCCTCATCGACTCCGGGTTCTGACCAGGATGAGATGGAGTGGCAGACTACGAAGAAACAAAAATCGAAAAAACTCGTAACTCCTCCGAAGTGAGGCAACTGACTCACTTTTTTCCATGTGCTCCAGTTTTTGTGCCTAAAATGACTTCAGTACTCATACAGTGGAACTGTCATGGCCTTCTAAGAAACCTGGATGATGTAGAGCATCTTCTGGAGGAGTACAAGCCACGAGCGCTGTGCTTGCAAGGGACTCATTTGAGTCCCAGCCATACTAATTTCCTCAGACGTTACCAGGTTTTCCGGAGGGATCGTCCGAGCTCTGTCAGTTCCTCTGGGGGAGTTGCGGTGGTTCTCCCAAGAGAAGTTCCCTGCACAGAGGTTCCACTGTCCACATCACTTGAAGCAGTGGCTGTTCGGTTTTTGCACCATAAGGCTCTTACAGTATGCTCTTTTATCTGCCACCTTCCCTTGCTTTAAAATGTTCAGATTTTAACTCGCTGTTAGACCAGCTTCCTGAGCCTTTCCTTTTGATGGGCGATTTTAATTGTCACAACCCTTTACGGGGGAGCACACGTCAGGATGTCAGAGGAAAAATTGTTGAGTCAGTTTTAACCACACGAAGTCTTTGTCTTTTTAATACGGGCCAGCCTATTTATTTTAGTCCATCATCCTTGTCATCAACTTCCATCGACCTTTCAATTGGTTCTGCTAGTTTACTTCCAGATTTTTCCTGGAGTGTGGATTCCAATCCACGTGGAAGCGATCATTTTCTTACTCTTTTAACCTGTAGCATAGCCCCTCTTTTAATTCATACACGCCCGCCTCGTTGGAAGCTTGACAAGGCTGATTAGGGCCTTTTCAAGCAGGCATCGCTTTTAGCATATGCTCGTTACGAAAGTCTTACAATTGACGAACTCAATCATCTTTTAACCGAGCGTATTATCACAGCAGCCAAGCTGTCCATCCCGCAGACATCTCAATTTCTTCCTAGGAGGCCAAAGCCCTGGTGGAATTCGGAATGTGAAGAGGCACGCAAGAAACAAAATCGGGCCTGGGGTATTCTGAGACGATACCCCACTAGAGATAACCTCATATCCTTTCGGAAAATGAAGGCCCGTGCACGCTACGTCCGAAGAAAAGCGAAACGGGAAAGTTGGCAAGGGTATGCTTCCACTGTAAATAGCAGTACCTCACCTAAGGAAGTCTGGGATCGAATACACAAGATCAATGGTTCCTACCATGCATTTAAAATCCCCCTGCTTTTTAGGAATGGAACATGCCCAGACACACTCGAGGAACAAGCTGATATTTTTGGAGAACATTTTGAATATATATCCAGTTCACATCATTATTCATCTACTTTCCTTCGACACAAGCTGAAGGCTGAAAGCAATCCCTTGAAAACCTCAGGAGGTGAACAGGAAGAATATAATGCTACATTCAGCTTGCACGAGCTCCTCGCAGTTCTTCACAACACAAAGTCCTCAGCTCCTGGACCAGATGGTTTGCATTATTCAATGCTACAGCATCTTCATCCTTCAACACTCGATGTAATTTTATATCTTTATAACCGCATATGGCAGGAGGGCTATTTCCCTTCGTCTTGGAAGGTAGCTCATGTCCTTCCACTTTTGAAGGCTGGTAAGGATGCTTCATGCGTTTCCAGTTATAGGCCCATTGCTCTTACCAGCTGTCTCTGTAAGACATTGGAGCGAATGATTAATCGCAGACTAATGTACTATTTGGAGCATGGTAACGTACTCGACAAATTTCAGTGCGGCTATCGTTCATCAAGGTCCACAGTCGACCACTTGGTCCATCTCGAAACTGTTGTGCGTGAGGCCTTTGCACACGGGCAGCACTGCCTCTCCGTGTTCTTCGATCTCGAGAAAGCGTATGACACGGCTTGGCGCTTTGGCATTTTGAGGGACCTGTTTGACCTCGGATTACGTGGTCGCATGCTTCGTGCCATTCAGAGCTATTTAGACAGGCGCACCTTTCGAGTCCAGCTGGGGAACACACTTTCCCGTGAATTTCTGCAGGAAAATGGAGTGCCGCAGGGGGGAGTACTAAGTGTTACTTTGTTTATAGTAAAAATGAACTCCATAGCTTCTGTAATCCCTTCGCCGGTTCAGTATTCACTTTACGTCGATGATTTACAAATTTCAGTTTCCTCCTGTAACCTCTCAGTGTGTGAACGCAGGGTTAAGCTAGGCATCAACAAGCTAACTGAGTGGGCTGACAGTAATGGGTTTAAGTTCTCTCCTGAAAAGACTGCATCTGTTTGCTTCACCCGCAAACGTGGAATCCTTCTTGAACCATCCCTAACAATCTACAATAGTAATGTTAGTGTTCAACCTCAGCACAAATTTTTGGGTCTTACGTTTGATAGTAAACTGAATTTCAATGCTCATGTAAAAAGCCTGAAACTGAAAGCGCACAAGTCTCTCAATATCCTTAAAGTTCTTTCTCACCGGTCTTGGGGCTCGGATCGATTGTGCCTCCTGCGGATCTATCGTTGTTTGGTACGCTCTCGACTAGACTATGGCTGCTTTGTTTATGGGTCTGCCAGGCAGTCTGTTCTCAAGATGTTGGATCCCATTCATCATTTTGGGCTTCGGTTGGCTACAGGTGCATTTCGTACATCCCCTGTGCCCAGTCTATACGCAGAGGCTAACGAGTGCTGCCTCGAGAAACGTAGATTCGCATTGGGCATGATGTACTCTCTTCGCATCCGATCTGTCCTCCAGCACCCTACTCGAGAAGTTGTTCAAGATACACGCTCGGAACGACTCTTTCTCGCAAAACCTAGCGTGATCCCTCCGTTCAGTACGCGACTGAAGACCTTGGCCCAGTCTGTCGGATTAGATGTGGCATCCCAGGTAGTAGAATTTTCTGGCATCATAGCACCTTGGGAGCACCCTGACATACTCTGCAACCTGTCTCTTGCACAGTATAAGAAGAAAAACACTCCGAGTGCTGTGCTTCTGCAAGAATTTTATGAACTGGCTCAATTGTATGAAGATCATACAAAGTTCTATACAGATGGAACAAAATCTGAGACCTTTGTTGGCTGCTCTGTTATTGGATCCTCAGTGGAAGTTGTAAGGCGGATAAATACTGCTGCTTCTATTCTCACAGCGGAGCTGTATGGCCTCCTGTTGGCTACGGAACACATAGCCCGTCACAGGATACCCCTGGCAGTGGTTTTCACTGACTTTCTTAGTGCCCTGCGAGCCATCTTTTCACTGCTGCCTACAAGGAACTCTCTTGTTATTGAAGTTCAGAAGAAAATTATTGTGGCAGCCAGAAAGCATTGCACCATTGTCTTTTGTTGGATTCCCAGCCATGTTGGTATCCCAGGCAATGAGGCAGCCGACCGTGCTGCCCGCACATGCGGCAGCAGACAGGTAGATATTAAAAGGATCCCTTACATGGACTATCGCCCTTCTGTAAAATCTCGCATACGAGCACAATGGCAAGCCGAGTGGAATGAGGAGATCCATAACAAGCTGCATCTTATTAAGCCAAATTTGGGTGAATGGGCGAGCGCCCGGCACCGGGAACGCTTTTATGAAGTAGTACTGTGTCGCTTGCGGATTGGCCACACTCATCTGACTCATGGCTACCTGCTCCATGGGGAGGATGCCCCTTTGCGTGAACAGTGTGACAAACCTCTAAGTGTTCTTCATTTTCTAATTGAGTGCCCTTTCTATGAACGGGAACGCCGATCTCACTTTGCACAGTTATACAGAAAGCACATTCCCTTACACCCAATGTTGTAATTGGGTGATGAACCATTCGTAACTTACAAGCAGGTTTTTAAGTTTTTAGAAGCTATTGGTCTTCTACATCGACTGTGAACTTCAAAGCTTTTCACTCATGTCCATTTGTGTTTGTGACATTATCCGATTCATGTCTCATTCCTCTACTTTTAACCCTGACCACTAGAGTCCTTTCTTCTCGCTTACCCTCAATGCAATAGTTTCCTTCTTTGGCGCTCTTTGGCCTTAGCAGCCCTTGCGCCATAAAAACCCAATCCAATCCAACCCTCATCTTGGAAGGTGGCTATCATAATTCCCCTGCTGAAGCCAGGAAAGGATCCTACCTGTGCATCTAGCTTTAGGCCGATAGCTCTCACGAGTTGTTTTTCAAAGACACTAGAAAGGATGATAAATAAAAGGCTTATATTTTATTTAGAAAGAAACAAGTTGCTTGACCGTTACCAGTGTGGATTTCGCTCAGCTCGATCGACGGTTGACCATCTGGTCCACTTTGAGACTGCTGTGCGAGAGGCCTTTGTAAATGGACAACATTGCTTCTCTGTCTTTTTTGACTTGGAAAAAGCATTTGATACAACTTGGCGCTACGGCATATTGCAGGATTTGTTCAACATTGGTCTTCGGGGCAGAATGCTAGGTGCCATCCATAGTTACCTCCGGGATCGCACTTTTCGTGTGAAGCTTGGGGCAACTCTTTCTAAAGAATTCTCGCAAGAAAATGGAGTCCTCCCCGCAGGGGGCACCTGTGAAAGCAGGTGTTTGGAGAGTGGCGGCTCCACGGACCCCGAGCTCCGCAGGGGGCGCCTGCACCTTAGGTGTTAGGTGCTTGGTGAGTAGCGTCACCACGGACCCTAGCCACTTTGGCGATACCACAGACCCTGAGTAAAAGTGGCTAAGACCCACCCACGTCTGGCTGTGCGTGGCGAGCCCGTGTCCAGGGAAAAGGGCATCCTGGTGGTTGAGCTGAGCCCGGGGTAGGTTTGGACCCTTCGGGGCCCCCCGGGCGAGGCAACACACCACTTTGGCCCCTGCTTCCTATAGACGGGTGTCCTGGCTTGGCCCGACCAGGATGATTCAGTCAGTCGCCACATCTTCTACTATCCCCTCTTATCTTTCTCTTTTCTCTGCTCTTCTTTTATTCCTTTTCACCTTCTTTGGCGGCAAGGGCTAACCTTGGGTGGCGATAGACCCCTTGTCCGGATCCACACTAGGTTATAGTGCCTGGGCAGCACTGGTAGTGTAATGTTGTCAGCAAAGCCATATTTGTTATGGCACATTGCCTACCCCCGTGTTGGGCTCCGTGGTGGGTGGTGCACCCGGGGCACCGAAATTCTCTCCCATCTCTATGGGTACTAAACAAAAACCTTTCTTGATCGGCCCCCCAAAAGGGGCCGCACCGAAGTACATGCGATTAATACTACTAGATCTGCAGAAAAATTTCCAAGATTCCTTGTGATGCACTCTGAGAGTGAGAAACCTTTGGCGAAACCCTAATGAAAAATACACCAGGCAATCCTGGTGTGACATCAAAGAATCCTGATGTGACACCAGAATATCTGGTGTGCCCACCAGCGATGCTGATGTATCGAGCACACCAGCCTGGCGTGCCCACCAGAAATGCTGGTGTACCCGCACATCAGCCTGATGGGTACACCAAGAGAGTCTGGTGTCACACCACAAGGACGCATGCGCCGACCAGGCAGCCTGGTGTGCACACCACGCAGTTTGATGTGACACCAGAGTTGTGTTTTCGTTGACTTCTCCCCCCGGTCCGCGCGCGTGTTTTCTTTCTATTAGTTTGTGTGCCGCTCCGTCCCCCGACGGGGTGCCTTGTTTCCTCCCGTCTTGGTGATCGCCGGAGACCCCGCGGCGGGCTCCTTTGTGCTCAAGAAGTGTCCCCCTCGTCCCGAGCACTTTCCCGGGCGGCCTTGAGCAGCTTGGGGCGCTCGCAGGCTCGCCTCTTCGAGGGTTTCTCTTTCCCTTTCCGCCGGTATTCTTGTTTAAGTTTGAGAAAGTAAAGAAGTCTTCTTTGTGAGTCGAAGCCGAAAAGATATGTTGGTGCGCTTTCCTTACTTCCGACGAGCTTGGTTTGGTTGCAAAGCAACAAAGGAAGCTAGTAATTATTACGATTTTTGGGGCCGAAATGCCTACTACGAGCGAGGAGGGCGTCGACCGCCTCAAGCGAAAGAGGATTACCCTGCGAGCCGCCACAACAAAGATCATCAACGAGATTGGCGTCTGCTGGCCACGGATCCAACCGACATCGGTGAGCTCGAAGAAGCATTTGATATTCTTCTACTTAAGGAGGCTTCCATGAAAGAGCTGGACAAGGAAATCGAGCTATCTGTCGAATATGATGCCTTAGAAGAGGAGATTTCTAGTGCGGAGGGGTACGCGGAACGGATCAGCGTAACTAAGACACGAGTCAACCGCAAGCTGAAAGGCCGAGAATTTCGGAACGACAGGGCGTCCGGTTCGTCGACGCACGGCAGTGGCTCCGGACAAACTCCAGTTGATCACGGCCAACTCCCTACAACAGTAAAGCTTCAGAAGCTTTACTGCTGTGTTTTTTTGCTTTTTTGAATAAAGTAATTATGGCAGCAGCGTTGTTGTCAAACTTATCATTGTACGCTTTTTTGTGAGTAAAGCAACACCCAGTCAACAGGTGGTCTGGTATCATATTACAACAAAACCTGATGTCCCGCCAGAACACCAGATATCTGGTGTGACATCAGAACACCAGATTTCTGGTGTCATACCCACACATCAGATGTCTGGTGTCACAACAGAACACCAGGTTTCTGGTGTCACACCAGAAAACGTCCCAAATCACATCTGTGAAAAAGTCTGGTGTAACATCAAGTCACACCAGCCCTCGAGCTGGTGTATTTTTCACTAGGGAACTGTCACCATTCCTTGTTTCCAAAACACTTGAGTCCATTGTTGGAAAGAACTTCTCTGCCAAGAAAATGACATCCGGAGATCTGCTCGTTGAGATTAAAACCAGTGAACAGAGCACAGCACTCTTATCACTAAATTCAGTTTCTGACTATAAAGTGACAGTCACTCCCCACCGTACATTGAACACAGTGAAAGGTGTGATTTCTGAAGATGACCTCATCGAAAGTACAGAAGATGAACTCGTAGATGGCCTCAGTGACCAAGGAGTTGTCGCTGCAAAGCGAATCTCCCTTCGTCGAGAGGGGCAAGAGATAAAACAAAACATGTCATTTTGACTTTCGAGTTGAGCAAAGTTCCCGAGTCAATCAAGGCTGGGTACTTGAACTGTAGAGTACGGCCATATGTGCCGAACCCCAGGAGATGTTTCCATTGCCAGAGGTTCGGCCATAGTGCCCAGAGCTGCAGGGGCAAGACCACGTGCGCCAAGTGCGGTCAGAACGATCACCCGTCAGACAACTGCGCAAACCCACCCCACTGCGTCAACTGCGGCGAACCACACGCCGCTTACTCCCGTTCTTGTAAAAAATGGAAAGAAGAGAAGGAAGTAATTACCCTCAAAGTAAAAGAAAACATCTCGTTTCCTGAGGCCAGGAAGCGACTTTCCTTTCTACAGAAAGGATCCTTTGCTACGGTAACACGCACAGGGGGCGTGTCACCGAAAACCTCGGTGGGAACCCAGGTCTGTCCCAAAGACCTGGCAGCCCCGCTGACACCCCCTGCCCCCCCAAGGTCGGCTCCACGACCACGTTTGTCGTTGGAGCCAAAAGGTTCACGGTGCCTGAATGGTGCTGCTGCGCCTCTCTTAAAGGAGGCAATGGACACCATGGCACCAAAGGAGGTATCCCCTCCAAAGGCATCAGGGGTGGTGCCTCTCGCACCACCCTCAGTCCTTAAAGAGGGTCCGTCGCAGACCACCTCCTCTAAGGAGCTGGAGCGGACACCCTCGTCGTCTGCTCGCTCTTCAGGCCGAGGCAGGGCTTTGCCCACTCCCGCCTCGACCAGCTCTCGAAAGCCTGGCCAGCTGGACGAGGCATACTCGACCGCAAGCCAGCAGTCAGTAGATGAAATGATGGATGAGAGCATGCCACCCTCTGACGACGACCTGGTCCCTTCAGGTGCTGAGTCATCAGTACCTTTTCAGGTCGTAGAAAAGAAAAAGAAAAATAAACTTCCTAGAATTTTGCCCCCAAAGGGATCGTAGTCCCTTTAGAAATGAATCATAAGCAAGTGTCCACTTAGTTATCTTGCGGTGTCCTAAAGGCCAGTTATAATTTTAATTTTAATTTCCAGTTTTAATCTTCACCATGTCTCTGTTTTTACAGTGGAACTGTCGTGGGCTTTTTTGTAATTATGATGATGTCACTTTTTTTATTAGACGAACACCGCCCTGCTGCCTTCTGTCTGCAGGAGACGCATCTTAAAGAAACTAGGTCAAATGTACTCCGACATTATCACGTGTTTAGACAAGATAGGTTGCACTCTTCTGTGGCGTCTGGTGGTGTTGCTGTAGTTGCCCAGCGCACAACCCCATCTGCCGAAGTGGCTCTCTACACCACGCTCGAGGCTGTGGCTGCCCGAATACTGCTAGATCGGGTGATTACCGTTTGTTCAGTGTACATATCACCGGGATACCAGCTGCAGTACGAAGAGCTAGAGGATCTTGTTAGTCAGCTCCCGGCTCCATACTTAATTTTAGGCGATTTTAATGCACACAACCCATTGTGGGGGAGTGGTAAACGGGATGCTAGAGGAGCACTTGTTGAACGTTTTCTTCTTTCCACGGGACTGTGCTTACTTAACACTAAAGAAGCCACACACTTTAGTTCAGCAACCAGGACTTTTACTTCCATCGACCTTTCTATCTGCCATCCTTCACTATACTCGCTGCTTTCATGGAGGGTCATTCCAAACCCATATGGAAGTGACCATTTTCCAATTATTTTAGAGTTTAACAGTCATCCTGCTGGTCTTCAAACGCGTACCCCTCGTTGGAAGTTTGAGAGGGCTGACTGGGCAACTTTTAGCAGCTCTTCAGTTTTAGCTTGTTCATCACTTGATGATCTTTCCATCGATGATGTCACTCTGCATATCACTCGACACATATTACAGGCCGCAATCATCGCCATTCCCATGACGTCCTCGCATCTCCCAAAAAGGCCGAAGGTGTGGTGGAATAAAGACTGCCGCCAGGCAAAAAAGGAACAGAATCGTGCATGGGGTATCTTTAGGCGTTACCCTACTTCAAGTAATCTGATTGGTTTTAAAAGAAAAAGGGCCCAGGCAAGGTTTATTCGAAGACAAGCCAAGCGGCAAAGCTTTAGAGGATATGCCTCTTCAATCAATAGCAGTGCATCTATAAAGGAAGTTTGGGACCGCGTGCATAAAATTGAGGGTTCATACGGCGCTTTCTCTGTCCCACTCTTGTGCCGGAATGGAATATGTCCTGCAAGCCTTGACGAACAGGCTGACATTCTTGGTGAGCACTTCGAATTTGTTTCTAGTTCCGAACACTATACGCAATCATTTAGGCGGCATAAGCTACATGCAGAAAAAAAGATTGTGCCTACGACCGGTGGTTTGCAAGAGCCTTATAACTCTCTTTTCATGCTGCACGAACTGCAGATGGCTCTCGATTCGTCCGGACAGACTGCCCCTGGACCGGACGGTATCTACTATCAAATGCTTCAGAACCTTCATCCATCTACTCTAGAGCTCATCTTGTATCTTTTCAACCGAGTTTGGGTCGAGGGTCTTTTCCCATTGTCCTGGAAGGCTGCCGTCATTATCCCCCTTTTAAAGCCAGGAAAAGATCCTGCCTGTGCCTCCAGCTTCAGGCCTATAGCACTAACTAGCTGTCTTTCGAAGACATTAGAAAGGATGATCAACAGAAGGCTGATGTTTTATTTGGAGAGTAATAATCTTCTTGACAGGTACCAATGTGGCTTTCGTTCAGGACGATCCACGGTCGACCACCTAGTTCGTTTTGAGACTGTTGTGCGAGAGGCATTTGTAAATAAGCAGCATTGTGTCTCTGTCTTTTTTGACCTGGAAAAGGCATTTGATACAACCTGGCGCCATGGCATACTGCAGGATCTGTTCAGCTTAGGTGTACAGGGCCGAATGTTAAGTGGCATTCAGAGTTATCTTCAAAACCGGACTTTTCGCGTGAAGCTTGGGACAACTTTTTCTAGAGAATTTTCGCAGCAAAATGGAGTACCTCAAGGTGGCGTACTTAGTGTCACTCTTTTTATTGTGAAGATGAACTCAATTGTCCGCGCAATAGCTCCATCTGTTCAGTACTCACTGTACGTCGATGATCTGCAGATTTCTGTATCGTCTTGTAATCCATCCATATGTGAACGTCGGCTCCAGCTCACAATCAACAACTTGGTCAAATGGGCTGATGTCAACGGTTTTAAATTTTCTCCTGAGAAGACCGTCTGTGTGAGTTTCTCACGTCGCCGCGGAGTTTTGCACAAACCTTCTTTGACTATGTATGATGTTCCTATCCCAGTGAAAACTGAACACAAGTTTTTAGGTCTTATATTTGATTCCAAATTGACTTTTGTTTCGCATGTCAAGAGCCTGAAGATGAAATGTTTTAAATCGCTTAATATACTTAAGGTCCTGTCGCATGTGTCCTGGGGTGCTGACCGTCTTTGTCTCTTGCGTATCTATCGGTCGGTCGTTCGATCCCGTCTTGATTACGGTTGTATTGTGTATGGTTCTGCCCGGACATCGGTTCTCAAAATGCTGGACCCTGTTCATCATCAGGGGTTGCGGCTTGCTACCGGTGCTTTTCGCACATCTCCTGTTCTCAGTCTATACGCAGAAGCAAACGAGCTCTCTCTAGAGAAAAGAAGATCTGAACTGGGCTTCACATATTTTATGCGAATTAGATCGATGCCTAACCATCCAACCTTACACTGTATGGAACGAATACGCTACGAGCGAACCTTCAGTAACAAGCCTTCAGTTGTTCCACCTCTCGCCATGAGGGTTCGCAATTCTGCGGAGTCTGTAGGACTGAACGTGTTGCCTCCAGTTGTACAGTGTTTGAGTTCGGCAGCCCCTTGGGACCTAGTTCCCATTCAGTGCGAACTGGAGCTAACGAAATTCAACAAAAAAGACACTCCTCGCGAAGTCCTGAGGCAAGAATTCCTTGAGCTCCAAGTTCAGTATCACGACTTTATAAGCTTTTACACTGATGGTAGTAAAACTGATTCCTCTGTGGGTTGCGCAGTGATCGGGCCTGGGATGCAGCTTGTCCGGAGAATAAATGACAGTGCCTGTAGTTTTACGGCAGAGCTCTATGGCTTACTCCTCGCCACAGATAAGATCCTTTACCAGCTTTACAGCTGGTAAAGGATCCTTTACCAGCTTCATCCTTTACCAGCTTTACAGCTGGTAAAGGATGAAGCTATTCACAAGAGCACAGTCCAGAAGAAAGTAGAAGATTCGCATCCACCATTTTCTTGACTTACGAGTAACGGTGTGATACACTCGCAGCTGATCAAAGCGGTCTACTCTCCGCATGTGCTTCGTGTACTGCACAATTGCTAGTGGACACTTGATGCTTCTCTTTGACGCGTCCTTATTTTTCTTTTCCACTGTTACCGTCTCTGAAGGATCGTGGGCTGTTGTTACTACATTGACTAGCCGCTTGTCTTGCCACTGGATCGCAGCAACATTTCCCTTCACCTTGTAGTTGTGGTCGCCTTCATTGATTTTCTTTTTGTTCTTCACAACATCAGGAAGACCTTTTCTTTGTGCACGGACAGTTCCCACGGCATATATCCCGTGGTCAAACAGATCCTGCAGGAGTTCGGGTGAACTAAAAAAGTTGTCGAACACTACCAGACACTCTGTCCCGACAAGTTAGTTCCTCAGTGAATTTCTTGACTACCCTGTAGCCGAGCCCACCGCCATCGCCCTCTTTGCCCGTGTAGACTTCGAACTGGCTAATAAAGCCAGTTGTAGCATCAGCACGCACCCATACTTTGAACCCACGTTTGATAGGCTTCATGGGCATGTAATGTTTGAATGACTTCCTTCCTTTGAACAGAATCATACTCTCATCAATTGAGTGGTATGCAGATGGCTGGTAGCTAGCTCTGAATGTTTCGGAGAGCTCTGTGATAAGAGGTCGAAGTTTGTGCAAAGGGTCATGGCGGACGTCTCCTTTTCTAGTCGCTGTCTTGTTGTCGTTGGCATGCAGTGATCGAAGAAGCTGAAAAAATCGTGCTCTTGGCATCACTGAGTTAACTGATGCCACTCCAAGGTCGCTGTCCGTGGACCAGTAGTCCCGTCTGTTTTGAAGTTGAAGAATGCCCATTCTGATGAGAATTGCTAGGAATCCTTTCATTTCTTCAACTGTGGTATCCTGCCAAGCTTTCTTTTTGGTTTCTTTGGCGTATATGTTCGTTTGCTCAACGAGTATGGTCAAAGCACCTCCGAACAGGGCATCAAAGATCATTATTGACGTGTGCGTTGGAGGAAGCTTAGGAGTTGCAGGTGTTTGGCAGCTAAAATCGGGAATGTTGCTTCGGTGGGGAAGCGAACGTATTGTCCACTCACTTGCAGTCTCTTCATCATCACTGGCGTCATCACTTGAGTGCACATCATACGCACTCACTTGTGCTGCTCCTTGTGACGCTGTGCTAGTCGGCTGGACTTTCGAACGGGTTACCGCACCCGACGGAACATCGTCGCCGTCTTCTTCTTCCTCGCTGAGACTTGACTGGTTTGAGTCATCAGGCAGGGAGAAAAAGACATCCAATGCCTCGCCCACTGACAAGAACTTCGACATCTGCGGAGAAACAAGCGCAGGTATAATGTTCTGCTAAAGGCCCATAGGGAAATATATTCCCACCACCTATGGTCGGGAAAAACCATTACAGCATTTTATAAACGCAATGAACATGCTTATAAGTGGTTAAAATCGATGCACGGGATGCCGTAGAGACATTAATTAAATATACGCACCTTTAGAAGTTGTTTTTTGCCGTCCTCAGGCTAAAGTTTCTTCGGCAAATTGTACGAGCACAAAGAACTGAAGCCCATGCCACCTTGCCGGGAAAAACCATTCTCGCCGCCTAGTGGATGCACCGAAAACCTTCAAAATAATTTTGTGTATTATGGTAGGCATGTGGCTAGATGGCGCCACAATACAGAAAAAATAAAAAAATTGCATCAGTTGTTAATGGCGCCTTTTTCGAAGTGGGAAGCATATTCCCTTTGGGCTTTTAAGGGTTAAACAAAAGCTTCACAAGTCAATTGTTTACACCGACTCACTTAGTGCTTTACGAGCTCTTGCCAGAGTGGGAAACGATCGCAATCCACTCGTAATAGAAATAAGGAACAGGCTAATTTCAGCCGCAAAACGGAAAAAGAAAATAATACTATGCTGGGTTCCTTCACATGTCGGAATTGCCGGAAATGAGGATGCTGACAGAGCAGCAAGTACTGCTAAGGATCGAGAAGTCGACCTGTGGAAAATACCTTACAGAGACTATAGGCATGTTCTGAAATTTTCCATAAGACGCAAGTGGCAAGAGAAATGGGACCGAGAAATAAACAATAAGTTGCGCGCAGTAAAACCACTACTTCAGGAATGGGAGAGTGCACGTCACCGCGAGCGTTTTTATGAGGTGGTTTTGTGCCGACTGCGAATTGGTCATACCCGTCTAACCCATGGGCATCTTTTGCGTGGGGAGGATGCTCCGGAGTGTGAACACTGCTACATTCCGTTAAGCATCCTACATATCTTACTTGTATGCCCTTTGTATGACCAAGAACGCCACAGACACTTTGCTAAGGTTTACCAAGAGCATACACCATTACATCTCGCCCTTTTACTCAGTGATGAGCCGTTGATTCCACACAAGTGTGTTTTCAACTTTCTTAAGGATATAAGACTCCTGGACCAGCTATAATTTTAATAGTTCATCGTATTCATTGCCACATCTTATGCGCTTGTACTTTCATGATCATTGTTTTATTAAATTACAAGCTACTATAGCTCTTTCTTCTCTTCAACCTTGATTCAGCAATAGTCCTAGTTGTTGGCGCATTATAGCCTTGGTCGCTGCTGCGCCATTAAACCCCAATCAATCAATCAATCAATCAAAATGGAGTCCCACAAGGCGGTGTGCTTAGCGTCACACTTTTTATCGTAAAAATGAATTCAATTTGTCATATTATACCGCCATTTGTTCAGTACTCGCTCTATGTTGATGATGTACAAATTTCAGTCTCATCTTGTAATCCGTCCATCTGTGAACGTCGACTTCAACTTGCAATCAACAATTTGGTCAAATGAGCGGATGTAAATGGTTTTAGGTTTTCTCCTGAGAAAACGGTTTGTGTGTGCTTCTCTCGTCGCCGCGGAATTTTACTTGAGCCTTGTTAACTATGTATGAAGTCCCTATTGCAGTAAAGAACGAACACAAGTTTTTAGGTCTTATATTTGACTCCAAAATGACATTCCACATGTTAAGAGCCTCAAAATGAAATGTGTAAAATCACTTAATATACTAAAGGTCTTGTCGCACGTATCCTGGGGGGCTGATCGGTGTTATTTATTGCGCATCTACCGCTCAGTCGTGCGGTCTCGACTTGATTATGGCTGTATTGTGTACGGCTCCGCACGGGCATCGGTTCTCAAGATGCTCTACCCAATTCATCATCAGGGGCTCCGACTTTCCACTGGTGCTTTTCGCACATCTCCAATACTCAGCCTATATGTAGAGGCAAATGAGCCCTCACTGGAGAAAAGGAGGTTTGAATTAGGCTTCATGTATTCTCTGCGAATTAGGTCTGTTCCTGGTCACCCGACCCTGGACTGCATAGAACAAGTACACTATGAGCAGACTTTCATAAACAAGCCTTCATTTGTTCCACCTCTCGCCATGAGAATTCGTTCTTCTGCTGAATCCGTAGGGCGCTGGATGTGCTACCCTCACTTGTGCAGCGGTTGAACTCAGTAGCTACTTGGGACCTCAAGCCCTTCCGCTGTGAGTTGAAACTAACAAAATACAACAAGAAAGAAACCCCTAATGAAGTTCTGAGACAAGAATGTTTCGAACTCCAGGACCAGTACCGAGACTTCACAAGTTTCTACACTGATGGGAGCAAAACTGATTCCTATGTAGGCTGCTCAGTGGTAGGGCCTTCCGTGAAGTGTGTCCAGAGAATTAACAATAATGCCTGTATTCCTTCCGCAGAGCTTTATGGCTTACTCCTTGCCATAGACCACATTCTTAATAAAGAGGATCCGTATGTCAATTGTTTATACTAACTCACTTAGTGCTTTACGAGCTCTGGACACAACGGGGGATGTTCAAAATCCACTTGTTCTAGAAATAAGGAACCGGTTACTTTCAGCATCAAAAAGAAAGAAAGAAATAACATTATGCTGGGTACCTTCCCATGTAGGAATTCTTGGGAATGAGGATGCTGACCGTGCAGCGAGCAATGCTAAAGGTCTACAAGTGGATCTGCACAAGATACCCTACAGAGATTATATACATGCCCTGAAAAAATCTACAAAGTGCAAGTGGCAAGAGGAGTGGAACCAAGAAATTAACAATGAGTTACGAGCCGTAAAACCTTTAATTCAAGAATGGGAGAGTGCACGTCATCGTGAGCGATTTTATGAGGTGGTATTATGTCGATTCCGAATCGGTCACACACGTCTTACCCATGCGCCCCTTTTGCGAGGTGAGGATGCTCCGCAGTATGAACACTGCCACATACCATTAAGCATCCTGCACATTTTACTTGTATGCCCATTGTATGAACACCAGAGATATTTTGCTAAGGTTTACCAAGAGCATACACCATTACATCTCGCCCTTTTACTCAGCGATGAGCCGTTGATTCCACACAATTGTGTATTCAATTTTCTTAAGGATATAAGACTCCTGAACCAGCTATAATTTTAATAGTTTGTCGTATTCATTGCCACATCTTATGCGCTTGTACTTTCATGATCATTGTTTTATTCAATTAGAAGCTACTATAGCTCTTTCTTCTCTTTAACCTTGATTTCAGCAATAGTCCTAGTTGTTGGCGCATTATAGCCTTGGTCGCTGCTGCGCCATTAAACCCCAATCAACCAATCTGCCGATTTTCTATGACTGGTCACTCGCAAAATACAGTAAGAGGGTGATTTAACCACAAATCCTCCGGCAGGAGTTCCTCTCCTTGCAACAAAAATATGCAGACTACCTGCAGTTTTATACAGATGGGTCCAAATCGTCGTCTTTTGTATAGGGTGTGCTTTCTATTCCGCCTCCTACAGCAAAGCCGCACAAGTTGACTGTCGGGCAAGCATTTTCACCGCAGAGCTTTATGCTATTTTACTAGCGATCGAACATATACTCGACAATAGTATAATGAAAGCTGTAATTTTTGTCGACTCACAAAGTGCCTTATTGGCTGTGTCCTCCCTGATGCCCACAAAGAACCGCCTTGCACAACATCTACATGGTAAGATCAATAGCGCACTGCGACGCGGTCGGGACATTAGATTCTGCTGGGTACCAAGCCACGTTGGTATTTTGGGCAATAAAGAGGTGGATAAATTGGCCGTGTCTGCCCGAGGCTCATCTATAACATTCAATTGCTTACCCTACCAAGATTTGAAACCGCTTCTGAGGAAATCTATTTTTCTCAAATGGCAGCTGGAATGGGATACAGAGAGCAACAATAAACTTCACATTATCAAGCCCATTCTGGGCGTTTGGGAAAGCTCATATAACAGGGAACGTCGTGTGGAGGTTCTTCTGTGCCGTCTGAGAGTAGGTCACACCCGCGTGACACATCAGTATCTGCTTCATGGTGAAGATGTTGCACTATGTGAACATTGTGGAGAGCTTCTGACCGTGTTGCATATTTTGTGGCATTGTTCGTCCCATCAACCACTCCGTCAATCATGTTTTCTCGAACTTTTTAGGGATCATCTCCCATTTCATCCCTCTTTTTTGCTTGGTGATAAACCTTTAGTTCCATTCAGCCGTATCTTAGACTTTTTGAAACAAACTGGATATATTTACCATTTGTAAATATGTAGCCTCAAAATAAACTTTTGTTATAGTAAGCTCTAAATACGTTAAGTTTGGCGCATTATGGCCCTCGTTGGTGCTGTGCCAATAAACTCCTAATCATCATCATCATACTTTGAAATGCTATAACCCTCCTCAACACAGGATCCCCTACACACATAAGCGTCGCGCATAGATCATCATCAGCTATCGACCTCAGTCTTTGCTCCTCAACTATATACATGGATTTTTCCTGGAAAGCAAAGACGAATCCATTAGGAAGCAATCATTTTCCTATTATTCTCGAAGCTGTGAACCCCATACCGTGTGTACGAACCCGTACCCCGAAGGAAAAATCCATCAATGTAACCCTGCTTGGCAGTCAATGTTTTCTAGTGGACCGCTGACTGTGCCTAACTGTACGTCAAACATGTCTGATTGGCCAACAAGTTACTCTGACCGACAGTCAAACTCCAGTCAGACTCCACTTGTCGGCTTTCTGATGGTTTCCTGGTGGCAGTCGGCCGCCGCGAAATGCCATCAAGATGTCTTGGTGGCGATTCTGATTGTACATCGATTGGCTCTGACTGTACGGCAAAAAGCTTTGACGTGCAGACAGACATACGGTCAAAGGACGTAAAGTTCGTTCGGATACCACTATTTCGTAAAATCTATGAATACGAAAAATAGACTATGCACAAGAAAACGACTTCAGGACGTGAGCCCATAAAACCGCTGATGTTAGAGATATGACACGCAGCCGACCGACAACATTGATCAGAAGCCCGCCGGAACGCCGAAAACGCCACTTCGCTGACTTCGGCTTCGCCGAGCTTTCATGAACGATCGCTCTCGACTTGTTTTGTTTGCCCGCTTGCTCCAACCTGTCGATCCTGCCCGGGCTGTACAGTGTTTTATGTTTAAGTAGAATTTCTACTCGACAAGACCCAGCCTGTTGTGAGCTCCGACGATGTAAGGGACTTTAGCGGTGTAGTTGAAGACGACAAGGTGTACCAGGTCTACTGGGCCGGAGACGCGCGAACAAAAGGATCGTTCTACGGCGCGAAAGTACTCTACATGGCAGGTGAGTAGAACTGAAGTACGGCGAGTGATGTACGAGTGCTTTGCATAACATGCCGAAGTCTTAACTGCATTTGCAACCGAAGCATCTCGTATAAAACGGATGGTGAACTCGAGTTCTCTAAGAAACTGCGTAGCATAGCGGTTATGATGTCCGATTTGTACGCAAGTGGTCGCGGGTTCGATCCGC